>NW_020954576.1:68091842-68531852 GCF_900497805.2 Vombatus ursinus
ACACACACACACACACACACACACACACACACATATCCCTAAAGTACATTTACATGTAAAATCTCCTTTTTTAATCCTTAACAACAAAATGTTCTGTAAGTTAGGTAGGAATTATTATTCTCATTTGATTTGTGTAAAGTAAAGTCAAAGAAAAGCTAAGTGATTCTCTCAAGGTCACATAGTTAATAGCAGAACTGAGACTAGAATGTCTGGATTCCTAGTGCAGTGTTCTTTTTACCAGATCAAAATATAGCATGTGCCACATCAAAAGCTTTGCATTTGCCACATTCTCCAAATTCAAGGCTCAAGGGTTTTATGTTTCTAATAACCTCTACATATTTAGCTGTGGGAATTCAATTTACAGCTTAAAATGAGAATTGCTAGTGCAAGCAATCAAAAAGAGTAATGAAAATGATTTGACAGGCTTCTTGGACCTCTAATATCTCTGAGAAAACAAGAGTTAGCCAAAGACTCGATGAAGTATGCCCAGAGAAACTACCCTTTTATATTTAAAGATCAAAAAGAAATTACTTGGAGAAAATTGCACATTTTATTTTGAAAGTTATTTAGAATATGTAATGAACTTAAATATTTCTAGGTTTATCCATTTCTAAAATGTCTAGCATCACTTAATTCACTGTTCATACAAATGCAATAAATAGTGTTTCTAATTCTTTGATCATATGCGAATATTTGAAAAAGATATAGTTCTTTTTT
This sequence comes from Vombatus ursinus, assembly GCF_900497805.2. Taxonomy (NCBI): domain Eukaryota; kingdom Metazoa; phylum Chordata; class Mammalia; order Diprotodontia; family Vombatidae; genus Vombatus; species Vombatus ursinus. The sequence goes on from NW_020954576.1 coordinate 68,092,560, forward strand.
TAAAGTTTCACATTAACTAGTTCTTTGCTAAATATTATAAGTTTGAGAACACATTTTGATGTGTAACGGCAATCTTGCTGAAGTCCTCTTGATCTCTGGCAAAATTTAACCCAAGAGAAATAATAGATACATAACTATTTTAAAAACCGTGGATATTAAAATCTGAAACAAAGTCACTCAGATTTTGATGCACTGCTTTGCTGATTTTTTAGGTTGAGCATCATTTAACTCCCTAAACACCTTACCAGGAGAAAAGGATCATTTGTTCCTATTCTCCTTGAGATGACCAGGAGTGAAATATAACAAAACAAAGCAGAACAAACAAAAAAACAAAACCCACACCAAAAGGTCATGTCCCCTGGTTCTTCCCAAATGGAGTTCGAAATAAGGAAAATTTAAGGTTGTACTCACAATTATCACCTTCTTGCCTAGTCAATGGAAGTTTAGATTAAAGATTCAAAAGAAAAATACACATAGTTTTTGTATTTGCTGATAGTGATCTTTTAAAAATTCAGGTAAATAAGGGCCAACTATTTTCATTTGGAATCCTTATTGTCTTTTGGATTTCTGCTCACCTTAGTAACTTTTAGTAAAGCTAAAATTCCTATAGGGTTTGCCTCAAATCTTATTGCTTCAGTTATAGTAGTAATCCTTTTGTGTGTGTGTATGTGTGTGTGTGTGTGTGTATGTGTATGTGTGGTGGTCAATTGATTGGGTAAATTTATAGGGTAGCTTGGTAGTATAGTGAACTGACCTCCCTGAGTTCAAATCTGGCCTAAGATATTTATTATCTGTGTGACCCTGGGCAAGTTACTTAATCTTGTTTGCCTTAGTTTCTTCATCTGCAAAATGAGCTGAAGAAGAAAATGGCAAACCATTCCAATATCTTTGCCAAGAAAACCCCAAATGGAGTCAAGAAGAGTCAGACATTCCTGAACAAAAATAACAAAAATTGATCGAGTATTTTGTCATAGCTTTTACTAGAGGCTGGGAGAGATAGAGTAGCCAACAAACAATGGTACTTCAAAAAAAAGACTGAAATTTTCTCTTTTTAAAAAAGGGGGCATATTATCTCTCAACAGTGGGGGAAGGGGAAGAAAATGGAAGAGGAAAAAACATTGAAAACCTATAAGTCAACTCATATCCCAAACCATATTCTTTCTATACCTAAGTATGTTTTCTTTTTTTCCCTTCTTTTAAAAAAAAAGCAACAACAAAATCTTCCCAAACTCTCACTTTTTAATTTTCCCAATACTGGGTTTCATCTTCAGGTCTTTCATCCCCAGACTTTTCTGGTAGAGGGCTGACAGATTTTTTTTCTTTCTGGGGGACTTTCTGACTCTTCTTTCTCTTCTTTGGAAGAAGGAGTCTTTTCCTTTGATGCCTTTGATGCTATGGCGTTGGCCCTTTTTCTCCTTTTCCCTTTATTGTATTTGGTGTCGTTATAACATTTAGCCTGGGTTTGGACATTTTCTTTTCTTTCCTTTCTGGCTTGGACTTCTTCATGATCTTTTTGTTTTTCTTTTTTGAACTCCCATAATCATCATTTCAACTTCCTTTAGGAAGTCTTCATCACTACTGGGATCCTCTTGGCATCGTGCCTCATCTACCTCTTCTTGTTCTTTACTGCCCGCCTCTTCCATGAACGTTTTTCTCTATTTGGAAACTGCTTTGAATACTGACTGATGCTGTTTGTGAGCATTTTAGTGATCTTCTTTCTCATCCTCACTGTCCTCTAGTGAGTGTGAATTGTCTTTCTTGTTTTTAACATCTTTTTTCTTCAGAATCCTATCATCCTGTGAATTTTTCCCAGATTGCTTCTTGTTTCTAGCCACTCAGGGTGATGATCTGATTTTCTTAGTTGGAAAAACTGAATCTCTTCCATAATCTTCATCTGTGTCATCAGATTCCTGAAATTCAATAATCAACCATCTTCCTGTTTCTTACTGGCCAAGACCAGGCCTCTCCCCGACTCCCCCAAGCCCAGCTGCTTTGGCTGCTGAGGCCCAGATTGACAATTTTTCAGGCTCTTCAGCTATCTCAGGTTCCTGGGATCTGCCAACCCCCCTTCTCTTCCGTCTCTTCAAAATTCAAAAATATACATTTCTAAGAGGATATTTAACCAAAAGAAAACACATTTCTAGGACAAAATTTTTAACTTTTTAACATCCTTTATTGTTCAATGTCTTTCTACAGAATGATGCATCATCTGAATGGATGAACCTTCAGTAGTTCAGGTGCTATATCTCCACCCTGGTCCCATTTTATTCTATAGCTCCTATAATTGAGATGAGCATATAATGCCAAATATTACTTTGCAACCTTGGCAACTTAGGTTATGGACAAGAGAGAAAATATTGGCATGGAGTTCTATATTTGCTTTCTTTTTTTCCCTTCCATCAGAAGGGCTTTGTTTTTTATTTTATTTTTTTAATTTTTTTAAAATTTGTTTATTTATTTTTAATTAATTTATTTTGATTTATCAATAATCACTTCCATATGCTTTTGAGTTTAAAATTTTTCTCCCCCTTCCTCCCCACCACCCTCCCCAAAGACGGCGCACAATTTGATATAGGCTATACATTTACATTCATATTAAACATATTTTCACATTAGTGATGTTGTAAGTAGAAATTAAAACCAATAGGCAGAAACATCAGAAAGAGGAAACAAAACTCAACAGAAGAGAAAAAAAATAACAATTCGGCTTCCATAGTTCTTTCTTTTGGGTGTGGATAGCATTTTCCATCACAAGGCCTCTGGAGATGTCTTAGATCCTTGTATGGCCAGAAAGGGTTAAGTTTATCAATATTAATCATCACACAACGTGGCTGTTATTGTGTATAATGTTCTCTTGGTTCTGCTCACTTCACTCAGCATCAGACCATACAAGTCTTTCCAGGTTTTTCTGAAGTCAGCCTGTTCATCATTTCTTATAGCACAATAGTATTCCATCACATTCACATACCACAACTTGCTCAGCCATTCCCCAATTGATGGGCATCCTCTCAATTTCCAATTTTTTGCCACCACAAAAAGAGCTGCTATGAATATTTTTGTACATGTAGGTCCTTTTCCCATTTGTGTGATCTCTTTGGGATATACCCTAGAAATGCTGTTGCTGGGTCAAAGGGTATGTACAGTTTTATAGCCCTTTGGGTATAGTTCCAAATTGCTCTCCAAAATGGTTGGATCATTTCACAACTCCACCAACAATGCATTAGTGTTCCAATTTTCCCACATCTTCTCCAACATTTGTCATTTTCCTGTTTTGTCATGTTGGCCATTCTGTTAGGTGTGATGCGGTACCTCAGAGTTGTTTTGATTTGCATTTCTCTAATCAATAGTGATTTAAAGCATTTTTTCATATGACTATAGATGGCTTTAATTTCTTCATCTGAGAACTGCCTGTTCATATCCTTTGACCATTTATCAATTGGGGAATGGCTTGTTTTCTTATAAATTTGACTTAATTCTCTCTATATTTTAGAAATGAGGCCCTTATCAGAGAGACTGGTTGTAAAAATTCTTTCCCAATTTTCTACTTTCCTTCTAATCTTAGTTTTATTGACTTTGTTTGTACAAAAACTTTTCAATTTAATGTAATCAAAATTATCTATTTTGCTTTTCATAATGTCCTCTATCTCCTGTTTGGTCATGAATTCTTCTGTTCTCCATATATCTGACAGGTAAACTATTCCTTGCTTTCTCAGTTTGCTTATAGTATCAGCCATTATATCTAAATCATGTACCCATTTTGACTTTATTTTGGTATATGGTGTGAGATTTTGGTCTATGCCTAGTTTCTGCCATACTGTTTTCCAGTTTTCCCAGCAGTGTTTTTCAAAGAGTGGGTTCTTATCCAAGAAACTGGGGTCTTTTGGTTGATCAAATAGTATATTGCTATAGTCATTGACTACTGTGTCTTGCATACTTAACCTATTCCACTGATCTACCACTCTATTTCTTAGCTAGTACCAAGCAGTTTTGATGATTGCTGCTTTATATTACAATTTAAGATCTGGAATGGCTAGGCCACCTTCCCCTGCATTTCTTTTCATTAGTTCTCTTGATATTCTGGACCTTTTGTTCTTCCAAATGAATCTTGTTATTATTTTTTCTAACTCTATAAAATAATTTTTTGGTAGTTTGATTGGTATGGCACTGAATAAGTAAATTAGCTTAGGCAGAATTGTCATTTTTATTATATTAGCTCGGCCTACCCATAAGCAACTGGTGTTTTTCCAGTTATTTAGATCTGATTTTATTTGCATGAAAAGTGTTTTGTAATTGTGTTCATAGAGTTCCTGGGTTTGTTTCAGGAGATAGACTCCTAAAAATATAATGTCTACAGTAAGTTTAAATGTAATTTCTTTTTCTATCTCTTGCTGTTGGGCTTTGTTGGTAATATATAGAAATGCCAATGATTTATGTGGGTTTATTTTATAGCCTGCAACTTTGCTAAAGTTGTTTATTATTTCAGGTAGTTTTTTACTTGATTCTCTGGGATTCTTTAAGTATAACATCATGTCATCTTCAAAGAGTGATAGCTTTGTTTCTTCTTTGCCTATTCTAATGCCTTCAATGTCTTTTTCTTCTCTTATTGCTAAAGCTAATGTTTCCAGTACGATGTTGAATAACAGTGGTGATAATGGACATCCTTGTTTCACCCCCGATCTTATTGGAAATGCTTCTAGCTTGTCCCCATTACATATTATGCTTGCTGAAGGTTTTAGATAGATGCTATTTATTATTTTAAGGAAGACTCCATTTATACCTATGCTCTCTAGTGTTTTTAATAGGAATGGGTGTTGTATTTTGTCAAAAGCTCTTTCTGAATCTATTGAGATGATCATGTGGTTTCTGTTAGATTTGGTGTTGATATGATGAATTATGCTAATAGTTTTCCTTATACTGAACCAGCCCTGCATTCCTGGTATAAATCCTACCTGGTCATAGTGTATTATTCGTGTGATAAGTTGCTGTAATCTATTTGCTAATATTTTGTTTAAAATTTTTGCATCGATATTCATTAGAGAAATTGGTCTATAATTTTCCTTCTCTGTTTTGACTCTTCCTGGTTTAGGTATCAGCACCATATTTGTATCATAAAAAGAATTTGGTAAGATTCCTTCTTTAACTATTTTACCAAATAGTTTATATAGTATTGGAATTAATTTTTCTTTAAATGTTTGATAGAATTCGCATGTAAATCCATCTGGCCCTGGAGATTTTTCCTAGGGAGTTCATTAAAGGCTTGTTCAATTTCTTTTTCTGAAATGGGGTTATTTAAGTATTTCACTTCCTCTTCTGTGAATTTGGGCAATTTATATTTTTGTAAATATATGTCCATTTCACTAAGATTGTCAAATGTGTTGGCATATAGTTGGGCAAAATAATTCCAATTGTTTTAATTTCCTCTTCCTTGGTGGTAGTTTCACCCTTTTCATTCTTGATACTAGTAATTTGGTTTTCTTCTTTCTTTTTTTTTAATTAGATTAACCAAAGGTTTATCTATTTTATTGTTTTCTTCATAAAACCAGCTCTTAGTTTAATTTATTAGTTCAATAATTTTCTTAATTTCAATTTTCTTAATTTTTCCTTTAGTTTTCAATATTTCTAATTTGGTATTATATTTGCTTTCTTGTGCCTATTACAATGACATTCAATTTTGGCTATAATTTTCTCTGTCTTTAAAATGATAATTCAATACAATCACATTTTTACAGTTTGTGGAATTGATAGAGGATAACACTGATCAATGATTATCCAGAATTATAAGGACTTAATCAATCAGTCAATAAATATTTATTAAATGTGCACTATGGGTAAATCATTGGGCTTGGCCCTGCGGATGCAAGTACAAAGAATGAAATGACCCTTACTTTAAATGAGCTTACATTCAAATAGTCTTCTTTTAGCCAGAAACGTCAACATATCCTATACATCATAATGTTTATTAACAGTACTACTGAGTAACAAATTTAAGTAATTAGAGGGCAGTCATAGAATAGTTTCTCTGTTGAAGGATCAGAATGCACACAAAATTAAGAAAATCTGGATTGTCTTTAGATGGAATTAGTTCTTGAATACTTAATGCTGAATATATTTGCTTTTCTTTCGTCTCCATCCCACCCCTCTACATGAAAACACTGTAAAGAGCGAGGAAAGGAAAACCAAGGAAAAAATCAACCCCTCTAGTAAGAGACTCATATTCACTTGTCAACAGTGTCCTTTCCCTGGTTCATGTTAAACATTAACATTTTGATACATTGACTGGTTGAAGGCAAAGGGTGATATTTTTATTTAAAAAAAAAAAACATATGTAGCAAAGCTTGGGCATGCCCAATGTAGTGTAGTGAAAGATCATGTATGTAGGGTCAAGATAGACCCAGATCAAAGACCATCTCTGAAACTTACTCTGTGTCTAATTTGGAGCAAACCACTTAAAATTATCCAATGACTGATAAATCATAAAACATTCATTAAACACTTGCTCTGTGCTAGGCACTATGCTTAGTACTGGGGATAAAAGAGGAGAAAGGACAAAAGATTTATTAAGTGCCTCCTCTTTGCCTTTGATCTTCATAACAGCCTTGGAAAGTAGGAGTTATTATCATCTCCACTTTACAGTTGAGGAAACTGAGGCAGACAGATTAAGCAGTCATTGTCTGAGGCTAGATTTTAACTCAGTTCTTCTTGACTACAGTGTCTGCTCTCTATCTATTGTGCCACTTTAAAGAAATATGAGGGCAATCTTTGCCCTGAATATGTTCACCTTCTATTGGGAGTAGGCAATATGCATATAAACAGGTATATATACACAGTAAATATATACAGAATGTTGTTCAGTCATTTTAGTCATGTCTGATTCTTTGTGATTCCATTTAGGGTTGGTTTTCTTGGTAAAGACACTGGAGTGATTTGCCATTTCCTTCTCTAGCTCATTTTGTAGATGAAGAAATATACAGAATACATACAAAATAAAATATCCATATATACATATATGTAAAAGTAGAATATTGATACTTGTACTACCCATCTCATAGAAGTGTTTTGAGGACAGTTTTTTTTATGTAAGCTATGAATGCAGTATTATCATGTTACTATTTAATACAAGAGATGACCTAATCAGAATTTAAAATTATCTTAATGGGATATAACTACAAATTGAGACCAACTAGATTAAATATAACTGGGATAAATGTAACATCTTGCATCTAAATTAAAAAACAACTGCAAAATCATAAAATGGGAGCATCTTCAATAAAATTACAGAATATGAGCTATAACAAGCCTTCAAGAACCATCTAGTCCAATCTGTACACTACCAAGCATCCCATCTTCAATATGCTCCACAAATCAGCATCCAGTGTCTTCTGGGAGATATTTATCAGTCCATTTCAATTTTGGAACATTCTAATAATTAGAAAGTTGGATATTTCCCCCCTTAAAACTAGACCAAGTCCTTCTTTCTGAAATGTCCATACATTATTCCTACTTTCGCCTTGTGAAGTCAGATAGAATCTATCTAATCCCTCCTTAAAAGAGAGTCTTTTAGAAATGCCATACCCCTCTGTCTAATCTTCATCCCCCAGTCAGTCTTCATATAAAATATTCTTTCACTTATGTTGGTAAAATTCATATGATTAAAAATATTTGGGTGTATCTAGTGAACTACAAGGTTTATAGAAGTCAAAAATGTGGTGCTTAAAAATTAAAATGTTGACTTCATTAAATTAGTCAATGATACAGCATTTATTAAGTGCCTACTGTGTGCCAGATACTGTGCTAAGCAGTAGGGATGCAGAGAAAGGTAAAAGATAGTCAGTCACTGCACTCAAGTAGTTCATGGAAGAAGAGGGGGGAAGGGAAGAATGGAAACATGAAAACAACTATGTTTGAAGAGTTTACATATAAGGTAAATTGGAGATAATTTCAGAGGGAAGGCAACAACATCAAAGAGGATTTGGAAAGACTTCTTAGAAAAAGGTTGAATTTTAGCTCAGACTTTGAAGAAGCCAGGGAAGATAGAGATGAGGAAGAAGGAAGTTTCAGGTATGGAGTAAAAGTTAGTGAAAATGCTCAATCAGGAGTTGGAATGTAAGGAAGAACAAGGAGACCAGTGGCCCTGGATCACAGAATTTATTAATTCATTCATCAACGATGATTTATTAAACACCTAAAATTCACGGTGAACTGTTTGGCATTCAGCTAGAAGAAATCAATAGTCCCTATACTCTGCTATTGAGATAACTTCAGCAGTATTGTGTTGAATTCTGGGCATTTCATTTTAAGAGGAACACTGACAGTCTAATGTGACTGAAGAAAAGAGCAACTAGGATGGAAAGGAATTTCAAGGGAATTCAATCCAACAATCATTTATTAAGCCCTTCCCTATTTAAGGCACTGTGCTATGTCCTTGGAATATAAAGACAAAAGTGAAACATTTTATGCCCTCAAGGATCCATTGAGTCCGTATTTGGTTGTCTTAGAGTATTTAATGGATAGATTTTCCCATAGAAAATGGATTAAATTTGTTTTGTATTGCTTGCTTTCGACTAAGGTAGAAACAAGACTAGAGTGGAAAGTACAAAGAGGCAGATTTCAATTTAAACTAAGAGAACTTTTGTAATAAATAGAGCAGTCCAACAATGGAATGTGTTATTTTATAAAGCAGCAAGTTTGTCAATATCAGGAGTATTCAAGCTAAAACTAATGTCCATCTGGCAGAAATGTTGTAGAAGTCATTCAAGCATTGTATTATAAATTAGATTAGGTGACTTCTCAGGTCCCTTTCAATTTTAAAAGCCTATGATTCTCTGATTCATAGGGCAAGGTAATCCCAGAAAGTTTAACTTCCCTAAAGTGTTGTGAGAATTCATGAAGGAATGTCTAGAGTGCTTGGATAATTTTTCTTCTGCTACCTGTCTTTCCTCAATTACATAATAAAGATGTCATTTTAATCAGCTTGGCAAAAGTAGTTTGCCAGGGTCCACCATCATCAGAAGGTATATGAATCATAGAAGTGTACATAAGGATGGATCTGAACAGGACCAGAGAAGTCAATTAAGCCAGTTTGATATCTCATGTACTCCATACCCTTTAAGTGTGGTCATTTTGGTTCTATCTGAAAACTTTTATTGATAGGGAACTCACCATATAAGAAGTGAAACCATTCCATTTTTAGATACCATTACAGGGGTGACCTTGAGGCCACATGTGGCCCTCTAGGTCCTCAAGTGTGACCGTTTGAATCCAAACTTTGCAAAACAAATTCCTTTAGAAAATTCTTTCTCATATCTTAACACTACATTGCATCTGTGATCTCTTGCATAGAGAGGCTGTGAAATCCAGGAGAATAGCTGGGTGGGAAGTTTTTCAATATACAGTGTGCATCCTAGACATATGTAGTGATGGAGAAGGTTTATAAGTTTGTTTGATAGTCTGAAAAATTGAAATTTTAAAAATTTGGTTGACTTTTTCCCATGTGATTAATTCAGTAAAACTTTTTTTTTGGGGGGGGAGCAAAGTCGTTCAGTGGACAGAGTGCTGGACTTGGAGTTAAGAAATTGTCATTCAGGTGTTTTTCAGTTGTGTCTGACTCTTTGTGATCCCATTTAGGGTTTTCTTGGCAAAGATACTGGAGTGGTTTGCTATTTCCTTCTCCTGCTCATTTTGCAGATGAATGAACTAAGATAAACAAGGTTAAGTCACACAGTAACCTTGGGAGGTAGGTGATATTATACTAATGAAGAAACTGAGGTAAACAGTGGTTAAGTGACTTGACCAGGGTCAAACAGATAGAAGTGTCTGAGGCTAGATTTGAACTCAAGTCTTCATGATTCCAGGCCCAGTGTTCTATCCTCTGTTTTACCTAGCTGCCTCATAAAACCAGTATATGTCAGAAGTGGTATTGAAATGCAGGTCCTCTTGTTTGTGAGGCTCTCTGTGCGCTATGTCTTCACTTTAAAATCAAATTAAAACAAAACAAAACAAAGCAGCTCATCTTATTTACCAGCAAGAGGATTTATTCTTGGAAGAAAGGATTCAGAAATATCCCTTGCATCTCTCACATCATTTCACTTATTCATATTAGATTAAGTTGATTACTCTAGAGAGTTCAGATAATAATATTTCCTAATGAACATGCTTTCTGAAAATGTGGTCTCTGATTTTAAGATCTAAGGCATACTTGCAATGTTCAAGAATGTCAATAAGCTTCCTCCTACAGATGCTGTGCAGAACACATCAAAGGTAAAACATAGCATTTTACAAATGCCTTTAAAGTTTTGGTACTTTCTGTAGATTTTTGTCCTTCACATAAAAATACTTCCCTAACTTGGGGCAATGTTGGCCTTCAAACATTCTATTTTAAATAAATTCTATTCAATAAGTAGTTAGTATGTTCCAGGCACTGTGCTCAGCACTGAGAATACAAAAACAAAAAGATGACAATTTTTTGCCCTTAAGGGGCTAATATTCTTGGGGGAGGGCACAAAATATACACAGAGAATTAAAAAGAAAATATGTGGAAAGTAATTTTGGGAAGTAAACCTGGGAGACTCATCTATAATTTATTGAAGGAGGTAACACAATTTCAACCTGCAAGGGGAAGAAGGTAATGGTGGAGATGAGGAAAGAAGGCATTTCAAATTGAAGGACATTTTGGACAAATGTCATATGTGGAAATGAGCAACTAGGACAGTTCAATTGAAATGTAGAATGTTCAAGGGGAAATAATGTGTAATCTGCCTGGAAAAATGACTTGCATACAGATTATAAACAGAACAATTTGTATTTTATTGTAGAGGCAATGGACAAATACCGAAGCTTTGTTCTTTTACTTAGTTTATAAAATTAACCAATTATAGCCAGATCTGCACACACATATATATATAGAGCAATAAAATATAAGCTTCCTGAGGTCAGGGACTATTTAATTTTCCATTTGTATCCCTGGAACCTAGCACACACCTTCCACAGATAGGCACTTAGAATAAATGCTTTTTGAGTTCAATTGAATTGAATTGGATGGATCAGGAGAAGGGAGGCCATTGATTACCCCTCTCATACTTAAATTATGTGATAAGATACCACAGGTTAATACATGTCTCAGGTAAGGACAAATCTCAACCAGTCAATTATATTATATTTTGTTCAAATAGCCATTAACCAAACTGAGGTGATATTGATAGGAAGAGTGTTCTGAGAAAACTTGGTCATGTCTTGCATATCTATAAAATAGATATTTTATTTTATATATGTATATCTATAAAATAGAAGACAAGTTCAGAACCCAGGTTATTCAAATAAATGGTGGAGAAAAGATTTCAAGGGTCTGGCAATAGAGAGGAAGAAGTGAGTATATCCAGTGCTCAGCCAAACATGCAAGAGGAAGCTGAAGAAGGAGCAGGCTTTTCTTGGAATTTCCTTTAGTCTTTGAGTGCATGGGTGGAACTGGTAGCATCAGCCCCAATTCTTCTACACCAAGATAAACCTTCTTCTTTCTAGCTAAGGGAAGGAAGAAAGGGAAGGAAGAAAGAGAATAAGCATTTTTACATGCCTACGATGTGTCAGGTGCTGCGCTAAGTGCGTTCCTATATCAATGAAACCACAGGTCTAAATCTTATTTGGATTTCTTTCTAGCTAAGTGGTACAGTGCTGGGCCTGGAGTCAAGAAGACCTGAGTTCAAATCCAGTCTCAGATGCTTACTAACTATGTGACCTTGGGCAAGTTATTTTTTTTCTCAATTTGCCTCAGTTTCTTTAACTATAAAATTAGGATAACAGCACCTACCTTGTACAGTTGTTGTGAAGATCAAATGAGTTCATATTTGTACAAAGCACTTAGCACAGTGCCTGACACATCGTAGGCATATAATAATGCTTATTCTCTTTCTTCCTTCCCTTTCTTTTTTTTTGCCACAATCCAGCTATCTTCTCCTTCTCTTTTCACTGGTTGTTCCTGGGCTGTCAGTTCTTTCTGTAATATAATTGGCCGTTTAATTATCCAAACGTTTCTGATAACCTAAATTTTGCTCCAGCCACAAAGAGGCCAGGAGTTAACAAGAGACTGCCAAAAATGTAAAATTTGGGAGAGACCCAGACCACTGTCTAAATGTTAGGTATTCTCCTAAATTAGGGCTCAGAGTAACTGTGATTTTATTCTTAATCTTTTCTATTTTTCTTTTTAAAATAAACTATCTAAATCAGAAAAGGAGGGAATCATATGGACCTGAGGAGTCATTTTATTGCTTCTAGATGTAAAATATCTGTTTACTGTAACAGGGTGTTAAAATTCATCCACAAATAGGAGTCTGGGTTTATCAGACAATTCAAAGAAGTTTAGATGGCGAAATCATATTATTCTAATTATTGTTTGTTGTCATTCAGACTCTGTGGAGTTTTCTTGGCAGTGATACTGGTTTGCCATTTTCTTCTCTAGCTCATTTTACAGATAAGGAAACTGAGACAAACAGGGTTAAAGGACTTGGCCAGGATCACACAGCTAGTGTCTGAGGCCAGATTTGAACTGAGGTCTTCTGGTCCAGACCTCTATCCACTGCACAATCTAGCTGTCTGTAATAGCTAACATCTATATGGTGCTTTGGAATTTACTTCATCATCTCATTTTGTTGAAAACAAAAGATTGGCCACCAGGTAATTAATATTTTCAGCCAGAGGAATTCATGAAGCTATATGCTACATACATAAGACAGGTACAATATATAGTGATGGAGAAAGTGCCCAAGTTGCTAAAGGGATGGTCACTTAAATTATTAATTAATAACTCACCTTTATGAGATACTTTATGCTTTAGAATGTTCTTTCCTCATAGCAATCTATGGGGGCAGTGGAAGAATAAATATTTGTTTAATTCCAGTGGAACACCATGCTTTTTCTTTGCCATAATCAAACAGTTCTCATACTTAAGGAACAACCTTCCTCTTCCACAAATAATAGAGACTGGTAAGTGTTTTTTTTTTTCCCCTCCTGCTTTCTGGATTTGTGACATATGTGCTTTTTTCTTAGGGTTGTATCTTCAGCTCCAAACCTATTATTAGCTAGATTTGTTTCACTCTATAGCATAATGGAAGGGTCTTGGGGATGATGCAAATGCATTTATAAGTTATAAAAAAAATCAAATCATTGTAGTTAGTTCCTTGAAGAAAATATGAGTGTACATGTATGTATATCTATATATGTATATATCTATATCTATATCTATACCTATACCTATATCTATATCTATATCTACATCTATATCTATATCTATATCTATATATATTTTGGCTAGGCAGTGGGGTTAAGCGACTTGCCCAGGGTCACACAGCTAGTAAGTGTTATGTGTCTGAGGCTGGATTTAAACTCAGGTCCTTCTGAATCCAGGGCCAGTGCTCTATCTACTGTGCCACCTAGCTGCCCCAAAATATGAGTATATTTATAAGGTCTGGAATTCCTCTGGCTGGGGAACCCTATATCTTCCCTATAGCCATGGGGTGTTCTTTTTATATCAAAGGAAGAGGCCAGGGAACTCTATATTGATTATGGGTAGTAGTGTAATCAATCCTTATGAATACTTACAAACAGGGGCAATCATTGGTCTGGGGAGGCAGTCAGAGAGTTCTGTAGATCCCCACTCCAGAACTTCATGATCATTACAGGAAAAGACAAAGGCAGGAGAAATTAGAGAGTGTATCACTTCTTACTCGTGAGTATTATTGGTTTTCTGCTTAGTAATGAGCTTGGGAATTAAGCTGATGTTATGTCCAAATATATGTTTGTGTATGGATCATGTTCCAGTGACATATGGGTCACAATGTTCTTATTATGGCTTTCATAGGTCATAAGTTTTGACTCAGTGTCTAAAATATAATTTAAACAGGTCACCATGTTTGGGCTTCCACCTTTCACAGAGTTTAAGTTGTTTATGACTTTTCACTTTTTACTGTATTTTAGAGATTTTTTCCAAATACGAACCCTACACTATTTTAAAATATTACCATGTGCCACTGTCTTCAAATTTATTCAAAGTCACAATTATATGGGACAAGTATTGCAACAAATTATTAATTCTAATTTAGAGATGGGGAAAAAGCCTCAGAGAAGTTCAATGACTAGCTTTTGGTTGCGCAGGTATATCTGAACCAAAATTCAATCATAGGTCCAAGTTTAATGCTCTTTTAGTTTTGCCATAGGCCAATACTTTCAATTCACTGAATTGGTAAGAATTTTCAAGTGATCCCAAAATGTAATTCATGCTATTTATAGATAATGAAAACATTAAGCTACGGCAATTGGTGCCTGTACGAAAAGAAAAAAAAAACCACTAATTCAAACTGAATCTTGACATTTCAATTTTATTTGGTGTGAATATGTAGATGAAATCTATTCTACTTGACTTGGGCAGTGGAAAATAGAGTTAGACTTAAAAATTGTTCTGTTTTTAGATGACATTAGTCTGACTGCATTAAACTCTACAATATTGCAGAACATCCTAAATGAGATCCATGAACCAAAGTGTTCAGCTTAACTATCAACACAGGAAAAACTAAGTGTATGAAGAAAAACTCTTAATCAGACTATGATAAGGGCTTAATTGAATAGCTCATAGATTTGTCCATCAAGCATATATCTTGGATAGATATTTCAGATTGACAATAGACAGGGTATAGAACTAATTAGAAAGAAGAGAGGGGACTGAATTAAATTTTGTAATTTGTGTGAAGGTTTCAATAACCTTAATCATCTGCATGAAATAAAACGCATTATTTTATTTTTAACATCTTTATTTGTCTTTCAATTCTATCTGGCTTTGGATTTAAGAATGATGATATCTCCCCAAAATAAAAATTATTAGTTACACACAATGAAAAGGTTCAGAGTAGGTAAATCAGGCATATTCACTGTTTTGATAGGTAATAAGCATATTACCACTGATGAAGTATGAAAAAAGCAAAATTTAAAACTCATTAAAGAGATATTTAAACAGAATACAAAGTGGGTAGTCATACAATAAGAGCAAGGGACAGCCTATGTACTAAACTAGCACCCATGTAATGTCAAGAGACTTTGAAGAGTAATCCAGGTTCATTGTGGGGACCACCTTTGGATAATTTGCAGGTGATGTGAACAAGAGTTACACAGGGTGAAAAAAGTGTGGATTACTTGTGATCTTCACCACAGAAGGCAGTACCTATGTTGATAAGATCACATTCGTTGAATTATTCATTGAGTAATCCTAGTATTCCTACTTCTAATTCAAGGCTATTAGGTAGTATAGTAGGTAGAGACAGACTTAAAGTCATTATAACCTGCATTCAAATCTTATCTATCTTATGTACTTTACTAGATGTGTGACTCTTGATAAATCACTTAACATCTCTCAGCTTCTGTTTTCTCATCTGTAAAATGGAGATAATAATAGAACCTACATCATAGAGTTATCATGAAGATCATGTGAGGTAATGTATATAAAGTGCTTCATAAGTCTTGAATTGCTGTCTGAATATTATCTATTATAATGGCCCTCATAAAAGGGAGGACAGATTTTACTACCCAGCAGGTGGGAGGAATGGCTTGGCCATTTGTAGACTTTTGACTATCTAGATAAGCAAAAACTGCTGGCCAAGAAATTATTATGATGTCATTGTCATCATCATCATTACCACTACCACCAGATATTAAATCAGCTCTTACAGTTTCTAGCTTTGGGTTGACATTTAGTTTAGGGAAAAAAAAATAAGCATTATGAAACAAAGGAAAGGGAATAATGTAGTGTGGAAAATTGTTTGGAGTGATTAAAAAGGCCAGCCTATTCTTATTCTTTCCATTTCTTATTGTTGATGGTAACTATCCCTTGTCTTGTTAGGCATGATGCCTCTCTTCATAATAAATTATCCATTGTACTATTTCTTAGTCATTTTCAATTGTCAGCTTTTAGTTGAGGAATGTATCAGAGTTGTTACTTCCCTAGCAAACTGTCCTAAAAAAGTGATGCTGACATGTTGAGTGCTTTCTAATTCTAATTTGTTCCATTTTTTTATTTCAAGTTTGAGATATTGTTATAATGATTGCATAAAATTAAGGTCATGCATTCAAACTCCATGGTGATCAGGGCCTCCAGCCAGTTATCTTGTGCAGCACATATCTTTTGTCATAAGTGAGGTTAAACAAGAGAGGGTGTGCCTGGTGATATCAAACAAAACAAAAACAAAAAACCCTCTACCATGATTGGAAAGCAACTCCACATGCATCACCTATGGAAATCTGTGGGAAGCTTCATCTTTGTAAACAAAGGAAAATACATCCATTTTTTGAATCCTTCTAAATAACAACACCAGTGCAAACTTTTCCTGGCTTGGTGAGGTCAATTTTAAAATGCCTTGGGGAGATGCTGAGTGAAGTGAGCAGAACCAGGAGAATATTATACACAGTAACAGCCACATTGTGTGAAGACTAACTTTGATAGACTTAGCCCTTCTCAGCAATGCAAGGATCATTATGGGAAATGCTATCCCCATCCAGAGAAAGAACTATGGAGACTGAATGCAGATCAAAGCATTCTATTTGCTCTCTCTCTTTTGTTGTTTTGTTTTGTTTCTTCTTTCTCATTCCTCCCATTGGTTCAAATTATTCTTTACAACATGACTAATGTGAAAATATGTTCAATATGAATGTATATGTAGAGCCTATATTAGATTGCACACCATCTTGGGGAAAAGGGAGGGAGAAAATTTAAAACCCAAAAGCTTTTGGACGTGAATGTTGAAAACTAAAAATAAATAAATTAATAAAAAATAAAATAAAATAAAATTCCTTGGGGAGATTGTTTTTTGGAATGGTTGTAATCAGATCCTTTCAGAATCACTAGGTAACGTGAGGAAGGGTTCATATCAGCAACTAGGTACAGTGATGTCTAGTTACTGTTGGACCATTGCATCCCTTTTTTCTGAAATGTAACTGCATGAAATGGCAATTTTAATAGAGGCCCTCTTGTCAAGCAAGAGAAATTATTGTAAGCCTTGAGAATTCTTTAGCTACTGTCATTGTTTTTTAATCAGACAGTAAAATCCCTTTGTGGATATATGTCATGTACACATACATGTTATATTTGAAATATATAAAATGTATATGAAAATATATAGAATAAGAGCTGTAGAAGAGATTGCAATCTATATTATGGGAGGGAATACTGCTATCAATGAGAACAGAGGTACATTGAAGATCTGACATAAAATTAGTTATATTTCTAGCTTGAGCTTAATTTTATGCAACTATTTTATGTTAACTCCAATTTTTTTTTTACCTTTTGAGGGGAGAAGGAGCTGTCCAGACTTGTTATTTCCTTAGTATATTCCTTTCCTTGTAAAGGCATTCCTAGTAATGAAAAATGGCTGCTGTTCTGCAGCTTATGGTCTTAGAGAGTTGCCTGGGGTGCTGAGAATCAAATCAAGTCATTACGGATTTGTTAAGCACTTACTAGGTGTCAGACACTGTGCTAAACATGAGGGACACAAAGAAAGGTTACCAAAACCAACCAACTAAACAGACCCCAAATCCCTGTTCTCAGGGAGCTCACAGTCTAATGGGAGAGTCAGCAAACAAATTACTAGGCAGCAAACAATATATACAGGATAAATTGGAGATAATCTCAGAAAAAGGGCACTAAGATTAAGGGGGTCTGAGAAATAGCTTCTTCCAGAAGGTAGAATTTTTGCTAGGACTTGAAGGAAGTCAGGAAGTAGAGATGAGAAGGGAGAGTGTTCCAGGCATGAAGCCAGTGAAAATTCTCAGAATCGGGGCTTTACAAATATTATCTTATTTGTTCCTCACCACAACCCTAGGAGGTGGGTACTATCACCCCCATTTTATAGTTGAGGAAATAGGTAGACAGCAGTTAAGTGACTTGCCCAAGGTCACACAGTTAGTGACTGAGGTCATATTTAACTCAAGTTACACATTCAATATATGTATATGTGTGCGTATTTGTGTATCAATCAACATATGCATATGAACTACATCTATATATGTGTATGTGTACAGATATTGCATACCCATTCTGTATGCATATGTGCACATGTATCCATATATAAATATATGTATGCATATAAAATGTATAAATAGAATTGATTTTCTAGGGGAAATGTACATATAATACTGGACTTGGAGTAAGGAAGACCTAGGTTGATAGGATCAGATATAATCATATATTTAGAACTAGAAATGGGTGTGATGAGATTATCTAATCTAACCTTTTCATTTTATTAGTGAAAAAATGGACGCCCAGAGATGCTTGTATAAGTTTACACAGATATTAAGTGTTAATCCTGCCTCTAATGTGACCATGAGCAAATATCTTTACCTTTAAAACGTGAACAATAATACTGGTAATGCCTCTGTCACAGGGTTCTTGTGAAGCTCAAATGAGAAAAAGCAAGGACAGGGTTGTGCAAACGTTAAAGAGCTATATGGCCAGTTATTGATTCTTTTTTTTTTTTTTTTTTTTGGTGAGGCAATTGGGGTTAAGTGACTTGCCCAGAGTTGCACAGCGAAATGAGCGTTATGTGTCTGACGTAGGATTTGAACTCAAGTCCTCCTGACTCCAAGGCCAGTACTCTATCCACTGTGCCACCTAGCTGCCCCCAGTTATTGATTCTTATTCTTATTCTCAGCCTGTGTTGAATTAACTTAGTAAAATCTCAATTAAGTTAAATCACTCTAAGACTAGGGTTAGGGTAAAATCCCTATGTGGAGCCAGTTATCTTTCTTCTGTTCTGCAGGCACACAATCCCCATGGTCAGCCACCTCAGCATTGCAGGCCATTCTTCTCCCATCCCCCAAGATAAGAATTTATTAAACACCCACTGTATACCAGGTACAATACTAAGTCCATACATTCATGGAACTTATGTTCTAACAAGGGAGCCAACAAGTACAAATATAGGTGTAAAGAAGATGTATGGAGAATCCATATAAGGTAACCTTAGAAGGGAAGACACTAGCAGCTGGGTGAAACCACCATTCAGTTTTTAGAAGGGTAAGGGAGATCATGAATAGAAAATAGGTTGGTGAAAAATCCCTGTCCTTCCTTCCTCCAACTTGTACCACTAGAACACTAACCTATCCTGCTCGATTTAGTGATAGGGAGTCATAACATAATCTTTATGTAGTGAGGGATATTAAATGTCAGTGTCCCAAAAAGCATTAAGACTTTTGAGAGACCCTGTACTTTAAGAAATATGTGGTTCAATTGCCTTTCAGTTATTTCCAACTCTTCATGACGCCATTTGGGGTTTTCTTGCCAAGGATACTGGAGTGGTCTACCATTTCCTTCTCCAGCTTATTTTACAGTTGAGGAATTGAGGCAAACAAGGTTAAATGACTTGTCCAGGGTCACTCAACTAGTAAGTGTCTGAGTCCAGATTTGAACTCATGTTCTCCTAACTTCAGGACCTGCACTCTATCTACTGCACCTTCTAGCTGCTGTTCTTGTCGAATTTTTAGTTTATAGCACAGTTGTTTTTAAAGGTCATTAAATGTAAAAATGATAGATTATTAACTAAAACCAATTCTGAAAATGTAAAATGATATTTATAACTTTTTGAGGTGGTCAAGAATGGAAATCTGAGAGGTTATCTATAAGGGAATGGATGAACAAGTTTCGGTATATAAATGTGATGGAATACTATTGTTCTGAACTCATCACTGTTATGACTGACCAGGATTTCAGAGGACTAATGAGGAAAAATGCTACCTTAATCTTCACAGGCAAATGAAGGACTCAGAATGCAGAATGAGACAAATATTTTTGAACATGTCTTATGTAGAATTTTTTTTCGATTGACTATTCATGTTTTAATGAGTTTTGTTTTTCTTGTATTCTCAGCTGGAGAATAAGGTTAGAATGGAAG
The DNA here is from genome assembly GCF_900497805.2 of Vombatus ursinus. NCBI lineage: Eukaryota > Metazoa > Chordata > Mammalia > Diprotodontia > Vombatidae > Vombatus > Vombatus ursinus. The sequence goes on from NW_020954576.1 coordinate 68,112,476, forward strand.
GGAGGAGAAGGCAAATCTTGGCCTGATCAAAATAAATTAAAAAAAATAATAGATTATTATTTGATGTCCTTCAGTCTTGAGATCCTACTACACAGTCTCCATGGATCCATACCATCTTGTTGAAATTGCTACAAAAATTATACATGTAACTTTCCCTGTATTTGTTTTCATAACCATTTGTCTTCTATATCCTTACTTTACCTCTCTGGCCTTCCATACCAAATTGACTCTGCCTTCCTACATTTTGGGGGATCATTTCAAGGGTAAGATATAATAATTATACAATAGCATAAAGGAATATAGTATTATTATGCCAATATAGGCTAGTGTATGTTTATGTCTGGTAGCTTATGTAGAAGCCAAATTCTCTATAATTCTTAGAATCAGAAAAGGAATATAGAAATCTTTTAGCGTGATCTTTTCTGTGAAGTTTCCTTCCTGTTTCCAAGCAGACTAAAATAATGTGGGAACAGGTCTTTGACATGGTTTTCTGGCATTCTTACCTTCAGTCCCAGAGGAATCGAAGAAAGACAAAGGCCAAGGAAGTAAATATAATAGGGAAACATACACACTGGAGCTCTCTAAACATTCTCTGAAGTCCAAACCAAGAATTCATTTGTATTTTCCCCCTCACTTGTTTTGTTTTGGAACTAATAATAATTCATGCTATAAAGTTTAGAAAGCATTTTCCTTATAATATCTCTTAAGTATATGTAGTATCAGTATCCTTTTTCAGATAAAGAAAATGAGGCTTGGAGAGGTTAGGATTTGACCAGAGGTACACAGCTTATAAATAGCATTGTGTGGGAGTGAATAGAGGGTTAGCCATGGAGTTAGAAAGAACAAGTATTAAATCTCACTTCTCACACTTTTTACTGGTTAGGTTACCACACAGAGGTATCTGGGTTCAAATTTGAACTATGTTATTGCCTGTGTGACATTGGACAAATCATATAACCTGCTTAGGCGTCAGTTTCTTTATCTGTAAAATAGAGTGTTTGGACTACGTTTCTTTTGAAGTTATTTTCAGATCAAAATCTATGATCCCATAAGTCAATCCATCTTTCACAGGCTCAATTTCCTCATCTGTAAATGGAAGCAATGAAACCAGAAGAATCTAGAGTAGGTGTGAGATTCCAATGTGATAATATATATAAAGCAATATACATATTTTAAGGCACTATGTAAATATTAGTTATTATTAAGTGTTATTCTGGATTTGAGCCTATTTCTTATCTCCAAGACTAGTTCTGTTTCTACTATAAAATTCTAGCTCTCCTTAATAACTTAGAATATGTCTAGATGGCACAGAGGCTAGACAGCTGGATGTAAAGTCAAGAAGACAAAGGTTCAAATCCTGCCTCAGACATTTACTGACTGTATGATGTTGGGTAAACAGCATAACTTCTCCAGGCCTCAGTTTCTTCATCTGTTTGTGGGTGTAATAGTGGCATCTAACATACAGGGGGATTATAGTGATCAGGTCAAAACACACACACATATTTGCTCAAATACTTGTTGTGACTTATATAATAAACTATATCATGTGTAGTCCACAGAAGTCACAAATGTGCATGTGTTTTTAGAAGAACATATATACAAATATATGACCAAAATATAATATGAGATTTAAGTTGTACATTGCATGATTCAGAAATGATTGTTGGTGTATAATTAATACTTCCTTGAAAAGCTAATGACTGTTGTAAAAAAAGATATCTGAGAAAAATAGATACAAAGAAATGCCTATATATTTTACATTATGCATCTTATATACTGTATAATCATTGTTTAATGTGGCATGTCCTGTATTTGTCTTCTGCAGGAAAATGTTTTTTTGGAATAATTTTTAGTTCAATAGTTTTCATTAGATCCATCTCTACAACCTGTTTACATTTTTCATATCCTTCAATTGTCTCTGTACAATCTGTTGTGCTTTGTGGACACTCAATCCTCTTCATTAGTGGAATCATTATGTTTATGCTATTTAAGGCTTCTTATAATTGTTTCTTTTGCACAATGGAAAATGTACAGTTTGTTAGAGTATATACAGATATAGAATGTTCCGTTCACTAGAGACTCCTTATTTTCAACTGTGCAACAAAGTGATCATGACAGATATACACTTTTGGTGATGTTATCTCTCCTTATTGAATTTTTTTGCTTAAGTATAAAACATCATTCTGTTTCTTTGCCAGTAGTTAAGCTGTTTCACTTTTGTCACAATGAAAGAATGCCTCAGTTTCCACAGCTACCTGATGGGTATCCTAAATCATGATGTTTTGTGAGGGTCAAATTAGATAATAATAACCCCCATATTTAGAACTTTTCTAAAGTGAGGTAGCTATTGAATACATTATTAAACACATTTTATAGATGAGGAGACTGTGGCTTAGATAGACTAAATGACTTGCCCAGTGTTTCAAAATGAATGATAGAACCAAGATGTAAAGCTGAATGGATCTCTTTTGATCCCTTGTCCAATGTTCTTTCAATTATACCATGCTGCATCTCTGTATTATTATATATTGCACTTGATAGCCAGCCATAAAACCCAGTGTGAATGTGTGTGCTAGTGTCATCTCATACCACCTTTAAAAAGTAGATTGTCAAATGTTTTTAATTTATTATTTATTGATTTTTTAACATTCTTCTCTTTTTAAATTTTGAATTCCAAATTTTCTACCTCCCTCACATCCCCTCCCACACGAACTGAGAAAGCAAGCAATGTGATATCAATTATACATGTCAAATCATGCAAAATATATTTCTATATTAGCCATATTTCAAAAAAGCAAGATAAATAAAAAAGTATGCTTCAATTTGCACTCAGAGTTCATCAATTCTCTCTCTGGAGGTAGATAGCATTTTTTTTCATCAGGAGTTCTTTGGAATTATCTTGGATCATTGTATTGATCATAGTAGTCACATCTTTCACAGTTGACAATCATTTGTCATGCAGTCATTCAGTCGTGTCTGACTTTTTCTGACCCCATGGACTATAGCATGCCAGGCCTTTCTATCTTCTAACTATGTTTCAATGTCTGTCTATGTTCATGTTCATTGTTTCCATGACACTATCTTATCTGCTGTTGCCTTTTCCTTTTGCCATCAAACTTTCCTACTATCAGGATCTTTTCCAATAAGTCCCATCAGTTTTCCTTGATAATTTCTTGAAATATTATATTTAAGCTCTTTCTTTGATCATAGCTTGCTTAAATGATCTCTTCTTGATCTATTTTCCAAGATCATTTGTTTTACTGATGATATATTTCACATTTTCTTCTATTCTTCATTCTTTTGACTTTGATTTTTTTGATGTCTCATAGAAGTCATTAGCTTCTTGCCCATTTCTAATTTTTAAGGAATTATTTTCTTCAGTGAGATTTTGTATCTCTTTTTCCATTTGTCTGAGTCTACTTTTTAAGGAGTTCTTTACTTTTCTCTCCCCTCTTACAACAAACTCTTCTATTCATACATCAAGATTATTTAGGATTCCTGGGATGTTATAATGATAGAAATAATCCTGTTCAATGACCCTCGGATAATAAACATTTGGTGAAACATGAAAAACAGAGAAGTATATTCACCAAAAGTATTCACCGCTGTGATGAAGGAGATCCAGCATAGAGTCTAACTTAAAGAAGGATCTCTTGCGAGATCCTGTGTATGTATGTGTGTGTGTGTGTGTATTTTTTCCTCTTTGTACAAATTCCATGAGAGTGAGGTTCAAGCATTACCTCCCATTTCCCCTCCATTATAATAGTTCTTCCCTGTGTGCCTCTTTTAGAAGAAAAAAAATTCCCTTTTCTACCTCTCCCTTCCCCCTTCTTTCATTGCATTCCTCTTTCTCACCCCTTTATTTTTTTGGAGACCATTCTTATTTATAGATTATTATATTATGTTGATTGCATCCAGGGTCTAGCCCAAAGACATTACAGAGGCTGCTGGAAGAGATCTGTGATCACTTGAAGGATTTTGGGTTGTTCATTTACACAGGGAAGACCAAATGGGTGAAGAATATCTATGGTCCATATTGTATCAGAATGGGCACTTTGTGGTGCTATGAAAATATTGAAAGTATTGTCTAACAGTATGTATGTTTGGAACAAGCAAAAAGGATGAACAATTATCTGGTCCCCAGATTTCAAAAGGAGGTTGAGATTAGGTTAGATGGCTTTCATGAATTCTAAGCACTTTTTAATGATGCCATTTCCATGGCAGAAAGATTCATCTTTTCAGTACAAACATTTTACAAGTGTTTCTGCCCGGCAGGGATATTTGGAACACCACTGCCTCTGAAGAACTAAAGTTATTCATCATCAGAGAGGATAATGGAAAGACATGTGATATGTTTCAGAATGTGACAACATAAAAGTAATGAAAATTCAAAAGAAGAACAGGGGTAAAGTATATCATCTGCCAATTGTAAGGCAAAAGGAGAAGATGGGTTAGTCATGAATTGAGTGTGAGGGATGATAGACATGGCCAAAATGCTCCACTTGGACCCTTGTGATAATGGAAGAAATGACAACAGCCTCCTGAACAGTGGGGAGACCGTCTGTTGCAAACTGTTGATAGGACACAGATATGAGTTGCATAAGATGAGCAGGAATGTATGAGTAGTGATCTGCCTCATTGGATGGAACCCTCAAATTTATGACACCACAGATGTATTTGAGTATTGAAAGATTTTTCTCTCATCTTTTATTATCTCTTCCATCTCATGGCTGAATACAAATTCTTTATTAATAATTTTAAAAGATATAATCTTTGATTCTACTTTGGTTTTTATAGTATAACTTTTTACATTTTGATAATTCACCCATCTGGAATTTATTGTTGTATATGATTTAAGTTGCTGCTGATTAATTATACTTGTTTTGTTTTGCTCCCAAGGGCAAAAGGAAGAGTAATGGGAGGAAGCTTCAGAAAGTTGTATTTAGGTTCAATCTAAGTAAAGGAAATCTTCCTAAAAATTAGATCTGCTTCAAAGTGGAAGAGCTCGCTTTAGGAAGTGTTGCTGTTGCTAGGAGGCCTTTGCTCAGATAATTGAATAATCACTTGCCAGTGATATTGAGGAGACAATTCCTGGGCTATTTGACCTCTACTGCCTTTTTCAATTGAAATTCTGTGGTGCTATGAAGATACTGAAAGTATAAAAAATGAGTCAAATCTAAAATGAAAATTTAACAAGGGTAAAGGTAAAGTCATGTAGCAAAAAGATCAAATGATCGTATAAAACACAGAATATGTCAGCTCATTTTAAAAAAGATATAAAAGAGAGAAACAACACAGAGTAGAGGACAAGGCACTAGATTTGGCATCAAGAAGATTTAGATTCAAACCTTTCCTCTGACACAAGTTGTGTGATGTTGGGCCAGTAATTTTACCTCTATGCTTCACTTTCTTCATCCATAAAATGATGTAAGGTTGGGGAGCAGGTCGGAATTCATGGCTTGTAAGGTCCCGTCCAGCTCTAAATCTCTGACCTATGGAGATGTGAGAACTTTCTTAGAAGGTAAATAAGATCCAGTAATTCGACGTGGCAGTTAAAATGTTAATGTGAACGTGGTCTGTATTAATAGTAGTACAGTGTACAGAATGAGAAAGAGAAGTATTTTCTTTTTTTCCCTTTTATTTTCTTACATTAATACATACTAATGTAATAAAACAAGTATTTCTATAGCATAGAACAATAAAAAAGATGATTGTACATAAAACTGCAAATATACAATGCTTAACTTGCTATTCCTTTCAAATACACAACAAAATTATCATGTAAATTTCTTTTTTCTTTATTTCTACCCTCTCCCCACCCTGCCCTAGAGATGGCTACCAGTAGAGACATACACACACACACACACACACACACACACACACACACCAAAATCTTTCTCTATATGTCCTTTACAGTTAATTTGGGTATTTATAAGTCAAAATAACTTATTTGCTCAAAGTACTTCTCAAAACAATATTGCTGTTACTGTATACAATGTTCTCTTGGTTATGCTCATTTTGCCCTTCATTATTTCTTTTAAGTCTTTCCATGTTTGTTTAAGATCATTGAGCTTATCATTTCTTATAGTATAGTAGCATTCCATCACAATTCCATCATATTGTTCAGTCATTCCCTGATTGATGGTTATCCCTGAAATTTCCATTTCTTTGCCACCACAAAGAGAGCTGCTATAAACATTTTAGAACATAAGAGGTTCTTTTCCTTTTTCCCTAATCATCTTCGCAAATAGACCTAATAGTGGTATTGCTAGGTCAAAAGGCATAGGTAGTTTAATAACTCTGGGCATAATTGCAGATTGCTCTCAGTAATAGTTTTTCCATACTCTTCCCTGGAAAACCACATTATGACTATTTTATTCATTAATAGTCACCACATTGAGTAAAGACATTGACAACCTTGTGTATTTCTAAAAGAGGGTTGCCAGGCTGCTGAGGAAACTGGACATCATGCAGTGCTGGGATTAGTTGAATGGATTAGAAATAGTTAGCATGGAAGAAAGAAGGCTTAATTGGAGAACATGATAGCTATCATAAGGTATCTAAAAGACTCTCCTAAAAAAAAGGGAATTAAAATCATTTCTTGGTCTCAGAAGGAAGAACTTAAAACTAGGTGGAAGTTTCAGGGAGACAAATTTTGGTCTGATATAGGTAAACTCTTTCTAAGAGTTAGAGTTGTCCAAAAGTACAGTACATTGCTTCTGGGCATACTCAATGTCCATCCCTGGAGATCTTCAAGAGGTGACTGGATGACTATTCATTTGAGATGCTATAGAAAAGATTTTTATGTGGGCATGGCCTATAATAAGTCATCTCTGAGATCTCTTTCAACTCTCAAATTCTATGATTCTGTGAGAGTTAGTTGCTTGGTTTATAAATAAACTATGTAATAAGACCCACCCTAGAATTTTACCTCATTTTTAGCTACCTTATTTCACCACATAATTGTCACCACTGCATAATCATTGCACCCTGTTTTTTCAGTCCAAAAAATTGGTTTATAACATTTCATTGTGTAATTGTTGTGCGGTATAATTCTGTTCATCACACCGCTTAAATGGTAAACAGAGCAGAAACATATTCTCCAGTGGCATATGGATATGAATTTATCTCTCATGCATTGTGAGCCACAAGCCTAGAATTCTCAGTGAATGCACATTGTCAGTATATTTCTGAAAGCTGACTTGTGTGGTTTATTTAGAGTGCTACTGTACTAACTATATTGTCACTCAACCCAATGAAGAGCGATAGGCGCAAAGGGAGTGGGTGGGCAGGCGAAGCTCCCATGAGTAAGTCACAAGTGATATGGTAAGACTTGCATCTTCCCAATTTCAATGTGTATTCATGAATATTCCATGCATTCTAACCTTTCACCAAAGACAGTTTAGTAATAATTGATTTTAAAGTAATACTGACATAATTTTTTTAAAAACTTCATATAGTGGTTACACCCCACTTTTTTACAAAAAAATTGGCATAAAATCTGTGACAATTACATAGTAAAATATGGTATGTGAAGGAGTTATTTTGTTTTATAGAAGCCATAAAGGTGACACTCTGTCCTAGTGAGTAAAATATTATTTAAAAAATCAGTAAACATTGAACACCATAGGACTTTATGTTATCTGCAACTTTAAGCCAAATGTGATGACAGTGGGCAGCTAGATGGAACAGAGGATGATGTGCTATGCCTGGAGTCAAGAAGACCTGAGTTCAAACATGGTCTCAGACACTTACTAGTTGTATGACCGTGGATAAGACACTTGATCCTGTTTGCCTCAGTTTCCTCATCTATAAAATGAGCTGGAGAAGGAAATGGCAAACCACTTCAGTATCTTTGCCAACAAAACTCCAAATGGGGGTCACAAAAAGTTGCACAAGATTGAAACAACTCAACAATGAATGCAAAAAAAAACCAATGCCCATGAAATCCTACCTGTTTCCTTCTTATATTTTCATCAATATACCCTTATTGTGTGCACAGAACTTTATTACAAAGATGTTGTCATGAGATGAGGAAGTAGGCACATGTGTTAGAAATTGCCAATGCCTCCTTAGTTATCCCTCTCTTCTTTGAGCAATATTGCTTTCTGTCTTCTTTTCAAATGATGTGGAATCATTCCCAATTAGAGATATCTTGAGAAATATTACCGAAATGCCCTTAAAATCATGTCACCCTAACACGTATTTCTTCTGTGAACCTTTGATTAGGTTCAGCTGCTCTTTACAAATTTATGTTCTAAATGTCATTCTGAGTTAAAATTACATAAATCACTGCTACTGTTTCACATAGTTTAGGTACCAGAGATGTAAAGTCTGACTTTCTACTTATTCCAGCATAAGAGACTAGTTCTCTTTAAAAACATCAATTGATCTGCTACATTTCATGTCTCGTTTTATCCTCTTTTGAGTTTCATCTGCAAATATTCCTAGAACAATCTAGTATAGCTCTCAAAGCACTAGATAAATACATGTTATTCTCAATATGATATTTAGTGAAATAAATGCTTATGTATTTATTGCTTGCAACATTACTTGGTGAAGTGTATATATGGAAAAGTAGGTTATATTTTTTCTCCCTCCATCATTGGTTTAGGTTTTTATCCTATCAAGGAAAATTGTCAATCTGAATTGAAACCCTATTCAAGAAAAAAAAAGTAAATTGGAGCCTGCAATTTCTTGGAATTTACCTTCAAATACACCATTCCTGATACCCTGTCATTAAAACCAATTCAAAGCAATTAGAAGGAAGGCAAATGTTGTGAAATCTTTTTGTCTATCAGAATTCAAAAAATTAGAAATTTGAGATGAGTTAATAAACATAAAAGGGTTGATAAAAGTAATCCAATTATTATAATGAGCATAATCCATCATAAGCAAGGGATATTAGGACAATTGAATAATTCTAGAATCTTGAAATGGCAATATTTTAAAAAGAGATTATTTAATAGTAATGCAAAATTGGTAAAATAAATAAATAGAGGAGGGGAAGAATTAAGGGTATAGGAAATCACCAGTGTGCTACTTGGAGCTGAAAAACTGCATGGAAATGAAAGTATAGATAATATTCTGCAATTCCTGGACACAGGTTTTAGGTTGATAACTGGGGATATATTTTCTCTAATGTCTAGCTAACCTTAAATCATTTCTCATATTCTAATTTATTTTATTTTCATTCTGTGTCTCACTCCTTTTTTAGGTTTTCAGTCTTACAGACTTGCACATAATAGGTACTTAATGAATATTTGCTGAATGGTAAATAAATGAATTTTCTTCCTCAGTATATAAGGTTCATATGAGCTCTTACTATAACTCTTCTTATTTCCTATTTTTGCCTGGTCATGTGGTAAGAATGAGGGATAACTGATGGACATCCCGCATGCTCCATTCATGTGGACAAAATGTCAAGAGAACCTGAAGGTCCCAGCACATTGAATAGATCTCTGATGGAAGATTTAAAGGAGTATGGGGAGGAGATAATCAATAATTCAGCATTAGCACTTGTTAAGCACTCATATGCCAGGCTCTATGCCAACCTCTAGGTGTTCAAAGAAAAAACAAAAAGAGTCCTTGCCCTCAAGGAGCTTACATTCTAATTTGGGAGTTAGCATCTACACAAATAGGTACAAATAAGTAAGTGGAAGGTAACCTTAGAAGGGAAGGCACTAGCAGCTAGGTTGATGACAGAAGGCTTCCTAATGTCTCGCTGAATAGTCTTGAAGAAAGCCAAGGGTTCTTAGAACTACAGGTGAAGCAGGAAAGCATTTCAGGCATAGGTGACAGCCAGTAGAAAGGCAAAGCAATTCCAGGTGGAGAATCTTGTGTGAGGAACAGCAAGTACCCCACTACATCTGGGCTGTAGAAGTAGCTAGTGGCCCAGCAAGATAGAGAGCTAGGCCTAGAAGTCAGGGAGACTTGAGTTCACATCTAGCCTCAGATACTTGCTAGTTGCATGACTGCGGGCCAGTCACTTAACCTCTCTTTGCCTCAGTTTTCACAGTTATAAATGGGGCACCTACCTCAAAGAGTTACTTTGAGGATCAAATGAGATAATAGTTGTAAAGACCTTAGTATAGTGACTGGCACATAGTAGGTGTTATGTAAATGCTTATTCCCTCCCTCTCCCATAGAATACATGGAGGGGAGTAGTATGTAAGAAGAGTAGAAAGGTAACAAAAAGCAAACTTGAGAAGATCTTGAAATAATTAATGGGGGGAGGGGTTATCTCTGAATTTAGCAGTAATAGAGAGCACCTGGATTTTATTGAATAGAATGAGGTAGGGACAGACTTTGATCTGTGCCAGTGGAGGAAGTGCCTACTTTAATGAAATTATTAGTCCATCAAATTGGATCAGATCCATCCAATTTGAATGGATCAGCTCCTTTAAACTATTGAAGTATAAAGTCCTATCTCACTATTTTTCCAGTCTCTCTCTCTCTGTCCTACTGCCACCCTTCAAACCCTATTCTCCTACATTTAAGCTTAGATTCAGTCTGTTTGTGCTTCCATCTCCTTATACTTCCCTGTACCATCCAGAATTCTAAAGTTCTACCTTAAATATTATCAGTGTATAGTCAGTTTGGATTTTTTAAAGGTCTGTTTGGATTCAGTTTTCTTTTTATTTCAAGTGCCAAAATTGTCTTTGAAATACCTCACTATCAGTTCTATCCCTTGTGGCATTTCATGGAGAAAAGCAAAAAGTTTGCAATTTGCACATTCACTGTTTGATTAAAATTCATTTTAATCTTAGGCCCTACAGAGGGGATCAGGATAACACCATGGATTTGTTCATTGCTCACCCAAAAATATAGCCTTTGATGTCATAGCAGGATTAGCTGACATGTTTGCCAGCTTAGGGAATCTAGCTTGGTTCCAATCAAGAACTGCAATTACCACACAACCAGAGGACCTTGGCATGCCAACATCCCAACCTCCTGAACCCCATATGATTTTGGCAGCACTAATTGCTTCTTATTCATTGCTCTTGAGAAAACTTGTGCATAAATTATCCCATTCCCTCTACCAGCTTGAATCTTTCATTTCCTAACTTTAGAGCTACATTTAAATGTGGGATAGTGCCATCGTGTCTCAAAGTTTTTATGGGAAAAAATAGCCTTGAATAATTCTCAGCTATACCAACTGCCATCTCTATGCAGATGATATATAAATCTAACTGTCCTGTCCTGCCTGCATTTTTTGCCTGCTCTTTCAGTCTCAGTTGTCTCTGGGACAACTGAAATTTCATACTGTGTCAGCAGTGCTAGTTAAACATGTTAAAATCTCAGTGTCTCACCTTTCCTCTAAAGTAAACAGTTAATCCATCCACTGCTTCCATAGTATGATGTACTATACTAGTCTACCAGGACCCTCTCAAATGGTCCATTGGAGAATTATATTGACATACTACTGCTTTCCATGGACATATACATCTTTAGGACAAATTTTGCTGTTAATTCCTGTCATGTCTTCAGTAGTTATTCCTTTTTGTTTTTTAAACATGGCAGTCACAGTCTAAATCTTGATCTAGTCTTCACTCAGACCAGGCCTCTTCTTGAGAGTATTCTAAGCTTCCACACCTATTCCATACGTAATTGGAATATTACATTAGTCTATTAGGATTTGCAAGATCTCCATAACTGGAGTCCCTCAGCTGCAGGTATAGATATGTCCTTTGGGCAGGGGAGTAGATCAGAAAGAATGCTCTAGGTGAGGCTGTATTCCTTGACCTGAGGTAGGGTTTTTCTTTAGAGCCCCTAAAGTACACGTAGCCTGGCTTTGGGTCAGCTAACATCAGGAGCATGAAAACACACAGCACCCCAGCAACATTGATACTGTAGATTATACTGAGACTGTCCCTAAAGGAAAAGCAATTTAGAAGAGCATATAAACCCTATACAGATGCCCTGGCTTCTGGCTCTGTGCTACAGAGTTAATCCTACCGTTCTTTTATGGTTATGCTCAAAGTCTCTGTTCAGTCATTTTTCAGTTGTGTCTGACTCTTTGTGACCCCATTTGGGGTTTTCTTGGCAATGATACTGGAGTGGTTTGCCGTTTACTTCTCCAGCTAATTTTACAGATGAAGAAACTGAGACAAATAGGGTTCAATGACTTGCCTAGGATCACATAGCTAGTAAATGTCTAAGACCAGATTTGAATTCAGGAAGTCTTTCTGACTTCCTGGCCCAGAAGACTTTCTGACTTTATCCACTGTGTCACCTAGTGGCCATGTCTCTGTAGACCACTGTTACCATGTCTGGCTCTTCAGAAAATAGAATTATATTTGTGTGGGAAGATCATTTGTTGGAGGCAACACGATACAATGGAAAGAGAATTCACTCCAGAGTGAGAGGTCCAGGGTTCAAATCCTATCTCTGACACTTAATAACTTTGTGAACTTGTGGGCCTCAGTCTCCTTATTTGCTAATGGTGGGGTATGAACTAGATGGCTCCTGAAATTCCCTCCCATTATTATAATCCTCTCATTTTACATATAAGGAAACTATGACTCAGGTTAAGTCAGTTGGCCAAAGGTCAATAGTTAGAGGAAGATTCAGACCCAGGCCTCCTTATGCTATATCTGTAGTCTTTTCTGTATAACACACTCCATTCTCACTGTTCACTTCTCTGAAGCATCCTGACTTCAGCACTGCCAACTGCTACCCAACAATCCCCAGCCAAGGGAAGATGTTGAAAGAATCAGTTAATTATGTACTAGCCACTCTATGTTATTAAGGCATAGAGAAAACCTCTTAGGAAAGGCTCTGACAAGTTGTGCTGGTGTCCCCTGAGCTCTCTTCAATCTAGAACTATGGAAATATTCTTCCCATTATATTGATAGGTACCCCTGGCAAAGGTATCTTCTCTGACCATCACTGTGATCTCCTGCGTAATTCCTTAAGGTTCTATAGACTTTATTTTAAAAGGTTGATTGAATGTAAGAGCTTCATCATTTATTTCATAACTCCTCATCAGCAGAGCTGTTATTAAGGCAGGACAACCAGGGTCTTGTCTCAGGTACTGATATCTGGGAAGGTCAGAAAATTGTTCCTTCCCATAACAGTCCCTTCTCTCCTGGAATATAAGGACAGTGTTTCTAACATTTATCCCATCACAGTCCTTTCTGGTTGACATAAGTATGCAGTGAAATGACTTGGTAGATTTGGTAGATTTATCCTTTCAGCCATGTGGAGAGATTTGACCAAGTAAATTTTCTGACAAATCTTAATTTGATTTGATGACTGGAATTTCCAGTCATCCCATGCTATCAGTGAATAGTACCATTGCCCAGTATGAAAATCAGGTGCTACTGTAGTTTAGTGGATATTTTGGATTATTGAATGAAAGTTCAAGGGCCTTGTGAGTATTGAATGAGTTACAAATTGGATATGCAGATCATTGTTATTGTTCCCATGGCTGAAACTCCTAAATGCATCTATATTATAGAGCAATATAACCCATAATTAACAACAGTGAGGCTTTCACTATGTTTTCCAAAGAACAGAGAACAAGTAATATATAAAAGAATGTTTTTATGGGAAATGTAGCCTTTATGTATATATTAATAGGGTATTAAAGAGAATTGCTATATCAGTATTCATTAATAATACATTGAAGTCTAATAAGGTATATTTATGCACAAAGCCAGTATGCACATCAAAAACTGCTTTCTATGGAAATTTTGATGTATCTTTCTGATATCTTTTAATTATAAGATATCTGATGACATTAGAAATATAATGTAGTTCTATGATATGGACCATCAGATATATCCAATCAACTAACAATCATTTATTAAGCATCCAATTCTAGGCACGGTGTGAGGCTTTAATACATGCTCTAGACAATATCAAGCATCTTTCACCAAACTATGTGACTCTTTCTGCACAAAGTAAATGAAATGGATAGTTGACCAGTAGGGAAACTAGACCTGCATGGAGAAATGGACTTAGAGTCAGGAGATATGTGTTGAGCCCTGCCTGTGACACCAGTAGTGTGATCACAAACAAGTTGTTAGCTTCTCTGAATTAGGTTCCCCTTCTGTGAAATGCAAATAACACCTACAGTACCTACCTCATAGGGTACTTGTGGTGATTAAATGATAGTAAGAATATATAGCACTTTGTGAGTTTTAGAGGGCCTATGTAAATGTAGACTATTGTTGTTAAAATGTGCTTGGCTCAAATGGCATTTCATACTTTTTGTTTTGTTTTTTGGAATCTGTGCATGGTTCAGATGTACATGGTTTCAGATCTGTGATTTCATTAGTTTAGAGACACAACTTGTGTGATATTGGCAAATGAGAATGAAGCAAATGAATTAGAAAATAGAAAATAGCTAGAGGTAAATTTGAGGTGGGAAGGAGATGCTAATGATAATTTTTATGTCTGACCTGTAAAAGTGACTTAAAAACAGCTTTTTTCCTCAATAGTACTCTTTTTGGGTTGTTCATTCTTCAATTTCAGAGAGGACCAATGACATCACAGGAATTTAAGTGATGAAGAGTTGCACGAAGTCATCAGCCTCACTCTCTTTTCCAGAGTCATGGAAGTCCAGTGGCAAAACAAAATTCAAGACTACTGATGGTAGCCTGGGATACAGTGGATGACCTTGGCATATTCAGTGTTTGACCAAGCTCTAAGAGCCACACAGCACCTGCTTCAGGTACCTTCATGGCCAATTTGTTGGAATAAATTGTTCTTTTTTAAATTAATTTATTTTGAATTATCAACAATCACTTCTATAAGCTTTTGAATTTTAAATTTTTCTCCCCCTCCTTCCTCACCTGCCTCCCCAAGATGGCACACAATCTGATAATAGGCTAATACATATACATTCCTATTAAACATATTCTCACATTAGTCATGTTTGTAAGAAAGAATTAAAACCAATATAAGGAACCACAAGAAAGAGGAAACAAAAAAAAGAAGGAAAACAAGAGCAAATAGTATGCTTCGATCTGCATTCAAACTCCATAGTTCTTTTTTTGGATGTGGATAACATTTTCCATCATGAGACCTTTGGAGACGTCTTAGATCCTTGAATTGCTGGGAAGAACTAAGTCTATCAAAGTTAGTCATGATACAACATGGCTGTTACTGTATACAACATTCTCCTAATTCTGCTCATTTCACTCAGCATCAGTCCATACAAGTCTTTCCAGGTTTTTCTGAAGTCTGACTGCTCATCTTTTCTTATAGCACAATAGTATTCCAGTATATTCTTATACCATAACTTGTTAAGCCATTCTCCCATTGATGGGAATACCCTCAGTTTCCAATTCTTTGCCACCACAAAAAGAGCTGTTATAGATATTTTTGTACGTGTGAGTCCTTTTCCCATTTGTATGATCTCTTTGGGATACAGCCCTAGAAGTGCTGTTGCTGAGACAAAGGGTATGCACATTTTTATAGCCCTTTGGGCATAGCCCCAAATTGCTCTCCAAAATGTTTGGATCATTTCACAATTCCACCAACAATGCATTAGTGTTCCAATTTTCCCACATCTTCTCCACCATTTATCATTTTCCTATTTTGTCATGTTGGCCAATCTGATAGGTGTGTTGTGGTAGCTCAGAATTGTTTTGATTTGCATTTCTCTAATCAATAGTGATTTAGAGCAATTTTTTTTTCATATGACTATCCATGACTTTAATTTCTTTATCTGAGAACTGCTGTTTTTATCCTTTGTGGATTTAAAATTTTCAACACTTTTAACAAAATGTCCTGGTGTGAATTTGGAAAAAACAGTAGTCACTTGAAAGTTATGAATGAACTGTATTTGTATCTAGGACAGAATACCCAGAGATTTGCCCCAGAACACCAAAATTCAGAGGGCATTGACAACACTTGTATAAATCACTGAATTTAGTACTTATCTATAACATTTAGTTAAAATGAAAAACCACTGAATAGCAGTGCCTCACTCCTTTCTCAGCCTCCTACATAATTGCAGTCAGATGACTTCTTTTTCCTTTGTCTGGACTATTCTACTACCTCCCTTAATGATGGCCTCTCCATCACCAGCTTTCCCTAGATTCTTTGGTTCTCCATTTCTCCTAGATGGGGCAGCATTCCAAGATCCAAACCCCCTTCATTAGACCTTGTATCCCAAGATCCCAGCTTATTGATTGTCCTTACTGGAAGGATTCCTAGGAAAGAATATGGAAATGGAATTCTAACCACTTGGCTGAAATAAAGCACTGATTTGAAAAGAAAATCAGTCCACCTCTCTGACTTTTTCAGTTTTCATCTTCTTCCCTTCCCCCGATCTAACAGCTGAAAATTTGTGTGAATGCTAAAAATAAGCAAAGATAGTAACAATAATATTTTGGTTACATTTTGCACCCATGTTATATTTACTATTATTTGAAAGTGTTTTTTATTATGAATATTTGCTTACTTTTATATATACAAAGGACAAGAAAGCACAGTGACCAGCCATGTTTGATACATGATTTTAGCCTCAAGTTAGAGATTTGAATTCATTGCCTGTCAAAGTGCTTTTTATACCTGTGATCCTAGGTTAGTATACCAGCTTACTAACTTGCCTCTAACTTAAATAAGAAATAATATTTTTGTACATATCCTGATGCTCCTGGATCCTGCCTAAAAATCTTCCACACCTCCTCCAAATGAGCAGATTATTTCTTGCTGGTAGGTTAAAATAAGTTACTTTCTATTGAGACAATATGTTGAAATGCTAACCTTATTTTTCAAACCAGAGGTTGTCATAGGAATATGGGAAAACATTGAAACAGTAAGACTGGCTGTTATGTTAGGTCTTTCTGTGTCAGCTATTACATCTTCCTTAGATGAGCACCAACACTCTTTGTTAGAATGGGACAGAAAACACCTTTGGAATGAAGCAATTAGTGCAAATGATAATACTTCTCTGAAAGTCACTCTGAAAAAGAGTGACTCAAAGAACAATAAAAAGAATGACAAACTTACTTGCAAGACTTTTCCCTTCCATTAAAGCAGA
Source organism: Vombatus ursinus (assembly GCF_900497805.2). NCBI lineage: Eukaryota > Metazoa > Chordata > Mammalia > Diprotodontia > Vombatidae > Vombatus > Vombatus ursinus. Next base: position 68,129,475 of record NW_020954576.1, read on the forward strand.
ATGATGAAAGAGATTTTGGATTTGAAAATAAATTTAATCCATCACAAAGTAAAAACAAAGCCTTGCAGCCACTCAGGGATATTTGGAAACCACGAGCTGCCAAATGTCAGAAGACTTGGGATTTGACAACAGACAAGAATCAGGATTAGAGACAGATGCAATTATTAGCACATGTTAGAGATGCAAAATAAAACTTAGGAAATTACTCAGTGGCCCTCAGTGTTCTCATCCATGACATAAAGGGACTGGATTAGGTGATCTCTAAGGGGGCACTTGGAGATCAGAAACCTTGATTTCCGCTCATTGCTCCCTGAGATCCTTAAGAGCCAGCAGCATAGTTTCCTAAACCAGAGGCCTTCTTCCTCTCCTCCTGAATGTGTCAGACAGAATAACAAGGGCCTTTGTTCCTCGATCACATTATAAAAACTTCTGTTTATCTCCCAGGACTTTCTCATTTGCACATAGGCCTCTCATGGTGGCACTTCAGGACATTGGCTAGCCATCACACTCATTTTACAGATGAGAATACTGAGGATCTATCTGCATTTAAATTTATCTCTCTGTTCAAGTATCTGGATGAAAAGACAATCGAGCATCCAATTTTTCTAACTAAAGGAAAGCAGACATTTGTATGACTATAAAACAACTAACTTAATCCACATCAGTTTTTTTTTCCAGTAACTTCCCCTGCTTCCTCATCAGAACCATTTCAATATGTATGTTCAGAATTTAATAATAACAGTATAATAATAGCTAGTATGTATGTATCACTTTAATGTTTACCAAGTACTTTATAAATGTTATCTCCCTTGATCCTCACAACAACACTTGGAGGTAGGTGCTATAATTTTCTCAGTTTTGCAGGTGACATAACTGAGGCAGAAAGGGGTTGAATAGCTCACCTAGGGACAGACAGCAAGTAAGTCTGTGAGGCATTAGTCTACATCACTACAGGTCTAGCACTCCGTACTCTAAGCCAATCAGCTAAATGCCTTATCCTGAAACCTTCATTCTTAAATGCTTCCCACCTCACTTGGATTGACTTCCCCTCTAAAATATTAGGATACTGGATCCTATTAATCCCTTCTCTGATACTCTCCTGTATCTTTTATTGACTACTGAGAAGCAGTGGGATGTAGTAGTTAGAGCACAGGATTATATTCCAAAGATATGAATATGCACTTCCCCAAATCATTAAGCTATCGAAGTTCATCCTTTTCCAAATCCCATTCCTGGATTGTTCCTACCATCTTGCTTTAGTCCTGCGTAGTGCTATCGAATACTGCTTGCTGCTGGGCCAAATCACACAGCCTCTGATGGGGTCAGCCACAAATGTATGTTTTCCTCTTAGCAGATGGGCCCTCATTGATAAACACCAGTTCTTTTACTCTTTCTCGATTTACTCTATCACAGTCTACACAGTGTTTGTTCAAATTCTTCTATTCTCTCCTCAATTCACCAATGACACACATTCTAACTCAATGGAGGATCTTGCCTTATACACAACTGGGGTTAGCTCTCTCTTCTCCCCAAATGCACAATCTAAAACACCTCAACTTCACCTTACCATTCTCTTTTTCTTTTTTAATTTTAGACAAATGCTAAAACTTAAATACATAATAAGGAAAGGAAAAGAAACATTGTAAACTTAAATATAAAATAAGAAAAAAACAAAAACATTTGTGCACAACAGAACATAGGAGAGGATTCAAATTATATAGCTATAACTTTTCATTTCAAGAAAGCCTATATATTAAATACTGTTCATTATCTTGACAGCTGTCTATCATTTCTTTGCCTTGTAAATTTTCTTTTGTTCTCTGCTGCATACTTTTCACTTTGTTCTTTTTCCCCCTCCCTCCCTACTCCTCACCCCACCCCAAGGCTACAGTTGAGCGTTGGAGATATATATACATACATATATATGTATGTATATATATACACACATATATACATACATATATATGTATATATATACACATATATATGTACTTATACACACACACACATATACATATACTCTCCCTTCAATGAGCATGAGCAGAGTGTTCCAAATATGTCTGTGAATTTTGAAGCTATTAAAGAGAATGGAGGCTAAGGACAACTGTTTTGGCCTGGAAGGTCATAGGGATGGTAAAAGAAACATTGGGGTTTTTTATTGACAGCCCTCTCCAAAGATAGTAGTGTGAATTTAATTACCTTTGACCAGTCCATTTCTTTTTCTAATCATACATTCCCTTTAATATATTCATTATTCCAATTTTTAGACAAATGCTAAAACTTAAATATATAATAAGAAAAGAAAAAGAAGCATTGTAAACTTAAATATGAAATAAGAAAAAATAAAAACGTGTGCACAACAGAACATAGGAGAGGATTCAAATTATATAGCTGTAACTTTTCATTTCCTAATCTTTGTTTTTATGTTTGTGCATATCTTTATTTTTCCTATCTCTCCTAACTCCTTTACTTTACTTCTGCTTGCTACCTTACCCTCCTATTTCTTAACCTACCCCCACTCCAGCAATCTCTCCCTTATCTTCCCATTCCCCTAAATCTAAACCCCCTTCTATATACCCCTTTTAATCTATTCCCACACCCTCCCCTCTAAAGATCCATCCTTTATCCTCTCCCCCTCCCTATCCCTTTAGAGATTTATCTCTTTTTAAATTTAGAAGACTTTTATACTCTTCTCAATGTATATGTATTTTCTCCTCTTAAACCCATTCCTAATGAGAGTAGGTTTCCAGAACTAACACCTCCCCTCCCTCATCTAATTCCTCTGTATTGGTTCTTCCTCTTGCACCTCTTTTGTAAAAGATAATTACTCTTTTAGCTGTACTTAAATGGTTTTACTTTTTGAAGTCGTATCATATTCAGGTCTACCCCAATCTTCCTTATAAGTTACTTAATTACTATTAACAATCTTAGACATAGGTTTTACATTTTTCATAGATAAAAGGTAAACATTCTATCCTTATTTAGTACCTTGTAATTGGTCATTGGTATGTACCTTATATTTCTCTTGGCTTTTGTATGTTAAATCTTCTATTGAGTTCAGGGTTTTTTTTTTTTTTTTTAACAAGGACCTGAAAGTCTGACAGTTGATCAGATATCCATTTTTTTTTCATCCAGAATTATGCTTAGTTTTGCTGGGTATGATATTTTCAGCCAGAAGTCCAGTTCTTTTGCTCTTTGATACACAGTGTTCCAAGACCTGTGATCTTTTAATGTTTCCACTGCTAGGTCTTATGTGATTCTAATTGTGGTACAACCATATGTAAATTGCTTTTTTTTCTAGTTGTTCATAATCTTTTGTCCTTGATCTGGGAGTTTCAAAATTTGACTATAATATTCCTGTGAGTTTTCCTCATAGGATCTCTTTTAGATGGTGATTGGTGGATTTTTTCTATTTCCACTTTACCCTCTTATTCTAATGCTTCAGGACAATTTTCTTTAATTATTTCTTGTATTATTGTATCAAGATTCTTTTTTTTGTCAGAACTTTCAGGTAATCCAATTATTCTTATGTTTTCTCTTTTTGATCTGTTCTCTAGATCCTTTGTTTTTCTTGTGAGATGTTTCACATTCTCTTCTATTTTTCATTCTTTATTTTTTTATTCCTTCATCTCTTATAACTTCACTGGCTTCCCCTTGCCCAATTCTGATTTTCAAGGAGTCATTTTCTTCCTTAATATTCTGAATCTCCTTTTCTAATTGGTTGAATTTCTTTTCATGATCTTCTTATTTTTCTTGTATTATTCTTATTTTTTTTTTTAGTTTTTCCTCAGTCTCTCTCATTTGATTTTTAAAGTCTTATTTAAGTTCTTCACTGAGTTCTTTTTGGGCAGGTAACCATTTGACATTACTCTTTGGGGTAGAAGAGGGTTTTTTTGCTTCAGTATCCTCCTCTGAAGATGAACCCCAATTTTCTCCATTCCCATAATAGCTCTCTATTGTTGGATTTCTTCTCCTTTGCCTGTGGATTTTTTTTTTTTTTTGGTAATAATTGAGTTTTTATAATCACCTCTAGTACTGGGGTATGGGGGATGATGGCTCTAATCCTCTTCAGTCCACCCTTCTGATCTTGAACTCAAACCAAGATCTCCAGCCTCCTGTAAGTGCCCATAGCAGAGATGTCCCCACCCCCCACTGCTTCTGCACTCACTGTGCTGGTTTATTCTCACCTGGCCACTCTCCAAAGTGTAGCTGAGTCTGGTATTCCTTGTCAGAAGAGGTTCCTTTGATCTTCTCCAGGTCAGATCCCAATTCCCCTCACTGTCCTTGGAGAAAAAGTTCCTGTGGCTGGGGCCAAGGTAGTCTCCCAAACCAACTAACCCCAGGGGTAGCTGCTAGTTGTTTAAGCAGCTTGCCACTTGTTAAAGGGGACCCTAGCCTGAAGGTGTTTACTTTTCACAGGGAGGAAATCTTGTCCAGGATTTAGATCTTCTCCAATTGTCCTAGGAAGACCCCTCTTCTGCCCCTACTGTATTTGTTTTCATGGCTCTATGTTCGCCCTTAGGTGTTATTTTATCTCTTTTATGGAGGAAAATCTTGAGAGCTTGAAATTTTCTGACCTATTCCACCATCTTCCCAGAATCTTCTCTCATTCTCTTTTTCTTTACCACAGTCTCTGATTAGGAGGTACCTCTTCTCCTTGTAAAGATGAACTCCTCCTATACTTGCATGACCTCCTCCATCTTCCCCTTTCAACCATATCATCTTGCTTCTTTATTTTGAACCTCTTTGTATCTACTGGCTTCTTCCCTGATGCCAACAAACATGCACAGGTTTTTGCTTGCTTGTATACACCAGCTGTGGTGACCCAGAGGAAAATAGGGAGATGCATAATAGGTACAAGTAATCTGGGGCATATTTCCAGCAATGAATCTACTCATAAGCGTTGTAAGCAGGTAGGTGGTGCAGTGGATAGAGCACTGGCCCTGGAGTCAGGAGAACCTAAGTTCAAATCTGGCCTCAGACACTAGACACCAATGTTCTTTCTATTATACCACTCAGAGGAGGGACAATATTCAATACTGTAGCCCCTTATCTTTTTGGAGTTCCACACCAATGTCATTGTGCTATTGCCATCTTAGGGACCACAGTGCATGTATTAGTCACCCTTGTTTGACAGGAAACTTATTAGCCCAAATTATAGGAATAACTATCAGCAAACACATGAGGGCAAAGAAGGTGGTAGTTGTGGATGTCATCCCTGAAGCATAATGTCTAGGAATTATTTTCCTAGAAAAAATGGAGGTACTTTAAGGAGACCTTCTTCATTTACAAGCTGAGGGAACTGGACTGCATAACCTCTAAAGTCTCTTCCAGATATAAATTTCTTATCCTATGATTCAATACTTATCACAGTGACTGACCTTCAGTAGGCATTTAAATACTTGACTTGCTCCTATAATCTTTGTACCTTTTGGAGAGTTTTGAGTGCTACAATGCATTTAAAAGCAACAAAACTAATATTTAAATTTTTCTAAACGCATTTCCTTCTTGTCTATAGGAATTGTGTAACTAATAGTCTGCTCAAAGATAAGTAGAAATCTCAAATATAGAAGGAGAAGAGAAGGAAAAGAAGGCAAAAGCTAAGGCCAGTGAAGGGAATTACAGAAAACAAGACTTTGATAGATCTAACTTCCTTGTGTGATAATTAACAACAACAAGACCAACAATAATTTTGTTTTTGAAGTGATTTTGGTAATATATAGGTAGCACCTCCTAAAATTTTATAAATATAAAAATCACATTTTCTTGAAAAGTACATCACTAATGAACATTGATTAAATAATTTTAAATGAAATACTTTTTAAATATCTATGTTCTTCATAGAATTAAATCTTCTAAAGAACCTAGTTTGAGTTCTCTCTTCTAAGCAATTTCTATATTATAGCCCTATAGATCTTATTCATCTCCCATTTTTTAATGTAATTCTTCACCCTTAGAAATATTAATTCTTGACCCTGATTCGGGGCGGAGCCAAGATGGCGGAGGGAAAGCAGTGACTGTCTTCAGCTCTCTCCCAAAGCCCTCCAAATACCTAAAAAAATGGCTCTAAACAAATTCTAAAGCAGCAGAACCCACAAAAAGACAGAGTGAAACAAATTTCCAGCCAAAGGTGGCCTGGATGGTTGATTGGAAAGGTATATAGTGCTGGGCGGGGAGAGGAGTGCAGTTCGTCATGGGCGCACAGGCCACAGCGACCCTGAAACAGGCCTCAGACGACTGAATCTCGGGCAACTGTGGCAGTTTTCAGACTTCTCAACTCCTGAATGCCAAAGACAACTTAAAAGGTCAGTGGGAAAAGTCTGTGACTGTGGTGAGAGAGGAGCCAGGTCTCAGCTGCAAGTCGTGAGCACGTCCCGGGACCGCGGCTTTTTTCTGAGCTTCTGGCCCACAGACCGAGGGGGCTTCGAGTGGCTGATCAGAGGGGATTGCAGGGATCTCTTGCTTTACTGGTGCTTGGATCTGGGTCACAGTTCTGAGGGGCAGTCCTGGAGCAAGGAGGAACGCTGGTGCTGGAGCTTGTTGTGGTAGTGGAGAGGGAACACCTCGTCCCTTATCATAGCGCCTTGGAAGAACTGAAAATTTACAGGTCCCTAGAAGTACCTCTGAAAAGAGCTGTACAAACCCCTGAAGCTTGGGACAGTACACTCTTCACATTGGAAGCAGACTTTTACCTTAACAAAGAGTTTAAAACTCAAGTAATTGCCTGGGATCATGAGTAAGCAACGCAAAAAGAGTCAGACTATATTATCTTACTTTGGTGACAAAGAAGATCAAAACATACAACCAGAAGAAGACAACAAAGCCAAAGCTCCTACATCCAAAGCCCCCAAGAAAAATATGAATCAGTTCCAGGTCTTGAAAGAGCTCAAAAGGGATTTTGAGAAGCAAATAAGAGAAGTAGAGGAAAAACTGGGAAGAGAAATGAGAGTGATGCAAGAAAATCACGAAAAAGTAATCAATAGCAAGAGAAGTAGAGGAAAAACTGAGAGTGATGCAAGAAAATCATGAAAAACAAGTCAAAAGCTTACTAAAGGAGACCCAAAAAAATATTGAAGAAAATAACACCTTAAAAAATAGCCTAACCCAAATGGCAAAAGAGGTCCAAAAAGCCAATGAGGAGAAGAATGCCCTAAAAAGCAAAATTGGCCAAATGGAAAAGGAAGTCCAAAAGGTTACTGAAGAAAATACTTACTTAAAAATTAGAATGGAGAAATTGGAAGCTAGTGACTTTATGAGAAATTAAGACACTGTAAAACAAATCCAAAAGAATGAAAAATTAGAAAACAATGTGAAATATCTCATTGGAAAAACAACTGACCTGGAAAATAGATCCAGGAGAGAGAATTTAAAAATTATTGGACTATCTAAAAACCATGATCAAAAAAAGAGCCTAGACATTGTCTTTCAAGAAATGATCAAGGAAAACTGTCCTGATATTTTAGAGCCAGAGGGCAAAATATAAAGTGAAAGAATCCAACAATAACCTCCTGAAAGAGATCCCCAAAGGAAAACTCCTAGGAATATTGTAGCCAAATTCCAGAGTTCCCAGGTCAAGGAGAAAATATTGCAAGCAGCCAGAAAGAAACAATTCAAGTATTGTGGAAACACAATCAGGATAAACACAAGATTTAACTGCTTCTACATGAAGGGACCTCAGGGCATGGAATATAATCTGGAGAGCAAAGGAGATAGGATTACAACCAAGAATCACCTACCCAGCAACACTGAGTATAATTCTTCAGGGGAAAAATGGTAATTCAGTGAAATAGAGGACTTTCAAGCATTCTTGATGAAAAGACCAGAGTTGAATAGAAAATTTGATTTTCAAATACCAGACTCGAGTGGAATATGAAGAGGTAAACAGGAAAAAGAAAATCATAAGAGACTTATTAAGGTTGAACTGTTTACATTCCTGCATGGAAAGATGATATTTGTAACTCATGAGACCTTTGTCAGTATTAGGGTAGTTGGAGGGGAAAAAATTACATGTATGTGTATATACAGATAGATGGCACAGGGTGAGTTGAAAATGAAGGGGTCATATCTGGAGAATAAAATTAAGGTGAGAGAGGAATATACTAGGAGAAAGAGAAAGGGAGAGGTAGAATGGGGTAAATTATCCCACAAAAAAAAACAGAAAAGAAAAGGCTCTTACAGTGGAACGGAAACGGGGGAAGGTGAGAGGGAATGAGTGAATTTTATTCTCATAGGATTTGACTTAAGGAGGGAATAACATATACACTCAATTGGGTGTGGAAATCTGTCTTACCCTACAGGAAAATAGGGGGGGAAGGGGACAAGAGAGTAGGGGAATGATAGAGAGGAGGGCAGATTGGGGTGGGGGGAGGGGCGAGATGGGGTGAAAATTTGGAACTCAAAATCTTATGGAAGTAAATGTTGAAAACAAAACAATATATAAAAATTACCATAAAAAAGAAATATCAATTCTTTTGGGAGGAAAATAGAAAGCATTCCCCAATGGTAAAGATTTCCATGACCTTGGTCATCTCAACTCAGATCCTTGAACTAATTTCCTTTCTCTTAGGCAAATGTTGTTTCTGGAAACACAAACCTTTCTGAGTGGAATTATTCTTTTTGAATGCCACATCCCTGTAGATTATACTTGTAAGATCTCTATCTCCCATTTCAGAATATTTATCACTGCCTGTGGGCAGATTTTTAGTGGAACTCCTTCTGACCAATGAGTCCAGATTCTCCTTTTCTTTCCCACTGTTTTAGTCCCTCCATTTGCCAACTTACCAATTGTTTTGTATTCCATCTTCTTCCTGAGAGACCACAGGAATTATTTTTCCTTCATTGTTGACCATTGAAAATTAATTAGAGTATGTCACAACTCTCCCTATAATCATTTATCTTTCATTTCTTTTTTTTAATTACATCATTATGTGACCTCCCATTCTTCACTTGAGTTCCACAAACCTTAATTTACCAGTGCATATGTGTGTGTGTGTGTGTGTGAAGTTGAGTTTATATTTTAGGCATGTTCCTCCTCTTTCACTTCTGTTTCTTTAAGCTCTATTGTTCCCCCATTTTAGAGAAAATGTTCTTAATAGTACGTCATTTTCTTTAAAAAAAACGCTATTGGTGTATTTATCATGTTAGGTTTTTGCTTTTAGTAGTTTATAGAGATATGGTAATTAATTTCATCCCTTGTTCTTTTCTCAGCAGTTATATTTATTTACATTTTGTTCCTATGGTTTGGTTGTTGTAAGTCAAATGATTGGCTCACATCTATTTTTTTTTTTTGATGTAGAAATGCTTCAAATGCCTCACTTTAATTGAAATCCATCTTTTTTTTTCCCCATTGTTGATTAAACTTAGGTTATCAGGATATATTATTTGGGTTTGCCTCTTGTGCTCCTTTGTTTTTTTTTTTTTAAATACATTATTCTATTCCCTTCTGTGGTTTCTGGTAGATGCAGAGTAGTTTTGTTTTATTCTGACTTCCTTTCTTTACCTGTTAAAGTCTTTCTTCTGGTTACAGAATTAATTGTTTTTCAATAAAGTTGTAAAATTTAATTATCATAGGTCTTGAAATTTGTAGCAAACCCTGCCTCCTCTACCTCAAGGCTATCTAATCTTTTCATTGGTGCTTTGTTTTCCATATTTAGAAGATCTGGGCAGTTTTCTTGTATTATTTCTTATATACTGGTATTGTTTTTTTTTTAAATTATCATGTTTTTGTGCCCTTTGGCCCTTAAATTATGCCTTATCTCCTGCCTTCAAGATCAATGTATTCTACTTGTATAGAGATCATGTGTTCTTCTAATATTGTTTTTTGTTTTGTTTTCTTCTTCCAAATTTCTTTGTTTCAGTAATTATGTATTAAAAATCAAATTTTCTCTTTTTCACTTCTTTGGAAAGATTCCCCACTGTGTATTTCAGTTTTTCTATTCTATCTTGCATTTCATCAGGTGTTGCTTCAATTTTCTTTATCTTATAGTATTTATTGAGACATTTGGAGTCTTACAGATGTCTTGGTGGCCATTTTATTTTTTTTTAAATAATTCATTTTTGATTTATCTGCTTGTGATGTAGCTTATATTTTTTTAAAAAATTTTTAAAAAATTTTAATTTTTTTGTTTTTTTAACATATGTTTTTTAAAACTTTGGGTTACAAATTTTCTCCCTTCTTCCCTCCCCACCCACACTCATTGAAAAGGCAAGCAACTTGATACAGGTTATACATGTATAGTCATGCAAAACATTTCTATAATAGCCATGTTGTAAAAAACTAAGTATATTTCCCTTCATTCCTTCCCATTCCCCATTTATTCTATTCTCTCTTTTGAACCTGTCCCTCCTCAGAAGTGTTTACTTCTGATTATCCTCTCCCCCAATCTACACTCCCCTCTACCATCCCCCTGCTCTGTTGTCCTCTTCCCCCCTTATTTTCCTGTTGGGTAAAATAGATTTCCATACCCAATAGTGTATGTTATTCCCTCCTTAAACCAAATCCAATGAGAATAAGATTCACTCATTCCCTCTCACCTTCCTCCACTTCCCTTCCAATGTAAAAGCCTTTTCTTGTCTGTTTTGTATGAGATAATTTACCGCATTCTACCTCTCCTTTTCTCCTTCTCCCAGTATAATCCTCTCTCACCCCTTAATTTTATTTTCCAGATATCACCCATTCATCTTCAACTCACCCTGTGCCATCTATCTATCTATCTATCTATCTATCTATCTATCTATCTATCTATCTATCTATCTATCTATTTATACGTACATACATACATACATATATTTTTTTCCCTCCCACTACCAATACTGACAAAGGACTCATGAGTTAGAAATATCATCTTTCCATGCAGGAATGTAAATAGTTGAACCTCAATAAGTCTCTTATGATTTCTCTTTCCTGTTTACCTCTTCATGTTTCACTTGAGTCTTGTATTTGAAAGTCAAATTTTCTATTCTGCTCTGGTCTTTTCATCAAGAATGCTTGAAAGTCTCCTATTTCACTGAATGATCATTTTTTCTCCTGAAGGATTATACTCAGTTTTGCTCCTATCTCCTTTGCTCTCCAGAATATCATGCTCCTTGTCCTCTGGTCCCTTAATGTAGAAGCTGCTAAATCTTGTGTTATCCTGATTGTGTTTTCACAATACTTGAATTGTTTCTTTCTGGCTGCTTGCAATATTTTCTCCTTGACCTGGGAACTCTGGAATTTGGCTACAATATTCCTAGGAGTTTTCATTTGAGGGTCTCCTTCAGGAGGTGATTGGTGGATTCTTTCCATTTCTATTTTGCCCTCTGGTTCTAAAATATAAGGGCATTTTTCCTTGATAATTTCTTGAAAGATGATGTCTAGGCTCTTTTTTTTTTGATCATGGCTTTCAGATAGTCCAATAATTTTTAAGTTCTCTCTCCTGCATTTATTTTCCAGGTCAGTTGTTTTTCCAGTGAGATATTTCACATTCTCTTTTATTTTTTCATTCTTTGTGATTTGTTTTACAGTGTCTTGGTTTCTCATAAAATCACTAGCTTCCAATTCCTCCATTCTAATTTTTAAGGGAGTATTTTCTTCAGTAAGCTTTTGAACTTCCTTTTCCATTTGGCCAATTTTGCTTTTTAAGGTATTCTTTTCCTCATTTTGGAGCTCTTTTGCCATTTGGGTTGGGTTATTTTTTAAGGTGTTATTTTCTTCAGTATTTTTTTTTTTTGGTCTCTTCTAGCAAGCTGTTGACTTGTTTTTCATGATTTTTTTTGCATCACTCTCAGTTTTTCCTCTACTTCTCTTACTTGCTTCTCAAAATCCTTTTTGAGCTCTTCCATGGCCTGGGACCCATTCATATTTTTCTTGGAGGCTTTGGATGTAGGAACTTTTGCTTCATTGTCTTCTTCTGGTTGTATGTTTTGATCTTCTTTGTCATCAAAGTAAGATAATATAGTCTGACTCTTTTTGCACTGCTTGCTCATGATCCCAGGCAATTACTTGAGTTTTAAACTCTTTGTTAAGTAGGGGTCTTTTCCAGGGTGGAGAATGTACTGTCCCAAGCTTCAGGGGTTTTGTGCAGCTGTTTTTAGAGATACTTCTAGGGACATGTAAATTTTAAGTTCTTCCAAGGTGCTATGATCAAGGGTGAGGTGTTTACTCCTTTCCTGGCCTGTGCTCTGGTCTATGAGTGACCACAAGCACTCTTTTCTGTCTTGGAACTGTGAGGAGGATTTCCTCTCCACAGCCACTACAAGCTCCACCATGCCAGCGCTCCTCCTCGCCCCAGGACTGCCACCCAGAACTGTGACCCAGATCCCAGCACGGGCAAAGCAAGAGAATCCTCCACCAACAAAGAGATCTCTGCAATCCCCCTCTGATCAGCCATTTGATTCCCCCTCAGTCTGTGGGATGGAAGTTCAGGAAGCAGCCACTGCCCTGGGGCCAGGTTCAGGAATTAGAGCAGAGACCAGTGCACTTCTCACTCTCACCATAGAAACAGACTTTTCCCACTGACCTTCTAAGTTGTCTTTGATTTTTGTGGGTTGAGAAGTCTGGAAACCTCCACAGCTGCCTGAGATTCAGTCCTCTGAGTCCTGCTCCAGGGTTGCTGTGGCCTGTGTGCCCACGTCAAACTGTGCTCCTCTCCCAGCCCAGCACAATATACTTTTCTGATCAACCATCCAGGTTGTCTTGGGCTGGAAGTTTGTTTCACTCTGTCTTTTTGTGGGTTCTGCTGCTTTAGAATTTGTTTAGAGCCATTTTTATAGGTATTTGGAGGGGTTGGGGGGAGGGCTCAAACAAGTCACTGCTTTTACTCCACCATCTTGGCTCTGCCCCCTGTGATGTAGTTTTTAACTGAGGCTTCTTCCTCATGAGATCTTTGGTGGCTTTGCTTTTTTTATCCTTTAATTCCACTAAATTCACTCTGTGATTTCTTCCTCTTTGATGATAGATCCATAGGGAGCTGACTTTCAAATCCACCTCAGCTTACTCACATGTTAGGGCATTCACTTTTCACCTTTCTCAGCTCCTACCCCAAGTAACTTCTGATGAGACATAACTGGGCACAGCTGGAAGTCAGTCCTTTATCTTTTGAGCCTGGTATAGCCCTACAGGCATACTAGTGCCCTACCCATATTCTTTATTTTTCTGGATAAGTACTGACACTCTAGGCAAAACATACTTCCAGCTTCCTATTCCTTCCTATCTTCTGAAAGCATATGGGCAGAGTTGAAATCTGCTCTTTGTTGCCACAGAATGGTGGGGTGAGAATAGTGGCAGAGTATTCTAACAGAGACTTTATTCTAACAGAGACTTTAGTAGCAGCAAAGAAATTTGCCAAGTGGATCTCAGATCCCAAGCCAGTGGAGTAGGTTTGGTGCCCTGCTGGAGAATGGGTGCTGGTAGGGATGGTTGTGTGAGTGAACATGTTGAGGATTAGCATTCTTTGCTATTAATTCATATTAATTCATTAATTCATTGTTAGGTTGTTGGGCTTCTTGGTGACTTGTTTTATGCAGACAGTTACATGGATGCTGCATATCTGGCAAATCAGTCCTCTGTTTTTTCTCTGAATCTCATAAAATCAATGAGAATATTAAGACAAGCATCAGCTGATCAATCAGCAAGCATTTCTTGTTTAAAATTTTTATTTTACTTCTAATTTATGGATTAAAACAATAAAAATGATGTTGGCACATGAAACTGCCTATTTATTATGTATAACTTGCTAATCATTTTAAATATATAATGACGTTAACATGTAAATTTCTTTTTTCTTTTTTTTTCTTCTCCTCCCCATGGCTACTATTAGATACAAATATGTATATACGTATATATGTGTAAAATTACTTTACACACATATGTAAAATCATTCTATATGTATTTCAGTTCCTCGCTTCTTTCTCTGAATCCAGATTTCTTAAGTATTTGCTACATTCTGAAAACTGTACTAAATTTTGAAGATACAATGAAATTCAAAAATATTCCCTGCCCTCAAGGTATTACATTCTAAATGGAGAGATGGCATATAAATAAATACATTCAAGATATATACAGATTAGATGGAAGGTAATCATAGAGGGGAAGGCACTAGCATCTAGGAAAACTGGAACAGATTTCCTTCAGAATGTGTCATTTAAACCGTCTTAATGGAAGTCAGGGTTTCTAAGAGTCAGAATGGAGGAGGGGGAGAGCATTCTAGGCATGGGGACAATTGCTGTAAAGACATCTAGACAGAAGGTGGAGGGTTCTTTGTTTATTTACTTTTTTAACTTTTTTATTTTTTTTAGGCAGTTGGGGTTAAGTGACTTGCCCAGGGTCACACAACTAGTAAGTGTCAAGTGTTTGGTCTGAAGCCGTGGGACCTTTGTTTAGAAACAGCAGATAAGCAGCAGCAGCTGGGGGTGAGGATAGGGTAGAGGAATGATGTGTTCAGGCCTACACTTCAGGAAAACTATTGCTTTACTGTTTGTGAAGCGTTTTGATAATAGTGACCTCATTATTTCCATTTTATAGTAGAAGAATTCTTAGTTTTAAAGATGTTAATTGACTAACCCTTGACTGCACAGATTTTCCAAGTCCAGTGCTCAGGCGATTACAGTCATGCATTCAGTAGGACTCAGAGCAGGTGTGGTGTCTTTTAGCCTCTCATTTTATGGCTCAACCTCCAATTCTTCACAAATCTAAGCAATTTGCTTCATTCATCATTCCTCCTAGCAGAACATACTTCAACAGGTTTATATTAAACACCTACTGTGCATAAGAGATTATGCACCCACCAGGCAGTCAGCACTCCCAAATTTCTATTTACCCTCTAACTGTCTGCTTGTAGTTCTCAGCAACTCCTAGAAGGTGGAGTTACAAAGTCCTTTTCTAGAGATATTAAGCCCTTGTGCAGTATTGCAAAGCAAGATATTTCAGAATTTCTCTTCTGTGGTATGAGTATGCTATTCTTGAGACACAGTGGCAAGGCAAAGTGTTTCCATTCAGAAGCCTCTGCCTGACCCTGTGGTACCAGGAGTTTGGAACGTACTCTGCCCCCTCTCTTTTCTGAGCTAGTCCTCAATATGTATACCAGTCTGGAACAGCATAATTTTATTGTCTTACTTCCTCTTTTTCCCAAGCACCTTGATAGTGTGTTTCCCACCTATGTTAACACTTCAGGGGAAAGGGTATAAATATCCAATTTCTCCCCAGTTGTCTTTTGAATCTTCTAAATCTCATTAAAAAAAAAAAAAACTAGGATATTTCCTACCTCATGTTATATTAGTGAGTGGAGTGGTGGTTAACATGAGTGGGAAGGAACAAACTTTCTCTAGTCAAGGGAGGGCAAAATTAAAAAAAAAAAAGTAAAATCCCCAACAACTTCATGCTCTGTGTATGCTGCTTGTTTCAAATAAGAAATCACTGCCTGTCCTCCAATGAAATCATTATTTCAAGATATAGGAGTCTTGAGTTAAATAAGAAGATTTTATTTTGTATCATTCAAATCCTCTGACTCTCTAAGGAATGAAGTAAACTAGAGATGAATACAGAACAAAATAGAAATAAATCAAAGAAGTGCTACAATAGCACTTTCCTATTCTTCCCACCTACTTAAAGCAGAGATAAGAGAAAAGAAAAGAAGATTCTTTTTAATGCAGTAATGCAAGTGTTAAGACAAGACAAAGAATTGAAAAGACAGACTGTATTACAATTTCTTCTTTTATCTTCCAATTCAATTCCATTTCATTTCAAGTAAAAACATGTTTCCGGGATTTGGTTATCTAATCATCCCAATGAAAAATAATTTTACTTAGAGTGGTTGGTTACACTAATATGTCTCAAAAAATAAACACAACGCAGATGAAATCTTTTGCAAAAGATTGTCTTCACAACCAAAGCAGTAAATAGGTTTTTGAAAATGATTCAAGATATCTCAAAAACTCAGTTATTGGGATAGAATTATCTTTTTTGAAGGCATCATGATGGAACATTTTGAGGGTTTTGTTTTTTGGGGAGAGAGTTGTTTTAAAAAATTTCTTTGTCTTTTGTTTTTATTTCATGATCATTTCAACTATCTCATCCTGACCCTGGATTTTTTTTAAGGTAACCAAAGCTATGTGTATGTGTGGGTACACTCGTAGACTTTGTTTTCTGTATGTGATTTATAATTTTCATATGTATTAGACACATATGTATATGAACCTACATATATAGTGCCCACAGACACACATGAATAGATAGAGAGATAGGTACTCTAGCTAGAGGCATTAGGTAATGGAGAACAGTGGCAGTCATTATTACAAGAAAAAAATGAAATCATGATATACAAAGATAGCTAGGACCCTGTTTTACATTTAGTACAAAGATCATTCAGCAACATTTTAGGGTCCGGCATTTTATAGATCCAATCTTCCTACTCATTTAATGGATGACATGTCCTTTATTTGGGGACTGTATCATGCCCTGACTAGAGAATGAACATGATGGAAAAGCACAGTTACATTTCTAAGCATTATGACTTAATAATTGCTCAGTTTTTGCTACTATGTAGACACTTATTCTGCTCATCCTGTTCTGGGAAACCTATAAAGGAAACAAGGCTGGCAGAGATAAGACTGTTTTGTTGTAATTGGAAAATATCATTGATGTGAGGCCTGATACCTCTAGGTCTGAATTGTTCTTCCCAAAACCCCATGCTAATTTGTAGTATGTTTTCCCTGGCATACCAAGCTACAATAATGTTCTACTTCAATATATCACTGTGGTTTAGAGGTGACTCTGGGTACTTGTCAAGTATGCCGGAAGAGTCCAAGTTATGATAGTTCCTTCAAAGTTAGAGTGACTTTAAATACTAGCTCAGGATTGAGCTGTATGTTCAATGTCCAGGGACCTGCCTACCTAAATTCAAAAAAGCTCATTATTGCATGATCAGTTACCCAGGGATACTTTTTTTTTTTTCCTGTAGGGGAGCTCATGAAGAGAATTCATTAAGGTGCAATTTGTATCTTTTAGGGATTACACACACACACACACACACACACTCACACACACACACACACACACACACACACACACACACACACACATACAAAACACAGGTCCCTAAAATATTGAAGTAATATTTATAGTCAAATTGAAGAATCCAGGTCCCAAGTGTTTCCAGTATTAAGAGATATTGAAGGTTATGTTCATGAATTTGCAATTCAGTAGCTGTTATCTTAAGCCACATGGGCGAGAGTATATGCAATTTCCCTACCACCTCCTCTCCCTCTGCCCCATCCCTCAGTTTTCCCTCCTGGCCTAACATAGCCATTAGCAAAGTGTGGGAGAGGTTATACCCACTCACAAGAATTCCTTCATCTGACTCCCCTGACCTAGCCTTGCTATTCTTTGTTCTGACATCTGAAGAAAAGAAATAAGGATAAACAGGGTGACTTTGTAACTTACCTCTCTTTTATAGGCCACTTTAAAAGGGGTGACTCTTACCCACAATGGTTTGATAACACTATCCCAACAAAATCAATACAGCTAAAATTGATGAGATGTGATCAAAGTCCCAATAAAAGGCAGTATCACCCTGTAAGCTCATTGTGTTTTTAAGGAACTCTTCAATCATGAATCAGACCTTTTTAATTATTGGCATTCATAATTAGGGAAATATATTTGGAGAAACAAGTTTAGTAGAGAACGAACTGGACTTGGAACTGATAACCCTTTTGATTCATTCTAAACTGCTGATCATCAGTGTTCTAATTGATTATTAGACTGTATGTATTAGACACGTACTAATTATTATGTTGGCATCATACTTGACCAGACCAAGTTGACTGGTGTAAAAATTCAAGCAAAATTGCATGCTATTACAAAGAAAAATGCAGAACAACAGCTCAGAAATTTGAAACCCAACAGTTTTGTTTTTTTTTTTGGTGACGGCAGTAAATGTTTTATTTTTTTCAATTAATTAATTATTTTTTAAATTACAAAATAAAACAAATATTTACATAACATAGTACAACAAAAAAGGTGATTGCACATGAAACCACAAATACAGTATGTACAACTTACTATTCCTTTAAAATACAAAACAAAATTATCATGAAATTTCCTTTTCCCCCTTTTTTCTTCCTTCCCCCCACCCCACAGATGGCTACCATTACACACACACACACACACACACACACACACACACACACACAATTTTTTTTTCTAAACATACTTTTATTTATAAGTTCCTTTTCTGGATGCAGATAGCATATTTCTTCATATGCCCTTTATAGTTAATTTGGGTGTTTATAACGGCCAAAATGATTTATTTGCTCAAAGTCACTCTTAAAACAATAATTACTGTTACTATATATAATGTTCTCTTGGTTCTGCTCATTTTGCCCTTCATGATTTTTTTTTTTTAGGCAATTGGGGTTAAGTGACTTGCCCAGGGTCACTCAGCTAGTAAATGTCAAGTGTTTGGTCTGAGGCCGTATTTGAACTCAGGTACTCCTAACTTCAGGGTCGTGCTCTATCCACTGAGCCACCTACCTGCCCCTCTTCATTATTTTGTGCAAGTCTTTCCATTCGCAACCATTGTTGTTCTCACCAATGAAGGAATAGAGTCATCAAGCCAGCAATCCATGCTTATTTGCTGTCTGTCTTTCTCTTAGCTCACTCACTATCTATATGACCATAGACACTCAGCTAAATTGTCTCTAAGCTCCCAACAGAACTTGTACTCCCCCTTTTGTGACCTTGGGCTCTAATAGGTGAGCATTCACCTTATGTTTTGTGGAACCAGGCTACTGTACTGCTTCTCAGCCATCTCCAAACTGTTACCAGCTGCATACCTTTTCCCACTCACTTGTCCTTATTTGAGGCTCTAGCTCCCCTGTATGTGCTTTTTGACATATAGAAGTAAGTATATTGAGGGCAAGAGATGCTTCCCTTTTATATTTTTATTTCCAGCTCTTAGCACAGTGCTTAGCACATAGTAATAATTATCTCACATGATTTTTGTAAAGAAGTTCCTTTACAAACTTGGAAGCATTACATAAATATGAGTTATTATTATATTGAAAACAAAATAGGAAATATACTAGTATCCTCAATACATCATCATGACATGCCTTGAATACTAAGTATAGTTTTGCACCTAAAGAATGACATAATAGATCTGGAAACATTGTAATTAATCCAAAGAAAAACATTCAAAGGAATTAAGTAAAATCCAAATGAAGACTAGCTAAAAACAGTTAGGCATCTTTAGCCGGGAAAGCCAAAGGATGAGGGAGAAGATATGAATAAAATTCAAAAAGTCATGATATCGATCCATAAGGTGATTAGAAAAGTGTTCATTCAATCCCTCAACACTAGATGCACTGGTCATGCTGCACAATTTCATAGTTCCAAAGAAGATTCCTGTCTCTCTAAGGCCTCCAAGAGGTTCACACATCAGAAAAACAAATTTGTGTCCAGGTTCTTTTGTTTTCCTACTCTATTGCTAATAGTCAAATCATTTCACCAGTCCTTGGCTGCCAGCCCCATCCTTAATTCAAGTTTTTACCCTTTCCTTAACTCCTGTACCAAGGAGCAGGGGTTAGTCCTGCAACTTTTTGTATTTTGGTCTTTGCAGTTTCACTTGGGTGATTCAACACAGGTTCTGCCAATCAACAGAACAATTGCCACTATTATACTACTCAAAAAGGTGTGAGAAATACAAACCTGGGGATGCTTCCTTGAACCAGTTGTTTTTCATGGCTGGAAAATAAACCTTTGTGCTGAGTCTTGCAGACAAAATGTAGGCCACTTGCTGGGTCTATGACAATGAAGAGCAAGTCACAGGAAGTGCTGGCTTTTAGAGAGTAGGGTGGAATTATCCTTTAGAATGGAAAGAGCAAAAATACCTCAAATTCAAGATTAGAGAACCTTTGAGTAACTGAGCAAAGAAAGGCCTCCAAAGGTAAGCATTAACCCTTACCCCAGGACTATATTGGCAACTCCTTTTTCATAAAGAAATGTGCTAAAGAGTGAAAATATTGAAAGAAACCTAAAGAATAAAAAGATCTATAATTTTTTTTTATTTTTTTCCTTATACCTAATAGAAGAAATATATGATCATATTTTCTAAGGCAGAATAAGTGGTTGGCTACCCAATGTGGTTCAAAAGAAAAGAGAAGATTGGGGGTGGATCCAAGATGCAGAGTAAAAGTGGTGACCTGCTTGAGCTTTCCCCCAAACCCATCCAAATACCTGTAAAAATGGTTTGGAACAAATTCTAGAGCAGCAGAACCCACAGAAAGACAAAGTGAAAGAAATTTCCAGCCCAACACAACCTGGATGGTTGATTGGAAAGGTCTATTGCACCAGGATGAGAGAGGAACACATTTTAGCATGGGCACGCAGGCAAAGATCAGGCCTCAACAAACCTGGAACAGTCTTCAGGGGATTGAATCAAGAGGAGCTGTGGCGGTTTCCAGACTTCTCAACCCACAAACACCAAAGACAACTTAGAAGGTCAGTAGGAAAGGTCTCTGACTGTGGTCAGAGAGGAACTTGGTCCCAGCCCTAGTCCCAGAACAGCCCTCGGGTAGTGGCTGCTTTTGGAGCTCTTTGTCCACAAATGTAGGGGGGAGCAAGTGACTGATCAGAGGGGGATTGTAGGGATCTCTTTGCTGGCACTGAGGCAGGATTCTCTTGCTTTGTCCATGCTTGGACCTAGGTCACAGTTCTGGGTGGCAGTCCTGGGGAAAGGAGGAGCACTGGCATGGTGGAACTTATAGTGGCAGTGGAGAGGGAATCCTCCTCACAGTTCCAAGGAAGAAAAGAATGCTTGTGGTCACTCACAGACTCAGAGACACAGAGCACTCATAGACCAGTAAAGGAGTAAACACCTCACCCTTGATCATAGCACCTTGGAAGAACTGAAAATTTACAGGTCCCTAGAAGTATCTCTGAAAACAGCTGCACAAAACCCCTCAAGGTTGTGACAGCACATTCTCCACACTGGAAACAGATCCCTACCTTAACAAAGAGTTTAAAACTCAAATAATTGGCTAGGATCAGAGCAAACTGTGCAAAAATAGTCAGACTATAAAATCTTTCTTTGGTGACAAAGAAAATCAAAACGTACAACCAGAAGACAACAAAGTCAAAGCTACTACATCCAAAGCTTCCAAAAAAATATGAATGGGTCCCAGGCCATGGAAGAGCTCAAAAGGGATTTTGCGAAGCAAATAAGAGAAGTAGAGGAAAAACTGGGAAGAGAAATGAGAGTGATGCAAGAAAATCATGAAAAACTAATCAATAGTTTGCTAAAGGAGACCCAAAAATACTGAAGAAAATAACACCTTAAAAAATAGCCTAACCCAAATGGCAAAAGAAGTCTAAAAATCCAACGAGGAGAAGAATGACTTCAAAAGCAGAATTGGCCAAATGGAAAAGGAAGTCCAAAAGCTCACTGGAGAAAATACTTCCTTAAAAATTAGAATGGGGCAATTGGAAGCTAGTGACTTTATGAGAAATCAAGACATTGAAAAACAAAACCAAAAGAATGAAAAAAATTGAAGACAATGTGAAATATCTCATTGGGGAAAAAAAAAACTGACCTGGAAAATAGATCCAGGAGAGCTGATTTAAAAATTATTTTACTACCTAAAAGCCACGATCAAAAAAGTGCACAGACATCATTTTTCAAGAAATTATCAAGGAAAACTGCCCTGATTTTCTAAAACCAGACGGTAAAGTAGAAATGAAAAGAATCCACTGCTCACCCCCTGAAAGAGATTCCCAAAGGAAAACTCCTAGGAATATTATAGCCAAATTCCAGAGTTCCCAGGAGAAAATATTACAAGCAGCCAGAAAGAAACAATTCTATTATTGTGGAAACACAGTCAGGATAACACAGGATTTAGCAGCTTCTACATTAAGAGACCACAGGGCTTAGAATATGATATTCCAGAGGGCAAAGGAAATAAGATTACAACCAAGAATCACCTACCCAGCAAAACTGAGTATAATCCTTCAGGAGAAAAAATGGATATTCAGTGAAATAGAAGACTCTCAAGCATTTTTGATGAAAAGACCAGAGCTGAAAAGAAAATTTGACTTTCAAATACAAGACTCAAGAGAAGCATGAAGAGGTAAGCAGGAAAGAGAAATCATAAGGGACTTATTAGGTTGAATTGTTTACATTCCTACATGGAAAGATGATATTTGTAACTCATGAGACCTTTGTCAGTATTTGGGTAGTTGAATGGAAAAAAAAATTATATGTATAGATAGATTGATAGATAGAGGGCACAGGGTAAGTTGAAGATGAATGGGTGATACCTGGAAAATAAAATTAAAGAGTGAGAGAGGATTATACTGGGAGAAGGAGAAAGGGGGAGGTAGAATGGGGTAAACTATCTCATACAAAACAGACAAGAAAACACTTTTACATTGGAAGGGAAGTGGAGGAAGGTGAGAAGGAATGAGTGAATCTTACTGGATTTGGCTTAGGGAGAGAATAACTTACACACTCAATTGGGTATGGAAAGCTATTTTACCTTACAGGAAAATAGAAAGGGGATAAGAGAGGGGAAGGATGATAGACGGTAGGGCAGATTGGGGGGAGAGGTAATCAGAAGCAAACACTTCTGAGGAGAGACAGGGTCAAAAGAGAGAATAGAATAAATAGGGGTGATGAGAGAATGAAAGGAAGTTAGTTTTCCACAGCATGACTACTATGAAATTGTTTTGCATGACTACACAAGTATAACCTGTATTGGATTGCTTGCCTTCTCAATGAGGGTGGGTGGAGAGGGAGAAAGGGAGAAAATTTGGAACCCAAAGCTTTAAAAACAAATGTTAAAAAATCGTTTTTCACATGCAACTGGGAAATAAGATATACAGGAAATGAGGTATAGAAATCTATCCTGCCTTACAGGAAAATAGAAGAGGAAGGGAAAATGAAAAGGGGGGGAATAGAAGGGAGGGCAAATTAGGGGAAAGGGTATTTAGAATGCATGCTGTCTTGGGGGGAGGGACGAGATGGGGAGAAAAATTTGGAACTCAAAATCTTGTGGAAGTGAATGTTGAAAACTAAAAATAAATAAATTAATGAATCTTAAAAAAATGAGAAGATGGAAGATTCTGAAGTCATATTTCTTCTTTATAGTTTTGTTCAGTGGCATCACTGATTAAATATGTATGTGCATGGACCCAAATTGTATGCCTATGCATTTGGTTTAATTTTCTCTTTACTTCATTAATTCAACATTTATCCTAAAGACTGAAACCATCAAAAAGGAGCAGATTTCAACATGGTCTTCCTTGAGTCCCAAAGCTTGTCGTCTCTTTTACCTCTGAATTCTCATATTACTTTTTAATTCATTTGCCATGTTTCACATCTTACTTTGTGTCTTAAATATTTGTTTATATGTTTCATCTCCCCCAGCAGACTGTAACCTTCATGAGGAAAGAAATCAAGTCTTAGTTTTCTTTATAACCACCATGGCACAACACAGAGCCTCTCACTAAATAATAAATGAAAGATAATATACCTGAATTATATTACTGCATATAAATAAGCATTTAGTTTCCATGTACATGTTTATCTCTTCTAGTAGAATGTAAACTCTTCAAGGGCAGAGGATCTTTTTGCTGAACAAATTGATTTTTTTTTTTAGTTTGCCTTTAGTCTGACGTAAATTCTTGCTTATCAGATAACAAAGTGCTTTATTGGTCACTGGAAGTAGGCTAAACTCTATATACTTCTTCTGTCTGGTGATTTAATCTAGTTTCTTAAATTAGGTTACCTTAATTCTTTTATTGTACCTATGCTCAAGTGAAAAGCAAGGAGATGGTAATGAGAAACAAATTTTCTTTTTTTTTTTTTCTTTGCAAGGCAGTCGGGGTTAAGTGACTTGCTCAGGGTTGCACAGCTAGTTAGTATTATGTGTCTGAGGCTGCATTTGAACTCAGGTCCTCTTGACTCCAGATCTGGTGCTCTATCTGCTGCACCACTTAGCTGTCCCAAGAAACAAATTTTCTGAAGGAATTTAATGTGTCATACAGATAAAAGTCCTTCTGAAGAGGTGATATTGAATGCAAAATAAACAAAAAAAAAATAGAACTTGAAACTTGGGCTATTAGAATTCCTTTTAGTCAATTTCCTGAGATACTTGCTTATTCAAAGATTCATTTAGACAGTCTAAGATAATTGACCATACAGGGATGCTTGTGAACTCTGAGCTCTATGAACTCTATTACAAAACTATGAAATTTCTTCATGTCTACCTCAGCTTCCAGCACCTAACAATAATAGATGATAATAAGAAGAAGTTATGTAGAGTTTTAAAGTTTTCAAAGCACTTTGCATGTTAACTCATCTGATCTTCTCAACAGCCTTGTGAGGTAGGTGCTATTGTCAACCCATTTTAGGAATGAAGATACTTAGGTACAGAGAAGACAGTTGACTTGCCAGTGGTCACACAAATTGTGTCTGAGGCAGAATTTGAATTCAAGTCTTCCTTTCTCTAAGTCCTCTGCTCCATTCACTACCATCTAGCTCTCCAATTCCACACAATAAATATTTGCTGCAGTCATGAAAATTCATAGAAACTAGGTGCATGGTTGGAGCATTGTGAGTGAGGAAACAGTGAGATGTTACTGGTCAGAACCTTTGTCATATTAATATAGACACAGATATTGGAATTTCTGGTGAATCAGTGCATTGGTGGAATGAACCATGTGTAATTCTTGTGACCCAAGATGGAACAAAAGCTTTTGGGTCTTTATTTTTTTAAGAGTCAACTGCTAAAATGCATTTATCACTGGATGATTTAATACCTTAAGGATCAACTAATTAATAAATAAAAATAAGTGGAGAGACAATTGGATCAACTAGGTGGTACAATGATTAAATCACTGGACCTGGAGTCAGGAAAATATAAGTTCAA
The DNA here is from genome assembly GCF_900497805.2 of Vombatus ursinus. Classification (NCBI taxonomy): domain Eukaryota; kingdom Metazoa; phylum Chordata; class Mammalia; order Diprotodontia; family Vombatidae; genus Vombatus; species Vombatus ursinus. The sequence goes on from NW_020954576.1 coordinate 68,154,375, forward strand.
ATCCTGCCTCAGACACTTGTTAGCTTTGTGACCCTGTTTAAGTCACCATTAGATTGTTAACTCCTTGAAGGTAGGGACTCTCTTTTGCCTCTTTTTGTGTAACAAGCTAAGCATAGTGGCTGGCACATAGTTATTATATATTCTTAAATCTTCAATAAATGTTTATTGCCTGAACTTACCTTCCATTTGCCTCCATTTCCTTATAAGTAAAATGGGGATAATAATAGCACGTACCTCTCAGGGCTGTTTTGAAAATAAAATGAGAGAAAGCACACAATCTTGAAGTACATATTGTAGGGTATGATTTGCCTCATTAGTGGCAATATCCACCTTAATGAGATAACATATTTCTATTTTAACATTTTTTTCCATATTGGGCAATAGCTTTATAATGGAGTTTATGTTAACACTCTCTAACTGATCTCTTTCAGTTTTGAAGTAATAAAACTAGAGTCCTTTAATCATGTTCTTGTTTGTCCCATGGGTGTTGCCTATTGCAGATATTTTAGACGGACCCTAAAGTGAATAGACAGATAGATGTTTCTGTTGATGGGTTGACTCCTGGCAGTGTCTCTTTCTACAGTTTGAACTTGCTTAGTTTGAGATCACAGCTAGTTCTCCTCCAAATTGCATTTTTTTCTTCCAAAAAGCTTAAAAGTTTTATTTTTCTTATCTAAGTACTCTTGAGTTCTAATATACACTATCCATTTGCATAGCAAACTCTTTTTCATAGAAAGATGGCAGATAAAAATTTAGTATGGTTTCAATTAGAATTAACTCAAACTTAACCTTAATGTGCTTCAGATATTTGCTAAGCACTTGTGTAGTAAGCCATAGACTATTTGGAATCAGTGTTGGTGGAGAGAGTACAAAAGCATAGATCCTTGATTATTGATATGTCATATCTCAGATACTTAATAGCTGTGTAGCCCTTAACAAGTTACTTAATCTCTCTGATCTTCAGTTTGTTCATCTGTAACATAAAGGGGTTGGATTTAATCATCTGTAAGATTCCTTCTGACTCTAAATGCACACATTTAGATTCTATGCACACATGATTCTGTGCTTCAAGGCAACCTGTTCACTTCAGCATGGTATTGTTGACCATTCTGGTTCCTTTCAGCTATTAGATCTCCCAGTTTTGGATAGTAAACCTTTAGATTCACAGTTTCCTTCTTCATAAAATCAGTGTCTTATTCATAGCAAGTCTTATCCATAGATAGTATTTAATGTTTGTTGATGAAAACTGAAGTGAAATTGGTGCTCCACGAGATATGTAGTACAAGTATATATTATTAGCATACTTTATGGGTGATGAAACTGAGGTTATTTGAAAAAAGTTTATTTGAAAGTCCACAAGTACACAGGACATTAGAGATAATCTGGTATAATGGGTGCAATGCTGAACCTATAGTCAGAAAAATTGGGGCTTAAATTCTGCCTCTGATAATTTCTAAATATGACTCCAGAAAAACAATTTACCTACTGTAGGGCTGATAATAATAGTAGCACCTACCTCACAAGTGCATTGTGAAGAGCAAAGACAATGAGTGCTTTGCAGGTCTTAAAGCTCAATATAAATGTGAGCTGTTATTATTAATAGTAAAGCCAGATAGGAAACCAGATCTTTAGGGTGCCTTACAAATTCATTCTGATCCTTAAAACTTTATGTAAAGTAGTTGTTATTATTATTATACTGACCAAATGTCTGATTTTCTTTTCATTAAGCCACCCTACATCATCAATGACTGAGGTTTTGGAGGCTTTTGGGAAATACCCATGGCAGTTGTAAAAAAACAAAGCACATTTTCCCTTTTCTAACACTTGGGAAAATATCTTGAATATGTCGATTTCTGTTTCTCTTCCTACTTCAGTTGTATTCACACACATATGTAAACAGGTCTTTGTGTATACCAACCTAAATTCAATCATATTTTTATTCAACATATCATTGCTACAAGGTTTTTATTGTTGTTTTCTGGAATTGGGCATAAACTGAGCAGTTTGTGCACAAGGAGAAATGTAAACTACCTAGCTGAATGCCATTGTCTTAAGAGACATTAAGCTTTTGATTTTCTCATTACATTTTAATGGGCCAAATAGCATGTTTCCTTCTTGACAATGGGATGCACTTATTCCAAATGCAAAACAAATCATATTTTTATGAAACTAGAGTCTTTCAGAGTTTATAGCCCACAATATTCCTCTTTGAGAGAAGGTAAAATAATTTATTTAATTAATGAATATTTGTTAATTGTCACCTATATGCCAGGCACTGGGACACCGAAATAATGAAGATACAAAGACAAAAATGAATTAATCTCTATCAATTGGGATATTATATTACATAGAATTAGAAATGCAACAAGTTATTATATGCTTAATGCATGTTAGACACTTTGCTAGGTATTAGAGAAAAAATATTTACACAAAACAATTTCCTTATGGCTTAAGGAAATTAACATTTAGTAGGAGGCTAAAAATCCAGTGGAGAGAAGAGATTGCTATTGCCATGTTTTCAATATATACCTTTCCTCATCCAAGAGGAAATAAAGTAGGGTTTGCAGTCAAAATGGAAAAAAAGTTGTTAATGTAAAGGTCAAAAGACATAAACCATCAATGTATCATCTATAGTAATGGAGAGGCGGCAAGATGTCGTGGATAAGGAGATTGCCATGGAATCAAAAAGACCCAGATTCAAAAATGGTCTAGACGGGGGCAGCTAGGTGGTACAGTGGACAGAGCACCGGCCCTGAAGTCAGGAGGACCTGAGTTCAAATCCGGCCTCAGACCAAACACTTGACACTTACTAGCTGTATGACCTTGGGTAAGTTACTTAACCCCAATTGCCTCACAAAAAAAAAAAAAAGAAAAAAAAAACAACAACATAAATGGTCTAGACACATACTGGCTTTGTGACCCTGGATAAGTCATTTAACCTCTTGCTGTCCCAGGCAACTCTCTAAGACTATAAATTACGGAACTGTTGCCAACATGAAATGATAGAGGGAACTTCCTTATCAGGTATTCATTATACCATTGAAGTCATACATCTAGACCTCTTCTTTCTTCCCACAAAATGAAGGGTGCAGTTAGTAGAGGTCAACAAAATCTATAGATTATTCCCACTAACTCTTTAAAGTAAAACTTTAAAGGAAAAATAAAGTTTGGGATCAAAAAATAGAAGTTTTTAAAATCTCTGCTTCTCATGAATCTAAATTGTCCTGATCATTCTTCCTCCCCCTTCCCTTCCCTTCCCTCTCCTCTTTTCTTTCAAATTTGTGATTCCATCATTTAAGAACTCTTTGCATGGAAACTTCCTCCAACAATGAGGATTAATAACTTAGCTTGAGCTTACAGTTTTCTTGTATTACTAGAGAGGTGCAGGGATTTGCAAGTGGTCATACAGGTAGAATATATGAGGAGGGACTTAAAACCATGTCTTCTTGACTCCAAAGCCGATTGTCCATCTGAATAACATGCTGACCATTCAAATTTGCTGATTATTTCACAGACACAGATTATAACTCATCTATAATTTAGTACTTAGGTCTTGGAGAATTGTCAGAGGTTGAGTAATTATCACTTTCAAAGGGTCACACATCTAGTAAATATCTGAAGTGAGATTCAAACCCAGGTCTTTGTGGATTCTAAGACTACCATTATCTCTATGGACATGGCTCTCTGTGTCTATGTAAGTCTGAAGTTCTTAATATTTATTTTTTTCTTAAGTAAAAGTAAATCAGGACTTAGGCAAATCAACATTACCAAAATTACTCAATGATTCCATTTTCCAGTAAAACTTAATATTTTCAATAGATACTTAAAAAAGTTACACGATTGACAAGTTCATTCCTAATTGCACACTTCATTGTGTGGAAAGTACAAAGAAATGATGTGAGCCAAAGACTGTCACCTAAAAAATTAAATACTTCAAGGAGAATTTGTCTCTAGTAATTATTTTTTGAAAACTAGGATTTACTTAAAATTTAAATTTTATTTAAAATACTTTAACTACACAAAAGGAAATGCTTCAATTAACATCTGAAAATGAAAGAAGTTACCATTTGTTTTCCTGTGAATCATTGGAGAAAAAAATGCTTTAAAAATCTTTGAAAGTTTTTTTTTTGATTGGAAGATGAAAGTATCAGGAAATGAGATATTTCAATTGTGGTTTTGGACATAGGTGTCAAAGGGTCAGATGACAACGAATGCTTAGAGAATTCCTCTTGAAGTCCATCACTAATAAGCATTTACTTTCTATTGCAAAAGGTGGTACTGGAAAAATCAGATTTTCCATGGGTTCTAATATATTTTCCAGAGAGAGAAGCTCAAACAGATTTTCATTTCATATTTGTGAACTTTAGAACCTTGAAATCACATCTGATTTCCCTGTTGATTTTAAGCCTCTCAGTTTGGCAGGTGCTGATTTTTGCTTTATTCTCAATGGAGAGGAAATGAATCTGAGAGCCCTTTCTCTGGTCATTGCTTGCTACAGTTGAGTGGTTTAGAGTGTCCCAAGGAGCACAACTAAATATAATTCCATTGAAATCTCAACATTGACATGATGGTCCTCTGTGGTTTGGTTTGGCATCTGCATTTCCATCTGCCAGGCACTCCTATGTATTGTCCTCATTCCTTTGTCTGCAGCAAAGGAAAAAAAAAGCAAAGCAAAATAAAACAGCTTTGAACACAGAAGAAATACAAGGCTTCTGGCTAACCATAGCTTGTCTCTTCAATCAGAGTGCATCATCACTGATGATAGCAATGAACTTTATTACTCCTCTATTACTGTTGTTACCACCGTCTTTACAGTTAGTCAGGTTTACAGCCTTTGTTCCGTCCTTGACTACTCACTCTCACTCATGTCATTTCTAGCTTTGCTTCTTTTTGATAAGTCTCTTTCTCTGTACTTTTAGAGCCACCATCATAGTTTAGGCCTTTGTCATTTCTGACCTGAACTAGTGTCATAACCTCCAATTTGATATCCCTGCCTCATCTCTCCACACTCCAATCATCTTGCACATAGTCCTCAAAACGGTTTTCCGAAGGTACTTTTCTTAAGGGCAGACCATTCTTGTGATATAAGAACCCAGAACTTACTTTTTCTCTATTCTTGCATTCTATTGTTCAATAAACTCCAGTGGCTCCTAATATTTCTAGGACCAAATGAAAACTTCTTTGGCATTTAAAGTGCTTCACAATCCAGCCCCTTCTGATCTTTCTACTTTTCTTGTGTGTTACAATTGTGGACACCTTGTACTTTGCAGCCATACTAACTTGCTTGCTGTTCCTCACGTATCTGAAAATGAAAGAAGTTACCATTTGTTTTCCTGTGAATCATTGGAGAAAAAAATGCTTTAAAAATCTTTGAAAGCTTTTTTTTTTTTGGTTGGAAGATGAAAGTATCAGGAAATGAGATATTTCAGTTGTGGTTTTGGACTTAGGTGTCAAAGAGTCGGATTACAAAGAATGCCTAGAGAATTCCTCTTGAAGCCCATTGTTAATAAGCATTTACTTTCTATTGAAAAAGGTGGTACTGGAAAAATCAGATTTTCCATTCTATCTCCTGTCCTTATAGTTTTGCACTGACTATCTCCCATGCCTGGAAAGCTTTCCTTCCTCTCCCAAACCTATTCAGATTGCCTATTTCCTTCAAATCTCAGTTCTAGTACTCCTTTCTACTTCAAGCCTTTCTTGATTCCACCCCTACCCCTAAAACTGCTAATGCCTCCCTTCCCAAAACTTTTATTCATTTTGCATATGTTCTGTGCATACATTCTATATTTGCCCTTAGAAGGAAAGCCTCTTGAGGACAAGGAATTTTTTTTTTGTCTTTGTATCCCTAGCACTTAAGTCAGTACCTGGTATTTAATAAATACCTGTTAATCAGTCGATTACATACAGAAGTAGTTCCATATGGGGATTAATTCACGTTTCCAAATTTGATCAATTACTCTTTTGAGGACTACAAAGCCCTAGGCTAAGTTTACCCTCAGTGCCTTCCTACCCTTCTCTGTCATGCTTCTGAAGTTGTTTTCCCACTGACATTATGAAAAAGAAGACATTGCTTTCATCCCTTTTGTTTTTGTTTTTATTTTTAAATTATTTATTTATTTTTAGTTCTCAACATTTACTTCCATTTTGAAGTGAAGATTTTTTTGAAGATTTTGAGTTTTACATTCTCTTCCCCCCCTCCCCCTGCCCAAGATGGCATGCAATCTGATATGGGCTCTATGTATACATTCATATTAGGCATATTTTCCCATTAGTCATGTTGTAAAGAACAATTAGAACTAAGGGGAGGAACCACAAGAATGAAGCAATAAAACAAAACAACAAAGGAAAAGGAGAGCAAATAATATGTTTTCATCTGCATTCAGACCCAATAGTTCTTCCTCTGGATGTGGATAGCATTTTTCATTGTCAGTCTTTTGGAGTTGTGTTAGAACCTTGCATTGCTGAGAAGAGCCAAGTCTATCAAAGTCAGTCATCACAGAGTGTGGTTGTTACTGTGTACAATGTTCTCCTGGTTTTGCTCATTTCATTCAGCATCAGTTCATATAAGTTTCTTCAGTTTTTTCTGAAGTCCACCTGCTAATCATTTCTTATAGAACAATAGTATTCTATTACATTCATATACCACAATTTGTTCAGCCATTTCCCAATTGATGGGAATCCCCTCAATTTCCATTTCTTTGACACCACAGTAAGAGCTTCTATAAATATTTGTGGGTCCTTTTCCCTTTTTTATGATCTCTTTGAGATATCGAGCTAGAAGTGGTATTGCTAGGTCACAGGGTATGCACAATTTTATAGTCCTTTAGGCATAGTTCCAAATTGCTCTCCAGAATAGTTGGATCAGTTCACAACTCCACCAACAGTGCATTAGTGTTCCACTTCTCCCACATCTTACCAACACTTATAATTTTCCTGTTTTGTCATGTTAGCCAATCTGATAGGTGTGATGTGGTACCTCAGAGTCATTTTAATTTGCATTTCTCTAATCAATGCTTTCATCCCTTTGTGACATGTCTTCCAGAAAATCTATTCTCAAGGGCCATAGCAATACTTACCAGATTTTCAGATAACACAAAATTTGAAGGAAAAGCTAAAACATTCAGTTATGATATCAGGATCCAAAATAATGTTGAGGCAAATCTCATAATGTGAAACATAATAGGAATAAGGTAAAATGTTATACTTGAGTTAAAAGAAAAATCAACTTAGTGAGAACAATTTAGGGGAAATATGGCTACACAAAAGTTTATCTAAAAAAAGATCTAGGCCGTTTATAAACTTCATTTTCAATGTGAGTCAACAATGTGCTATGGCAATAGCCATAATGGCATTTTGGGCTACTTCATGTGAGAATTAGTATCTAGAATTAAGCAGGTGATGTTGCCATTGTTCCTTTGTCAGACTGTTTGACTGTATTATGTTGAGTTCTGCCTACCATACTTTAGGAAGGGAATTGATAAGCTAGACAGCATATAGAGGAGAGCAACCAGGATAGCAAAAGATTCCAAAAATACTGTTATCTTACAAAGGAAGGGGTAATGATGGCTGTCTCCTAGTGTTTGAAGGGCTCCAATGTATATAGTAAGATTAGATCTGTTCTGCTTACAAACCATATACTCTATCTCTCAGCTCTGGACATCTTCTGTAACTGTCTCTTATGTCTGGAATTTGCTTCCTTCTCAACTCAAGCTACTGACTTCCCTGGCTTCCATTAATTTACAGAGAGCCTTTCTCAGCTCCTCTTAATTATAGCTCCTTTCTTCTTAATTTTCTGTTTATCTTATATATGGCTTGTTAGTATTTATTTGTTTGCATGTTGTCTTCCACATTAGGTTCTTAGCTCCTTGAGAAGAGAGACTGTCTCTTCATTGTGTGTTTCCAAATGCTTAGCACAGTGTCTGGCACATAGTAGGCAGTTAATAAATATTGATTGATTGATTGCTTAGTTTCAGATGACAGAACTAGAAATAATGAGTAAAAGTCCCAAAGAAGTAAATACATGTTGTATAAGTAAAACACAAAAACATAACTATAAGAGAGCTATCCCAAAGTAAACTGGACTACTTTGGGAAGTAGTATGCTTGCCATCACTGGAGATCTTAAAAGTCCCTTTCACATCTGGAATTTTGAGTCTTACTTTGATCTTGAAGCAAACTAAAACCTTCAGATAAACTACAATCTAGCTTCAACATGCATGTATGAGATTTTTTTTTTAATCCAAGGATAGAATTTGAGATTATACCTATTAAATTTCCTTATATCCTATTCAGTATAACTTTGAAGGCCACCAAGATATTTTTGAATGGAGTTCTATCATCCAATGTATTATCTCTATCATCCAATGTATTGTTAATGATCTGACCTTCACGTCATATGCAAATTGGGTAGCATGCATAAGATATTTCACTAGAAATCTGCTAGGCTGACATTGAACCATTAATGACTACTCTTTGGTTCATTCAACCATTTCCAAATCTACCAAACTAGAATAGCCCATACATCTCCAGCTTATCAGCAACTGCCTATTGGGCATTTCAAACTGGATGTCCTGAAGACATCTCAAAATCAACAGGCCAAAATAGAACTCACAAGGAGCAGCTAAGTGGCACAGTGGATAGACCCCTGGCCCTGACATCAGGAGGACCTGAGTTCAAATTCGGCCTCAGAGCAAACACTTGATACTTACTAGCTGTGTGACCCTAGACAAGTCACTTAACCCCAATTGCCTAAAAATGAACAAACAAAAAAATAGAACTCATTATCTTCACCTCTTCTCTCCCCCAAAATATCACTCTTCTAAACTTTTTTATTTCTGTCAAGGACTCCATGATCTTTCCTTCCAGTCTAACAGGCCCTCAACTTCATTGTTATCTGAGTCTCCTCTACTGCTCTAATGTACAATGAGTTGCAAACTCTTATGATTTCTACATCCAAGAGATGTTAATCTCTTGCAACCATCACATTCTCATTACTCATACTGCTACTACTATAGCTCAAACTGTCATCACTTCTTTCTCACACTGTTGCAGTCACTTCCTAATTTGTCTCCCTTTCTCAACTCTCTCCTTGACCCCAGTCTGTCCTCCCCATAGCCTCCAAAGTGACTTTCCTTAAGATCAGCTTTAATCATAAAAATACCATAAAATACCTTACTTCCTTGAAAATTTAATTCAAGCATTACCTTCTATATGAAGCCTTTCCTGATTATCCAACCTTTCCTGCCCAAACTACTTTGTATTTATTCTTTATATAATTAAGTGTGTACATATTTCCTCTGATAGACTATTAACTTCTTGAGGGTAAGGACTGTTCTATTCTTGACTTTTTATCCCTAGAGGCTAGCACAGTACTTAGAGCATAGTAGGTACTTAATAACATCTTGATGATAGATGGATGGATGGATGGATTGAAAGAGAATTGGAGAAACTTTTCAAATACTACTACATATGGATCCCCAATCTATTAGTCTAGCTACTATGTTAAAAGAGTAAATGATGATAATTTATTATGGCCTATTCTTCATGGAGCCATATTGTTGTTTTTTTTTTTTTCAGCAATTACTGATTGCCTTTCTAACAGTTCACAAACCATTCCTTCTTTTCAAGTTTTCTAGAATGTTTCCTGGAACAGAAGTCAAGCTGACTATTCTATATATACTTTGTTCTCCTCTGATGTTTGGGACATTAGCCTTTCAATAGTCCCTTGGCACTTCTTTTACTCTAAATACTTCAGAAATCACTCATAGGCACCTAATAATCATACCTGCAGGCTTCTTCTGTACTTTTGAACATAGGTGGCTAACACTCCACCTGTGGGCTTCCTGCAACATTTCTGAGTGAGTCCTGAACAAGATTAAAATGTAATTGGGAAATATTTAACAAAATAAACAAAAATACAGTAGAACATAGAAAATGTTAATATGTAGCTAAGTTAGCATGTGGCTCACAGGGATCCTTATGTATGTGCCCCCATAGTGCCCCCTGTTTTTAGTTGAATTTTATGCCACTGCTCTAGATGTAGTTCATCTGAGCCTTGTGGCAGCCTCATCAAGGACAGACACATACTACATGACTATCTCCTCACTTAGCTTACATCTCCATTCCCATGTATTTATTTTTGTTCTGTCTTTCACAGTCCAAAGATCACTCTTTTTGGAAGAGAACAGAGACACAAAATAAGAATCAAGAAGTTTAGTTTTGGCATCCATTATCATCAACACATTCACTCCAAGAATTTGTTATATCTATTTATTGATTTCTTGTTCTCAACATAACTAAAAGCCCCCTTCATTCTCCCTAGTGTTCATATCCATTTTGAGCTCATTCTGTACTTCAGTTCTCTTATTACAATTCTGACAGTGACTCTATTAATCTTTTGAATTCATTCTAATTTGCTGAGGCAGCTAGGTTGTATAGTGGATAGAATAGTGGACTTGAAGTCAGTTCAAATCTTATCTTAGATACATCTTAATTGTATGACCTTGTATGAAAGTCACTTAACATCTCACACCCTCAGTTTAATTATCTCATTTATCTCACAGTGTTCCTATGAGGACTAAAGGATCAAGTTAGATGTATACAAATACATTTATATGTATGTATGATGTGTGTATATTCATATAGATTATATATGTGAATGTTCTGCAAATATTAAAGCATATGTAAATTAGCTGTTATTCTTTCATATTTATATGTTTTTATTATATCTGTGTATTATTAAATTTGTGCTTTTCAGTGAGTTCTCTGTAATCCACATTAATCTTTTTAGCTTAATACAACTTAATACAACTTCCCCATACGTCTTTAGAAGCACTGTCCCATAGCCTTTGGAAACACTTTAACCTCCATATATTTGCTTATACTATTCCCCTTGCTTGAGATGTCCTACCCACTTTTCTTTTCTTATGGGTTCAAGCCCAATCTCCCCGAAAACTCCAACCCATATCTTCAAGAATACTATGGCAATTATTGTCTGTGCCAATATTTCAGTATTTTGCATATGCTACTTTGTATTATTAGTCATTTTTTATATGTGTCGTATCTCCCCAATCAACTACAGTTGCCAGAGGCAATATCTTATGCTATTTTATTACAGCACCTAGTACAGTTTGTAAAAGGCATTCAATAATTATGTACTTATTTAAATTAATTTTTGAATTTTTCAAAGATCATAGCTCATAGAGGAATTTAGAACTTAAATCCAACCCGTTTATCTGGAGTCCAATCCTTTCATTTTACATATAAAATAAATGAGATGCCAAGAAGTTAACAGACTTGTCCAAGGTCATATAGGTCAAAAGAAAGTAAAGATCTCTGTAATACCATTTATTATTGATTTATTTTCTAACCAATCAATCTCCTCAAAATTTCTAAGTTGACACTATTGGGTTCGTTCTTTCTAATGGACAGCATACTTACTACACTTTGGTTATCATTGAATGGTTTTCATATAACTTCTAATTTTAAAAGTGTATCTATATTAAAACCATCCATCTGTTAGTATGGAAAACAACCAAATTTTTAAAAATCCAGCTGAGTTTTATGTAGGATTTACAATTCTGAAGACTTGGCAATTACCGACAATCCAGCATAAGTTAAATCACATACGCTCACACACTTGCTATTTTCAGAGCTGTGTTGAGTAGCAGAAGCTGATGCTAAAGTTTGTGAGTGGTTAACATTTGAAACTTATGTAGCTTAACCAATGTTTGCTGTCTTGTTAAAAGTAAACTAATTTGATGAAATAGTTAAATATAGCTTTTGAAAATCAGTTTCATTTCAGCAGCACAGACACAATATCAAAACAAATAGTTGAAAAGTAAAAACTGCAGTCAATTGGCTGTTTTGTGTACAAACAACAGGTTTGATACCAAACAACTGGTTTATTGAATATTTTTATCAAATTTACTGGTTGTTTTGGAATTTTGTCAACACAGTCTTAAACCTATTGAATACCAATCAGGTTTGATGAAAATTAGATAGAATTAGCTCTAGTATATCCTTCTTGTCTGTTTCCTTTTTTTTTTTTTGAAATCCAACATAATTATAATATCTAATATTAGCTAAGATTTTTACAGTGTTTAATATGTGCCAGGCACTGCTAAGCCATATTATGTCAATTGATCCTCACAACATCCCTAGGATGTAGGTGTTATTATTATACCCATTGTATAGATGAGGAAACTGAGGCAAACAGAAGTTAAATGATTTACCCAAGGTCACACAGCTAATAAGTGTCAGAAGTCAAATTTGAACTCAGGTCTTACTGACTCCAGTACCAGTACTCTATCCACTGGACCACCTAGCTGTCCTTCAAGGTCCACCTTATATTCTACCTCCTTTGTCAACTTTTGTCTGCTCTTCCATCCTGTTCCTCATGTTCTTCTTCTCCTCTCAAGTAAAAATGAGCTCTCCTTTATCAAATCATAGTTTAGAACTTGCAGGGACCTTCAATACATCATCTAGTCCATCCCCCAATTTTTGTAGATGAGAAAAGTGAGGTGCATCAACATTGTTATTTGCCTAATGTCACATACCTAGGAAACAAGAGGGTCAAGATTTGCATCCAGGTCCTGTCTCCCAAAAAAGTGTTCATTCTACTCTACCATGATGCTTCATAGCACTTTAATTTTTCATAGCACTTTTCCTGGACTTCTCCTTTGCACTTATTTCATTTTCTTTTTACTTTATGTATGCTCTCTTTGTGTTGTATATCCCTCTTCCTTAATATATTTTAATAAACTGTCCTTGAGAGTGTAATTCATATACTATAATCTTTGTATCCCTAGCACCTGCTGTTATCAGAGGCATTAATATTTGCCTAATAAACACTGAATCTGTCAGACTTACGTGGAATTCATATTCAGTCCCAGGGGCTGAAATAGGACTGATATTATTGCTTAATGTTCTTTCTTTGTTATCAGAGGTCTCTACTGTGTAGTCTAAGATTGTATATCTCTTTAAAACTAGGGGAGATGTATGTATGGTGCTATTAAAAGTATTTTATTCACATTTTTTTAAAATTTTAGATCACCTTGATTTCTGTATACATTTTCTTCTTCCTTACTCATTGAGTAATTCCTTGAAACAAAGATTAAAAAAATAAAATAAATTCAGAAAAGATATCCACTATATCAGTGAAGTCTGACAGCCTATACACTGTTCCATATCCATAGATTCCCCAACTGTGCAAAAAATGGAGGAACGTGATTTCCTCATGTCTTCCTAGGGGCCAATCTTGATCTTTTTCTTTTCATTTTTATTTTGTTCTTTCCATTACATTTAGCAGTCATTATTTATCTTGTTTTCCAGGTTTCATTTACTTGAATATGCATGAGTTCATATGAGTGAGGGTTTATTTTATGTGTGTTACATTAAGAGGAAATGGAGGATCAAGCAAAGGTGAAGACTTTTGGTTAGGGTAAATGGGATGATAATATCTGACAAAAGATAGAAAGTAGAACTCTTTAATTCTTATTTTCTCTGGCAAAGAAATGGCCTTTGTATTAGAAATGATAGAACAAGGCTGACAGGGAGTATTTCCCCAATGTAAGTAAGGAGAGAGTATGAAAACACCTAGGTATTCTCAAGTAGTTCAAGTTGCCTGACCAAGGTGACACACCTATTTCTAAAACTGAAAATGAAAGTTCTCAGGCTTTACAAACTCTATTAGCTCCTCTTGTTAGCTACTGGTAGGTATAGGGGCATGCCACTGTTTGGTGAAAATTTTAATGCACTAGTACCATGCACAAATCAAGACTGTTGGCCTTTTACCATTTCAGTCTCCATGATTTTATTTAGCTACCCACAGCATAAAGCCCACTTAGAAATAGCATCCATGGCCCCTTCCTACACTGAAAGAAAGAGAAGATGTAATTGTTGTATCAGTCATGTTTACAAGTTCATGGGAAACAGTAGAGATACTACAAGACTGGAGAAGGACAAATGTCCCATTTTTCACCAAAAGGAAGGCAACAAAGTCTATGACTGAAGGGCACTGAGTTTGACTTTAATTCCTTTGAAAATTCTATAATGGACAATTAAAATGATGATACTTGAATTTCTAGACAGGTAAGCAGTTATTATAAAAAGCAAACAGAGCATTATAAAGAACAAGACATGTTAGGTTAATCTTATTTCCTTTTTTTGGACAGTATTACCTAAGTGGTAGATAAAGAAAATGTTATTGATATAATTCCTACCTTTTAACAAGCCATTTGATAACATATTTTATACTATTCTTGAGAAAATAGAAAGATCTGGACCAGATGATGGTATGATTTGATGGATTCAAAACTGATTATATGGCTAGACTCAAAGAGTGGTCATTAAAAGTTCTATGTCAATATTCAAAAACTCAACAGTGAAGTGCCCCAGGGTATGCTATTTAACATTTTTATCAATGACTTAGGAAAGGTATAGATTACAAGCTGATCAAAATTGCTATTCTTGGAAAGTTTGGAAGGATACTTAAAACACTGGATGTAATTCAGGATAAAAGTTGATCCTGATAGTCTAGAATACTGAAATCCATCTATGATGTGATATGATAAACACTTATTAAGTATCCACTATGAGCCAGGAATTGTGCTAAGCACTAGGGATGTAGAAGAAGAATTCCTACTCTCAAGGAGACAGCAATTCAATGAAGAAAGACAATTCAGAAATGGAAGCTGAAAAATGAATGTGTAGGTGGGATCACCAGAGGTTACCTGGTAAAATAAAGGGATATGATGAAGATGATGATGGATATTTGAAACCAAGCAGAGCACCTGTTGACAAATGAAGAGATGACTGACATTTCAAACCCTGTTATGAAAGCACAGTATGGGAGGAGGGGAGTTTTTTGCTCCACTTTCCAGCCCTCCAATCAGAGAGGCAGAAGCAACTGAAAGTGCCGAGGAGGTATGAGTAAAAAAGCTGAAGCAATCTCCGTGATGATGAGTTTATCCTGAGTGAGGCATGATGAAGACGATGATGGAATTGAAACTAAGCAATCTAATAAGATGGAATTCAATAGGGAGATATGTATTAACTTTAGGCTCAAAAATTGAATTCTTGAATATAGAATGATGAGGGAGGCATGTTTAGACAGCAGCTTGTCTAAAAACAATCTTGAAGTTTTAATGGACTGCGAGCCCAAAGTGAGTCAATAGTGTTCTATTACAACCAAAAACATAATACAATCTTCAACTTGACTAAGGGACATAGTGTTGGGGAAAAGAAGGTAATAGTCCTTTTTGTCATTTGCCCTAAACAGGGAACTAAGAAACTGGATGTCATGAAGAAAAGTGGATTCCTGGCTCTGCAAGGAACCCAGAAGACATTTTACACCATGTATGAGGGGAACATATATGGATCCTGGTAAAAGGACTTCCAAGAGCTAGGAGCTACCCATTTGCCAAATGTGCTCTTCTAAGCTTGAGCCCACAGTCTCTTGGACTAAGTATGTACTTATTTAGGATCAAGTCATAGACTTTTGGGGCAATGTTTATACTGTTTTTACTTTACCACCTTAGCAAATACCCTATTCTAAAAACTAAGCATCCTACTGGTTAATTCATGTCAACTGATAATCATGGTGGGGAAAGAATGCTGGTAGGGGCTTGTGAGCTACCACACTAGAAATACAAGCCTCTGCCACCCACAGAATTTTAGAACCTCGACTAGACCCTTTGGGGGGGGTATATAATAGCTGCCTGATAGGGACCCAGATTTCAATGCCAGAGCAAGTGTTGCATAAGGAAACACTTCCTAACTATGAGAGCTATTGAAAGTTTGAATGGCATGCAAGGCTCAATTACTCAATAAATAATCATTTATTAAGCACCTACTATACATTGGCTACTTCGCTAGTCACTGGGGACACAAAGACAAAAATCAATTTCTTAAGGAACTTACATTCTGTTATATTACTTTATTTGGAGATCTCCAAACAGAGGCTTAATTATATGATAGAAAGTTTTGATGTTCATTTGAGAAGCAAATGGAATAGCTTCTAAGTTTCCATCTATCTGTGATGTTCCTTGATTCTGTGATCTTGTTTCTACATTCATCTCAAGATAGGTATGAGTTCTATGGTCCACCTGGGAAATTGGCTGTTTCCCAGTCCAAATAAATGGTCATGAGTTCACCCTCTGGAGGTCTTAAAATAGAAGATAGATGATCACTTGTCTGATATGTTATGATGGGAATTCTTTTTATTTGGGTTTGTGCTGGGTGACTATTGAGGTCCCTTCTAACTCTAAATTCAGTGGCTCTGTGATGTTTCCCTGGGCTTCTATGAATGCTTAGTGTCCATCATTTCTTATGTCGCAAAAACATTTCATTACCCTAATGTACCACATTTTTTTTAGCCATTCCGCAGTTCGTGGACAAATATTTTGTTTCCAGTTCCTTGCTACTACTAAAAAGCAAACTTTGGTGTTCATTCTCCTCTCCATTGAGGCTGCTAATGATGTGTTAACTTAGCTACAGAAATGAGCAAAGCCTCCCCTCATCCTTCTTCTAGCTGTCTGGTACTGTGCTGCTTCTGTCCACATCAGCTTGTTCCCACAAATTGCAACAGTTGTAAAGTCAGCACTGCATACAGTATGTGTGTATAATCAAAGACCCTTATCAGAACATGTTGGACTTCTGCTCTTCTTCAGTGCCCTGGGGCATAGCATAAACAGGACCTTCAGAATGGAGCAAAGCAGCCACCCGAAGTGAAGTGGGAGGGGACCAAACTTTTCCTTTTTCATTGTTTTACTGATATTTAGTCAGGCTGGAGAGGAGAGTTGTGGGCACAGAGCCATCCAACCCTAGTAGGAATCCTAGTAAGGATTCCCAACCTCTTCCCACTTCAGGGGATCAATTAGAATTCATTGATATTCAGTGTATTAACAATGCCTTTTAAGAGATATGCAAGTCAACCAAGAAATAAACAAACAGAATAGAATAGGTGAAAGGCTGTGGCTTTATTTTGTTCTGCCATTGACAGATCCCTCCTAGTTTCCTAGATTTGTATCCTTGATTCCCTCAGTGAAATTTAAAAGACGGAACTAAAAAATGAACCTTTGTCTGGCAGGAGCATCCAGTCACTTTGGAAACGCTACTTATGTCTTGTTAAAATCCTGTGTGAGTGGAGAATGCTACTTTATACTTTTTTATACATTTATACATTTAAAGGACTGACTCCTGAGAATACTCCAGTCAGCCCAGAGGTATGGCAGCCCCTTGACTACAAAGGACTAGAATTGCAATTTATGACACTATCTACTTTCTTAATCCTTTTTTCCTGGTTTACTTTAGCTCCTTGCTATTGGTTCTACCACAAGAGACCCACAGTTCTTTCATCCTCCTACAGAGTCTTCTGACAACACATATGCAGACACATAAAAGAGGCTCAGCAGCTGTAGAACAGGCCAGAGAAGTAAAAAATAATAATAATAAAGTGCTTTATTAGTGTAAGAGATCCCAAACTGTGTGGATTTGAAGCTGGAAGCTATCCTATCAAAACAGCAGCATTGTAGTCTTTTACACAGTGGTAACCCTTTGTGTTTTAGTAACTTTAAAGTGTGCTTTTAAGAAGTCAGTTTAGTGAGGTTTTTTTTTCCTATATGCTATTTTTTTTTTAAGAGAAAGCACACATTGCTATTTCTACACAGTTAACTCAATCATCCAGTTGGATATCCAAGACTTCCTTTATACTTATTGAAACATATTTGAACATTTGAATCCAGGCAAGAAAAGCCTTAATTGGGGGGGTACAAAGTGTTCATGACAGTTTGAATGTATATCCATTTGTGGGTGTGAATGTAAGTATTTAAATATTTACTACATAGTAGGCTCTGTGCTAAGTTCTGAAGATACACATATGTAAGTGGAACAGTCCTTGCCTTCAAAAAGCTTATATTCTTTTAGGGAAAGGCAACACATAGAAGACTAGTGACTAGGGAAGTAAAAGGTGTGGTACATGGAGCCAGAAGGCAGTTAAATGACATGCTTTTCCAGTGATTTCATTACTGTTGTACTTGAGAATATTTTTTTTTCTACTTGCACGATAAAACTCACATTCTTTTTCTCTAATATTCTTTTCATAGGGAAAAATGAATATTTCTTCAGTGATTGAATTCTTCACTTCCTTGGTGTATATCACCAACTCATAGGCTTAGAGATTTGTCTGAGTCATGGGAGTTACACAATTAGTACTATCAAAGAGAATACTTGAACCCAATACTGTCTTTCTGTCTGCTGTAGCATCTGCCTCTCTTCCAGAAGTACTGTGTTATAAACACATGAAAAGGAAAGAAAGAAGAAAACAAGTACTAAGTACCTATTATATGCCAGGCAATGTGCTAAGTGCTTTAAAGTATCATCTCATTTGGTTTTCACAATAACCCTGGGAGGTAGGTGCCATTATTTCTCCCATTATCATTTAAGTAAACTGAAGCAAACAGACTTGCCCGGGGTCATAACAGATAGTAAGTGTCTGAGGATGGATTTAAACTCAGGTCTCCATGATTTCAGTCCCTGCACTCTATCCATTATGCTGCCAGGATAGTGACAAACATAACAAACTATATTTTATTTGTAATGAATAGGAATTTTTTTCAAAAACTAAATTTAAGTCTTCTGTCAAGTATGGATCTTTTCCACACATCAAAGATAATAAAGGTGATTGAAACAGATTGCTGAAAAAACAAAATTGTCATCTTAAACCCAAAGGAAATCTCTACTAAGAGAACAGAGAGTGTGAATGGCAATTTGCCCAATATTTTATTATTTATTATTTTTTTCCCACTCCAGCCATGGAATTCACACATTGGACATACCTGTCACTCCTTAGGCTGCTCCCTATGATTAGATAGCTCCTCCTAGAACCTTTATTTAAGTAAAGTGCCCAGGTAAGCCATTTCTCATTCTTCTCCATGCTCTGTTTAGGATATTCACTACCCGTGCCCCACACTGGGTAATTCCCTTTTCAACTTCATTTTACATGTTATCTTCTCTCATTAGGATGTAAACTCCACAAAGGCAGGAACTGTCTTTCTACTTGTATTTGTAGTCCTATCAATTAGCACAGTGCTTAGAATATGTAAGCCTTTAATAAATGCTAGTTGACAGATTGACTCCCAAGTCCAATTTATTGTCCTGGTATCCATGAGGTTATGTGGTCAGTGACAAAGAAGGGAAATGCCAGTTGGGTTGGAGTTTATATGCCTTCAGATCATTACAGTAGCTGGAAAGGCCTAGAACCTTGAAAAATTTTCACTCATTTGGCTCTGATGTTACCTCTAATTATGCTAATACCACAGTTATTAGTATTCAAGTCAATCAGCATTTTAAGCATGTACTAATGTGCTAGGCACTATATTAAGTACTTTAGAAGTAAAGAAAGGCAAAAAACAATTAATGCTTTCATGGAGCTCATAGACTAATGGGGGAGGCAAAATGTAACTTCTTCTAAGAACCAAAGAAATAGATGGACTTGTAGGTTGACTTTGCATAGTGAAACCATCATGATGATCAGTTTGACATGAGAGATAATGGAGAGTGGAATTTTTCATGTTTTAGTACTCAAAGAAGATACACTATGCAGGAATGAATCAAAATCAACAACTTAAGATTACTGAAAATTTTCACTTAATATTTAACATAAAACTCAAGAAATTATATAAAATAATAAAATTTATGATAAAATAAGACTGATATCTCAAATGGTTTTGAAAAAGAGTTGGAAATACAAGGCTTAGAATTTTGAAAAAAATCTTTTTTTTTACTTTGACATGAATTTAATTATTAAATTCATTTTTTTTTTACCAAAAAAGAATAATTCCAAAAATCTATATGGCATTAGCTTTAACCACCATGAATGATTGTATTCTCTCACAATATCTGACAGAAAATATAAGACTATTTCAGAATCTTTATACAACATTATATGTGGCCTGTTGCCTAAGAAACCTCAGAGGAAAGGGAAAACTGTCAAGCAATATCCCTTAGGACAGTAGTCAGCTACCACAGCAGAAGCAACTTGAGAGGACTATTGAAGATATTCAGAAAGTCATTGGAAAATTACATCAATATCTAGCTGCTACACATAGTAAAAAACTCAAGTGGCATATATAATCCATTTGAAGGCAACAGAAATGTAGCATGTCAAATGGAATCCAGGAAATACAAATATTTTAGAAATTTTGAATTTGATTAATTAGTAATTGAAATAAAATTTTTAAGGTTTAAGAAGATGTGAGAAGACAAAGTTATATAAAATACAATATTAACAATGCAATATCTATCAAAAACCTTATTAGAGAAGCTTAAGAAGTAAATGAGAGAGAGAGAGAAGGGTAAGTTATATTCTCCTCATTGACTTTTTGCACCTCTTTTGCCATTTGGGTTAGGCTATTTTTAAGGTGTTATTTTCTTCAATATTTTTTTGAGTATCCTTTAGCAAGCTGTTGACTTGTTTTTTATTATTTTCTTGCAACACTCTCATTTTTCTTCCAAGTTTTTTCCTCTACTTCTCTTACTTGCTTCTCAAAATCCTTTTTGAGCTCTTCCATGGCCTGGGACCCATTCATATTTTTTGGAGGTTTTGGATGTAGGAACTTTGACTTTGTTGTCTTCTTCTGGTTGTATATTTTGATCTTCTTTGTCACCAAAGAAAGAGTCTATGGTCTGACTTTCTTTTGCACCTTTATTTTTTCATGATCCCAGCCAATTACTTGAGTTTTAAACTCTTTGTTAAGGTAGGGGTCTGCTTCCAGTGTGGAGAATGTACTGTCCAAAGCTTCAGGGGTTTTGTGCAGCTATTTTCAGAGATACTTCTAGGGACCTGTAAATTTTCAGTTCTTTCAAGGTGCTATGATCAAGGGCAAAGTGTTTACTCCTTTCCTCTGCTCTGATCTATGAGTGACCAAAAGCACTCTTTTCTGCCTTGGAACTGTGAGAAGGATTCTCTCTTTACTGGCACCTCTTTACAAGCTCCACCATGCCAGCACTCCTCATTGCCCCAGGACCTCCACATAGAACTGTGACCCAGATCCAAGCATGGGCAAAGCAAATATTCCTGCCACAGCACCAGCAAAGAGATCGCTGCAATCTCACTCTGATCAGCCACTCAATTCCCCCTCCATCTGTGGGCTGAGTTCTGGAAGCAGCTGCTGCCCCAGGGTTGCACCAGAACTGGGGCTAGGACCAAGCTTCTTTCTCACCAGGGTCACAGATTTTTCCTACTGACCGTCTAAGTTGTCTTAGGCATTTGTGGATTGAGAAATCTGGTAACCACCACAGCTCCCCTTGATTCAGTCCCCTGAGGTTCACTCAGTGTTCACTGAGGCCTCGCCTTTGCCTGCATGGCCCACGCTGAACTGTGCTCCTCTCCCAGCTTGGCGCCGTAGACCTTTCCAATCAACCATCTAGATTGTCTTGGGCCGGAAATTTGTTTCACTCTTTCTTTTTGTGGGTTCTGCTGCTCTAGAATTTGTTTAGAGCCATTTTTACAGGTATCTGGAGGGGATTGGGTGAGAGCTCAAGCAAGTCATTGCTTTTACTCCACCATCTTCTACCTTATAGCTGTTGAGGAAGATACTGTGCTTTTTGTTACAAAATGTTTGTAGTGGATCTCAGTCTGGTAAGTAGAACCCAAAACAGTATATTTCAATTCTTCTTGGTTGCATCAATTTGGATTAGAAACAGTATATTTCAATTCTTCTTGGTTGCATCAATTTGGATTAGTTTACAAGTTTCCACAGTAGAGTGTGGGTGACTGTATTTGGGTGCATAGGGAATTTCGGCCACATATTTTTATATGTTCTCATGTCACAATTTAGCATTTTTGTATGTCAATGAATATTTTTAAATCAGAAGGTTGAACCAAAGTCCTCAGTGTTTGTATTTTGAAGCCTAGCTTTACTTCTAATGTGCCTACAGAACTTTGTAAAAAATTCTATAGCTCTGGATGAATTTGAAATTGCCATTCTTCTTGATAATAGGGTTGCTATATATTGAGGATATCATAAGTTTTAACTTTACAAAACTTTGAATAAAAGACTTTGCACATTAGAAAAAAAGTCCAATAAAATGAATACTCAAGTTGAAATAATAAACCAGAAAACTTATGAATCATTAATATTAAGAATGACAAAATAGTCATATCAAAGGAGGTGGCTGAAGCTGCAGCTTCTCTACAAAACTGTACACTGGTAGGTCTAAATAAGAACAATAATTTTTGGTTCAGATTCTTCACTATGTCATGTGAATCACTAGCAGATCACTTAAACAGCTTTTTCTCAGGCCTAAGCCAAATCCGTCCTTTCTTAACCAATAGTACCACAAGTCAACCACCTAAAGATGAGAATATCCTCTGATAACTATCCACTGATAACCTCCCAAATACAGGTCAAACATAATGTATTTTATATAAAACATTTACAGCTTATATTACTAATGAGAATCTATAAGCCCTTGCAAGAAAACAATATTCTGACTGAGTAGCAAAAATGATATATCAAAAAGTCACAGCAAGAAGAATTTATTATCAATTCAATAATCATTAATAAGCTATCCCACAAAGCCATAAGATCTACAGTGCCTTTATTGATAATCAAAGTCTTTGACTTAGTTCTACAGTTAGAACTTGTTGTTATACTACAGAAATATTCAAATTGGATTCAAGTAGAGTGAGCTTGCTAGAATATTTGATTTCCACATGGAAAATCAATCTGTATTTAAAACACTTCACTGACACAATAATGTCAGGAATAATTTATGGAAGATGTAGATTTTTTCATGGCAGCAGTGCCTGATATGGTTCTACCTATCCTCAAAAAATTGTCACTTCTAAGTAGAAATAAATATGGTTTCCAAGTTAAGAGGGTATCCCACCAAAACATGCTATGAGTAGCATCAAGTTTTATGACTCCACTGAAAAACATGTATATTAAATAGCTCATTCCTCTCATGGAACTTTTTTCCCCAGTGACATTAAAGTATCACTTAAATTTAATAAGTTTAAAATTTTTAAATGTATCAAGGAAACATAGAGACTAAAGGTTTAAAGTTTGAAGTTAAAGATAATTTTGAAGCAATGGATTAAGTTAATACCTTCAAATATCTTAATCTCCTTTGGGTAAAACACATCAATCAATTCATCAATAAACATTTTTAAACACTGTGCTCTAGGAACTGTACTAAGGATTGGAGTATACTAAGAAAATTTAAAAATGAACAAAGCTATCAAATAGAATGTTATGGCTAAAAATGTTAAGAGATTCATTGGTATTATGGAATTAAAGGTCATTGGGAAAAACAAAACAATTGACATCTCCAAGATACCACTCTTAATGCACACTTCTAGAATCATAAAACGGAGTATAATTAATATGGAAAGCATTCAAACAAAAACCCGCTCACTATTAATAAAAAGTGTCCATTACCTAAAAGTAGGTATAGAAAGATCAACACTTTTTGGTAAAAAAGGAGGCAGAGGATTGATTAACATTCATAAAGTATAGAATAAAAGAGATCTAAAATCTGTGTTACTACTTTTGGAAAAAAGGCAAACAGTTCTTCAGTGAACATAGTAAAAGTTGACAATAGATATATACTATTGATTTCAATGAATGTGACTGAAGACAATTTAACACCAGAATGAGCCTATGGAATAGCCAATATCCAAGAATTAAATCAAAAGGTCGACTATGGAAGGAATTACACCCCTCCCCTCAAAAAATATGAATCATTTAGATATGTTTATGTTTATGGAAGGCAAGTTGGACCAGGTCATTGTCACCTGAAGTCATAGAAGATTATCTATAAGGAACATAAGTATTTACTGATCAAAACAGGTTGAGAAAGGAATCTAGCAGAAGAAATAAAAACCATATGAGAGGGAGGGCAGAGTCAAGATGGCAGATTTGAAGCAATCTAGCTGACCCCTTTCAACATTCTTTTCCAAGCAACTTTAAAATAATTTCTTAAATCAAATTTTGGAGTGACAGAGCCAAAGAAAGTGAGGGTGAGATATTTTTTCAGCCTAAGAAAACACAGGAGATTGTAGGAGAAGTTTGTGATGCTGGAGTAGAAATCTGTTCAGGGCCAACACACATGGAGGCTGCAATAATGGCAGCAGCAACAACTTTAGAAGCTCTCAACCCAGATACCATAAGGGTCAGACAACTGGTCAGGAAGAAATTACAGGGGATCCTTTCCTAGCACTAGATACACCTATATTGCCCATGTGCAGTTCTAGGTGCCAGTTCAAAAGTGAAGAAGAGAGCTTCTTACTGGTTATAAGGGAATAGGGGACCTGTTCTCAATTTTAGGTCCAAGAAGATCACTATTGCTTGCAGATGGAATGGACCAGGGTTCCCCTCCTGTGTAAAGACCAGAGTGCAGACCAGGACAGCAGTGACCCCAGGATCACACTACCTAAGAAGCACCAAAAACTTGCAAACCCCCAGAACAACCTCTCTATAACAGCACAAAAGAGACTGAAGTCTGGGACAATGCCTCCCTATCCCCAAATAAGTAGAGGCAACTTTAACATAAAGTTCAAAGTCAAGAAATATGCCAGAAGGGGCAGCTATGTGGTGCAGTGGATAGAGCACTAGTCATGGATTCAGGAGGACCTGAGTTCGAATCCAGCCTCAGACACTTACTAGCTATGTGACCCTGGGCAAGTCACTTAAACCCATAGCCTAGCCAAAAAAAACAAAGAAACAAACAACAGCAACAACAACAACAACAACAAAAAGAAATATGCTAGAAAAATGAGCAAACAACAAAATGAATTTAACAATAAGAAATGTCACTACGGTGTCAGGGAAGATCCATTAACTCCAAAGAAGACAACAATGAGAAAACAGTTCCAAACAAAGTCTATGCTAAGAAAAGACTAGTTAAAGAAAAATGCTATTTGGACTCAAGCCTAACAAGAAGTCCTGGTAGAGTTGAAGAAAGAGATTAGACTGGTAAAGGAAAAGTTGGGAAAGGAAGCAAGAATAATGCAAAAATTATGAAAAGAAAACTAATGGATTGGCAAAAGAAGCACACAAAAATACTGAAGAAAATAACACATTAAAAAACTAAATTGGTCTAATGGTAAAAGAGGCACAAAAATTCACTCAAGAAAAGAACTCCTTGAAAAAAACAGAATTAGCCAAATAAAAAAAAAAAAGATACGAAATATCACTGAAGAACACAATTCCTTAAAAATTAAAATTAGACAAATGGAAGCTAATGATTCTAAGAGAAATCAAGAAAGAACAAAAAAGTCAAAAGAATAGAAGAAAATGTGAAATATCTCATGATCAGAGAGTAAAATATTAATTGAAAAAATCCACCAATCACCTCCTGAAAGAGATCCTAAGATGAAAACTCTGAGAAATATTATAGCCAAATTCCAGAGCTCCAAGGTCAAAGAGAGAATGCTTCAAGCACCCAAAGAGGAATAATTCAAATACTGTGGAGCCACAGTCAAGATCACACAAGATTTAGCAGCTTCCATGTTAAAGGAGTGGAGGGTTTGGAAAATAATATTCCAGAAGGCAAAGAAACTAGGATTACAACCAAGAATAACTTATCCAGCAAAACTGAGTATAATTCTTCAGAAGAAAAATATCTATTTAGTGATTCCTATTTCCTCTGTTTCACTAAATCCTCATTTTCCTCCTGAAAAGACCAGAGCAGAAAAGGGAATTTGACATCCAAACACCAGAATCAAGAGAAACATTAAAAAGGGAAGCATAAAAGAGTAATCATAAGGACCTCAATAAAGTTAACCTGTTTACATTCCTATACTGGAAGATGATAAATGCAATTAGAAAAAAAACTTTATCATTAGGACAGTTAAAAGAAGTTTACATGGACAGAGGGCATGGATGTGAGCTGATGGTGTTAGAATGATATGCAAAAATTGAAGGGATGAGAAGGAGGGATACAATGGAAGAAGAGGGAAGAAAGAGGTAGAATGGGGAGAATTTTCTCACATAAAAGATGTGCACAGGAAAGAATTTTTACAGTGGAGGGTGGCAGGCAATGCTTGAACCTCACTGTGTGTGTGTGTGTGTGTGGGTATGTATATGTATACACACACATATATAGAGAGATATATATCTATATAGAAAACTCTATGTCTCTATATCTATCTATCTATCTATCTATCTATCTATCTATCTATATGACAAAAGGAACATGATAAGGGAGGCAGTGGTTACAAGAAAAATAGGCTTTTCAGGAGAGACAGGATAAAAAGAGAGAAAAAGAAGCAGAAGAAAATGGGATGGAGGGAAACCCACAGGAATCATAACTGTGAATGTGAATATTGTGAATGAGTTCACCCAAAGAACAGAAACAGAATGGATTACAAACCAGAATCCAACAACATGTTTTTTACAAGAAACACACTTGAAACAGAAAGACATATATAGAGGTAAAACAAAGGGCTAGAGATAAACTTTTAGTTCAGCAAAATTTAAAAAAAAAGGCAGTGATACCATCATGATCTCAGACAAAGGAAGAGCAAAAATAGACCTAATTAAAAGGAATAATCAGGGAAATTACATTTTACTAAATGGTACCTTAGACAATGAAGTAATATAAAAAAATTCTAACAAGTTTCTCTGATAAATACTCATTTCTCACATATATTCCAAGTATAGAACTGAGTCAAATTTATAAAAATAAGAGCCATTCTCTAATTGATAAATTGTCAAATATATGAACAGGCAGTTTTCAGAAAAATAAATGAAAGCTATCTAGTCTCATGACAAAATGCTCTAAATCACTATTGATTATAGCAAGTTAAATTAAAAGAACTCTGACTTCCCACCTTACACCCATCAGAAATGACAAATCTAGGGGAGATGAGGTAAAAAATAGGTACATTAATGAACTGTTGTTGGAGGAGTAAACTGGTCTGAACATTCTGGAGAACAATTTGGAACTTGCTCAGAGGGCTATAAAACTGTTCATACTTTTTGATGCAGTGATACCACTATTAGGTTAGTATATCAAGGAGATCAGAGATAAAGAAAAATAACTTATATGTGCAAAAATATTTGTATAAGCTCTTTGTGTTGACAAAGAGTTGAAAATCAAGAGAATGTTCATCAACTAGGGAATGGCTGAACAAGTTGTAGCATATGATTGTGATGGAATACTACCATGCTATGAGAAATGAGAGAGATGGTTTTAGAAAAAACATGGTAAGACCTTTGTGAACTGACACAATGTAATGTGAAAATAACCAGGAGAGCATTGTGTACGGTAATAGCAATGTTGTAATGATGATCAACTGTGGAAAGACTGGGCTACTCTGACTGATTCAATGATCCAAGACAATTCCAAAAGACTTTTGATGAAAAATTGCTATCTGCCTCCAGAGAGACAACTGATGAACTCTGAGTGCAAATTGAAATATAATTTTCCCACTTTCTTTATTTTTCTTGCATTTTTGAAATGTGACTAATATGGAAATATATTTTTATAATTTCACATGTATAATTAATATCATATTGTTTCCCTTCTTAGTGGGTGTGGGAGGGAGATAATTTGGAATTCAAAATTTAAAAAAGAAAAGAATATCAAAAATAAAAAAAAATTTTTAAAAAGAAAAATATGGAGACTAAAGACAGAGATATTTGAATGGAGGACAAATGTGGTTGTGATTTTCAAAAAAAAAGGAAGAGAATGGTGCCTACAAACTAAAAGCCAGTGAGCTTAAATTTGATTCCTAGCAAAATTATGAAATATGTTAGTAAAGGGATGGTCAATGAATATTTAGAAAAGGAAGCAGTAATCACAAGGAGCCAATATGTCTTCATCAAGAATACATGATTCCTCAAAAAAAAAGAATACATGATGGCAGACTAACCTGATTTCTTATTCTGAAGGAGTTATAGAACAGGAAAATCAGAGGAATGGTGAAAATAAAGTTTATCTAGATTTTGAGCAAAGAATGACCAAGTCTCCCATGCTATTCTTCTGAAAACGAGAGAAACCCATTCTAGATGATAGTATAGTTATGTGGACTGGGACTGGTTGAATAGTGATATATGTGTTAAAAGTTCCATATCAACTTTGAAAGAAATATCCTTGTCTTCTAGTATCTCAACATTTAGCTATGTCTTTAGGCAAAATGTGGGTGATTGCTGATTAGGTGTATTGTAGGGAGAATTCTTGTTCTGGTAGAGATTTGACTAGATGTCTAGTGAAGTCCCTTCCAACTCTGAGGTTAAGCATCCTTCCTCTCGAGGCCAATGAAGGTCTTAATGAGCCAAATAATTGTATCTAACATCGATATCATTTTGAGTCATATTTGACTTGCTACATTTTACATTGTGCCTCATTTATATTTGAGATCTAGTGGAAAAGTCTAATCATAACTTTGTTAGTTGAATGAACATTTTCTTAAAAAAATAATCATTTTTTAAAGTTATATGAGTTTTAGTTTCCTTTTCTGGACAATGAGGGAAATGGTATCTTTTTGCCTGGAATGGAATGTTAGTTGTCAATGGGTTTATTTCCTTTATATATTTCATTGTTTTAGAACAAAAACTGTAATGATCAAACCTGACTCTGAATAAGAGATATGAGAATGCACTTCATTCCTTTCTTTGATGAAGTGGGAGACTAAGATTGCAGAATGATGAATATACCATTTGACTCAGTTGATGTGCTGATTAGGTTTGCTAAATTGTTTTTTTTCTGTCTTTTTAATTCTTTATTATAAAGCATAATGATTATGTGAGTGGGTGAGTGGGAGAGATACATTGGGAGGTAAAGGAGATATAAAGGCAAAAATATCTATAGTATTTTTAAAAAAGCAAAGTTTAAAATCATATTTTGCCCAAGTTAAAAGAGAAAGGTGTGACACACAAGCCATTAAAATTATCTTCCTAAAAGAGTTAACACAAATAAGATATAGAGAAAACATTCACATGAATCTCATCCCTAGAGTTTTCCCCTCCATTAGCACAAGCAAAGCCCAAAATGGAAAAAAGACAATGTCCCATTCATTAGGAAAGCGTCCATCCCAACATTCTGATCAGTAAATGTAATCCACATTGGGAAAAAATCCATTGGCTGCTCTTGCAGGGGACATTTTAAGCCTGGAATCTTAGCTGTGGGAAACATGGTATAAGTTAAAAGGTCAGATGCAGAATGGGTATATGATACCTTTTAGGAGCAAACTTGCAACTCAGAATTCCAAATCCCAACCATCTCTTGTTTAGAAAAATGAGTTTAAGTTGAATTATTTGAATGCTTAATTTTGTGGTGATACATTTTTTTCAGTGACCTGTGGGTGTTGGAAGGAGAATAGCCCAAGATAGTTGTTATAAAAATATTTACTCTCTGATCTAGAGTACCAGGGTAACCTTAATTACAAATTCCCATATAATTATTCCATGTCTGAATTGGAACTGTCATATTGTCTATTTACCACATCACTGAATGAATCAAGCTGGACCTCAGCAAGTCCTCTTCCATACCCCCATCATTTACTCCACCCATTTTTCAGGGTATACTGTGATGCACAAGAGAAATGTCACGATATCTACACAGAAAATGTGAGATTTAGTAAATCACTAAAGCATATTCTTTATTCCAAAATCCCAAAGGTCCTATGTCTTTAAAGGAGATTTGTTCTCCATGTAGAAATTTAATTTATATATATTTAATTGTGATCTCATTACCTATAAAAGAAAATGTTTCATTGGCTCAGATTCTCTTTTGATGTTTCTATCCTACTTTAGTAACATTTTTGGTTCCTGGTTTTCAGCCCTAAGGGGTATCCAAAACAGAAAAATGCGTGTAGTTAAGTGTGTGTATATTAGAGGTGAAGGAGGAAATTATGTGGAGATAGCAGAAATTAAATTGTTTTCCAGTCCTGAAATGCTACATTTTAAAGGGGAAAATAATACTTCCAAGAAGGGTAATTCAGATGTATGTTTAAAAAACATGAGAATAGTATGAAGTATATTATCATCGCCATTATTCTACCTGTCACTAGAGTTGGAATGAGTACCCTTTCAGTGAACCTACATATATCCTATGAGTTTTATTCATCCAATAAAAAACAACAACAACAACAAACTTTTTAACCTGCATGTTAAAATAACCAATAGGACATTAAATATGATCAAATAACGACTTGTCAATGGACTACCTCTATCTCTAAATCATTGAAAAAGAAGAGAAAAATAAAAATAATTATAATAATCCTGAATTGGCTACAAGGCAATCATTTACCTACCATGGAATATATTGAGGGTCTAGTACCATCTAACCCATCAAACTGACCATATGGCAATCTAATTCATATAGGCAATAGAAACAATTTTCTTAATGCTACTTTCCAGTGCCAGCCATTATATCTAATATACTCCTGCATGTGAGGCAATGAAAACAAATGTCTTTGATTCTTCTGTTTGGAAACCTGGGTAAATATTCTTTGGTTTTAGCCAAGTAATTTTCTCATGTAAAACTCTTGGATGGTGGGTGTCTAATCAAATTATATAATGGCACATTGAGGTGTACTGATTGGATAGTGGTTAAGGAGATAATACGCTTTATAACCAAGCTCATGAGTCCTTTTCACAGATGGCTAACACCATCAGTAGTGCAGAGTATCATAAACATGAGCTCACTCTTTTCAAAAATGCACCTGGGACCTATCTTGAATCTCTTATCCAAGTTCATTTCCTCTGGCACTTTTGGCTAACAGCACCGAGTCTTAAGAGATCCAACAAATTACGTGCCATTGGTTCACAGCATCATTTGCAAGTGAGTAAATTAAAAAAAAAATAAAGTTCCCCAAATGGAAGAAGCAGTTCCTATACAGTACTCTCTCTAAGCAAATCAATACCATGGAAGCACATATAACACTACCTATAATGTCAACACAGTCCAAATATTAAATTCACTAACGGATTCCCTGTTATGTTCACTGAACTACATTTTAAATCTGAAAGAATGAAACACAAACTAATTGAGAAGCACCTTAATAAACTAAAGGTACATGGACATGAGCAGTTGATTTAGTGTGTATGTAAGAGTGGCAGTAGCAAAGAGGTGGAGGTACAGAATTATTAAGAGAAAAAATGAATAATATAAGTTTTGTCTTTTCAAACATTAGGGTCATTACACAGGCATGGCTTGAACCTTCATTGTACATACATACATACGCTTTGTAGCATATTCCAAGTCAACACACACTAAATAAAGAAGCTCCATATGGGCTGAAGGAAATCATGAAATTGTGCTGAGTTGGTCTAGCACATTTTCTGCTTCTCTGATTTTTGTATGTTCATAAATTCCTTTTAAGATAAAGATAAGATTAATAACATTTTTGAAAATCACAAAAAAATGAATTCTAATGGCTTGTTCTCCTGAATATCTCTTTATCATTTGGCACTGGTGACTATCCCTTCTTCCTTTGTTCTTTTTCTTTCGTTCCTTGATATTACATTCTCCAGATTATACTCCTTCCCATCTAATCATTTCTTCTTAATTTTCTATAGTGGATTTTCTTCCAGACACTATCAGATAGATGCTCCCCAAGATTCTGCTTTGACCCCATTCTCTCTCTATAATGTACACTCTCTCCCTTGACAATCTCATCTACTTTCCCAGGTTTATCTATCATTTCTGTAGAGATAACTCCCAAATACTGATTCTAATTTCCTTTATATCTTCAACTCCAGGTTTGCATTTCCAATGATCCACCATGCAACTTCATCTCAGTCAACTCACACTCATCATCTAAAACCAAATATTGTCTTCTCATCGAACCTGTTTTTTCTTCAAATTGTCCTATTTGTGCCACTGTAACCATCTTGACCTTTTCTTTTTCCTTTTTTCCCACATCCGATCAATTCTTACAAATTCTAAGTTGGAAATATCATCTTTCCCGTTTCCATTCCTACTGCCTCTACAATTCACTTCTTCATTATCTATTTCCAGGCTCCTTGCCCCAAGTAACATTTCACAACAGTAAAGATTAATTTTTCTTATGGGCAAATCTGATCATATAACTCTAGTCTACCTAAGGAACAAATTCCAATGCCTTAACATTCAAGGGTTTCCATAATCCCATGCCACCCTAACTTCCTAGTCTTATTTCACACTATTCCCCATTACACTCACAATCCTTGAAACATAATGGAATAATCACCACCTATTATATATGGATCACATTTTCCTAACTTGGTGCCTTTCCTTACACCATTCCTTATGCTTAGAATGTCCCCACTGCCCTGCTCCTTCCTCCCATATCTACCTGTTGAAATACTGTCATTCCCTGTGGTCATTTTCAAGGGCCAACTGCTAAATAAAACCTTCTATGGTTCCCCCAATTGGAAATGAGTTTTCCTTCCTCAAATTTTGATAATTTAATACCTTTCTTATGTACTTGTCACATTTCATTCTTTACTATAGGTATGTATTATAAATAGTTTATTTATGTATGTGTAATGTCTCCCCTACTAGCCCATACATTAAGTGACTGCAAGGTCAGTGCCATTGTAATTATATTGCTGAGTACTTAATATAGGGCTATCCACATAAAGGATGATTAATAACTATCTGTTGAATGATTGGTTAGATTGCATTGAAAAAGTGTTCTTTTTTCATATGGAATCATAAGGTTTAGAACAAGAATGGGACCTCTAGCCTGTCTCTTTCATTTGAGTCCCTCTAGCCCAACTCTTTCATCTTATACACCAGAAATCTGAGGATCCCACAAGATTAAGTCTCTTCCC
This sequence comes from Vombatus ursinus, assembly GCF_900497805.2. Taxonomy (NCBI): domain Eukaryota; kingdom Metazoa; phylum Chordata; class Mammalia; order Diprotodontia; family Vombatidae; genus Vombatus; species Vombatus ursinus. The sequence goes on from NW_020954576.1 coordinate 68,187,145, forward strand.
CCAAGGTCATACATCTAGAAATCAACAGAGTTTGGATTTGAACCTCAGTCCCAACTTAAAATATAGTGTTTTTTTTCTACCATCCCAAATTACTTAAACATCATAATAAAATATGTATTGTGTACATGTATGCATATACACATTCGTATTCATGTACGAACACATATATATGTGTGCATGTGTAGCTTGATCTGTGGTTTCATCGTGGTAGGGAGCTCTGGGTGAAAAAGATACTCATACCAATGCAAGACAGCACCTTCTCACTAATATGTACTCTTAGAGAATGGCTTAAAAAAACTTAGTGTAATTTTAAGCTTTCTTTTGGAGCACCCTGTATATACAAACATGTGCAATGTACATATATATGTGCGTATATATGTATGTGTATACACACATATACACATGTGTACATACACACACAATATATGCATACATCTATACATCTACACATGTTTATATATATTAAATATTACATATAAATATAGATGCATATATAACTTTTTTATTTCTAAAATAATTTTAATACAAAGATTTAATTAATATATTAGCAAAGAACTTTGAAATGTATATTGTGTCTCTCAAGCTACAAATACTTCAAATGAAATGTCTTTATTTTTTTCTTTATTTCAAGATTTGTTTTCCTTCGCTCAGCCATGCTCTCTCATTCTTTTTACTTATTATTCATCTCTCCTTGTAAATCCCTGGATAGTGAAGCTGTACCAGCTGCTGGGGACTTTCCTTGCAGTCTCTAAGCATTTTAAGCTTTTCAGGGCAACATTCAGGCTGTTTCCTTTTGCCATCACTACACAATTAACCCACCTCCTTTCCTGATCCCACATTCCCTAAATAACACTTCTTGTATGCAGGTTGTCATTGGTAATACACCACAACATAAATATGCTCACCTTTGAAAGATTAACTGCAATTTTGATTCTTGAGAGAATCTACACAAATTTTCACTGAAAGGTTCTTTTTCCCCCATACTAATGGATGTTAAATGGAGACGAAATATTGTATATGTCTGAAGCTTGGCAATTTAATAGAAACAAGTGGAAAAGGGTTGTTGTCTGATCATTTTTCAGTTGTGTGTGACTCTTTGTGACCCCTTTTGGGGTCCTGGGTTGTTTTTCAGTTATGACGCCATTTGGGTTTTCTTGGCAAAGATACTGGAGTGGTTCATCATTTCCTTCTCCAGTTCATTTTACAGATGAATGAACTAAGGCAAACAAGGTTAAGTGACTTGCCCAGGGTCACACAGCTAGTAAGTGTCTGAGGCTGGATTTGAATTCATGAAGATGAGTCTTCCTGATTCCAAGGCCAATGCTCTATCCACTACACCACCTAGATGCCCTTCGTAGAAAAGGTACTATATTTCAATAATAATTTCAACCATTATTTCCTTCATTTAATTCAGTGCTAATGATTTATGAGTAAAAAAAGTTTCATTCTTTTTTTTTCATTTTTAATCTGCCTACTAATTAAAAAAGAAAAGAAATATGAACTGAATTAAGTGAACTATTTACTGTTATGATACACAATGTAGAAATAAATGAATGTTTATTTAATTTTTCTAGTTTTGCTAATTTTGTATACATGCTTCCACTCTCACCCCCCTCCAATGATGCTCATGACCTATACTTGAACAAGGTTTCTAAGTAATGAACATTACTATATCAATATTTAAATTGACCTAGAACACTACTACCATATGCTGAAATATATTTTTAAATAATTCTATGGGATTTCAGAAAAGTATTCTCTTTGTCAGCTTTTTTTTTTCATAAATAGGTGTAATTGCTCCTAGGATACAGCCTCAGCAAGGTCTAATTCATACTTAAGTCTTTGCCTCTTGCTTCACTTGCACCCAGGAGAGCTACATCATCTTAGAATTCCTATTTGTTACTAATGTTCATATATCACTGCTATACTTTGTCATCACTTGAAACACTGCTTAAACTAAAGCTATAAGGATGAGCACTGGCTATTTTCCAATGCATTTTGCTACTTAACTGCATTTTAGGATGAGAAATATAAAGATGATTTGCCTCACTACACAGTATACTAAGTAGTTTTTAAATCCAATGCCATTTAAGGGAAAATTTCTTAGTCGCTTTCTCCTTTTACCTATGCATACATGCACATGGAGACGCTTAAAAAAATATATTTTGAATCCTGTCTTCTTAATGTTGGAAATTTAAGCTTCTTTTATGTGTATGAATTCTGCTGACTGCTGAGGATACATAGACAAAAAAACACACACACACACACACACACACACACACACAAAATCAGTCCATGCCTTCAGGGAGCCTACATTCTATTGGAATGTTGGGCTCCTAAAACATGTATAAGTAAATAAAAAGTCTATATAGCATACAATGAAATTGCTCCAGGAAAAGGAGAATACTAACAACTTGAGGAATCAGGAAAGGTCCGTAGGAGGGGATACCTGAGTTTTATCTTGAAGGAAGCTGGGGATTCCAAGAGATAGAGATGAGGAGGAAATACAGTCCAGGCATGGGGGGAGGGGACACTACCTGTGTAACAATTAGAATTCCCTGTACAGATAGTTTTTGCTTAACCTAAGTGGACCATTAAGCAGCCCTCCCCCCCAAAGGGTAGTATACACATACCAGTTTCAGTACCTGGAGAAGAGAACCCCTAGTGCAAGGCTGCTCCTATTCTTCTGCCCCTGCCTTAGCAGATTGGACTACTGTGGAGTTGAATTTACTTAATGCTGATTTATGTAAAGTGAACAGCTAGTGGGACAATTTCAGTAAAACAAAGAATAGGTAATGAAGGATAATATGAAATAAGACAAAAAAGGCAGGAAGAAACCAGATTGTGGAGGGCCTTAAATGCCAGGCTAAATGTGTTGCATTTTATATTACGGGCAAGAAATAACCACTAGATATTTTTCAGTGTGTTTACATGTGTGCATGCTTGTGCGTGTGTGTGTATGAATTGGGGGGGGAGTGGGAATTGATATGTCACATATGAGTTTTAGAAATGTAATTTATCTACTCTGTGGAGAATCTGTTGGAGAAAGGAGAGAATTGCATCAGTGAAACCAATTAGTAGTCCAGGTGAGTGGTCATTAGGGCTTTAAATAGAATAGAGGCTGTAGGACTCAATTTTAATGAGTTTCAAGCCAGCCATGTCTTCTTTCCTCTCAAGTTTCACTTCTTACTCTTCTGGACTTTCTCTTAAAATGCCTCTAAACCAGCATCTAGATCTTACTCCTACCCTACAACCCTCCCCCAAGGCTCACCATTGCCCATAGGATAAAATACAAAAATCCTGAAAGTTGTAATTAATATACTCTACAATCTGGTTCCTATCTACTTTCCATTCATTTCATCTGACACTCTTATCCACTCCATTCCATTTAAATGAGACTATTTGCTTTTCCACATACATGCTATTTTATCTCCCACCAACTTGGTACAAGCAGTCACTCATGTTTGAAATGTAATTCCTCATTTTCTCCTTTTTTTTCCTCCTCTTTTGCTTCCCCCAAGACAATTCAGGCACTACTTCCTACAGAAGGTAGCACTTTCCTTCTCTTGAAATTAATTTGTATTGATTCTCACTATCAAGACATTATAGTACTTTGGGAAGAGTACACTGGATTTGAAACCCAGACACCTGAGGTATAATCTTGTCTGTGATACTACCTGGATGATTGGGCAAGTAATTTAACTTCAGTTCCCTCTTCTGCACAATGAGGGCATGGGACTAGATAAATGGTAAGGTTCCTTGATATTTCCCTCTCTAACATTGCTTCTTAGATTTTGTTAATATAATATAGACATTTAGTTGCCTTTTGTGAATTATACATACTTATTTTATATATTATTATTATTATCATGTTATTTATATATTTACTTATGTATATGTGTGAGTGTGTGTGTGTGTGTGTGTGTGTGTGTGTACTTAACTATGTGCATTATAGTTTTCCTAGTAGATTATAAACTCCTTTTATAGGAGGGCAGGAATAATCTTTGTCTTGTGTCCCCATCACCCAGCACAGCATCTTGCACACGACAACAGCTTAATAAATATTTCTTGAGTGAAATGAAATGGAACTGAAATGGTAAAAGCCAGATCAAAACAAAGGATTCCATAAGCAGTAAGTTGCCACATCACCCCTGGCCTATCAAATCACCTTTTCTTCTACCAATCTCTTAAGACTGAAAGCTGTAAGTCTGATATCTCTGTACTCCCTGGGTCAATTGTAAGCCATAGGAAAGAGTAGGGTTGGGGAGAGGAAGTAGGTAAAAACTTATGTCTGCTATCACAGAAAGAGGGAGTTTTGTGGTTATTTAAAGTTGTAGTCAGACACTGGGTGGTTGTGTGCCATGTTTTTTTTTCTACCTGACAAAGACTGCTGAACCTGTATTCTTGTTGGCTGCTGTCTCTTTGCAGCTTAAGGGCATGAGGGAATTCTAGGAGCCACACACATTTCCTAATGCAGGGCAGGGCTGCAGGTTTCCATTGTTAGGGAATTTGCTAACTGGATATTTAAGCCATGGTCATTTCATAACTACACTGTCCAGTATATCTTTTGATATTCTTATCTATATTCATATATATATATATGTGTATATATATACCTGTGTCTATATATGTATATGTATATATGTATAAATGTAAACATACATATACACATAGAGAAAGAAAGGAAAGAGCACTAGATATTCACTAGTTATCTAATTATTCATGTGAAATAGGATCTTATTACTGACATACCTTCATATATACAATAGCCTATTACTAAAGAATTATACAGCAGTAGGATTTATAAATGAAGTGGGCCTCAGAGATTATTGAGTTTAATCCCTTCATTTTACAGAAGAAATTGTTAACCTCTGATATGTTAAATGACATGCTAAAAGTCTCACAAATGCTAAGTAACAAAGCTATGGTTCACATTAGTCCCTTCTGGCTACAAAACCAATGTTCTTTCCACTATGCTATGGTTTATCTGGGCAGCTAGGTGGTGCAGTGGATAGAGGGCCGGGACTGGAGCTAGGAAGATTCATCTTCCTGATTTCCAATCCAGCCTCAGACACTTACTAGCCATGTGACCCTGGGTAAATCACTTAACCCCATTTGCCTTGGTTTCCTCATCTGTAACATGACCTGGAGAAGAAAATGGCAAATCACTCTAGTATATTTGCCAAGGATACCCCAAATTGGGTCGTGGAGAGTCAGACATGACTGAACAAGTACAAAAAATTCTGTTTGTCAATGATTTTCTCATGACTGGAAATGTAAATGAGAGACAGTGTTTTGTTTTTTTTGTTGTTGTTTGTTTTTGTTGTTTGTTTTTGTTTTTTGAAGAGGCAATGGGGTTAAGTGACTTGCTCAAGGTCACACAGCTAGTGAGTGTTATGTGTCTCAGGCCAGATTTGAACTCTGGTCCTCCTGAATCCAGGGCCAGTACTCTATCCGCTACGCCACCTAGCTGCCCCTAGACAGTGTTCTATAATAGATATGCAATGGACTTGAAGTCATGAAGATGAGTTTGTATCTTACTTCAGACCCTTAACGCTGTATGAACCTAAGTAAGGTATTTAATGTTCATTAGCCTCATTTTCCCCATTTGTAAAATGAAGGTGTTAGCTTCTATGACCTCTAAGGTCCCTTTCAGCTATAAATGAATGATCTTATGAACCTTAATTCTACCTCTCAAGCTTCATTTTACAATGATATTTTTATACCAAATTTTATTTTTGAGAGCAGAGATGATAGTATTACATAAAGTCTAACTGAATTACATCATTTGGCCTTGTTGATTGGCTTTTACTTGGTAGTTGCCTTACTACCACAATCTTTCTTGCATCTCTGTTTGTTACTGCTCAGTGTAACTGTATTTTCTTGACATCATTTAGAAACCTCAAAAGTTATTTGAAATCATAAACTATCTAAAGAAATTTCTGTACTTTCTGACCGTGCCTCAGAATAACAAAGCTTAAGACCTTCATTGTCTGGTCATTACTACTTTGTATCAATCAGATATACATTTATGCAATTAGGGACAAGGGACTATACTGTAGTAGGAGTGCTGTAGGGCTTTGGAGTCAGATAGCCTGGGTTTAAATCTCACCTCTTTCTTTCCTATCTTCATGATACTGGACAAGCATCTCTGAGCCTTAGTTTCTTCATCTGTAAAATGAGAAGGTTGAATGCATTTCCCTCTAACATCCCTTCCAGACCTGTATCTATGATCTTAAGCATAGATGAAATATAAACATCTGAAAATGAAAAAAAAAATCAGCAGTTAAATTTGTGGATTTGATGGTTGTCATAACAACCTCCCCAATGGAGCTAATCATCCATTTAATTTCTCTTTTGCTAAAGCTCTAGTATGTTCTGCCCAATTGTCTCAGGGCTTGAGCCAAATGAAAATCCCAAAGTGGTAATGAATGAACATCCTTGAAAGAACATAGGGAAAACAAATTTGAATTTTTTTTCTGCTTAGCTTCATTTTGGGGCAGCCAAGGCTCCTGAACCTTATCATGTGTCTCTAATCAGAATCCTGTTTTCAGGAAATTGTGTGTGTGTGTGTGTGTGTGTGTATGTGTCTGTGTGGGTGACAGAGAGAGAGAGAGAGACAGACAGTGACAGAGAGGCAGAGAAATAGAATGAGGTGGTGGGGGAGGGCTGATCAGATCAGAATTCTGCTCCAGTTTTAGATGATCTTGGCTAAAATCTCTTTGAAACAATATCAAGTCCCCTTGAGGATAACTTGAGTCTCAAAACCAGCTCTCTCTATGGAGTGAAGTCACATCTTGGAAGAGGGAGACCAGGGACTTGTGATTCATTTCTATGTAAATTAGTGCCAGATATCTGATTGTGACCTTTTTCTTACATGGAGAAATAAAAATAAAACTGTCATTTCTCTTATTACATTTTTGCATTGTTTCCTACTATAATTGCTTGTGTTTATGTCTTATCTTTCCTATTAGATTGGAAGATACATGAGGATAGGAGATATGTTTTATTCTTGTATTTTACACAGGGTTTTATACAACATAATGCTTTTAGCAAGTGTTCAATGATTTTTTTGAATAAATGAATTGTACCAATTGATCAGAACTTTCCATTTTAATTGTGTCATGCTAAACATAATCATAAAATCATTTCTCGTCCCCCAAATCCACACTTAGTTGATGGTGACAGCAGTCCTTTTCCTATATTTTAATCACTGGATTGGGAACTATAATCATTAATTTCCATGTATTCAGAAATAATGAAGAGAATTTAGTTTTATATTTCTGACTACCTTGGAAATTCAATCCCAGCCCTGCCAAAGTACTTTAGACATAGTAGATGTTTAACAATTTGTAACTGAATTGAATTTTATTCTAATACAAATAGTTGTTTCCCTTGATGAGCAAATACCAGTGGCAGTTTTGTTTAATGGACAGGCACTTCATTTGCTACCATAGTGACTGCTTTTTGTTTCCTTAGTAATCCTATCTGTCTTTGAGAAGGCACCTCATGCAGTGTGATTAGAGCTGGATCAATTCCCCCTGAATTTATTTTCATTGAACCATTTCAAATTTGCTTAAATGATCTTTTTTAAAAGAATCTTTTCCTTCCTTCCTTCCTTCAATTGTTCCTCCTCTCCACCATAATCCAACTTTCCCTCTTGGCACTCTCAGTAAAAGTCAATTGAATAATCACGGTTTTAGACAAAGATCAAAGAATCTAGGGCTGTACCTGTTAGAGAGGGCTTCAAGCATCCCCTGATATAAAGCTATAACCATTGTGTTGCAACAAAGGTAAAAACATTTCAAAAGATCAAATAGCTACTGACTTCTGAGAGGACAAGTAGCCCTGTTTTTTGACCCAAAGGACCAAGAAAATGTGCTTTAGAAACATACTTTATCATACCAGTAATTGTTTCCTTGAGGAACTATTCCACAGAACTGACTTGAAAAATCTGATTACTTCTCCAAAATTCACGGGCATAACTCTACTGTGGAACTAATATTCTCGCTGATCCCAATGATGCTATAAAGAAGATGGGGAAGGTAGAAACCCAGAAGTATTATGGCAGAATTTTATTGTCAGTCATTAACTGATAGTACAACTCCACAGGAGTTTTTAGTGAAATATTCATGACTAATCAGGATGCTCACTTCATTAAAATGGAATACAGTTACAATTTCCCTCAATATTAATATAGTGAATCATGAAACAGAATTTAAGTACTTTTTCTAAGCACAGAGAGACTGTTTTTCTCAAATTATGTTATATTTATAAACATTCAATCAACTTTCATTTATTGAGCATTTACCAGATTCAGGGCATTGTGTTAGTTACTATGAGGTTAGCAAAAAAGAAATAAAAAGATGTCATCTAGGCCCTCATGGAGCTTCTAGCCTGGTTGGACCATATATGGTTAAAATCTCAGTTGACATGACCCACACATATATGTTACATGCAAGTTTGATAAATATTTAAATGTATACTGTTGTCTGCTTCACTAAGTACCAGCTACCTATGACAAATTTTCAGAGACAGCACTAAACAGGGTTAAGTACAACAGTGAAAAGCTTTGGATAACACTCTTTATTTCTATGTGCACTTCTTTTTTTTTCTAGTACTCAGTGTTCTCCTACTGCCCTCTGGATGGTGAATATGCTTGCAAGGAGCCATAAGAGTATCCCTGAATATCTGCATTAGTCAGGAACAAATGACGCCTGTAGGATTGTTCTTGCTGAGTCACATCCAACTCTTTGTGATCCCATTTTGGGGTTTTCTTGGTGAGGACACTAGAGTGGTTTTGCTGTTTCTTTCTCCATCTCATTTTACAGATAAGAAACTGAGGCAAACAGGGGGAAGTGACTTGCCCAGGGTCACACAGCTAGTAAGTGTCTGTGGCCAGATTTGAACTCAGGAAGTTGAGTCTTCCTGATTCCAAGCTCTATCCACTGCTCCACCTAGCTCTCCCCTAGGGGATCAGGAAAACCGTCATTCAGAAGGTGGTCCTTGAAGTGACTCTTTAGGAAACTAGAAATTCTAAAAGTTATAAATGATAATAGATGGCATAACAGACACAAAGAATGTCTAGTAAAATGTACGTAAGCACATAATTACCAGACATTGGACCCACACTGCAAGAATTTAAGAAAAAAAAAACAGAGAATAAACAGATTCTTTCCAGGAATTGAAACTTACTTTTGGTATCTCCTGTTCACCAGTCCACTTAGCTCCTGGATTCTGGAAACTCCCTGCTTAAGTCCATAGCACCAACTTAATCCTTACTACCTAAGTTAATTTCCCCAGGCTTAGCTTTTAAGTTGTCTAGACAGAGAGAACAGACTCATCCTTTTGGTTTGACTTTTGGCCTACTAGGCCACAGGATAACAGTATGTGTTCCACTGTACCATGATGCCCCTTATCTATCTTTCTCCCACAAAGCTAACATATATGTTTAATGAATATTTGTGAGATGAATGAATGTACGTTTATATCACTAGATAGAAAATATGAAGAGGACTACTAATAGTGAGGTTAGTTTCTGTCTTCCTTGTAATAACTGGTTGCATACAGCTTGGCATGACAGAACAATTACAAAGTTTCAGGTGAGAAACCCAAAGCCAGAACCATGGTGGCGGGAAGTATAGTTTGGGAAGACTCAAAATATGTTATCTTCATACCATTTCCTGGAGCTCTTTACCTCCAACTTTTCCATCACTTTCTCAAGAAAAGAAGTATTAAAGTTAATCAATGGGTAAAACATGTTTTGGAACTGGGGCTCATCAGAAGACAGGAGACAGGAGACTATTTTCTCCTGAATGTCTTTATGTTCAATCAGTCAGTCGCTAAACATTTATTACTATGTGCCACACACTGGACTAAATTAAACACTAAGGATACAAAAAGAGTCAAAAAGAGAGTCTCTTACCTTAAGGAGTTCACAATTTAATGGAGACAACAATCAAATATGTAAACATAAGCTACATACAGGATAAATGGAAAATAATTTATAGAGGAAAGGCACTAGAATTGAAAGAAGCTGGGAAAACCTTTCTGTAGGGGATCGGATTTCTGTTGAGACTTAAAGGAAGCCAGGAAAGTCGTTAGGTGGAGATGAGGCAGGACATTCCAGGCATGAGGGACAGCCAGAGAAAACACCCAAAGCTGAGAAATGGAATATCTTATTTGGGGAACAGCAAGGAGGCCACTGTCACTAGACTGAAGAATACGTGGCAGGGAATAAGATGTGAGATGAATGGAAATGTAGGAGGGTGGCAGGTTACAAAGGGCTTTGAAAGCCAAGCAGAGAATTTTGTATTTGATCCTGGAGGTGATAGGGAGCCACTGGAGTTCACTGAAATGCATGTGTGTGTGTGTGTGTGTGTGTGTGTGTGTGTGTGTGTGTATGAGTGACACAGTCAGACCTGAAATTTAGGAAAATCACTTTGCTAGAATGACTGGAATGAGGAGAGATTTGGAGTAGGTAGACACACTAGCAAGGCTATTGCAATAGTCCAGGCATGAGGTGATGAAGGACTGCACTCAGTTGTTGGCAGTATCAGAGGAGAGAAGGGGGAATATTGGAGAGATTTTGCAGAGTTGAAATCAATAGGCCCTGGCAACATATTGGATATATATATTTTAGTTTAATTTATTCCCCCCCCACTTAATAGTATTTTATTTTTTCCAATTACATGTAAAGATAGTTTTTAACAATCACTTTTATAAGATTTTGAGTGCCAAATTTTTTTCTCCCTCCCCTCCTTCCGCCTCAAGACAGCAAGCAATCTGATATAGGTTATACATGTACAATCATATTAAACATATTTCCACATTAGTCATGTTATAAAAGAAGAATCAGAACAAAAGGTAAAAACCATGAGAAAGAAAAAAGCAAAAAAGAGAAAAATAGTATGCTTCGATCTGCATTCAGACTCCCTAGCTTTTTCTCTGGATGTGATTAGCGTTTTTCATCATGAGTCTTTTAGAATTGTCTTAGATCATCGTATTGCTGAGAAGAGCTAAGTCTATCAAAGTTGACCATCACACAACAACATGTTGGATTTTGAGGTGAGATAGTGAAGAATTGAGGATGACACTCAAGTTATGAATTTGGGGGACTGGTAGGATGGTGGTGCTATTGTTAGTAAAAGGGAAGGGGTGGAGTTTGGAGGGAAAGATAATGAGTTTGGTTTTGGACATGTTGAGTTTAAGATGTCTACCGAACACCAGTTTGAGATGTCTGAAAGGTAGATGGAGATGTGAGACTGGAAGTCTACAGAGAGAGGGTAGGGAGGTATAAGAAGATTTGAGAATTATTAGCAGAGATGTAATTAAATCCTTGGAAGCTAATGAGATCAGCAAGTGAAGTAGTATGGAGGGAGAAGAGAAGACGGTCCAGGACAGAACTGTGAGGGACACCTTTAGTTAGAGGGCATGATCTGGATGAGGATCTAGCACAGGGAACTGAGGAGTGGTTTGATAGGTAAGAGGAGAACCAGGAGAGAATGATGTACTGAAAATCCAGAGCGAAGAGAGTATCGAAGAGGACAGGGTGATCAGTAATCTCAAAAGTTACAGAGAGTCAAGGAGAATGAGAATTGAGCAAAGGTCATTATTATATGATTGTGATAGAATACTATTGAGCTGTAATGATGAAGGCAATGGTTTCAGGAAAATTAGGAAGACTTATATGAGGTGATGCAAAATGAAGTGAACAGAACTAGAACACTTAACACCATAATAACAATATTGTAATGATGATCAACGGTCAAAGACTTAGCTACTCTGATCAATATAGTGATCAATGGCAAAGCCGAAAGATTTATAATGAATCCTTTATTATCCACCTTCACAATGAGAACCGATGAATTTAAATACAGATTGGAGTGTATGTACACACACATATACATATGTATATGTACATATACGTATATTTTTCTTTATTTTTCTTGCTTTTTTAAAATGGTTAATGAGGAAATATTTTGTATGACCTCACGTACAATGGGTTTTATATTTCTTGCCTCCTCAAAGGTTGGGGAAATGGAGGGATGGAGAGCATTTAGAACTGAAAATGAAAATAAATTAAAAAAAACAAATTAGTGGAGCAAGGGAAAAAAAGAGAAAAGGCCACTGGTTTTGGAAATTAAAAAATCTCTGGTAATTTTGGAGACAGAAGTTTCAGTGGAACGATGATGTCAGAAGTAAGATGGTCAGGAGTTTTGAAGAGAGTGAGAGGAAAGAAGTTTGAACCCCTTCTGTACTTTTTATAATGTTAAATACCAATTACTAAAGTAAGCTTGTAGCTTCCTATTAGCCTTGTACATGTAAGGAAATTGATTACCCTCAGGGAAGATTTACAAATCAGTCACATTCAGATCCAAGAACCTGAGACATGATGGAGGACTATACCATTACTTGAATCGATACTGAGTTTCCCTAAGGTCTGTGAGCTCAGAGTTGAGATAAGTCATGTAAAGCTGAAGAGAAGGGGGACATGTGATATTGTGGGGACAGAAATTAGAAGTTTTGTCAACTGATTGAATGTGTGGAGAGTATGAGAGTGAGGTCTTGAGAATGACACTGAGATTGTTTGTCTGGAAAGACATAATGGAGGAGATTGTAATTTGACCTTGAAAGATATATAGAATTTAGATAATGGTAGAGGACGGAAGAAGGTATTACAAGAAGAGAGAATAGTTCAAGCAAAGACAAGAGACAGACTAGTATAATAGATACTGTGATGTACTTTGAGATTGAGTTTGAATCCAAATGTGTGACCTTGGGCAAATCACTTTGCTTCTCAATGCTTTCCTCTTGGTCTCTTCCATCTCTAAAACTATAATTCTATGATTTCTTACCATTGTATAAGGCATGGTCAGTGAATGATGAATCAACTAGTCTGACCAAGGGAGAAGAAACTAGGCATCTGTGTGGTTCAATGGATAGAGTGCTATATCTGGGGTTAGGAAGACCTGAATTCAAATTCTGCCTCAGATACTTACTAGCTGCATAACCCTAGGGAAGTCACTTTACCTTTCTCAGTCTCAATTTCCACATCTGTAAAATGGTATTTTTATACATTTCAAATGGGCAAATACCTTTGCCAAATGGGATATAACACATATCCCAAGGTATTAGTGAGGATCAATTAAGATAACACATGTAAAGCACTTTGTAATCCTTATAATGTTATATGAATGCTAGCTATTACTAAATCACTATGAATGTTTTCAGATAAAATAAGGAAAAATCATCCTAGTTGGGCCTATACTTTATTTGAATTTTATACACATGTGTATAATAGTTTCCCTATTCAAGTCACCTTTAAGTCTGAAAATTGACCATCTCTTTCATTATTAATTTAGGTTTATTGAGGTTTTCATGTTTTGTCTTCTTGAGTAAAGCAGATTTAGAAAATATAGCAAAATCAAGACCAGCACCTTTCTATTAAAACATGTTCAGTAAAGAAGGCATTAGTGGAGAAAATAAGTATGCCATGTTGGAAAATGTGCCCAGCTCAAGTAACAAGCACAAATAACAAATGTCATTCTGTTCAAATGTCCAGTAACAAAATAAAGTACAAAGGAAATTGCTGTTGTCTTTGCATTTATATTGAAATTCAGACCAAATCAGGAGATCTAAAATGTGCCTCAAACCAGAAATCCTCAGTAATTCTCTCATCAGGAAAATAACAAAAAAAAATAATTGGAATCCTGTTAACACTTATTTTCAAGACTAATGATTTGAAACATTTCTTTGTCCATTAACAGTGCAAATCATGAATTCCTCTCAATAAATGATGATGTGGTGTGGTTGGAAGTGTACCACACCTAGAATGGAAGATCTAGGGTTCTAATCCCAAGGTAGACACTTATTATGTGTGTGACGATCTTATAGAAGTTATATAACCTCATTGAGCCTCAGAAATTAATTGGTTCAGTAGCATATCAGCAGCCACACTTGTGATGTGAGAATACTTGTACTTTCGACCTCACAGTCCTGTCCTGGGAAAAGTGTCTTGTAAACCATAAGGATGGGGCTATCATTCTTATATTATTGTATTCTTCCCACACCCAACTCCTATCCCTAAGGTGACTAAGAGCTTGTCAAGACAATTCCATTCATTTCTTGACTCCCGGGAAACCCCAGGACATGAATCTGATTTTGGTAGCTTAAAGACATTTGCATCAAGAATTAGTAGACGTTGGTTCACATTCAAACTCTAACAGAAGATAGCTTTATTAATTTTGATGTCATTAAACCTTTCTCGGCCTCAATTCCCTTATACAATGAAGGTTTGGATGAGAGATCTCTAAGATACTTTCCATTTCTTTCAGTAGTATCTGTGATCTGTAGATATATGGTTGGAGGTTTAAGGTGACCACGTCATTTTACAGATGAAGAAATTGATGACTAAAGAGATTAATTGACTTGCCCAGTGTCATGCAGATAGCAAGTGGAAGAAATAAGATTCAAGGCCCAGTTCTGTGATTCCAAGTTTATCACTCCTTCCAATTTTTCACTCTGGTTTCTATGTTTTCTGTCCTCTGGATTTTGTCTCTAATAAATTTTCACATAAGGAATATGTCCATAATAGCATAGCAGAGGTATGTACTGAAGATGAAATTAAAAGAAAACAGGACAGTAAATGGGGCCAGGCGATTGAATGTTTAGAGTGAAAGAGGAATTGAAGCTAGAGAGGAAAAAAGAAAGAAGGTGAGAGAGATTGCAGGGTAGAGGGAAAAGGAGTTCCTATTCATTAACTAGGGATTTTGATTCAACAAAACTATTTGGTCTAACAATGTCTAGATTTTTATGGATTGATGTTATGTCCTAATGCTTGTGAACATGTTTTATCTATGACAATGCTCTAATTCTAGTACAGTTTATTTGCTGAATTCTCAACCACATTTTCAAGTCTTTATTTTGCTACACAGAGATTTATCATCTGTTAGTTTATGAAAGACCGAGAGCTTCTGATGTATAATTCAGAACAGTGGGTCTTGCTAGCAAGTGCTAACTTTTTTTTTTTAGCTACAAGGATGTATCGTATAGTTTCTGCTGTTTCCTTTCATAATCTGCATTATCAATAAGACTCTTTAGGGGTAACCTTTCTGAAATTTCCCTTGGCAGTGACATCATCCTGGTTGACATGATTCTATGAACAAATCTGTATGATTAATTCGTTTGCTGCTTTTTTAAAGACACATTATTGGCTAAATTCAAGTGGATGTCACTCATGGAGGATCTTTCAAGTCCATACTTGGATCTCAGCTGTCTCAAAAGTTCTTCTTTGAGGAAAGCTTCTTTTGGTTACTTCTGACAAATCCAGTGGTGTGTATTTATTCAGTCTTTATTATTTTTCAGTAAAGTGATGTCTCCCTCAAAAGTATTTGCAATTTTTTTAGCCTACCATGTGTTTTGAGAATATTCATCAATTGTATTGTTCATTTTTTTTTATTTTGGTGGCTGGGCGGCTATGGTGGGGAATGTTCACCTTTGTATAGCTGCTTTAGGATGATGGACTGTGTGTTTTGTGTATAAGGTTTTGTTAGGATGCTTTCCAAATTTGTTATTGTCTATTTTATTGTTCTGAAAATGTATGCTAATACTGGAATTTCATAGTTTTAATTGCTTCTTTGATTTCAACATTCCAGTAAGTGCTTAGGCAGACACAGCTATAGCTTTCTCCAGGATAGTTTATGCTTAATATATCTTACCTGGATGACACTAAGCATTTAAGTACTGTCTGTATCCAGTTGGTTTCTGGATTCAAGCTGGAAGCCTTTGATCTTTATTTTTCCTTGGTGAACGTAAGGGATATACATGTACCAAGTCTAGATTGTGTTTTGGTATCACAAGGAAAAGATCCTACAAGATGAAGAAGCTATTTTCCATCTAGACAAATGTGTTTTTAGTGGAGCCTTCAGTATAAAATGAAATCTCTTCTCGGGTCATTTCAAATAGGCAGTTTTTCATTGCCATCATCAAGTCATCACTCTCATTCATTGTATGTTTCTAGCCAGGTGCCATCTGCCTCCACATTGGACCACTGGAATAGCAGGTTTGAATAGATGAGTTTTTGCCTTATCTTGCTAGGAGCTGGCTTTTATCCTTATTTTACTCCCATCAGACATACTCACTTCCCCTTTCCCCAACTAAGACACTAGATTATACATCTGGGAATAGGATTGAAAAAAATGAATTTTTGTCTAATTTTTCCAAGAACCAGAAACCTGATGTCACTTCCTGGCCATCTGCGTATCTCTATAGCGTGCTGCCTCTTCCTGGTCTCCCCTCTTCCAGCTCCTTTTTATGTACTGTCTTCTCCCAGTAGACAGTAAGCTTTCTGAGGTCAAGCACTATCATCCTTGCTTGTATTTGCATCCCAAATATTTGCATGCCTGGCACATAGTATGTATTATGTGCAGGCACTGGGATGTTTTCATATTTTCTGTCAGTTATTTTGGGAGAACGCTTTTACAGTCATCAAGGTTGTAGCAAAATGAGCTTTTAAAAATTATGACTTACTCTGTTTTGATGTAATCTACTAGTGGATTACGCTGTCAAACTTACAAAGGGCTTTTCTAAATGCTATTCCCAGTATTGTCTAGCTCTTTTTCAAATGCGTCTGAGACATTGGTATTGTTTTTGTCATCTTTTTCATTATTAGAGAGAATTTTGGGAGTTTGCTTTAAGTAAAGGTCTTCAATGTTCTCAGGTTATTTAATTTTTCCTTTTTTTTGGATTTTAGCAACTCTTCAATTTCATCTCTTAGTTCATGTAATCTTGGTTTAGGGATAGCATTATGTTTCATGATTGCCTTTCAATGGTGCACAATTTATAGTTGTGTCACTTGCAGCTGAGACTATTGACATAGAGCAGTAGGAGGCCTTTGCCTATAAATAGTGAAAATCTATTTCCAATTTTGTTGTGATACAGTACTGACAGATAATGGACACTTCCATATCTGCAGTCCATTTTATGCACACTTGGTTTTCTTGTTGTTGGCATTTTGCTTTAATGGTTAGCACTATGAAATAGTCCTAAGAGGTGAAAGTATTGGTATTTCTGATTTGTTCCTGTGCATCTTTCCTTCTTGTGGTACTGGAACACAAAGGATCCTCTCTGGTTCCACTGTTCTTCATGTCATTGTGTTTACCACAATAGTTCTAAGTAGGGCCAAATGGCAACCCTGTGCCACCAACCTATTTCTTTAACTCTTAACAATAGTTCTACAATCTTGCCTCTGACTTTTCCATATTGACAAGGGCCTGGGAAAAATAAAAAGGTAAGGACTTCATGAACTCCAGAATTGCATCATTCTGCAGAAATTCACATCTCTTCAGCACCCTCTGCTCCTGGAATCCTTCTCTCCCTTTGACTGAAGAGGGCAGGGGATGGACATTAGAAAGCTCCTCGCAGATTCTCCACCGTATAAGGAGGACATCAAGGGAATTCACCTTATCATTTTTTACCCACCTAATTTCCTGGATTTCATTATCTCCAGAAACTTATCATTCAGCAAACTGAATTTAACTCTGTAACTCACACTTTCTCAGATCATTTGCCAGGCCTGATATAGGACTTCTCAGGCTGGGTAACCTCTTTTTTGTCCTTTTCAGCTTCTTTTTATGTGTTGTCTCCCCCATTAGGAAAATTAAGTAGATAGAGTGGCCAGTGAATAGAGTGCCAGGCTTGGAATCAGGAAAATTCATCTTCCTGAGTTCAAATCTGGCCTCAGATTCTTACTACCTGTGTGACAATAAAATAATAACAATTCTGTTTGCCTCAGTTTCCTGACCTGTAAAATGAGCTTGGAGAAAGAAATGGCAAACCATTCCAGCATCTTTGCCATGGCCCAAATGGGGTCATGAAGAGTCAGACAGGACTGAAAACAACTAAACAACAACTCCACCACTATATTATGAAATCCTTGAGGGCAGGAAATGTCTTTTGTCTGTCTTGTATCCCCACTGCTTAGCACAGTGCCTTGTACATAATAGGTGCTTAATAAATGTTTGTTGACCAAACAACATTTTAAAGCCCTTACTGTGTTCCAGGCATGGTGCTAACCACGTTACAATTATTATCTGATTTGATCTTCATGACTACCTTGGGAAGTAGGTGCTACTAATAAACTTACTTTACAGAAAAAAACTGAGGCTTAAAGTAATGAAGTATCTTGCCCAGGATCACACAGCTAAGGAGTGTCTGAGGCTGTATTTGAACTCAGATTTTCTTGACTCCACACCCAGCAGTTTATCCGCTGTACTACCTACCTGCCTCATTCAAGGAAATATCAAGTACTAAATCCTTATTGGGAAAAGAAGTCTTAAGCCTTTATTTTTCCACTGGGGCTATTCATTGAAGGTAAGAGCAAATGGCCCTGTTGTTACTTCCTAAGAAGTGTCTGTTTTTTCCTCCTTTAGGTGAAGAAGATGGGTGATGATCATGACCTTGTGAGCTTCCAACAATTTGGAGAATGAGTTATGAGGAGCTCCAAGGACAGATTCTAGGCCAGGTTTTATAGCAAGCCTTAAGGAATGACCTTCAGTATCAGCCAAAGCCAGGTTAAGTCCCTGTGGAATGAGATGAGAGACCCATTCCAGTGGTAGCTGAGAGGATTCATCTAGTAGCTATGCAACATCTGGATGTGAACATGGCGAAATAACTGCTAGATAGAAACTATGGTAAATTCTAGTCTATTCTTCCCAAGGTTTGAGGTGATGTAGGGGATGTGCTCCCATGCATAGGATAAATGTTTATTCTGTTTTGGATATGTTTCTCAGTAAACATTCCTTTGTAAAAGCTTTTTAAAAAAGAAATAATTTTATCATACTGATCAAGGCATTAATTTAGTCAGTGTTATCGCCCAATAGTCCTAGTGTTATCACCTCAAACAACCCAATCCCCAGGAATCAGTGCTGCTGATTAATCACTTTGCCTGGAACTCTCCTACTTCATTGTTCCCTTCATCCCCAGCCCCCATGGTATGAACAATTGATTAGGCTTCAAGAAATTTATTATTGTTATATTACTGTCATCATCCTTTACCTTTGTATTCCGTATATACATAGGAACTTTAACATTCATGTGTTACAATTCAAAAACATCATTCTTTAGAAGGTGACACAAGTGCTCTTGATGCATTTGCTATTACTTTTCCATCATTTATAATTCCTAAAAATCGAATTTCAACAATGTAACAAGCATCTCTCAACAATCTGTCACAAAATCAGCTTTAATTAGCCATGATAGGTGTAACTAAATTACTTTGAATTTTGTAATTTTCCACTTTATCCAAATTAGCCATTTCCTTCATTCCCCATGCTATTTTGATTCCGTATTCAGTGCTAGAAAGAAATAAAATCCAAAATATTAAAATATCATCAACTCAGCTTCTAGACTGCCATGACTATTACACATATCCTTGATAGTTTATGAGATAGGAGTTATCCTTTAATATGAATGATTCCAGGAGTAACTACCATTTTATACCAAATGAAGATTTTGAAGGGTCTTAAATTCATAACAGAAGGATTAGTTTAGAGAACTAGGAATATTTAGCCTGGAGAAGAGAAGACCCAGACTACATGATGAATGTGTTCCAAGTGTTTGAAGGGTTTTCATGTGGAAGAACATTTAGACTTGTTTTGTTTGGCTCCAGTGGGAAGAACCTGGAGTTCTGGGTTAGGTCTAACTCAGTCCAGTCCCCAAAGTTTAGTTTCAATTTTGCAACAAAATGAAACACTCATAGATCATTCAACAGTTAACAAAAGGATATTTGGCCGTAGTCAGAGAAGGATATTCAACAAGCAAAGACATTGAGAACTCTTTGAGTTGATTCAGTTGAGTGAAGGGCCTCTTCTGATCCAACGAGCCTCCTAGCTCTTTGTGTCTGCTTTGTACTCAGGCAGTGAGGAAATGAGGTCAACCATCTAAGCCTTTAGTCCTGAATGACTCAAACCTTGAGGAATGTCTTAATACCAATTAATTATGCAGGCTAACCTGCATAGGGGAGAAGCTTTGGGACATTGGTCCTTCTGCAGGATGTAAATTGCAGAGGTCATTTTAGACTTACTACCAAGGGAAAATAAATCAAAACAAAACAAAACACAACCAATTCCTAACAATCAGAGCTAATCAAAAAGGGAATGGATAGCTATGATAGGTAGTGGGTTCTTCATCTTTGTAAGTCTTCAAGCAGAGAGTATTTGACCACTTACATTGAGTTTTTTTTTCCTAGTGTAGATTCGTTTTGTGAATGGGTTAGACTACACAGCCACTGAATTCCCTTATAATTCTCAAATTCCATAACTCTGTGATTACGTTATTCTATGAAGTTGCTGTTCTGTTTATTTCATGCATTCTTCTTCACTGCTCTATAATCTAGACTAGATTCCTTACCACTTGATCCTTCCTTAAGGATACTATTTCTTCCTGTGATAAGGTTTCTATCCCTACCATTCTAGTAGAACTGCTTTCTCAATAGTTTCTTCCCAGCTGCACAAACCCTTTTTTATTTGTCTTGGTTCTTCTTGGCTTCTATGTAGTATGAGTGGCAGAGATTAGAAGAGATAATATTTTAGGTATCTGAAATTGCTTGTGAAAATGCACACAGAAAGACAGGTAGATTGAAATTATAGAGGTGGAGGAGAGTGCCTATTGCCGAGGTGAGAAATTTGTATTTATTCTAGTCAAGGGGAACAATTGAAGGTTTTTGAAAAGAGAAGTGATATGGTCAGGTGGAGACCTAGGACATTATCTAGTCACAACCTACAGTTTAAAAAGTGTGAACTATACATATGGATAGAGTATTTATGGATTAGAGTAGATAGATAGATAAAGTGCTTCGCCTGAAGTTAGGAGGACTCATCTTCCTGAGTTCAAATCTGGCCTCACATGCTTTCTAGCTGTGTGACCCTGGACAAGTCACTTAACCCTGTTTGCCTCATCTGTAAAATGAGCTAGAGAAGGAAATGGCAAACCATTCCAGTATATCTGCCAAGAAAACCCAAAATGAGGTTACAAAGAATCAGACATGACTGAACAGAAACAAAAGAGTATACAGCAAAGGAAATTTGGGGGAAAGATATGAAAACCTAGGAATCACAGGAGTTGATAAGGATCAGATGGTTTCATCCTGTTGGAAATTTCATTTCTATATAGGTAGTAGTATTTTAAACACTTAATAGTATTTTTCCCAATTATATGTAAAGATAGTTTTCAACATTCATTTTGGTAAAATTTTGAATTCCAAATTTTCCCCCCTTTTCTCCTCTCCCTCACCCTCCCCAAGACAACAAGCAATCTGATATAGGCTATACATGTACAATTATGTTAAGCATATTTCCATATTAATCATATTGTGAAAGAATCAGAAGAAAAAGGAAAAACCAGGAGAAAAAAAGTGAAAATAGCATGCTTTGATCTGCATTCAGATGTCATTGGTCTTTCTCTGAACATGCCTAGCATTTTCTATCATGATCTTTTGAAATTGGCTTGTGTCATTGCATTGCTGAGAAGGTCTAAGGCTATCATAGTTGATCATCACACATTATTGTTGTTGCTCTGTACAAGGTTCTTCTGATTTTGCTCACTTCACTCAGCATCAATTCATGTAAAACTTTCCAGGTTTTTCGGAAATCTGCCTGCTCACCATTTCTTGTGGAACAGTAGTATTACGTTACATTCATATACCACAACTTATTCAGCTATTCCCTAATTGATGGACATCCCCTCAATTTCCAATTCTTTGCCACCACAAAGAATATAAATATTTTTGTACATGTGGGTCCTTTTCCCTTTTTTATGATCTCTTTGGGATACAGATGTAGTACTGGTACTACTGGATCAAAGGGTGTGCACAGTGTGGATGAACTTTGGGCATAGCTCCAAATTACTCTCCAGAATGGTTGGATTAGTTCACAATTCCACGAACAATGCATTAGTTTTTCATTTTTCCCACATCTTCTCTGACATTTATCATTTTCCTTTTCTGTGATATTAGCCAATCTGATAGGTATGAGGCGGTACCTTAGGGGTGTTTTTAATTTGCATTTCTCTGATCAATAGGAACTTAGAGCCTTTTTTCATATGACTATAGAGAGGTTTAATTTCTTTTTCTGAAATCTGCCTATTCATATCCTTTGACCATTTATCAATTGGGGAATGATTTGTATTCTTATAAATTTTGACTCAATTCTCTAATATGTGAGAAATGAGGCCTTTATCAGAAACACTAGCTGTAAAAAAAAGTTTCCCATCTATCTGCTTTCCTTCTAATCTTGGTTGCATAGGTTTTGTTTGTGCAAAACCTTTTTAATTTAATGTAATCAAAATTGCCCATTTTGCATTTCATAATGTTCTCTATCTTTTGTTTGGTCATAAATTCTTCCCTTCTCCATAGACTTCACAGGTAAATTACTCCTTGCTCTCCTAATTTGCTTATGGTATTATCCCTTATGTCTAAATCATGTACCCATTTAAATCTTATCTTGGTATAGGTTGTGCGTGAGATATTGGTCTGTGCCTAGTTTCTGCCATATTATTTTCCAGTTTTTTCAGCAGTGTTTGTCTAACATTGAACTCTTATCCTAGAAACTGGAATCTTTGGTTTTATCCAATAGTAGATTACTGTAGTCATTGACTACTGTTTCTTGTATACCTAACTTATTCCACTGACCTACCATTCCATTTTTTAGCTAGTGCCAAATAGTTTTCATGATTGCCACTTAATAACATAGTTATAACATTTTTTAGCATTAGATTATTTAGTTTCCAGTGAATTTTTAGTCTATTTTCCATGGCCCTTTAGTGCACATAATTTTTCTTACATTATGATCTGAAAACATTTAATATTTCTGCCTTTGTGTGTTTGATTGTGAGGGTTTTATGCCACAATACATGATCAATTTTTATGTAGATGCCATATGCTGCTGAAAAAAAATGGTTTATTCCTTTCTATACCCATTCAATTATCTCCAGAGGTCTATCATATCTAATTTTTCTAAAATTATATTCACCTCCTTAACTTCTTTCTTGTTTATTTTGTGGTTAGATTTATCTAGTTCTGAGATGGGGAGGTTGAAGTCCCCCACTAGTGTAGTTTTGCTGTGTATTTCTTCCTGTAACTCACTTAACTTCTCCTCTAAGAATCTGAATGCTATGCCACTTGGTTCATATATGTTTAGTATTGATATTACTTAATTGTCTATGGTACCTTTTGGCAAGATGTAGTTTTCTTCATTATTTTTTTTAAGTAGGTCTATTTTTGTTTTTACTTTGCCTGAGATCAGGATCACTACCCCTGCTGTATTGATTGATTGATTGATTGATTGATTGCTTTAGCCAAAGCATGATAGGTTATGCTCCAGCCTTTTATCTTTACTCTTTGTGCATTTCTTTGCTTTAAATGTGTTTCTTGTAAACAATATATTTTAGGCTTATGCTTTTTTAATACTCTGCTATCTGCTTCTATTTTATGGTAGAGTTCATCACGTTTACATTCAGAATTATGATTTTTATGTATTTCCCTCCATCCTATCCCTCCTCCCATTTTTACTTTTCTCTCTACTTTCACCCTGTCCCTCCTCACCAGTGTTTCACTTTTGACCACCACCTCCCTCAACCTGCCCTCCCTTCTATCAGCCCTCCTTTTCTTTCTCTGTTCTGCTTCTGCCCTCCATTCTGCTCTCCTTTGTTTCAGCCCCCCTCATTCCTTTTCTTTCCCCTCCTCCTTCCCTATAGGGTAAGATAAATTTCTATGCCCGATTGAGTGTGTGTGTTATTGTCTCTTTGAGCCAAATGAGATGAGAGTAAGGTTCAAACAATGCTTACTCCTCCTTTCTTTCCCTACCATAACAGCTCTTTTGACCCCTTCGTGTGATATAATTTACCTAATTTTGCCTCCGTCTTTTCCCAGTACAATACTTTTTTCATCCCTTAATTTTTTATATCATTACATCAAAGTCATTCAACTTAAACCCACACCCTCTGACTATGGATATTCCTTCTAATTGCCTTAATAGAAATATAGTTCTCAAGAGTTACAAGGATCAACTTCCTGTGTTGGGATGTAAACAGTTTAATCTTATTGAATAACATGTTTTTTTTTCCTTTCCTCTTTATCTTTCTATGCTTCTCTTGAGTCTTGTATTTGAAGATCAAATTTTCTGTTCGACTCTGGTCTTTTCATCCAGAAAGTTTGAAGGTCTTCTGTCTCATTGAATATCCATCTTTTCCCCTGAAAGATTATGTTGATTCTTGGTTGTATTACAAGCTCCTTTACTTTCTGGGATATAATATTCCAAGTCCTCTGATCCTTTAATGTAGAAACTGCTAAGTCCTGTGTAAGTCTGAGTATAGCTCCTTGATAGTTGAATTGTTTCTTTCTGGCTGCTCGCCAGAAAAAGAAGGTCTCTTTGATTTGGTAGTTCTAGAATTTGGCTACATTGTTCCTTGGAGTTTTCATTTTGGGATCTCTTTCAGGAGATGATTGGTGAATTATTTCAATTACTATTTTACCTTCTGGTTCTAGAGTATTTGTGCAATTTTCCTTGAAAATTTCTTGAAAGATGCTGTCCAGGCTCTTTTTTGGATCATGGCTTTAGGTAGTCCAGGAATTCTTAAGTTATCTCTCCTCGCTCTATTTTTCCAGGTCAGTTTTTTTTTTACATTTTCTTCTATTTTTTATTTTTTCATTTTTTTGACTGATTCTTGATGTTTTCATTGAGTCATTAGCTTCCACTTGCCCATTTCTAATTTTTGAGGAATTATTTTCTTCAGTTAGCTTTTGTGCCTCCTTTTTTGGACAATTCTGCTTTTAAAGGACTTATTTTCTTCAGTGGATTTTTTTTCCCATTTGGCAAATTTTATTTTTAAGGAGTTGTTTTCTTTAATTTTTGTGTTTCCTTTCCCAAGCTACTCATTTTTTTCATAATTCCCCTGCATACCTCTCATTTCTTTTCTTAATTTTTCTTCTACCTCTCTTACTTGATTTTTAAAATCCTTTTTGAGCTCTTCCAAAAGGACTTTTTGGGTTTAAGACTAATTTATATTCAATTTTAGGCTTCATATATAGGCTTTGACATTGTTGTCCTCTTCTGAATTTGTGTTTTGATTTTCCCTGTTGCCTTAGTAGCTTTTTATGGTCAGAATTTTTGTTTTTTGTTTTTGTTTTTTTGTCTGTTTTTGTTTTTTTGCTCATTTCTAAAAGTTGAGCTCTGTTCTTGGGGCACAGGGGGCACTATCCCAAGCTTCTTGTGCTGGGTTCCAGGGGCCTGGTCACTGGCTTTCCATGCTAGGGGCCTTAGGTGCTTGCATTTTGCCCATTGTGCTGGGGTTGCCCAGTCTGTTTCTGCCTGTTGTGCTAAGGTTCCGTCACTGGCAATTTGCCTTCTGCACTGGGGCTTGCCTGCAGTGTCACTAGTCTGCAGAGGCATGACTGAGGGGCCTCAATTGCTGATCTGTGCTGTGGTTAAGAGCCTCTTACTGGCTTGCCCAAACATTGTCTGTGTTTGGCTGTGCTCCCCATTTATCCAAGTGAGATAGACCTTTCCTGAAGTCCTTCTAAGTTATCTTAAGCTGAAAAATGTTTTCCGTCCATCTTTTTGTGTGTTCTATCACTCCAGAATCCATTTAGAGCCTTGATTTAATACTGTTTGTGAGGGAAACTCTAGAATTAGTAATTTCTCGAGAGTGGAGGCTCTTTAAGATAGAATTGGTCTGGTTCATCTTGTTGTTGCCAGTAAGGGAAAAAAATAAAACTTTTTTTTTTTTTTTTTTTACCTCAGAGATTCCTTTATCTGGAGAGAAATATTTTCCCTAACCCACAATAGTCATAGTCATCCTCCTCTTCCTTCTCTTCTACACTGTCCTCTATGAATCTGATAAGCATACCATTAATAGGCTTATCCAACTAATTGACAAGATTAAATTCCATGCGAAGGAATGAGACCAACCACATGAGAAGAGTAGTAAACATGCCATGGGAGGCTCAGTTGAAAAACCATAGAGGTTCAATCTGGAGGAAATGTAAAATATAAATAACTAGTATACAAAATTTATAATATCTTGGTGTTGAACCCTCCTACACAGTACACAAAGCAATAAAACAAAAGGAAAGAACAGAAAGCTGTAGATTGACTATTGTTTCAGCAGTTTATTTGAGAAACCAAAATTCAATCACTTTCTTCTTAATTCTCTTAATAAACCATGCTTTTAGCCAGGGAAAGAAAAGGATTGTAGCAACTATAAAGCATATCATCACTCTCCTATCCTATCCTCCATCATCTTTTGATTCTGCTGCTGTCCCTTCTACTTCTCTTTCTCCCTCTCCCCTCATCCTTTCTCTTTCCCTCCTCTTCCCTCTTTCTCTTCCTTTCTTCCCTCAGTCTCGTCTCTCTCTCTCTCTCTCTGTCTCTCTCTTTCTCTCTTTCTCCCTCTCTCTCCTTCTCTCTCCTATAACTCTCATTCCCATTCCTCTCCCATGTCTCTTTCTAGAGAAACTTTTAAAACTATTATTGAAGCAGAAAACGCCACCTTCCAGTTTTGATCCCATGAAACTTCTTCTCTTCTTGAACTGGGAAGAAATAAAAATACTGGGTTAATTAAAAATCTAGGTATTCTGACAAGGCAGCCAATCCAAGTCTTTACAGAAGGACTGTTTCAGTAGGATATGGAAACTCTTGGATGAGGAAATTCCGTCTAGCAATATAGGTCACTCTGAAACTGACAGTCTTCACAAACATTGAATGTTGTCCAGGGCATTGAGAGGTTAATGTGACCTTTCCCAGGATCACACAGCCCTGGACAGAACTTGAACTCAGGTTTTCTTGACTTGAGGACAGTTTTATGTTCACTATAAATAAAATTTTTATTAAACAAAATTATTTATAAATTTTCTTCCATCTATAATAACACAATAGTCAATATTTTATGATGCACCTAGCAATGTTTTTCGCATATCCTTTGAGAGCAAATGGACTTACATAATCTCTGAAGGCTCTTCCAACTCTAAGATTCTGGGATTCTACTTTTTATTTCCTCTGAACTCTCAGTAAAGTAAAGCATAACAGAAACCAGAGTAGTAGAGTAAAATCAAATAACCCTCTTCTTTAACCAACTCTGGTTCCCCACCTATCCTTGGACACATAAGGTATTAATATTAACATTCTCCAAGCTTGTGACCTTTATAGTTGCAGCTCTGGAAAATAAGGCATGATGTAGCCTACTGATGATGTAGTGCTACAAAATGTGTAAGTGTGAAGGAAGAAGAATTGAGTAATTTTCAAAATTATTGTGGGATCTGAAACAAAGTCTTTGTTATAACACAGGCTGCATTTTCCATTGAGATCAGATCAATTTGCATTACCTGAAAAGTAAAGAACTATAGATCCCAAATGGAGAATGGACAGTTGTGATCTAAGTCCTAAAGGTTTTTTTTTTTTTTTAAAGAATAAAAGGGTTTTCCTAGCATTGAAATCCAGTATATCTTTAACATCTCTTGGGGGAAATCCTCTATTTTTTTGGATTTAAATAACGTGTATTGCAGCTGTGTCCAGGCTTATAGGAACATTCCTTAGAAAATTTGATTGTTTCACCTCATAAGTGCATCTCTTGTGTGAACAAGCATCTTATCTCTCAGTTCCCAGTAGGAAAAGCAAGTCACACTGTAATTTGTACAATACATCAATGTTTGGAAAATAAATTAGTATTTGTTTCCAAATCTTAGTCTAGTTTTTTTGTCAACTGAATTATAATTTGTGTTACCATCTTCCTAAATCACCTTTAATGTAAAAGGAGCATCCTGATAAGGTAAGAAAGGAAGGCAATCTTCACTGCAAATAGGTGGTTTTTTCCCCCTAAGTTACACAGGCTAGTTTTGTCTATTCCTGGGATATGGAGGTGACTTGTGTGATTCTTACACAAAACCCAACATTTTGGGGGTTTGCATAGGGTCTATCTTAAGCAAAATATTGCCTTATTTATAGCTTTCTTTCTTCTTATTCTCCAGAAGTTAGACCTCTTCCTCACTACAGACAGTAGTATCACATTGCCTATCAAAATGTGCTCTCAGAAAAGGATCTGATATTATTCATTTACACCTTAGTGAGAATTAGTCTTCCTAAGTTTATACTGACTTTCATTTAGAAGGATTTTACTTGACTCTAACTCTGTTTTTGTTTGTTTGATTGGTTATTTTTGTTTTTTGGTTTTTTTTTTGGTTAGGAAATGGGATTAGGTGACTTGCCCAGGGTCACACAGCTGGTAAGTGTTATATGACTGAGGCCAGCTTTGAAGTCAGGTCCTCCTGAATCCAGGGCTGGTGCTCTATCCACTGCGCCACCTAGCTGCCCCTTGACTCTAACTCTGAAATGAAGCTTTTGATTCCTGTTAAGGAAATTCAAACATCCTCAAGTTGGTAAGTGAGTTATTTTGGAGATAGTGGTGACTTTCTGTAGTCTTTGTACTCCACCACCCAAGTGGCCTAAGCTTTATTCTGAAGCACTGCATATGAAGAGAGTAAAGAAAAAAAAGAAGGAAAAGAAGAAATTCATTACTTAATGTATAAATAAGATTCCCAATATTGGGTCATTGTGGTCAAGGCCCTAATTATTATTAATAGGGAATGAGTAGCATAAAGATTTCTATTTTGTTTTTGTTTAGGTCATGTCAAAATTTACACTGTATTATAGTTGAAAAACAGAGAAGGGGGGCAGCTAGGTGGCACAGTGGATAGAGCACCAGCCCTGGAGTCAGGAGGACCTGAGTTCAAATCCGGCTTCAGACACATAACACTCACTAGCTGTGAGACTCTGGGCAAGTCACTTAACCCCAAATGCCTCACCCCCCCAAAAAAAAAATCTAAAAAAGAAAGAAAAGAAAGAAAAAAAGAGGAGGAATCATGAACTATGGGTTCTAGACCTAACTCTATCATTAACTAGTTGCATAAGCTCTAAGTAAAATCAAAGTGCTAAGTTAGTGCTAATGTCTCTTCCAGCTAGGATTCTATGAAAACTTACACTTCCTGTTTGGATATATTTTGGTGTTTTAGAAGGAATACATATTTAGTCAGTAAAAAGTACAACTTCTTCCAATATTAGATATAATAAACAATCAAATAATTATGGGATATGGATTCTGGCCTTACTTAATTGTAGAATAACTGGGATCTTAAACTAAGTCTTTACTCTGATACAGGCTACATCTCCCATTGAGCTGAGATTAATTTGCAGTACCTCAGTGCCATAGAGCTACAAGCCCCACCCTGTGGAGTGGACAATTGTGATGTACACTTGGAAGGACTTTTAGATGACAATGATCTGCATAGTACTGTGATACATCATATTTTAAAAATTTGTGGTATTGAAAAATATACCACATAAATAATACCCTCAAATAGAATTTAAAGAAAGTTTTCAGGTTATCTCTTGCTTTTTGTATATAGTTCAAAGGAAATATATTTTCTTCATACATTAGTGGGAAGGAGAGAATCTGTTAAATTTGTTCACAATGACATGACCAGAAAAGAGAAGGGGGAGGTGAAAAATTACCAGTTAAAAGTCAACTCAAATCTTCTCATATTGAACCCTGATTTTGATTGATTAAAAGGTGCTCCTCTGAGGCTATAATTAAAGTGCATTAATTCAAGTCAGCAAGATACTATTTTCTTTGAACTAATGAGAAATTCAAATTATATACTTTTTTGAAAATTGTAGCTATTACTTCCAAATATATAGAGTAACTAAAAACAGTCTATGCCATTTTTACTTAAGAGAGGTCCATTTGGATTTAGTAACCAAACAAGAATGATTTGTAGTTAGCACATCAAGATACCAATCTTAGAAATGCTAGTCCAGGTTTACATTGTTACCATCAGAGCTGGGACAAAGCATTTGTGAACTCCAGGAAAGATCTAAAAAATTATGGTCCACATTTGTTAATGTCCACTGGAGATTTTGAATATTTACTCTAGCACATATAATTTGACAAATTATCATAAAATAAATACATGCTTGTCATCGAGAGTGGAATTTTTGCCATTAAAAAAGTATCTTTATAAAAGGCAAGATAAAAAAAAAGTGTTCTGTGTTCCATTGTCAATTCACCCCTTTCTTCTTCTCCATCCCCCTCCTCCAATCCTTGGCCCCAGCCTTTATTCAAATCAAGAAGACTTGGGTCCAAGTTCTGCTTGTGACATGCTAATTATGTGACCATGGGCCTGGAGTATCCTCAAAACTCAAAGATTGTTGATTTATATCAGATATGGATACTTTCCACACCTGACATCAGCTGCCTAACTTTCCTATTTGTAATTTTGGCTCTAGCTATTATATGCTATCTTTATATCTATGTCTGTATATATCATATAATATATATATCAAATACATATATACATAGATAGAGATACAAATGTCATTTTAAAGTTTGGAAAAAAAATTAAATGTATAACATGAGAACCCACATGAGAAAGTAGATACAGAGCCAGCATCTGAGTTGGGAAGACTTGGGTCCAAGTTCTGCTTATGACACATTCTAATTTTGTCACCGTGGACCTAGAGTAAAATCCCTAAGACTCTAAGTCAAAGACAGATTGTTGCTTTGTATCAGATGTTGATACTTTCTACACCTGGCATCATCCACATAGATGAAATCACAAGCCTAGATTAAAAAACAACAATGCTCCCCCCCAACAAAATCAACAGAGTTCTTGGGATTCAGATCCCAAATTTTCTGCTTATTATCTCAATAGCCTTGAACAAGCCAGTTCATCTCTGTGCACCTCAATTTCTTCCTCTCTAAAATGAGGGGATGGAACTAGAAGATGTCCAAGTTGCCTTCTAGTTCTAAATCCTATGATCCTGCATAGGTGAGCACTGCCCTTTCAAACTCTTCTTTTGGAGGGCTATGACCTTGCATCTCCTTACATATTACCTAAAATATATAGGATCTTTGTATCATAGAATGCAGAACAGAAGGGACCTGAGCAGTCATCTTCAAATGAGCCTCACCTCAAATGAGGTGTAACCACCTCATTTGGTTAGATACACTCTTCATTTGCTTAGAAATCTGTCACACATATCCCTCCTCCAACTCACAATAGGGCAAAGATGCATAGTGGTTAGAGAGCTAATCCTACAAGTACAAGAAAACCTTGGATTAAGTCCTAGCTGACAAATCCTGACCCTGTAAGCCTAGTCAAGTCACTGAAAGACTCTAAGCTTCAGAAAAGTTCAGATTTGCATTGGTAGAGAAAGTTTCTCACTGAGATCTCACCACAGTAATGAAAGTACAGGTATGGCAAAATATTATTAAAGTTATCATCATCATCATCACCACCAATTATTTTTAGTATATTACTATATACTATGTAATAATTATCATAATCATTAATGGTATAATTGTGACCATCACATCATAATGATAATGATTGCAACAATAATAGTAATAATAATAATAATAATTATGATATTGCTGTCTAAAGAATCACAAATTCTGAACTAATGAAGTCTTGAATGCTTGATAATGGGCCAATGGTCACATTCTAGAAACTGTTAAAAACCTTTGCTTAGAAACCTGTATGTTCTGTGCATTTCGGAATCAAGACAAACAACAGTAAAATAATACACCAATATGAGTAACTGGCAAATGTTAAATTTCTTGAAGATTAAAATTCATCAGCTGCTGCTTTCTCTACCCTTGGTTAATATTGTGGACATAGTAAGGCCAGGAAAGGGAAAAATAGCTGTTTTCCTTCTGTACTATTAAGCTTCTCAAGTAAATTCACACTTGGCTACAGTGAATGTCACCCATCTGCAGGGAGTGTCAACACAAATCTTCAGAATAATTTTTTTAATGCCACCTACTGAAAAATCTTAGTGCTCCATAGCTCTAAAAGAGCAGTTGAAGTCCTATGGTAAAACCTTATAAATCACTGCATTTTTAACTGTTTTATTTGTTTATAGATATATATTCTGTGTGAATATACATTTTATGTCTCTAAGAGGATCATCCATTGTTCTCTGCCTATTTAATAATTCATCTGTTCTTAACAAATGTGCTTATATTAGTTTAAAAGGATGACTTCAGCATTCTTATCAAATTATATCTAAAAAGGAGAATATTTTTCAAATTTTTATGAATCAAATTTGTCAGAGCAATACTCCTAAATTTGATTCCTGAACAAATATCAGTCCTGAAGACATGTTTCTGAATATTTAACTCTAGACATTACATCTTCTAATTATTTTAAAAAATATTAAGTTGGATAATTGGGCATCAAAGTGGCATAGTACATAGAATGCTGGGTCTGGAGACAGGAAGACCTGAGTTCAAATCTAGTCTCAAACACTGACTAGTTATGTGACATTGGGGAAGTTACTTAACCCTGTTTGCCTCAGTGTCCTCATCTGTAACCTGACCTGGAGAAGGAAATGCAAACCACTCCAGTATCTTTGCCAAGAAAATTCCCAAAGGGGGTCACTGAAAAATTTTTGTCTAAACAACAACAAATTTGAGTAATCTCTTTGTGATGTGAGGTTAGCTTATTATTGGGGAAAATGCTGGTCACTGAAATGTTTGGGGTTTTACTAAGACTTCTGTGAAACTAGGAGTTCTTGTTTACTATATGAATGACTGGAAATAAACCTACCATTTGTAGGGATTAAAAATAGGATAATTTGCATAATAAATATTACTTTAGTATGTCATAGAATCTCTTTAATTTACCTTCAATCAATTTTCTTTAATTATATAATTGGGTTAGAGAGAAGAATACTATGGCAATATAAAAGATTGGAGAATGGGGTAAATAATATCAGCCTTCTGGAACGGTAACGTTTAAGGAACTGAAGATTTGTGAGTCATTCCTTGCCTGCTAGCATGTTTTTGGGCTAGTCTCAAAAGAGGGCTATAATCTTTGCCCTCCATGCATATCACCTATAGATTTATTGGATCATAGTATCATAGAATGCAGCTTTCCAAGGGCCCTTAGTGGTCATCTGTTCTAACCGCATCATATTTTAGATGAGGAAACTATGGCACAGAGAGGTTAAGTGACTTGCATGGGTCTTTTAACCAGAGCCAATAAAAGAATAAAACAATACCTAAAAGAACATCTACTTTGTGGACTATATGACAGAAGCTTCTTCTAAAGAAAGGAATGATTTAATAAGTTTACAGATTCCCTTTGAACTTAGGAGTAGGAGAACAGACAGTTCAGTTGTTTTCAACCCATGGATTCTTTTCCCCTTTTGAGTTAAGTGGTTCATTTAGCAAAACAGGTTCTAAATGCTGTCCAAGTCCTCGCCTCTATGGTGGCCAACATTAGGAAGGTAAAGAGCTGGTGCAGGCTCTCAGTGCCACTACTTTTCTCTCTCACACTTCTGTCACAGGCAACAATCTCTGATCTTCTCTCTGATTTTTCCCAGCAGTTGATGCTACCCTTCTCCCCAGGATTACATTTGAATTTATTTTGTATTTATGTGTATGTCTACATGTTATCTCTTTAAATAGAATGAAAGCTTTTTGATGGTAAGAACTGTTTCATTTTTGTCTCTATCTCCAGAATTTGGTTCACAGTAGACATTTAATAGATGCTATTTGATTGATTGACTAGAAGATCAACAAGATTTTCTCATGTTAATCATCATCTTGTCCCCTATTTTGCTTTATGTCCTTGAAATTTCCTATCTCTCCTGCCTGGCCAAAAATTATGTCACATAATTAGAAATGGACTGATCAAGCAAGGGTAGAGCAGATGTGGAACATTATTCTCTTCTGCCAATTATTATCTTATCTCCCATGTCCCTTTGTACCCCTGAGTTCCTTATTTCTGCTGCCTGGTCAACAAGTATGTCACTTCCTTCTCTGTGTCTTCTAATTAGCAACTGAATATGGCCGCTGACTCCCTTCTCCTCTGTTTCAAAAGCTACAGAAAGAGGGGAAGATGGAGTGATGAGGCAAGTGGAGCTCAGTAAGGTTTATCAGTTTGCTAAAGGTCACACAGGTTGTTAGTGGTGGAGTCCAAATTATGCCCTACACTTTCTGATTCCCCATCCAGTGTTCTTTTCATTAAGACACAATGCCAGTGCAAACCCTAGGAATTTTTAATCAGTCATAATCGGAAAAAAAGCCTATCTCTAGAATTTGCTTCAATTCTATCCTTTTGTCCTATTATTATCCACATTGCTATTTATGCTGGTAGAGTCTGAGTTGATTATCGTATTCTAAATGTGCTCTCGACTTTGATAGTCTGTATCTGAAATTCTGTTAGTTTCTTGTGAAGTTACATCTGCTTGTGTTCTCATTTACCCTCAGATAATAAATTAATTTGATTACTCAATCAGCATATTTTTTACAAGTATACATTTTGATAATAAATTTGGAGGATGGAATTCTCCTGCAAGCACGCTAATAATGAATTCCCTCACTGCATTTGATTGATTTGTTGATTGAAGAGGGAGTTAGGTGACCAAGTCCAAACCAGTATATTACTTTCTCAATTGCACCATGCTCAGGAAAGCTCCAATCAAATTTCTAAAACTCCAATAAAGCAAAGCATTTTGAAAGTACCAAGAAATAGAATAACTCCCTCCAAATTCTGAAATCTCAAATGTCACTGACTTTTCTCCTTCCTAAAAATGAGTTGCTATGGCAATGATGACAGATTTGACATTATTCTCAAAGATAATTTTCAAATGATGCATGACCTAAGGAAATTAGTTCTTCCTTAGCACTGAAGTGTATGTTTTCTCAAGCAGCAAACACATTGAGTATTTCTTGCACACTCAAAAGCTAGAGAACAGGAACTCTTCTCAGAAAATTTCTGATATATCTGCCTCTAGAAATAGGCACAGAATCACAGAATTTCAGAGTGTAAGGGGCCTTTGAGGGTCTTGTCATTCCATTTATACAACAAAAAGTCCCTCTACAACATACTTGACAAGTGTGCATCCAACTTTTGTGCGAAGATTTCTAGTGAGGGAATCCACTACATTCCAGGCAGATCTGAACATTTTCACTTGTGGACATTTCTTACTATCAGGAAGCTTTTCTTAAAATTAAGCCTAAATTTGCCTTTGCGGAGCTTTCATGGATTGTTCCTATTTCTGCCCTTCAGGGTCAAACAGAACATGCCTAATTGGTCTTCCATATGACAATCCTTCAAATACTAGAATAAAGCTAACATATTCTTCTTGAGTCTTTTTTTCTCCAGGTTTAATAGTCTTAGTAACTTCAATTTATCTTAATCTGGCATGATCTCAAGGTCATTCATCTTGTAAGCTACCTTCATTTGTATACTCTATAGTTTATCAATGCCCTTCTAAAAATCCCTAGAGTGGCTTCTAGGATTGTATACTATACTCCACATGTGATCTGCCCAGGGCAGAATATTAGAAGGTAATTACTTCTGTATTCCCAGACACTATTCCTATCAATGCAGTCAACTTCCCATTACCATGTTTTGAGAGCCATGTTGCATTATTGATTCATATTGAATTTATAGCCCATTAAAACAACCAGATTGTTTTTCACACAAACTGCAACTTAATCACTTCTCTACCACCACGTACTTCTTTTTGTTATTTTTAATACCTTTTGCATTTACTTCTCCATCATTTCAACTGAAAAACTGTCTTCCACCAGATTAAATCTTCTCTTGCGACCAAGAAAAAACAGTCTAGCAAAAGCATGAAATACAATGACCATATGTGATAATTTATGTATCATTTGTCCACATAATCCTTCTCCTCACCTCTATGGTGGGGGAGAATTGTTTCTTCATCTGTTTTCCAGTATCCTTGTTGGTTTTTCAGTTACTTAGTTTGATTTTCTTACAGTCAACTAGGTCCAGAAGCATTTATTAAATACCTAATATGTGGCAGGACTGTGCTAAGTGCTGGTGATCTTTTAATTTATATTGTAGTCATTATGTATCTTGTCCTCTCTGCATTCCTCACATAAATATTCCCGTGTTTTTCTAACTTCCATTTATTCATCCTTTCTTACTACACAATAACATTCCATTATATCTATACACTGTATTTTTCAGTCATTCCCAATTAATGAACAACCACTTTATTTCTGATTCTTTGCAAAAGAATCAAGTAGCTATGAT
The DNA here is from genome assembly GCF_900497805.2 of Vombatus ursinus. NCBI lineage: Eukaryota > Metazoa > Chordata > Mammalia > Diprotodontia > Vombatidae > Vombatus > Vombatus ursinus. Next base: position 68,223,269 of record NW_020954576.1, read on the forward strand.
TATTTTTATCTATCACTCATCTATTACTATCTTTGATCATATGTATATGTGTATATGTATATATATATATATATGTATGTATGTATATATCCAATAGTAGAATTACTTCGTGAAATAGTACGGACAATTTAGCCCCATTGCTTTTTTCAGAATAGAACCAGCACCACTGCACATTGCTGTCTCTGCCAAAGCAAAATCCTGCACGATTTGCTTTTAATGAAGCCATTGTGGATATTTGTGTTCATTTTCCTTTTCTAGATGCTCACTAACTATGTCTTTAATTATACCCTCTATTTTTTATATATTTGATTAAGTATCTGAGTATTCTTTTTTAAAGTTTCAATGATACATTTTGTCATTTTAAATGGTCCATAACTTTCTTCCCTACCTACTCTTTGTAACAAAGAAAGAACATTTAATAAAAAGCATCCACCACAATATTTGCAACTGATCACATATACTAAATTTTATAACTATAGACCCCCACTTCTCTATTGAGAGGAAGGAGGTGTTTTTTATCATCAGCATTTTGAGACCAAGAGTGGGCATTACAATTAATCAGACTGTGTCTGCCTTTTGGTCTTGTTTTTACTTATAGTAATCATTATGAATATTGTTCTCATGGTTCTACTAACTTCACTCTGCATCACTTCTTACAAGTCTTCCCATGTTTCTCTGTATGACTATATTTATCATTTCGTAGAATTGGGTATTGCATCATAGATTTGGCACTTAAAGTGACCTTAGAGGTAATCTAATCTAATTTCTTCTTTTCAAGAAAATTGAGGCCCAGAGAGATGAAGACTTGCTCAGCTATACAAAGAGTAGTAAAAACTAAGATTTGAACTTGAGATCTGTGACTCCAAATTCATTACTCCTTCCATTTCTTATGGCATAATAATATTCCATTATACTTACCTATTATGATTTGTTCAGTCATCCCTTGATGTATGAATACTCATTTTGCTTCCAAATTTGCCCTCTACAAGAAATGTTGCTAAGAATATTCTGATACATGTGTAGTCTTTTTTTCTTGTCTATTACCTCTTGGGGGTCTATGCCTAGTAGTAGGACTATTGGGTCAAAGGGTATGAACGGTTTAGTGACATTTATCACATAATTCCATTTTATTTTTAGAATTTTTGGTGAATGCATAGCTCTCTCAACTGTTTTAGTGTACTTGCAATAATATAATCTAGAATTTTATTGAGAATCAAAGTAAAGCACACTGGCCTATGATTTCCTAATAACTGTATTTTCTTTCCTGTTTTGAGAATCAGGACAACATTTGACTTACTTTTGTTCTGTGGCACCTTTTCCATTCTCAACCTTCTTTATAAGATATTTATGATCATGGTTCTTCTTACTCACAATCACCTTTAGAATACCTGGCTTGTAGCTTAAATCCTAGATCCTTAAATTCTGGACTCTTCTCTTTTATGTTTACCTTCTACCTACTCTGTAAATATCCTCTATGTTCCTACTTATTTAATAATAAATCATAAATAAAATATATTATACATATAATATTTACCTTGACATTGTAATATAAATTCACATATTAAAAATAAACATACAATTTATATAAGTATATAAATTATGATATATTAACAATAAATATAATAAAATAAATAAATATAATAATAAAAATAAAATAAAAATAAATTAGAAAAAATAAATGCCATCTCTTCGACTTGACTAAAACGTCTTTGAGAGTGGAAGCTGTTTTGGCCTTTCTTTGTATTCCTCCCACTTAACATAGTGCCTGGCACATAGTAAATGCTAATTAAATGCTTATTCATTGATTCAACAGGTTGACTCAGATTTGAAAGCTTTATATAACCTTTTGAGTGAATAGGCAACTTGTACTGGACTAGAAGGTAATAAAATCCTAATTTTCACATATTGAAATTCTGTTTCTGAAGATAATGATGTCATTTTTGTAAATTTTAAGAGGGATCTTCCCACCTACTTATCCTCTTATTTCACCTCTAAGGGGTTGGGGGTGGGGATGATATCAAAGACAAAGGTCTTTAAAACAAACAAACAAACAAGTTTTTATTGATGGCTTTGTATCTGAGATCATCATAATTTTCCCCAGCATTCCTCCCCCTTCCCTTGTAAATGTGTTTCCATATAAGAAATAGTATTTTTTAAAGACAAAAATAATAAGAAGAAAATTTACCATAACCAAGCATTGAAGAAGTCTGTAAACATGCACCATACCTATGGATCTCCTGCCTCCATGAAGGGATGGTCAGGGAGTGTTCTCTCCAGTCACTTCTTTTGTACTATGTTGGTTATTTATAATTTTTGTAATACTCACTTTTTGTGTGTGTGTGCACATGTGCATGCTATTGTAGTCATTGCATATATTGTTTTCTTGGCTCTGCTAGCTTTACATAAGTTCACATGAATCTTTCTAAACTTCTCTGTATTCATCATAATCATAATTTCTTAGAGCACAATAATAATTTGTTACATTCATGTACCACAATTGGTTTAGCTATTGCCTAGTCAATGGACATCTCCTTTGCTTCTAGTTATTTGTTATCACAAAAAGTACTATTCTAACTACTTTGGTATATGTGGGGACTTTCTTCTTATCAACAGATTTTGAGGGGTATAAACCCAGTTATGGCATCTCTGGATCAAAAGGTATGGACATTTTAGTCACTTTATTTGCATAATTCCAAATTGCTTTCCAGAATGGTTGTATAAGTTTTTAGCTCCACCAACAATGTGCCAGTCTGCCTTTTGATTGTTGCTATTGTTTAGTATCTTTGCCATTTTGTAGGGTGTCAGGTGAAATTTCAAGATTGTCTAGATTTGCATTTATCTTATATTTAACTATTTGAAGCATTCTTTCATGTGGGTAATAACACTTTGCAATTCTTTTTAAGACTATTTGTTCATATCCTTTGACACTTATCAGGGAATAGCTATTGATCATATCTCTCTCTGTCCAAGTTTATATATTTTGAATACAAACCTTTATTTGAAAAGATAATTTTTTCCTGATTTCCTTCTTGTCCTAGGCACACTAATTTCCTCTGTGTAGAAGTTTTTCAGTTTTTTGTAATCAAAGTTATCTGTTTTATCTTTTTTTAATGCCTCCATCCCTTGTTTGATTAAGAATATATTCCCTATCAATCACTGTGAAATGTATATAATCTGATTCACTTCTAATTAGTTTTTCTAAAAAGATCTTTAATATTAAGGTCATGTAATGATTTAGAATGTACTATAGAATATAGTATAAGATGCTGCTCTAAGCCTAATTTCTCCCAGACTGCTTCCCAGTTTTCCCAGCAATTTTAATCAAATAGAAAGTTATTTCCTAAGTAATTTGATTTCTGTTTTATCAAGCAAATTTTTGATTATTGAGTTTTATTGTTTTTGATTCTCCTATGTCTAATCTATTCCATTGAATTACCGTCTCTCTTTTTTTAACCAATATGAGATAGTTTTTGATGACTTGCTACTTTATAATACAGGTTGAGGTCAGGAAATACTACACTCCCTTTTTATCATTTCCCCTGATAATCTAGATCTTTAGTTTTTCCAAATAAATTTTGTTATGATTTTATTACATTTTATCAATTATCTTTTTGATAATTTCATTATTATAGCATTAAAATATAAATTAACTTTGGGAGTATTATCATTTTAATTATGTTGGTACTGCCCAGACATGAATACTGAATATTTCAATCTTTTCCATGCATAGAATTAATTTGCTGGTGAAATTTGGATTCAGTCAAAGGGCCTCACTTGAGGATCTAAAGGGCCACATGTGGTCTTAAGGCTGCAGGTTCCCCACCCCTACATACCTTTTAAACAAGAGATTCTACTCCCAGATATATATCCCAAGGAGGTCAGTGATAAAAAGAAAGGCCCAATGTACAATGAAATAATCATAGCAATACTTTCATGGTAGCAAAGAATTAGAAGCAAAATAGATTTCCAAATAGATTAAAGAATGCCTAATCAAATTGTGACATAGTGGTATAATGGAATATTACCGTGCTGTAAGATATTATGAATATGTTGACAGTGAAGTAGGTCTTACATGAATTTATGCAAAATAAAGCAAACAGAACCAGGAAAAATAATATGCACCATGACTGCAACAATATAAATAGAAAGTACAATAGCATCTAAACAACTGAAACTTTATGCTATAAAATTATAATGACCAAGCTTGCCCCAAAGAATGGACATGAGAAAGTATCTCTCCTCCCTCTCTTTTTTTTTTTTTTGCAGAAGTGGGGGACTATTGACATGGAACATTACATATATCATCATATTTTTTCAATATGTTGTTAGTTTAGCTGAAAAATTTCCTCCTATTTTTTATACTTTATTATAAGGAATGACTCTAAGTGAAGGGAGAAGTGGAGCAAAACCTTGGCAAACATATCAAATATAAAAGCAGAAACCATCAATAAAATGTATTTTTAAAAGCAAACCTGCAATATATATTTTTGGGAGAGCATAGCATTAGATAATAAGCCTATCTTCAGATCAAAATATAGTTCTAACGTTTTCCTATCTTCATTTTAAAACTCCTCTGCTCTGAAGAAATAAAACATCTATAGAAAAGTGAGCAAATAATAGCAGAAGCCTCTATTAGCAGGGGGACATAAAAGCACAATTTTCTGAATACTTTTAAATCACTTCCAAGTACATGTTCTTTCCAAATTCATAAATACTTTAAAAAATGGCCATATGGCTTACTAAAGATGAACCAAATTGTCTTTGCATATTTGGGGTTATAAGCATCTTTTAAATGGAAACTGTCTTTATCCTCATGCTTAATAAAAACAGCTTTAAAATGCTTTGAGTGTTTGAAATTTGAACAATAAAAAGAGAAGACTTTAGTCTAGCTTGTTAATTTTAAAAGACATTTATATGTGCTAACACTCATGGTCTTGCCCATGTCCTCAAGTATTTCACATTATTAAACTCATTCTATGGAAACTTCTTAATTGGGAATGTTAGAAATGATCGAGAATAATCGAACTATTATCATATTTCTAGTAGTTATACCAGGTTTAAAGCAGTTTATAAGGTTATGAAATTTGCTTCAAATCTGAGTTACAAGTAACTGAAGTTCCATTACATATTATGGTACTTTCATCACATATGTTGTGTAGCATATAACAGTTTTTGTTCATTACGTATTTTCTAACAGCAAAGAATAAATTTATACCAACAAACATAAATAATATCGAGCTTAATGTCAGCAGAATAAATTTATTAATGATTTTTTCCCAGATCATAATATATTTCATTACAAAAACATTTTACTTAGATTTTCCCAGAGTTCTTGTCATTAATCTGGTTTTTGCTACTAAAATGCAAAATGTTTTAGCTCTATTTTTTCTTAAATTATCCACAGTGATTTAAAAAAAAAGATAGATGTATTCTAGCAACATATCACACTTTGCAAAGAAAAAAAAACCTGCGAGTCCATTATAAATTATATAGCTTCAATATTGTCACTGAGCTCTGTGATTTCAATAAATCATAAGAATGAGAAGCTGTGTGGTATAGATAGCATGGCAGCCTCCAAGCCAGGAAAAAAGTTATAACTCCGATAGATATTTGCTATGTGATCCTGGGCAAGTCTTTGATTTCTCAGTGGTGTGGTCAGCTGATTATAAGTTGTAGAGATGATGCTGACTTGCATTGGTAGAGCAAGTTTCCTCCTCCAGGAGATCCCTATACCAATGAAATCATATGTCCAGTCCCCTGGACATATGATAATGAAGCTGACAGATTGCCCAGCCATCAATTGCTTTTAAGTAAATATAAACTTAAAGGTTTCTGATTTTGACACTTTCATTTTATTTTGCCATGTTTACTCAATTTTAGAATGGATCATATTTCTTATGCATATTAACACATTAATTACCTGAGAGATAAAATTCTTAAAGATAGCAGTATATCCTTTCTATACATAAACATATTTAAATTAGTTGTTCAATTGTGGAATTGTATTTAAAAGGCTTTGAATTGGTATTTAATCAGTAATAGTTCCAACAAGAGATTCTGAGACACCTATCTGTCTGGGATATATCTCATTAACAGAAATCATAACTTATGGGAAGTACCATGATATTAAGTGGCATAAGCCCTGGTGCAGTCAGACAACTTGGTTGGATTTAAGTAGAATTTAAGAAAGAGTTTATATGAATTTTACATTTTATAAAAAAGAATTTAAGAAAGAGTTTACATGAATTTTACATTTTATAAAAAAGAATATTGACTCCAACTTCTACTAGGAGGAAACCTTTGGTAAGTTGTTTAACTTCACTCTCTGACTGGCTCATAGATTTTCGTGCTGGGTGAAGACATAGGTCATCTAATGCAAACTCATGATTTAGTAGATGAGGCAAATGAGGCCCAAAGAGGTTAAATAAGTCACCCAAGGTCATACAGGTAATTAGGGACAGGGACAGGATTTGAATCTAGGTCTCCTCACTGGACATTCAGCCCTTTTTGTGATACCATAATTCTTCTCCCCGATTACCAGTTTTATCATATGTTAAATGTATTAATACATACTTTTACTCACCATACGAAGTTATTATGATTGAAGTATGTTATATGCTACACAACATGAATTAAAAGTAAAGTTCTGTTTAAAATAATTGTTCATGTCTTTAGAAAGCTGAAATTTACTCCCGGATCTCTTTAACTGATTCCTCTTCTATAGATATGCTTGTTTATTTCAAGTCACTTTGCAAATATTTATTAAATGTATTCCAGGTACAGTGCTAAGGATGGATGATACAAAGAAAAGTGAAAAACACTGTCTTTGCCTTCATAGAGCTCACATAAGAGGAAAGACAACATATAAGCAACTATGTGCATATCAGACCTATGCAGAGTAGATGGAAAGGGAAGGGTGAGAGGGAATTGAGTTGAAGAGAAGATGGGAAAGGCCTCTTGCAAAAGAAGAGAAACAAGCAGTGAAGATTAATGAGGTAGAATGTTTCTTTCAGGTTTGGGGAATAAGCCAGTTAGAAGGCATTGAGTCAGGAGATAGAGTGCAATATAAGAGGAACAGCAAGGAGGATAATGGGGTTTCATAGTAGAGCATGTGAAGGGGAGTAAAGTATAAGACAACTGGAAAGACAAGAAGAGACAAGATTGTGAATGGTTTTAGATACTAAACAGAACATTGTATAATTGATCCTGGAGGAAATAGGGAGCCACTGGAGTTTATCGGGGTGGGGAGGCAACATGGTTTTAGACCTTTGCTTTAGAAAAATCACTTACACAGTTGAATAAATGATAAATTGATTAGGAAGGGACTTGAGGAAGGGAGATCAACCAGAAGGCTATTACAGTGCTCTAAACAATTTTTTATTCATTCTAATGTTTTCTCTGGGATGTTTTGCCTTCTTCTTATAAGTGCTTTGATTATCTAGAAATGAACCCCAAAATAGGATGTAGGGTAAACCAAATGACGTCCATGTTCCTTTCAGCTCTAATTCCTTGGGCTTTGTGATTTGATTACATAACATGACTTTATTATCCAAGCACAATCTTACAGTTTTATTGTTGTCATGATTATATATTGATCAAATCAGGTTTTTAAAGATAGAGCCTAAACGTCAAAGTGTTTCAACCCTTCAGAAATGAGAATGACTATCACCCTTGAATCTTAGAAGAAGGCCCAGTATAAGTCTCTACAGTGTTTATTATGCTTCTTCAACTACATTTCATGTTCCTGGATGGTCAGTATTGTGCCTGACATTTGTTTTTATTACTCAAGGACTTTAAACTGTATAGATTCTCAATTAATAGAAGTGTATTTGGACTTATGGACATAGAGACATATGAACAGGCATAGTAACTGGACTTGTGATTTCATTAACAGCAAATTCTGTCTACCTTCTCTGTAACTTAGAGTTTCAAATGCCTGTTGCATTGAGAAGATTAACAATATGGTCAGGGATATAGATTATATATCAGTGGCAGGACAGATCTTCCCGGCTTCAGGTTCAGTTCTATATAGCCTCTGATATTGCCCTCTTCATTTTCAGAAGTTGTCTTTTAGGTAAAGCAATCCTGAATCAGCCAAAATGTCAAGGAATGATCTACTGTATAGACAAGGTTTTGAAGGTTAACTCTTTTCATTATTAGACATTCCTATTTTGCCTATTTGGGATACAATCTTTCTAGACTGTATTTCAAGTTCCCTTGTGTGTTAAAATGAAGATCCTGGATATAAACTTTTATTGATGATTTTGCATCATCATTACAGTCACCAATTGGTCTGTGCTGTAATACATTCAAGCAATATTAAGAGGCGATTAATTTGAATTAATTTGCATCTGACACCAATTTCTTTTAACATTCTTTTCTTTCCTCTCCAAAGAAAAGTTTCTTCTTCTCTTGCTGTCAACTATTATTTCAATTGATTTAAAAGCCAGTTATTAAGTGACTACTATGTAAGACTCTGTGCTAGTAGCTAAGGAAACAAAAATACAAACACAAAAATACACAGAAAAATATCTGGCCTCAAAGACCTTATATTTGTCATGCTGATTATTGTGACCCGTGCTTAATTCAGGCTAGTTCTCTGGTACTTTAGGTCTAATATTGGAATGCAATGAGATACTTATAGATCATTCTATAGTGAACAAAAATAGGTTTACTCAGCAATAGTAAGGAAGGAATGATATTCAGGACAACACATTGATTCATCTGAGCACAACTTCCCAAGGTTGTTCATGCTGCCAGTCCATAATTAGTATCAGAGAGGGAACAGGAGCTCCTGGTGGCTTTTGATATTGGAGAATAAGACTCTGCATCAACAAGCTGAGCCAATCAAACCTCAAAGAGAATTTCTTTTTAAAAATTAAACTTTATTTTATTTTCAGATCTTCATTTTCTCCCTCTCATTCCCATCCCCTTTGAGAAAGGATAAAAGACAACACCTATTAGAAACATGTGTATTCAAGCAAAACAAATTACTATATTAATCATGGCCAAAAAAGATATCTTAATTTGTACTCCACATCCATCACCTCTAGAGGTGGGCTGCGTGTTTCATCACCAGTCTTCTGGAATTGTGATCATTGTATTGGTTACAGTTCTTAAGTCTATCAAAGTTGTTTGTGTTTACCATATTGTTGTCATTTTATTAATTGTTTTCCTGGTTCTTTTGACTCTGTATCAGTTCAGTCCACTTTTTCTGAAATCATTGCCTTCAACATTTCTTTATAGAACAATAGTATTCCATCATATTCATATGCTGTCACTTGTTCAGCCATTCCCCAACTAATGGATACCCCTTCAGTTTCCAACTCTTTGTCACCTTAAACAGAGCTGTAATAAATATTGTTGTACATTTGCGTCCCTTTCCTCTTTCTTTCATTTCTTTGGGGAATGGACCCAGCAATAGCAATGTCACTAAGTGAGACAGTTTGACACAGTTTAATAGCTTTTTAAAAATTTTATTTTTTATTTATGGATTAAATAAGCATTTCCATAAGATAATAAAATTTTTAAAAATTTCACATGAAACTGCAAATCCATTATGTACAACTTGCTATTCCTTTTAAATACATAACAAAGTTATCATGTAAATTTCTTTTTTCTCCCTCCCACCCCCCCAAGATGGCAGTTTAATAACTTTTGCTTCTAATTTACTTTCCAGAATGGCTGGATCAGTTCAGAGCTCCATAAATAGCATATTATTGCAATTATTTTTCCCATAACTCCTCCAACAAATATCATTTTCCTTTTTCTTTTTGGAGGGGGGTCTAAATCACCTATCTGATACATATCATGTAGTACTTCATAGTAGTTTTAATTTATATTTCTCTAAGTATTAGGGATACAAAGAATTTTTTTTTTCATATTGCTTTTGATGGCTTGGATTACTTTTTCTGAAACTCCCTATTCATATCCTTTGACAACCTATCAATTAGGGGAATGGTTCTTATACTTGAAAATATGTATTGGTTCCCTATCAATCTTAGAAATGAGGTTTTTAGAGAAACTTGCTACAAAAGCTCACCCACCCCCCCAATTTCTGATACTCTTCTAATTTTAGATGAATTGATTTTGCTTATATAAAAACTTTTAAAAATTTTACATAATTAAAAGTGTCCATTTTACTTCCTGTGAATTTTTCTTCCCCTCTCCATAGACCAAACAGGTAGTTTATTTTTTTTAAATAATTATATATTTAATATGCCCTTTGCTTTTAAAAAAAAAACAAGGTTTAAAGTAAATATGTCAGAGTACTTAATAAATTAGATTACTTAAATAAGCTAATACTAATTTATTAGTAAAGCTTTTATAGTACTTACAAAGTTGTATCTAAAATATATATTATTCCAAATTAACAAGAGTTCCTTGAAGATAACATAATAATTTATGGTAGCCTACATATGCTGTTGTAGTAAAGGCTGGGTCCACATGTTCAGTATGAATCCTGTTTTTAGGATTTCAAAATTATCAGCCTTAAAATATGAAAGCAGATTAAAATTTTTTCATAAAAATTCTCAGTCTGGTAACAAGATCTTTACACTTTACTATTTTAAAAGTCTACTTAATATTGTAGGAGTATATGTGTGTGTGTGTAGACATATACTTATACGTAGATACACACATACATGCACTGAATATTTTGAAATAATTTTCCCCATGTAACAAATTGTTATCAATTTCAAATATGAAATTTGGAAATAAATTAATTGATCATATGCTTAAAACTATTCTTAAGTGACTATCATGTTAAAAAGCAGGTAAAATGCACAAAACTTTTAAATATGAACTTTAATGTACATAAAATTCAATATATATGTGTGTATATATATGTGTGTATATGTATATATGTGTATATGTAAATACATATGTATAGACATACACACATACACATATACATATGCATACACACACATATATGTATATATATACATAAAATCAATAAACTGGACCTCTTCACTGCTGGATATGTTAATACATAAGGAATTATATGCCCCCAATTGCATATAATGAGGTGTATATCCAAGGCTTCCACTAACAAGTGAACCAAACCAAAATGGTTTGGTAACATTACCAGAAAACTCCCCAAAGAGTACCTTAATTTCTACAGGTTTGGGAGTTGTTATATGTGGAAAAGAATTAAGAGGTACTAAATTCCTTGTGACTATTAAAATACATTTTAAACATAAAAAACAATTTAAACATTGCATAGTTGCAGAAAGCCATTTTCTTTAAAAAATTCACATTCATTCTAATTTTGCTTTTTAATGACTTTTATTATTTCCTATTTCATTCTCTCCTAGATTTAGGCTGAAAAAATAATAATATTGATAATCTTTCATGGGCTTCACAAACAATACTTGTAAAAATTTCTCTAAATGGGTGTTTATTCTTTGGATCATCTCCAGTGTTACAGGTAGATATATATTTTAAAACATTTCATGAAAAGTTCATTTTTATCAAAAGAGACAAAATATTCAAATACCCCAAGTTTTTGTTTACACATTTAAGACAGAATCTCAACCACCAATTTGGGTACCCATAATTCATACTGCTGTGCATAGAAACATAAAAGGCAGGAAAATTTTAAAAAAGGGAAAACATCAGCTGTTCAATTGAATTCTTGGCTTTCCTTTTTTATAGTGTGCCATTTCAAAAAAAAATTTTTTTTAAATGTTCATAGCTAACTTTCTGTATGACAATAATAGAATGTTTTGGCACATTAACATTGTGATACAATATATGTTATGTTAAAAAATTTAAACTCATCCATTAATCAATATTCTTATTTGTGGTGCATCCTCTTATTTTATAGTTACTTAAATCTAACACCCAGGTTTGGAACTGATTTACAGTAGTAGCAATCACAGATTGCAATAATATTGCACCAAAGGGAAAAAACTGCATCTTGGCAATTTTACAGTTCAATGTTTTCTGGGTATCTCTATTATTTGTATGCTTCTTTGAATCTTTTTTTTTCTATGCAAAAATATATTTTTGCTTTCTTCACTCTTGTTGAGATTTTTCTACAGTACCTTTACATTCATACATATCCAACTGTTATGCCACCAGCAAAAACAAACAAACAAACAAACAAACAAACACCGGGTACCAAGAATGAACTTAAAGAAATTTGGGGATTTATATTGATAAACCCCATTATGGACTAGTAGTTGAGTGACCAAGTTTGCCAAGAAAGTAATTCCTACTCCAGAGCCAAAACTACCTCATGATCTATCAAAAGTCTATCACAAACCAATGGATAGTACAATTAGTGTGAGAAACAACTGTAGATTGTTGTCAAAATCTACTTTAGCATGATTTTTATCAAGAAAGACTGCCACATATTACATTACACTGAACAGTTTTCTTTTAAATTTATGTGAATATCCCAGATACCTGTCAATGTAGGGGTATAATAATACAATCACAGCTGAAGCTTTACCACAGCATGGTGATATCCACCATGCTGAAGAAAAGATGCTTGAAATCACATCAGGTGGAAAGAGTGTGACATTTCTCTGAATCTGAAATAGATTTAATACTAGTGCAAGAAACAATCCAATGAAAAACAAAACTTCTCTACAAATCATCAAGTTTATACTCCAACTAGGGACAGAAGAAATATATGGCCCACACTTTGGGGGTGCAAATGATACTGTTTCTCTCTCTGCCCTAGTTTCATAAGTTCAATAATTTCAAACAATCACAGTAGATAATAGACTTTTCATCAGAACTTCATCTTGTCCTTAATTAGACCCTACAACCTCCCTCCACCCCAGCTTCCACTATTTCCTCAACCAGTCCTTCCTTCACTAGGCTGTGCTGAGATGCCCTCCTCTCTTTCCTGGGTCTGTGTAGCCTCAGAGGCTCCTGGAAGATCTGCTTCCTAGGTAATTTCTTCTAAGCTCCTCTAATTTATGATATCATGCTTTTTGTTTAAATATGGTATCCATTTGGAACTTGCCTTGCTATATGGTGTAAAATGTTGCTCTATTTCTAATTTCTGCCAGGCTGTTTTCCCAACAGTTTTTATTCAATAGTGAATTCTTACCCCAATATCTGGTATCTTTGGATTTATCAAACATTAGGCTATTGTGCTCACTTGCTTCTGTATATTGCATACTAATCTGTTCTACTGCTCAAACTCTCTATTTCTTATCCAGTACCCAAATTGCTTTGTTGATTATGACTTTGTTATGTATTTTGAGATCTAGAACTGCCAGGCCTCCTTTGTTCCCATTTTTTTTTCCCCATTAATTCCCTTGATGTTCTTACATCAAGTGATCCTTTGGTAGCTTAACTGGTATGGTACTAAATATGTAAATTGACCTTAAAAGTATTTTCATTTTTATTTTATTGGCTCAGCCTAACCATGAGCAATTAATATTCCTCCAATTATTTAGATTTGTCTTTATTTGTGTGAAGAGTATTTTACAATTACGTTCAAATGCTTTCTGTGCATATCTTGGCAGGCATATCCCAAGTATTTTATAATGTTCAAGGAGAGTTTCAATACTCAAAGAAAAGCCTAATCTGCATAGAACAGGGCCTTGGGAAAAAACTAGCTTAGTCTTCATGTCAGGGCCCTGGAAAATAGTGATCCTATTATAGGGATAAGTAGAGCTGCCTGATCTGATGGACTGGAGATCTCCCATGGATCTGAACATGTGCATTGATCCCTCTCTATCAGAATGTTTTCTTGTCCCTTTGCTGAACTACATGCACCTTGTTGAAACAACAACACCCTCTTGTTTGGTCATGGTGAAAAAGGGACCAGTGATGAGGGTTGTGTTGAAAATTATTGGCAAGAGAATCAGGAGGAGCCATCCTTTTGGTGGACTATAAGAGGAACTCAGGAAAAACATCTTTCTTTTTAAAGACTCTTTCAATACTTTCTCTTTCCTTTGGATTTTTGGCATATCTGTTACAAACTGAATCATTGGGCAAGTCACTTAACCTCTCTAAGCCTCAGTTTCCTCATCTAAAAATAACAGGGTTGGATTAAATGACCTCTGGGTTCTCTTCCAGTTCTAATTCTATTTAATTCTATGAACTGTAGTCCCTTAGGTCTATTTCCCTTTTGTACTACCACTGATCATACTTTGCTAAACTTCACAACCATGCAGCTATGGTTGCTAATTGCATGTAGCAGTGAGAACATATGCCTGCCTAGGCAAGACTGAGCTAATGGATATCTTCTCTTGAATTCTATTTTTTTCTCATAGTAGAGGCCAGCTACCAATGAAACTGTAGTGAGCATTTCCAACCCTGTGGGTATATTCATAAGTTTGAGAGGTTGGAAATTTCCTGCTGCCCACCAGGAGATGATGGTTGCAATAATGCTGCTTCTGGGAGGAGTAGTACCACCACCATGAGGAGGTATTAGAAAGGACCAAGAAAGCTCAAGCCATGTTCTGACTAGCCAGGAGATTTGGACCAGTCCAGAGGCCCTTGTGGGAAGTCATACATTGCACTAGAGAAAAACAATAACAATGTATTCACATGATTATATCAAAGAAAAATTTTGAAGGGAAAATGTGCTGACAATGAGGAGATTGGGAAAGAATTCACAAGATTTGTGAAGGAATGTAAACCAAGCCTTGAAGGAATATAAAAATTCAGAGAGACTAAGAGGAGAAAACTCATTTCAAGGGTGGGAGATAGAGTGTGCTCAGAGACAAAACATGGGTTATTGGGAATGGGAACCAAAAGCAAGTACTCCAGCTCGCTTAGAATATAGAGGACATGAATGGAAAAACATGAATAAAAATTTGGAAGGGTAAGCTATAATTAGACATTGAATCATCTTAAATGTCAAGCTGAGGAATTTGTATTGTGTTCTAGAGAAAATAGGGAGCCATTGATGTTTATTGAGTTAGGGATGTGATATGGTTAGATTTGTGTTTTAGGAAGATCAGTTTAGGCAGCTTTGTGGAGAATGGACTGGAAGCCAGGTACAAAATGAGACAATAAAAACAGGTGAGAGGTAAGAAATGCATGATATAGAGTAGGGGTTGAATGAATTGGGGGAAAATAGATGGAGGGCAGTTGTAACAAGTAAGAAATGTTGAGGTAGATTTAGCAACTGATTAGAGGCTGAGAGATTTTTTCCCACATCTTCCAAAGTATTGGAAGAGTCTTTAAAAAGAAAAATGTTTTTCCTGAGTTTCTCTTATAGTCCACCAAGAGGATGGCTACTCCTGATTCTCTTGTCAATAATTTTCCACATCGTATCCTTTATTTTAGTTACATCAGTTTTTCTTGAGCTAATACTTTTACATTTTAATAAAAGTTGTTTATTTTACTTTCTCTGACCCTCTCTTCTTCTATTCATAGCTCTGAAAAGTAATTTCTTCCTTGCTTCTCTGATGTGTTTCAATTAATTTACAAATATTCATTAAGCACCAGCTTTGTGTAGGTGCTGTGGATACGTGTATGTATAAAGAATGGATATACTCATCCTCCCAAGGAGTTGTCTGTTTTACATATCTATTCTGAGATGGAACTGTACAGTAGAAGTTGATTATGTGGGATTGAAGTTCAGACAAGAGCTTAGGGCTAGATAAATGGATTTAGGAGTCACCTGAATACAGTTGATCAGAGAACCCATAGGACTGGATGAAATGACTAGAGTGATAAGGGAAGAGGGTCCAGGATAGAACCTCAAGGGATGAGCCATCATTAAGGGGCAAGATATGGGTATAGTAAAGGAGCCTGGACAGAGTCATCATAAAGGTAGGGAAATAGGAAAGAACTATATATTACTGCAGAGAAGGGGTGGGGAGGATGCAATTTAGGTGAAGTCTTGATGGTCAAAATTATCAAAAACTGTAAAAAAATCAAGGAGGTTAAGGACTAAGAAATAGACCATCACAATTATAGGTGAGATTTTGGCATCCTTTGAGAGAACATTTTCAATAAAAAGTTGGAGTCAGAAGTCGATGATGGATTGTAAAGTGAGTGGGTAGTTAAGAAATGTATGGAGATAATTCCTTGTAAGAATATGCATAGAAGAAATATGTGGTAATAGCTTGGGGGATAGCAGGCAAGGTTGGGAGATAGTGGAGAAGAGAGGCATGAGATAGAGGGAGAGAGAGATGTTTAAAGGGGGAAATATAGTATGTGGAGAAGGCAGAAAAGTATGATGTGACTGTGCATTGGCAAGTAGAAGGGCAGGTGCCTTAGAGAATGGAGCAGAAAGGAAGGATCATGTAGAGGGGTTCTGTGGTGTAGAGTAAGAGGAGAAGGGAAGGAAGAGACACTGTTACACATAGACCATCACACCTTGGTCATATAGTAGCACTCTAATTTATAGATGAGATTACTAAGACCCAGAGAGGTTAAGTGATTTGACCAATGTCACATAGGTAGCAAGGTGCAGGAGTAGGATTTGAAGTCAGGTCTTCTGATTGAAAAGTGAGCATTCTTTTTCTCTACCATAATGCTGTTCTTGTTCAGGAATGAGGCCAAGACTATTAAGGGAAAAGATTGAAGAGAGCAGAATTTATGGATTAGGAAAAGAGGAAGAGGTGGAGGAATTGAAGATCACAGTGAGGAAAATAGCAAGTTCAGGAGAAGTAAGGAAGAGATGGAACATTAGGAGATTAAGACAGAGAGGAATTTCATTGTACAGGTAGATGGAGGTTTCACATACACAAGTGGTGACAATTAAAGTATAACTCATACATCAGACTGCAACAAGATGAACAAGGTTTAATTTTTATGATTGGTATCCCAACTATGATCTTCCCTAGAAACATTAAAATCTTGATCATGTCTTTGAAAGTTCTTTCAGCTCCCCTGCAAATACTTAGGGGAATTTAAGACAATAATGACTCCTATCGGGTTCCTTAGGAAAGCAATGCTAGGGTGTCTTCCTCTGAGCTCTGTTTCCTTAACTTAAAGCTTAACCAGCAGTCCCTGAAACTCATAACAGCAATTAACTAGTTCCTTCTCCACAAGTGTAATCACAGTCTCTGGACATAACACATGGCCCCATAAGGTACCATTCTTCAATATCTTGTGGAGCTGTGTTGCTTCAGTTGGTCAGGAGAGGGTCTCCCTCTCTCATCAGTGTCTCTCATAATTTCACTGGGAGCCAGGCATAATTATTTTTTTCTTATTAATTTATCAATTTTTAGTTTTCAACATTCACTTCCACAAGATTTTGATTATATATGATTACAGAGGTAATAGAGAGCTTTTGGAGTTTATTGAGTAAGGAGGTGACCTATGGTTTAGAAAAAAAATGACCTTGACAACTGTGTAGAGGATGGTTTAGAGTGTGGAGAGACATGAGACAGGGAGATGAGTTAGAATGTAATTACAATAGTCCAGGTGAGAGGAGCTGAAATCTTGAACTAGGATTGTGGACAGAAGAGAACTCACAGGAGTGATATTATGAAGGAAGAAACAAAATTTGGCCAACTGATTAGATATGTGAAGTTAGTGAGAGTAGGCAGCCAAGACTAGCAGAGAAAGGGGAATTTTGCTTGACATGGTCAGTCAGTCAATAAACATTTATTAACTATCAGGCACTATGGTAAATATTGGGGATAAAAAGAAAGGTAAAAGATATTGTCTCTATCCCTGAGCAGCTCTCGAGGACCTCACAGTCTAATGGGGTAGAAAACATGAAAACAACTATGTACAAACAATATACAGGATAAATTGGGGATAATTAATAGAGAGAAGGCACCAGAATTAAGGATCAGGAAAGGCTTAGTGTACAAACTTCTTTGTGACATTGGAGGAAGCCTGAGGAAGGTAGGAATAAGGGATTGGAGAGTAGGGGGGTTAGAGAATGGGGATATGTGTAATGACAGCCACGGGTTCAGGAGGTTAGAATCATGAGGATAAGTGAAGGATAAAGGAGTTTGGTAGACATAGGATTGAGGAAATATCAGCTGAACAAGCCACTTTTCCTCAAAGGATCACATGCTGATGGAAGGAGGTATCTGTGACAGGCCATTGGTATCATCCTATTTCCTATACAAATTCCCTCTCCTTTCCTATAGTGTCCCTCTCTAGGATATAGCCTTGGCAGTGAGAGACAGTGCTTGGGTGTTTGGTGGTTATGGAAAGTTGAGAAATTGTTTTCTCAGTCTGGTGATGGGTATAACTGGTGCTGCTTCCACATGCAGTAGTTGGTGCTAGGGTGATGAAGGCTCTAAAAACAGGTTGGTAGTCTCCCAGGTTGAATAATGGCAACAGTAGATATTGGAATAGAGGATTCATGATCTGAGAATTCTGGGGTTATAGAGGGTGAAGATATTACTTTCTCAGATGGCTATACAACAGACCCAAGGTACTCCAAGTACTGCTTCTATAAATGACAAGTTTCAGGCTGTGTTTCAGACTTAGTCCTTGAGAGAAAGTATGGTCTTCATACTCCCAATGATAGCATATGGTTCACATTGTAGCCCCTATAATAGCCTCTCTTCCCACTTCTAATTTGATGCTTCTAATAGACTTGCTATCAATCAACTTTTATTTTCTAGAATTATGCAAAATTAGAGTAAGTAAAACTTGAGTGAGAAGCTAGGAAGTTGTGGGGTTTTTTTTTGTTTGTTTGTTTTTGGAGTATAGTACATCCAACTCAGGGCATATACTTTGTGATGCTTATTTTAGTTTCTGGGAAGACTTTTTTTTTTTTTTGCTTACTCCCTTATTCTTGGTTATATCTCAGATTGTTGAGATATCATCTCAGATTGGTATATCTTACGTGGTGAAGGTCCTTCCTTCCCATCTTTTGTTTGCCTTCTCACTCCTAAGAGGGGAGCCTTCATATAGGTCTTCTGGAACTCACTACCACTAGGATATTTCCCTTACACCTTCATGGAGGGAAAAAAGCAGTTTGCATAAAGGAATGTCTTCTTTTTTTCCTTTCTCTTACTGCTGACTACAGCTTAGAGACACCCTTCCTCTGTAGAGGTAGCACTGTGGGATTTAACTCTTTCTTGATCCAGAAAGGAGCAGAATCTGCCAGTTCCACAATTGCCATGTTAACAGTTTTTAATTACATCTCACTTTCTCTTCTCTAGGCTAAAATAATTCCATTTCTTTTTTTTAATCTGAAGTATCTATGACTCTCAGCTGCCTACAAGTCTTTTGTATCTATTTAAAGTTGTATAACAAATTCTAAAAATCAGTAAGGAGCTGAATAGAATGATGAATTATCGCATAGTTCCTCTTTGCCATGTGTCTGTGGGTGGTGCCAATAGAACATCAGCTCTTTGCAATATGGAACTGTATTGTTGAGTCATACGCTGATCTAAACATAAAAAAGGTCATTGAAGGTCTACAGTTACAGTCAATTTAGTTGGCTGTGAAATATCTTAATGACTAAGCCAAATTTGGCCAAGGTAATGAAAGTAGACTGATATCCAAAGTCTCCTTTCTTCCTCTGCTTCATGACATAAGAGCTCCAGAATTTTCTAAATCAAAACTTTTTGATTGGCTGTCAATAAATCAGGTTCATTCTTTCTCTAGCTTTCTGGCAGTGGAATAATAATACACTGTAGTAAGGAGGCCAGAGTTACAGATTCATTGCCTGTGTGAGCCAATAAATCAATATGCATTAAGTAATAACCATGTACTGTGAAAGTTTTGGGAATACAAATGTAAAAATGAGAAAGTCCCTGCCCACAAGGAGCTTATATTCTACAGAGAGGCAGTTGACTTCACTCAGTTCAGTGACCAGAAACTAAAATCCAAGTCCCACTATCCCTTGGCCATTTGGGTATCAGGTAGAAGGATGGAGCTGAGTGAGAAAGTGAGTAGATAGATCAGCAGGCAGTCATCACCTTCAAACAATTTGTATAACATACCTTAATGATAGATGAGTAATACTGTCTTCCTATATGAAAAATTATGCAAGATGGACAATCAACATAAAAGATCTCTCTCTAGACATAGATACATCAATATCTTTCTATATAGCTAGATCTATGTCTGTCTGTCTATCTATCCATCTATCTATCTATAGAGAGATCACTTAAGTTCTCTGAGTGTCAATTTCTTCATCTGTAAAAATGAAACTTTAAATCTGGACAACTACTGAGTTGATATGATGCATGGGAGCTGTACATCTTGACACAATCTTTATAACTACTAGATATTTTTCAGTCACTTAGCCAGTCAATCAGCAGCTATAGTTTTGTGTGCATGTGTACTCATATGTGTGTTTTGTTAACAAAAAATCTGACATAAATAACTTTTAAAGTTTGATATATATGCATTATCTCACTTGAATCATAAGCTATCCCCCCTTTACAGATGAAGAAATTAAGGCTCAGAGAACTTAAGTGATTTGCTCTTGGCCACCCAGCTAATAAGTGTCAGGATCATCATCATTCAGACTCAAGTATTCTGACTCCAAATTCAATCTTCTATCTGCACTTAAACTGCACTTGTCTTTTCTGGATTAAATCTGGTTTTTTTTGGATAGTTCCTCCATAATACTAAGGTCATTTAAAGTTGTTTTTTTTCCCCTCTTATCCTCTAGGATTGTATCCATTCCTCAGGAGCCTTCTACCAGCCTAATAAATGCTTCCCAATTCTATCACTCATGATAACAGCTGCTCATTATAGCCTTTCTGCCCCCTCTATTTATTTACAGCAATCTATTGATAACCCCCTTCCAGGTGTGACCCTACAGTCAGTGACACACCACTATAGATGATTATTAATCATGGAGAAGTTATTTCCCTTTTCATTAATTCAGATGGTAATTCAGAAGAAAACATCTATTTATTATTACAAAGATGAATAATTTATGTTTTGGAGAAGAATAATTTTCACATTTATTAGTATGACTCATTCTTGACCCAGCCCCCTAGGACTGGCTAATAGTGAAAGTAATAAGGTCCCTCATCATTACATTGACTACATGTTTCATTAGCTGCCTGGATATTTCAGAACTCATATTTCATATTTGCACTGCAGTCAAAAATGTAAAAAAATGAATGTTGGGCATATTTTAGCTAATTAAGTGTCTAAGTCCCTAACCTACATTTAGGCCTTAGATTTTAATAAAGGTGAGACATAACACATCACCTACCCTCCTACCTACCATTGGAGAAACTAAGGACATTTACTCCTCTACATAACTCAAAAGCAAGCGTTACATCTTGTCAAAATGGAACAGAGAACTGGTTTTTCTTACTATTCCAACTATTTAGCAAAAATATGGGAATTTGAATCAGGCCTACACAAACAAATTATATAGATGATCTCATTCACTCTTCTCTAGCAAATGACTAAAAATAAAAGTTCAAGAAATTATAAAGAACTATGCTTTTGTCATAATCACTCAAATGATTGAAGACATTCTGCGGTATTACCTTAGACTCACTACACAGTCTAAACTGCCTACCTGCAATTTAACACATTAATGATAAATCTAGATCTGAGAAAGTTCTTGTTTTTGGGAAAAAAAAGGACAAGAATTTGTGAAACAACTGTTTATACAGCAAAACTGAATCAGTGTAATGATGGTCAGAGATGGCTTTGTTAATTCAAAATAGTTGATTATACTTCATTCTAATCTCTCCCACACCTATTTATAACCAATCATAGATGCTAGGTAGTTGTAAAAATGACTGATTTCTTTTCTTAATTTTTTTTCTCATCTTGCATACATTGTGACATGGAATTGAGCAAGCAGCAAAAGGGCCAAAAGATGAACTGAGTTCTGCATGACACAGACAAACACACAATGTGTGTATACATTATACTCTTATATTTACTCCAGTCTCTTATATTTACTCCTCCCTGCCCCTGATCTTTCCTATCATAGATGTTTTCTTTACTTATATGGAGACTACTAGGAGCTCAGGTCTATGGTGATCAGGTGTGGCTTCTGCTAAGGCTTTATAATGATAGCACCTAAAGGCTATAATATTTTAGTGAAGATCACCTCAAGGTCTCAGCATGTGTTCCATCTCAAAAGTGAATGCAAGCTAGGGAAGCCCTAGATCTCAAACATCCCCATACGCTCTAAGGGAAGGTTTGCCCCAAGAGGGCCCTCACAATACTCCAATCCCGCTAACAAATGAACTAAATCAAAACATTTAGTATTCTCTCATCTTTTGTTTAGTTACACTAGATAATCATTTCCACCATAAAATTAAAATTTTTAAAATGTTTAATTGTCACCTATGCACTCAACAAAGGAGTTTGATATTATACTGGAGACTTTCCAGGGGTGTGCTGGAGTCAGCTTGAACCTGCTTGAAAACAACAAAGGCTACAGATAAGGGCTTGATTTATTGTTTGTTTATTATCTAGATTTAGGAAGATGACAGAAAATGATGATAAAGCAGATTGAACTTAAAAGTGTATCATTATACATTTCTTTCCAGAGAGGCTATTGTGTAGTATTTAGGGCAAACACCTATAATAGGGAGTCCATGAAGCTCTTTCAACAGTGTCATGGCAGGGTTAGACTTGTGCTTTAGGAAGATCAATTGGCACATTGGAGGATGGATTGGAGAGGGGAGAAATGTGTTGGAGAACCAGTTAACTTAATTGCTCAAGTGAGAAGGGATAAGGACTGAACTAAATTAGTGACTATTTGAGTAGGGTTTTTAAATGCACAAAATAAAATACAAAGGATTATAAAGGAAACCAATTATAATATTGGAATATGGTAATTAAAAATTCCAAGTTCACAGGGTCCCTGAAATTTATCCTTCGGGGGTTAAAAACATGTTTAATGAAAAAAGGGGATGGATATGGTAAACATTGTGGACAATCATTAAGACTTAGTGTGTTTGAGAGAGTAAAGTGTCCAGGATGATTCTTGGGCAACTAACCTGGATTTTAGGTTGAAGGATGGTGTTGCCCTCAAGAAAAGTTAAGAAGAGAGGTGAGATTTTGGGAGATGCTGAACTCCACATTTGCTCAAAAAATAGACCCTAAGTCTCCAGTAGCCACACTGTCAGACTCTACATGTTGCCACAAATACTGTATCTTCTCACCAAAACTTTTTGCAGATTTCTTGACTCTTAACCTTCTGAGACTGTTAGATGTAAAATTATTTTAGACAGTGAAACAAAGAATCATTTGTAAAGACTTTTGTTTTTGGTAGTTCTTGCATGTTAGGAGTTTATTTTTTATCTCTTGCCGGTCATCCTCCAAGTAAGGGGTATCATGCTTTGTTCATGTGGTTTGAGTTGTGAAGTTGTTTTCTTTGAGGCTCATGGGATCTTAAAAATGTTAAGAGCTGAAACTTAAAATTGTTGATGCAGTTCAAACATCTTATTTTACAGATGAGTTTGAGGCCAAAACCTATCCAGATTTAGAAGTATGCATTTCCAATTTCTTTTCCAAAATTTTTTTTGATAAATTTTAAAAACATTTAAATGCCCCCAAATAGTCATTTCCCCCCCAATAACATCTTATCTATTTTTTTTTATTTTGTTTTATTTATTCTTTATGTCTCATGGAGTCATTAGCTTCCACTTGCTTAATTCTAATTTTTCTAAATTATTTTCTTCAATGACTTTTTGTACCTCTTTTTCCATTTGTCCAACTCTGTTTTTAAGGGGTTCTCATCAGTAGATTTTTATGCCTCTTTTACTATTTGGCATATTCTATTTTTAAGATATTTTTTCATTATTTTTTGTGCCTCCTTTACTAAGCTGTTGACACTTTTCCCTCATGATTTTCTTGCATAACTCTCATTTGTCTTGTCCATTTTTCCTCTTATTTGATTTTAAAAAATCCTTTTTGAGATTTTCCGTGGCTTGAGAACAATTAATATTTTTCTTTGAGCTTTGGTTTGTAATTGCTTTGATTTTATTGTCTTCTTCTATGTTTGTATTTTGATCTTCCCTGTAATCATAGTAGCTTTTTATGCTCAAGTTCTTTTTTTGTTGTTGTTTGCTCATTTTCTCAGCCTATTTTTTTTCCTTTTAACTTTAGGTTAAAGTTGGGCTCTGTTCCTAGTATGGAAGGGACACTGTCCCAAACTTCAGGTTTCTCATGCTGCTATTTTCAGAGCTAGTTTTCAGTTTTTTCAAAGTGGTATGATCCAAAGAGAAGTTATTGTTCTTCTGACCTGTGAGCACCCACAAGCTCTCTTTTCTGCTCTGGAACTATGATCAGTATTCCTGCTACTGCTAGTGCTCCTCCTAACCCTGGGACTGAGGCCTAGATATAAGTACGGACAATGCAATACAGTCTTGTACCCAGTGCCAACAAAGGGTCCCATGTAATCTCCTGACCAGTTGTCTGGCTCCCCTACCATCTGTGGGATGAAAACTCCAGAGGCAGCCACCCATTTTGTCACCCCAAGACCTGCTGCTGGCTTGCTGGATGGGGCCTGTACTCCACTCTCACACCAGTGAGACAGACCATTCCTGCCAGCCTTCAAAGTTGCCTTCCATCTTTTTTTTTGGTTCTGCCCCTCCACAATTCATTTTAAGGCCAATTTTAATGTTTAGATGAGAGTTTAAGAGAGTTCAGATGTGTCCCTGATTTTATTTTGTTACCTTGTTTCTGCCACTAAATAGCTTATCTATTCTTTTACAAGCTTATGGTCACCCTAAACTTAAAATGACTCTTCGCTTGATATTTAAACTACTTACAGGCAACTTATCACAGTCTTAATTTTGGATTTCAAAATGTAAAGTGAAGTGGAAAGAGTTCTGGAGTTTGTTAGATGCTTTGGGTTCAAAGCCAAATTTTGCTACTTTAAACCTCTATGACTTTGGGTGAATTGCTTAACCTGGACTTCAGTCCCCATATCTATGAAATAGGGGCTTAAATCAGAAGGTCTCTCAGGTCCCTTTCAATTTTGAATCTGCTATAGTGTGAGTTCTCATTAGTTGATTTGTTATTTACTTAGGTATGATGATTTTCCTTAAAGAATTTGCTGAGTCTGTTAAATTTCTCCTTTTTTTTCAGTTCAGAGATTCAGCTCTTTTTCCTAAGTCAAAAAGTCCCTTATTTTCATCCATGCTAACATCTTGATGTTGGAAACCAAATATTTTCCAAGTGTAATGCTGGAGGGGTGTGTGTGTGTGTGTGTGTGTGTGTGTGTGTGTGTGTGTGTGTAGTGGGGGGAGGGATCAAAATCCATATTGCAAGAAACTGGAGAAATGTTGGCAGTAAATATAATCTCTTTTCTGAAGTTTAGTCATGAATGTATAAGAGATTTGGAATAATATCTTGAGGGTACAGCAGGGAAGGTTTCCAGCTATCTGCTTATCACCTCCATTTGGATGTCCCACATTTCTGCCCTGTACCTCCTCCCCACTCCATTTCTTTATATTTACCACTCTCGCACGTCACACTTGTACTATCAATTTGAGTCACCACAGGACATCTGTCTTCTTCTGTTATGGGTGGTGGGGTTTATTATAGAGTTACTCACATGCACCTGTCTAGTGTACTCCACAAAAGCAATTGGCTAGTTAGCATCAATTATTTTTTTTTAACAAATGTACTTGCTGAGAAGCTATAGCAAGAATCATAGTTAAAAGCCCGTAAACCAAGGGGTCACTTTCTCCTTACATCATTCCTTAAATTAATGTCTAAGCAATTCTTCAGATGCATTGTTCAAATTATATCATTTCTTTATTCACTCCCTTCTCCTCCTGTTCTCTAGTACCCAGCCAAATCAGATTACTCTTCATTTCCTTTTCTTATAATGGACCTTCCCATTTCCCTTGTTTTTCCCATATGCATGTTAATTGGGCATACTTCTTCCCCATCCATTCCAGCTGAAGACGCTCCCTTATTTCAGAGGTGCTTTTTCTATGAATTCTTCCCTAATCTCCCCAAATGAAAGTAGCAACTTGATTTATGGCTCACATCATCATTGCTTTACGTATACATTATATTTCTCTCCCCTACCCCAACCCTTAGATTGTGAAATTCACAAAGATTGGATTTTGTTGGAGTCTATCCTTTTATCCTTAGTTTCTAGAATATTGCTTCACATATAGGAAGTGCTTAAGTTTGTTGAATTAAATACAATCAATCAACATCAGTAGAATTATCTGTGAGTATGGAGAATATAAAATTTTTTCTTTAATTTTTATCAATGTACTTAACTCTCATACTTTAAAATTGTCTATAAATTTGATAGTTGGCAAAGGAATAACAATGTTTGCTCTGCCAAGCTAATCTCTCTAATAACCTTACCTGTCATATACAATTTATTAGATAGCACTGCTGAATTCATTAGAAGATGAGCAACCCATAGGTCTAAAAAGTAGGAAGCAGTTTTTAAGTGGCTATGTATTTAGAACCAAATTCCAATAAAGAATTATTACATCCGTTTGAAACATCCTGGCTTTATAGCATATCTGGGGGTGGCTGAATGAGTCAGAATAGTGAGCTGGATGAATGGTTAAGGTTAGACAAGGTTGGAAGAAACTATGTACCAGCATTTTTTTCTTAGGCTATATAGAATTACTTTAGACATAGTTGTACCAGACAACTTTGTGATGTTCTGAACCGATGCTTATGATTTTTTACTATAGCGGTCAACTCTGGGTAACCATGTGTCATTTAAACTCAGATTTCTAATTTTACATAAATAACCTCTTATTCCTACTCCTCTCCTCTGGTTATGAAAGCATTCTCTTGTCCTTTTTTCTTCTCATTTACTTCAGATACATTTATTTTCCACCTACTAAGACAGTCTCCCTTCCTGAATTCAAAATCCTCTTTAAATCTAAACTATAAGGAGACTAGAGTATATATACATGTGTGTATACATATATATGTATATACATGTGTGTATACATATATATGTATATACACATATATGTACATAACATTTGTGACATTAAATCTCCTGTAGGATAGTTGGAATGTTTGTACATTGCTTTAAAATGCATTTTGTGGTTTTTATCTCTGTAAAAATAATTCCAGTCACTTTTCAAGATTAACTGCCTCCCCTGTAAAGAAAAATAGATTAACATCTAAAACCATGACCCTTCCTGACAGTGCATATAATAATCTTTCCTAGTAGTACCTGATCTGCTGTGAAAGAGGTACATTTTATTATTTGTTTTCTAGGATCTTCATTTTTTTAGTTACTCTGAGTTCAGTTTCTTATTAGTGATCTTTTCATTTACACAGCTATGTTCATTGTTCATATTAATCCCTTAATTCTGCTCATTTTGAGATGTAAGTTTGTGTAAATCTTTCCATGTTTTTATGACTTCCCCAATTTATAGTCATTAGTTTTATTCCTATTTCTTTACTTTTACAAAGTCCTACTATAAGTATTTAATTTTATCCATTTCTTCTTTGAGGAGTATGCCTAGAAGTGGAATCACTGGGTCTAAGGGTATTTCTTTGCATAATTTCAAATCAATGTGCAGAATGGATTGATCCCTTTACAGGGTCCCAACAATGTATTAGTGTGCCTATCTTCCTCTAACCCCTCCAACATTTATTCTCTGTATTTTACAAATCATCTTTACACTTGTGGTGTAAGGTAAAACCTCAGTGTTGCTTTAATGTTCATTTTTCTGTTAATGATTGAAAACATGTTTTCATACAGCCATTTATAGTTTTAAATTATTCTTTTGAAAACTACTAATGTTTTATGAGCACTTATGGGAGAATGCTTTTTGGTTCATATATTCTTTCATACATAGAAATACATACATTTTAGACAATGACTACTGTATTACTATGAGAAACAGTGATGTAAACCTATTAAGAATGAGAGCCATATATAATTTCAAAATTTCACTGTTACATTATATATAGGTATTTTATATATGTTTATACACACTTGTATAAACACACACATATATACTTAAAACTTCAATTAAACTGTTGGACACCCTGTATATGTGTGTTTGTATTAAGAGAGATTGTAATTTTGGGGAACTAGAAACTGTGGAGTTTAGGATAAATTTTATGTAGGAGATGCCATGTGAGCTGAGTTTTGAAGGAAGCTAAGGATTCTTAAAGTCAGAAGTAAAGTGGAATGGATTCAGGCATGGTGGACAAGATATGAAAGCCACCCTTATGCTTTACTATTTGAAGGATGTTAAAAGCCTAAATTACTCTGGTTACCATGTCCATGAAAAGAAGGGGATGGATATGAGAAATGTTCTAGATGCAGCGCAAATGACTTGACAGATAATGGACAATGATAGGCAAGTGAAAGTTGAGGAGCCAAAGATAACTTTGAGGTTTTGGACCTAAGTGACTAGAAGGATGGTAGTGCCCTTGACAGAAATAGGGTCTTTGGAAAAAGGGGAGGATTTAGAGTGAGATACAGTCCATTTGGTCCTGGACATGCTGACTTTAAGATGCTTATGAGACATACATTTGAAAATTACTTTAGCATTAAGCTCAATCTACATAAGCAATGATAAAGTAAAATAGGGTAGGTTAATTCTCTCATAATACTGTAAATCTTTGATATCTCATACAAAGATTCTTTTAAACTGAGATATACTCTATCATATCCAGTTCCATATTATATACTGACATCTTGTTTCATGTTCCCATAAAGTTTTTAATGAACTCCCACTGACTTCAATTAACAATTCATGGATCAAATAAATAAATGTGTATGGTGCAGGACTTCCTTTGAAGTTTTTAACACATCTTATTCCACTCAATTAAATTAAATATCTATTGCACCTCTGCAAGAATTAGACTCTATACTGGGTAATGGGTGAGATACAAAGTCTTACCTAGAAATCATCCCTGATTTCATGAAACTTACACTGTACAAGGGGCATACAATATGATATATACACAGATAACTCCTTCATCACTTTTATGGATCTGTGAGGATACTTCCCACCAGTGTGAATCATAAACCCATTATACTCTCTCTTCCTGTAGTATTATTGTCCACAATTGTGGTAGAAGCAATATTTTAATCCCTATCCCAATACAGAGTAGTTTTTCCTTAAAAGGTATTGAGACATTCTTTGAGCCTTGGTTGGCTTAGGAACTACAGATTCAAACTTTTGATCTTACTTCTTCATTGCATGAGTGCAAAACCAGTTATGAGGAACTGGGGACCTCTTGGACCAATCAACTCAGTGTCATCAATGCCTATCCTGTTGAAAATCCTTCTCCTTCTAGGGTTAAGTAAATCTCTTTTAATTGTTGAATGACCCCAGTATGTCAGTATCAAGTTGAAACTACCACGAGACTAATCTGAGCCAGACCAGTCCAGAATAGCTTCACATAAATCTAACAGGGACTATATACACAACATAATGTAAGTTTCCCTTTAAATCTTTTAAGTTATGATGGATTCTAGAATAAAAGAACTGTCTTGAATTTTATTGCTTGATCCTATGATAGGACTATTCCACCTCCTTTTTCTAACTACATATTTACTCTGTGATATTTTTATTATTATTTCTAGTGCAAAAATCATTGTGGATAATTTGATGAAGCCTGTTTACACTCACCACATGTCTGTCTAGTTTCCAGTGACCCTGTGATTTTGTGTTAAGATGATTGGAAGCATTGTGCAATTTCCCAAGCATAATATAGTCTATTCACTTCCTATTCAATTCAGGGCTCAGCTGCAATGTCTGTACAAGATATATGAATTGAGGCACTACAAAGGGTTGCCTACCCAACTGCATGTCACAGTTTGCTTAATAGTTATTCTTTACCCTCTGTATGCCATTATCTTCTGAGTAATCATGAATCTCCTAGAGGCAAAACCTTATAGTAGTAAATAATGTCATTCTTGCCATTAATGAACCCAGAAGATGTAAAGAAGTTGCAGGTAATCTACAAGTTCTCAGAGGCAAATCAAGAAATTGGTGGAGTTGCCTTCATTATGTGCCTAGAGACAACAGGAAACATAATTTCATGTAATACTAGCTCATCCGTCCTTGCAGTACTAATGGTGAGAAATTTAAAAAAATCATGATTGACTTGACAGAGGTGGGGGAATCAGAAAAAGTTTCAGGAAAAAGGTAGGATAGGGCTGGGCTTTAAACAAGGATTAGGAATTCAACAGGCAGAGGGAGGGAGGAAAGCATTTCAAGTGTAAAAGGGAACATTAGCAAACATGAATGGTAGAAAGAGAAACACATTTGGAATCATAAGACCTATGTCTTTGAACAGAAACAAAAAATGTAGAGAATACTTGGAATATAGAGTAGTTTAATTTGGCTATAGTGTAAGCTAGTCCAACCATTTCATTTTACAGAATAGGAAACTAAGGTTCCAAATAGTGAGGGGCCTTTTCTGAAGTAAATAGAAGAGCTGGGATTTGATCTAAAGTTGCCTGTTTCCAAACCCATTGATCTTTCTAGTATTTTGTGATATTAGAATATGAAGGAATCAAAGGATTGAAGACCATAATGGAGGGAAGGAAAAATATTTGTGTATGTGAGGCATTGGAGTGAGTAAAAAGAGAAAGGGTTGTTCAGAGATGGAATTTCCACATCTGAGATTTTGGAGGTAGAACTGTTCTGTAAAATAGCATATGACTTTATTTCTTCATATTGTAAATTTTGTTGAAAGCTTATTATGTGCAGAACACTTGCTGGGTAACATGCTATCTTCAAATACATTTTATTGAAATGATGAGACAAGCACATGACTAAATCTGATACAAGGCAGAATGTGATAAATCCTTAATATTATTACTATACATATACACACAAATGTTATTGGAGCTCAAAAAAGAGATTGCTTCCATCTTGGAATGTTAGGGGAAAAAAAATCTATGGAGGAGGTTATACTTTGACTGATCTTTACAGGAAGGGTAGCAGTCAAAGGAGGAGATGAGAAGTTCCAGGTGGAGGAAACAGGCACAGAATAATAAAGCATAAGGATATTTTTTAAATAGTAAGCAGTTCAGGTTGCTTAAAGGCAAGGTGACAAGATAATTTGGGGCCAGATTTGGGTGTCTTAAAATTCCAGGTATTGGAGAGCCCCTGAAGATTTTTTGAGGGGCATGATAATGAGAGAGACATGTGATGATACAAGTATACTGGAAATATGTGTTGAGTATTGAAGGAATTCAATGATTCTAAGAGATAGAAAGAGGAGGAAGGCCATTCCAGGTCTGGAGGTCAGTCTCTACAAAGGCATGAAAAACAAATGAGGCGTTGGATGGATTAAAAAGGTTAGAGACTAGACCTAGAAATTCACACAGTTCAAGTTTAAGGAAAATTATGAATTGCTTAGTGAACAAAGACATTTGTTTAGATGACCAACATCTTGTCAGGGGGAAAATATTTTTTTTCTCTTTCTTTTGCTTTATTTTTTAGGTTTTATATATTATAGTTTATTAGCTTAAAATTATGTTTTTTATGTTTATTAATTTATTTTTAGTTTTCAACATTGACTTCCACAAGATTTTGAGTTCCAAATTTTCTCCCTATCTTGTCCCTCCCCCACCCTAAAACAGCATGCATTCTGAATACCCCTTCCCTTAATCTGCCCTCCCTTCTATCACCCTCCCCCACCACTTCTCTTATGTCCTTCCCCTTCTATTTTCCTGTAGGGCAGGATAGGTTTCTATACCCCATTGCCTCTATATCTTATTTCCCAGTAGCATGTGAAAACAATTTTTAACATTTGTTTTTAAAACTGTGGGTTCCAAATATTCTCCCTTCATCCTTCCCCACCCACCCTCATTGATAAGGCAAGCAGTACAGGTTATATACGTGTAGTCATGCAACACACTTCCATAGTAATCATGTTGTAAAAAACTAACTATATTTGCCCTCATCCTATCCCACCCCACATTTATTCTATCCTCTATTTTGACCCTGCACCTCCTCAGAAGTGTTTGTTTCTGATTACCCCCTTCCCCAATCTGTCCTTGCCTCTATCATCTCCTCCTCACTCTTATCCCCTTACCCCCTATTTTACTGTAGGGTAAGATAGATTTCCACACCCAACTGAGTGTGTATGGTATTCCTTCCTTAAGCCAAATCTGATGAGAATAAGATTCACTCATGCCCTCTCACCTTCCCCCACTTCCCCTCCACTCTAAAAGCTTTTTCTTGTTTGTTTTATGTGAGATAATTTATTCCATTCTACCTCTCCCTTTCTCCTTCTCCCAGTATAATCCTCTCTCACCCCTTATTTTTAGATATCACCCCTTCATCTTCAAATCACCCTGTGCCCTCTATCTATCTATACATATATTTTTTTCCTTCCAACTACCCTAATACTGACAAAGGTCTCATGAGTTACAAATATCATCTTTCCATGTAGGAATGTAAACAGTTCAACCCTAATAAGTCCCTTATGATTTCTATTTCCTGTTTACTTCTTCATGTTTCACTTGAGTCTTGTACCTGAAAGTCAAATTTTCTATTTAGCTCTGGTCTTTTCATCAAGAATGCTTGAAAGTCCTCTATTTCACTGAAGATCCATTGTTTTCCCCTGAAGGATTACACTCAGTTTTGCTGGGTAGGTGATTCTTGGCTGTAATCTTATCTCCTTTGCCCTCTGCAATATCATATTCCAAGCCCTGTGGTCCATTCTACATTAAGATGTAGAAGCTGCTAAATCCTGTGTTATCCTGATTGTGTTTCCACACAATTGTTATGGAATTGTATCTTTCTGGCTGCTTGCAATATTTTCTTCTTGACCTGGGAATTCTGGAATTTGGCTACAATATTCCTAGGAGTTTTCCTTTGGGGATCTCTTTTAGGAGGTGATCGGTAGATTCTTTCCATTTCTATTTTGCCCTCTGGTTCTAGACTATCAGGGAAGTTTTCCTTGATAATTTCTTGAAAGATGATATCTAGGCTCTTTTTTTTGGTCATGGCTTTCAGATAGTCCAATAATTTTTAAATTATCTCTCTTCCTGGATTTATTTTCCAGGTCAGTTGTTTTTCCAATGAGATATTTCACATTGTCTTCTATGCTCTGTTCACATCCCTTTCAATTCCAGGGAAACTGTTACATTTTTCTTCAAGTGATCCTGGAGACAAAAGCAGGGAAACAATGTTTGGAAATTCAAATTTAATCCCCTTTTCACTCCATTTTAAAAAAAAAACTTTTTAAGGAGAGCCAATAGAAGGCAATGCTTTGCTAGACTACTAAAAACAACAACTAAAATTGTAGAAAATTCAACCACAAAACTTTGCATTCTCACCTACGACCATCTACCAAATACTTTTGCTTTCATTAAAATGATAAGAAAAATATAATAAAATATTTCATACTCTCTCCTATCTTTCCATGATGACTTTTCTAATTCAATACCACTTTAATAATTAACAATAATATTGGGTCATACCCCATTACTAGTATGAATTATAGATTGTTTAAAAATTAATGCAGCATAATTATTTTAGTATTTGGGGTACCAATAGTTGGGGAATGGGGTACAAGGCAAGGCTGCAGAACATTGTGGTTACCAGAGAGTTTGTCAAAAACTATATTTTTTAATCAACCAACAAGCAATTATTAAACAAATTCCCTGTGCCAGGCACTGTGCTAAGCTCTGAGAATATGATGAAAAAGCAAAAACAGTCCTTATCCTCAAGGAACTTGAATTATAATGGGAAATATGATATATGCATATATTTTTATTTATAAAAGATACTTCCAAATTCAAGGTAGCCTTAGATGGGGAAGGCATTTATAGTTGGAAGAACTGGGAAAGTCCTCCAGAAAGTAGGGCTTGGGTTGAGTCTTGAAGGGCATTAGTTATTTTAAGATCTGGAAATGAGGAGTCATTTTAGGTCAGGGGTGGGGTGGGGTCAGTATAAAGGCATGGAGAACAAATGGGGTGTTGTGTGTGAGGACAAATGTGACTAGAAGATAGAATGTGTGTAGAGAAGTGATGTGTGAGAAGACTGAAAAGACAGAGAGGGGGACAGGTTGTGAAAAGAAAAAAAAAACTTTAGATGTCAAATTGTTAAGTTTATTTGTGAAACCAGAGATAGTAGGTAATTAGAGGTTGGAATACATGTGTGGAGGGAGGGCAGTGACATGCTCTGACCTGCACTTTAATAAAATCAATTTAGCAGTTGAGTGGAAGATGGATTGCAGAATTGAACGAGGCAGTACAATTTAAAAACTTTTGCAACAGTTCATGAAAGGAGTAAGGAAGAGCTGAATTAGTGGAATAGCTACATTTGTGGTGAAAAGGGGATTTTTGAAGAGGGAGATTTTCAAGACAGAAATGACAAGTGAATGAATTATGTGGGGTGATAGAGACAAAGTGAGGCTGAAATTGAGGTTGAGAACCAGAGTGATTGGAAGGATAGTGGTACCCTTGAAACTAAGTAATAGTAAAGTTGGAAGTTGAGTAGATTTGTGAATAAAGATAACTAAGTCTGTCTTGAACATATTGAGTTTGATTTGTTTATGGGATATTTAGTTTGAAATGTCCAACAGGAAGTTGTCAAATGGTATATGTCAGTAGAAAGACTAGGTTTCGATATTGAGAACTGCCAGTAATCTGTATAGAGATGATGATTGTACTCATGGGACTTGATGAGATCACCACTATGTGATTACTAAAATATTTTTCCACCTTTGGCCCAAGTTTAATATACTGAAAACAAAACAACTTGAATTTGCAGTCATAGCACTTTACATGTGGAATGGAGGGGGTCTGGTGCATGTGTAGAAAGCTGGGGAGATGGATCTCAGGAGAATTATGATGATATGTAAAGGAAGAGCCTTGGAGAGACGCTGGCACATGTATGAAAATTCTGTTGTTGGTTCTAGATGGCTAACCTACATGATTGAGGGGGGACGGGGAGAAAGAATGTTTTAATTAACTGTGAAGCTAAAACTGGTGATGTTTTCAAAAAGATTTCAGCTTCAGTCATCTCTGTTAACTTCATTTGAATCTGGAGGGAGCTCAGGAGCTCTCTCTAATGGTATCTGGTGAGAGTAGAGTTCTTTGATCTTTAAGAGTTACTTTGGACACCCCGTCCCAGCAGAAAGTCTAACCCAGCCAAGGCATTAATATTCCACATCTATACATAGTGGGTCCAAAGCTATTTAAGAATTTTGAGCTAATTCCCACAGAATGAAGTATAGGGAAGAATATACCCCAGAGGTATTGGGGGGGAAAGGTTTATACATTTGTTATTTCCATATCTTTGAAGTAAATATCCCTTTTAAAAAACTACCATGTATGATTGGAACTGGAATACTAGTCATTGGCCCCTAACAAATGAGACAATCATAGCTAGTGGTGGCTTAAGCCAGCCAATAGAAAAGAGATGACCTCTTTCCCCTCATATCCTGGCACCCAGAAGGAGAGATGTAGTAGTAGGTTCTGAAGGAGAGCGAGTAGAGAATACACTACACATATATTATAACTTTTGATTCTCTGATCAATTATATACAATATATAATGCAATTATTATTTTTTTCCTATTTCACAGATGAGGAGTCTCAGTCCAAGTGAGATTAGGTCACTTGTCTGATGAAAACACAGCTTTGTGTCTTTTATAAGCCCTTTATTCTGAGTGGTCCGTCATCTGAAAAAAAAATGGAACCTCCTAACCTCATGGGGCTGTTGAGAGGATCAAAGAAAATAATGTGTTACTTTGTAGTTGTACAATGTTATACAAAGGTGAGTCATCAATCATCACCATCATTTGTAACTTCTCTCTTAAGCATCCTTTTCCAGTCAGTAGACCTTTGCCCATATCCTTTATGGAAGCCTGTCTTTAGAAATAACTTTCCAGATGAGATGAAGTAGGGGCTCCAGTGTGTTTTGAAATGTCATTGGAGATCTAGTGCACAAGCTTCAAGTGCTTGACCAGAGCAACAAGAAGGTCACTGCCTGCTACACTGTTATTGTGTGGCTGGCAAGAAATCAATGTGAGGAGCCTCGTTGCCAAAGTAGAATGATTGCTCAGAGGTGTGTGTGTGAGGGTAGGAGGAATGTTAATTAACTGGTGGAAAGAGTGAATCACATTGCTAGACTTTGAAAATAAAAACCAAACTTTTAAATTAATGGTACCCTTCTCTCTGGATCATGCCTTGATAGCTTATGATCAACATCCACTCACTTTGTGTTGAGTTATAAAAAGGAAATTCATTTATAATAATGAAATGTTGAAAGGAATCCAAAGCCAATTGCTTTTCTGTTCTATCTTCTATAACTACTTCTTTTAAGGTTATTATATACAGAGTACCTAAGTCACAGTCATTGAAGAGCGTTTGTTTAGAGCAAGGGATCTTAGCATTTTTGGTGTGTTCTTGGATTAATGTTTTTATATAACTAAAATTATAAAATAAACCAATTATATTAAAATATACTTATATAAATATATTTTTAATAAAAACAAGTTCACAACCTCAGGCTAAGAATTTATGGATTAGAAGGAGATTGAAGAGTTTTAGTGTTAGTATACTGACATGGGGTTCTAGCAGTTCTGGAGAAAGGGGAGGCCTAGGAAGTTGAATTAATTGGAGGGAGAATGTGGAAAAGAGAAAAATTTAGTTCTGGAAGTACATTACAGAGACCAGTAAGAACAATACCTAATTTTTGTATGAGGAAATTGAGTCACAGAGAGGATAAGTGACCTGTCATTGACAAACAGTTAATAAGTGTCAGAGATGGTATTCAAATAAGGTTGATTTGCTGATTTTTGCAAATCCAGTGTCCTATCCATTATACCACACTGCCAAACAGAAGGAAAAATGGGCACAATCTTCACCTGGATACCTAAACTACATTGGCTTCATGTCTGTCTTGTTGTAAGTTGGTTATGAAATACCTCTTTCAAATATGCAAATGGCTTTCAAATTCATTTGTCCAGCCATAATCTCTTTCTAGAATTCTGGTAACCATCAGCTGCCTCCTATAGATCTTCTCTTGTATGTCCCATAAGCATTGCATCCCAACATGCCCAAAAGCTACCTCTCCTTAAAACTTTCTTACTTCTGTTGACAACATGAGCATCCATGCTTAATCTTAATCTTAGCATCATTCTCATCTCTCTTTCTGAGCCTTTCTATATTTAGTCATTTGTCATGTCTGTTTTATCTTTGAGATACCTCTCTCATCCACATTCTTCTCCCCATTCATACAATCATCACTCTAATTTAGGCCTTTTATCGTCTCTCACCTGAATTACTATAGTACTCTCTCTAATTTCTAATCCATCCTGCCAGAGCTATTAAGACAATATTTCTAAGATATGTATCTGATAATTTTATTCCCCTTAATGAAAACCTCCAATGGCTCCCCACTGCCTAGAGAATAAAATAGAAACACTTTAACCTGACATTTATGACCTCCTATAGTGTGACTAGCACCTACCCTTCCAGCTTCATTTCATATATTTCTCTTCATAACTTTTATGTTAGATGAAGTAGACTCCTAATATTTGGTCTAATATTATAAGCCACTCCTCATGCCTAGCATGCCCTTCCTCTTCATCTCTAAGTCTAATCATAAACCAGTAGCATTATAAATATATCCAAATAACCAGAACTAGAATATTTAAATATGTTTCATTTTGTAAAGGGAAAAGGCAATAAGTAAATAATAATAGAGAAATGTGAGTTTTTCAACAATTGCTAAGGCTGAAATACTATCAGATTTACTCTGGTTCCTGTTGGTTTCAAGTCCAATTTTCATACAATTATATACAAATATAATTTTATATAATTTCTCCAAAATAACACAATAATTTAAAATGAACAGAAACACAATATTACAGTTGTAAAAACCCCAGATACATAGTCAGAAGACCACAGTTCCAGTCCCAAATCTGAAAGAATTGATGAGATCCCAGGTAAGTAACAGTCTCCCAGGCTTGATTTCTTTATCTTTAGAGGGAGATAAAAACATTTATACTAACTACCTCACAGGACCACTGTGGAGAATGTACTTTGTAAACCAGAAGAACATAAGGTCCTTGAGGATATGGCCTGACTTTCCTTGTTGCCCTAGAATCTACTGGTGTTGTTACTATATGGCTTCTAGACAAAGAATACAATGATACTGAAGTATTGAAAATGAGTATCACACAGAGAGAAATGGAAGGTACAGAGTGAATGTGAATGACTGCTTGTTATAACCAATGGGAAACTTCTGAAAAGAATAGGAGTAAAGATATCATTATGGAAATGTACAGTAGGATGAGAAGATAGGATGGACAACCAGAGTTCTCCATTGGCCTTCTGGAGAAGTAAGGAAAAGTGTGGGAGGCCTCTAGCATGTTGAATGGACCCCCAATAACAAATTTGTGGGAGAACATTGACAAGAGTCACAGAGAATATAAAAGCATTAATGGGTTCCATTTGCATAATTGGAGGGAACATTCAAATCAATGATCTCAAATATTCATTTACCTCTTTATTTATCCTTAACACCTATCATCATGAATTTAATAAATGCTTATTAATGAATAAAATAAATATGAATTTTAAAGTACTTTTCAATCAATGAAATTATACTACTCCCATCTGACTTCAAATCTAACCTCAGAAATTGGCAAGTCACTTATTCTCTGTTTGCATCAGTTTCTTCATCTGTAAAATAAGGTGATAATAGCCCATTCCTCTCGGGGTTGTTGTGAGGATCACATGAGATAATGATTATGAAACACTTAACATGGTGCCTGGCAAAGAGTAAACACTATTTAAATATTAGCTATCACTACTATTACAGACATGTATGGTCAAGCAATACTGTTACATTAACCATGATGCACCATTACCCCAACATACTAAAAAACAAACAAAACCAGGTCTCCGTCTGCACCTTGAATTCAACACCTCTATCAGAAAGTGGGTACAATGATAAATGATCATTATTAAATGGTTTATCCTGATTTCTGACTTATTTTTAATAGGTCATCCTCCCCAAATTCATGAGCTTTGAAAAATACTTAAACTCATTAAGTGAATTCATGTATAAATGAAACTTTTGCTATATTTTTGTAAGATGAAGACTAACATTTTAATATTAGTAGTCATTGTCTAATGATTTTTTTTGTGAATTCAAATGAAAAAATCCTCTTTCAGGGGACTCAGTTGTATACTTTTCTGTCAAATTGATACTAAAACGAATCAAATTTTTCTGAAAGTTGGAATTATTCATACAAAAAGAATTATTCATTTTCCTTTATCCCAAAATGTAAGGAAAACAAGTGGGCTTCATTGCAGAAAGGACTGTTTTTGAAATTGTTTGATATATGTTACAATATTTGAATTGGTATACAAATTCTTCATATGAATCATAAGATCTCTGCAACATGACATTTTTATTTATCAGAATGTTAGTCTGAGACTTTCTAAAGGATTGTTTTCTCCTCTATTCCCCTGGTTTTTTCTCTTTCACATTTTGATCAGTCTTGCTTCAAAAGTTCCCTCTGTATATACATGAGGGTGTGTTTTTAATCTGGACTTCAATGACCATAAGTCTTTGTTTTCTGCTTTTCAATTTATTGGTTATTTTCTTCCAGCAAATCTCTCCCTGCTGAACCCTTCCATTTGTCATTTGACCTGATTTCTGTTTGTACTTACCTCCTTTGATTTTGTTCTTAGAGTTCTCTATCTCATTTTGTATTCTTGTTTAGTTTACCACCCACCCATTTGAATGCTTCTTTAAAACATATATATGTATGTATACATATATATGTATGTATATATGTATATGAAGGCTTTTGGTATTCCATCAATGTAAACTTGCTTTTGGCTGCAATTACAAATTTTAAGTCAGAGGAAACTCCTACTTTACAAATCCTAGAATCTCTCAGGGTATATGTAGAATCAGTTTTTATAGTGACCTGTTACTCAGGGCCAAAGATGTCCAAAATAATTCTTTCTTAAATATTGTTTTGTAAATGCTAACAAATTCTTACTCTTTTGTCCTC
Organism: Vombatus ursinus; assembly: GCF_900497805.2. Lineage (NCBI taxonomy): Eukaryota > Metazoa > Chordata > Mammalia > Diprotodontia > Vombatidae > Vombatus > Vombatus ursinus. The sequence continues at coordinate 68,263,075 of NW_020954576.1, forward strand.
CTTTTCTAGACCCCATACAACCCTTCGATCTTCTGTTATGATATAGTACAAATAAATATATTATAAGTTATTCCCAAATTAAGTAGATCTGGTCATCTTTGATTTTGGAGATTTTTCTTTTTCATCTTAGCTTAATTAGGTTCAGGAGACATAACTTTACATTACAAAACAGTTGAGAAGATCTTGCCTTATTTTATTTTGGTTAGACTTCACTTTTACTTTCCTAAAGTAGTTTTAGGAGCTATCCTAATGTCATCAATCTCCATTTTCCTGTCATGCATTCATTTATATATTTATTAAGCAGCTATGAATGTTCAAGAAGACACTGTGATAGGCATTAGGTTTGCAAACAGGTACAAACAGTGGAATATTCCACATTTACAAGCTAATGGGAAAAAGAACAAATACTGACATAATTTGCTAATTAAAAAGTAATTTTGAACTTAATGCTCGCATTTTATTGCATTCATCATGCTTGTCTTTGTATTCCCAGTGCCAAGCACAGTCCCTGGCACATAGTAGGTTCTTAATAAATGCTTTTTTATTTGATCTCCTCAAAAGAAAGGTACAGGAAAATGCTTTGAAAATTTGAGGAAAGTGAAATCACTTTCACCTGGTGGAGTCAGAAAAGACTTCATGGAGGAAGTGGTGTCTGGGTTAGGCCTTGAAGGAAGGGAAGGCTATCAGCAGATGGAAATCAAGGAAAAGAATGTATTAAAGATGTAGGAGACAGTATGAACAAAAATATGTAGAAAGGAGAAGGCAGGATCAAGTATGGTCTAGTTTTGTTGGAACAGAAAACATGAAGGAGAATAATATAAGAAAGACATTCCCATACCTTCACATATTTCCATGTCTTTTCTCTGCTGCTAAATTGAAAGTTTTCTTAGTGTAGACACCATCTTCATGGTTTCCATCTTCTGGTATTTATTCAATATGCATTTGTTGTCTGGAAAAAAATTGTTCTCTTTAGTTTAAAAGTCCTTCCTGTACAACTATTTGAACTATTGATCGACTAAGTCTGTAAACTTGAAAGCTTATTTTCTAGTTTATAATTCAGATCTTTCATTCACTGACTTACCTCTTTCTCCCCAATCCCAGATAGACCTTTCTAAATTTGTGAATATTACTGCACTATTCAAAAAGGCCAACTTCTCAAATCCATTCAAGGTATTAATATGTTTTATGAATAATAGGATAAAACCCCCACAACTGCTTTTGGGTCCGGGGAACCCACTCACCTACTAAGGAGTCCATTCTTTAGACCTATACATATGGACCAAGGTCAGTCCTAGGAACCTGGCCCTACACTTTCTCAGGTTTTTTTCCCCTCAAACTTTTTTAATCCATTGTGCCCCCACCCTGAGCTCATTGTGGTTTGTACCTATGGTCTCTTCCAAAAGGAGAGTGTAGTGGTACCCAATGTCACAATGTAGAACAAGTATAAGGAGGGGTATGCTAGAGACAGCTCTAAATGGTTTTTGAGAGCCCATTGAGTATGAGCATTTACACCTCAGGAATTAGCAATTGCTACAAATTAGGCATTGATTTAGTATTTTGTTGAATACTCATGAAAATGTTAATAATACAATGAAAATGTTAATAAGGCAGATTAAATTTTAAAAATGTATTCATATATTCTGTCTGTGATGTCTCTACTTTTCACCCTCTCAGTGATTTACCAGCATACCCCTGGACATAGGACATCTATTTATTTCCTCTGCATACCAAAAAATGTTAAGAACACCTAAAACTCACAAGTACAATTTGACAAGGACTTGAATATGAAACAGCAACTTAAAACTATTAGAATGTTACTTAAAGTATAAAAACATGGAACATTTTATGTAACTAATGAAATCTGCATTTTACCTTCTTCTTGGCCCTGTATTTTCTCCCTCAAGGTCCATGGGTCTTTTGGAAAGTCAGATCAGGGATTCAACTTCCCTTGTCAATGGTATTCTTCTCTAAGAAGTTCTCTAGCAGTTATAGCAGATTCCTCCTGAAGTAAAAGTTGGCCCTAAATAAAGATCCCACAAGTTTCCAAGTTCTCATACTCATGTTGATTCCAGTGTTGGAAATGTCTATCTTAGGACTGTTCTTTGGTTACTTATACACAAGGAAAAGAAAACAAAACATAAAGCAGAAGTGGCAGTCAAAGGATTACACTAAAACTGATCAAGTAGACCCCTTGTTGTAGGTGCCATGTATAAGCAGTGGTCATTTCTGCCAGAATGAGGAGGTATGCCATTCTCCACATCTTACCAGAAATTCAAGAGAAACATACAGAGAAAATCATTTCAAAGTCTACGGAGTAGGTGATTTCCTGCTTCAGTGGCCATTCAGACAGTTACTTCATCGTCCCAAAGTGGCAAAATTTTCACCACTAAACTACAACAGGTAGCTCACAAAAAGGGCCAAGGTAAATGTTTTACCAGAAGATGACCAGTTCCAGGTATCCACCATTGCTTATATCCTTCCAGAGTTTACTGTGGTGGTGGGGCATGGGTTCCTCTCGTAGTCCACATGTGGAGAATTCTTCATAATTTTAAACTGTTGCATACCCTATGAGACAAGAAGTGAAAATATATTTAAAAGTTTGATTCCATCTGAATATCTCTCTTACCTTTTTTACCCAGTGAACCTTCCCTTGTAATAAAGATAAAAAATTCCTCACTTTTCAAAACTAACATATATAGCTATATGCAACATTCCATATACATAGTCTCCAAGTCTTCAGTGAAAGGAGGGAGATTTTTTTTTTCATCAGTTCTCTAGAACTATGCTTGAGCATTATATCTATACAACATTTTGATTTGTTTTATTATTTTTGTTTTCATTTGTGAAATCATTGTGTACTTTTATTACTTGTTCTACTTACTTTACCTTGTGTCATTTTATATGTTTCTCCATGTTTCTCTGAATGTTTCAAATTAATTATTTTTTATAGTTCAATATATTAGCAACATTTTAGAGTGGGGAAAGATGAGGCTCAGAGGTTTGTTGATATTATAGTCACAGGATTAGATAAATATCAGAGTTAGGCCTAAAACCCAAGTCTTATGACTGCAAGTGAAGTTCTATTTAAAGGAATATAGATACAGAAATTTTATAGATATGATAAAACATATCCTATTTTTGCATGTACAAACCAAATAACGTGTATCTTTTAATATCAAGGTAGGGCATTCTGTCTGACTCACTTATTCATCAAATGAACAGGATTAATCTCACTTTAATTCTTGGTTCATGTATCTCAACTCTAAAATCCCACTGAGACATTATTTAAACATATATGTGTATGTGTACATACACAAACTCTTAGGAGATAATGCACAGTTGTGCATAGAAAGTGAGTATGGGAATCACGATGAGTTGGCTTCATATGCTGCCTCTGACACCCTTAGCAAGTTACTTAACTTTCAAGGTCCATAGACTCCAAGTTGGAGAATAATTACCAATCTGCATTGGTACAGGGAGTTTCCTCTCTAGGGAGGTCTATACACTTATGAAATCATAGGTCTGTGCAAAAAAAAAAAAGTTGAGATAAATTCAATTTAGAACTATGCAGAGAAGAAATAGGAATCTAAATATTCACTTTACTTTTAAAATTCCATATATATTATGTTGAAATTCAACCTAACATATAAAGGCAATAAATTCATAATGGGGCTAGGAGATGTCACAAAACAAAAACTCCATAAAAATATTCAGTAGCACTCATTATTTTTAATAAAAAAGATATTCTACTTCAAAGTATTTTAGCATTGGGAATTCAATGAATTTATTGTTTATAGTCCCACAAGAGATAGCTAATTTATTATAATTGCCACACAAATTATGCATAAGTTTTCCATGGCACATTTATTAATCAGATATATAATAGAGCATCTCTTGTTGCATATATTATTTATGCATATATATATACATATATATATATGTACACACACATATACATACACTAAGTGGTTTTATCTGAACTTTCTACTGTTGCTACCAAAATTTTCAGTCTGATAATGACAAATGACATATAATCAAGAATCATTTGAACTTCAAATAGCTTTAAAGACCATTTTAAACTTATTTACCTGTAGTAATTTTCACTGATGTGGAACACATTTTGTCAACTTCAAAGCATGTTATAAATGTTAAGTTTTCCTCATTTATTTTAAGTCTCAGCTCATTTGGCACTATTTCAGTCATTCTTCAGTTGTGTTCAACCTATTCAGGTTTTTTTTTTGGCAAAGATGCTGGAATGGTTTGCCATTTCCTTCTCCAGTTCATTTAATAGATGAGGAAACTGTGGCAAACAGGGTTAAGTGGCTTACTCAGGGTTACACAGATATTAACTGTCTAAGGCCAGATTTGAACTAAAAAAGATGAGTCTTCCTGGCTCCAGGCCCAGCTCTTTACCCACTGTGCCACCTAGCTGCCCATATGGTACTATAAACTTCTTGAAATCATTGTTAGAGTCTTACTCATTAATTTGTTTTATCCTTCCTCACTTAAAAGATCTGAGTATGTGTTTGAGTTTCTTGTGTTGCCACATTGCTCTTCAAAGAATCCCTATCCAGTCTGAATGTTGGACACTAAATGTACTCTTTCTAGTGAACAAAACCAAGAAATGATAAAAAAAAAGCTAGTTATTTCAAGTTTATTTTAGATATAATGTGGCTAATTGTTGGAACTTTTAGATACTAATAATAAAAATAACACTGTAATCATGTATCATAGTGAAAGAATTTAGAGTAAGAAAATAGAGTATTTACTCCCTGATCCAACCACCTGGGCAGAGAGGTGGCTCGGTGGATAGAGTACAGGGCCTGGAATCAGGAAGACCTGAGTTCAGCCATTTATTAGCTTTGTGACTCTGAGTAAGTCACAAACCTCCCCGAACCTTAGTTTCCCCATCTGTAAAAGGAAACAATAATACTTATAATATTTTTATCACTAGGGGTATTGTGGATATAAGATAATGTATATAAAAATACTTTGTGATCTTAAAAATTATAAAAATATAAACTATTATTATTAATTTGATGAAAAAAGATGATAGCATAACAATATATTTAAATAATTTAGTGTTACATGTTTTATTCATATGTTGATTTGATCAAATTTCACTCTTTGTTGTTATGTTAGTAGCAAAATTAATAGTAACATTCTTATGATCACTTTTCATTTCACTCTTCTGCCTGTGTGGTCACAGCATCAGTAAATAATAAACTAGATATATTGGGTGCCCCAGTTGTATAGTCAGAGCTGTAACCTGTGCAGGTCTGTGGTCCTGAAATTTAGAAGCTGTAGACAATATTTATTCTTTTTCATCATGATAGAAATGATTTACCTGAACAGATAGCAAAAATATTCAAAAGGATTTGTCACCATCCTGATGTTGAAACTCTTTGATCCTAGGGAATTTCGTGAGGAAACTTAGGGAGACAGAGGTCAAGTAACTTGCCCAGGATCATACAGCTAGTAAGTATCTGAGGCATAGATTTGAACTCAGGTCCTCCTGGGCTCTATCCACTGAGCCACCTAGTGCTTTCCACATGACAGACCTTCAAAAACTTGAAGAGATCTATCACGTCCTGGTGTCCTTTATCCCCTTTCGATCAATCTTCTTTCTAGGCTAAGAATCCTTAGTTCCTTCAACTAATCAAGTTCCACCCAACTCTAACACATACTGACTGTGTGAACCTGGTTATATTTCTTAACCTTACTGCCTCAGGCAACTGTCTTAGACTCTCCTTTCCTTGATATTTATGGAGAGAATGTCTACACTAAAGAAATTATAGATCCAGGTTAAAAACAAAACAAAACAAAAGCATAAGAGAAAAAAATAAAACTATGCACATATATAAGGCTTCTGATCTTCCATTCCTCAAGACAGAATTTTCCTGGGACTTTCCCACTTTCAACTCCTGAACTGTGCTGCTCCTTGTCTGCTCACATATGAGACTTGGAGGAGATTTGTTGTTGTTGTTGGGTTGTTTCAATCATGTCTGACTCTTCATGACCCCATTTGGGACTTTCTTGGCAAAAATACTGATTGGTTTGCCATTTCCTTCTCCAGGTCATTAATACAGGAGATAAAACTGAGTCAAACAGGGTTAAGTGAATTGCCCAGGATCACACAGTAGTAACTGTCTGAGGCTGGATTTGACCTCAGGTCTGCTAGACTTCAGAAATGGCATTTTATTCAATGAGCCATCTAGCTTAGAGGAATTACAACTTCATTCTTCCTGGTGATATTATTAGGCCTTATCATATATCCTGCAACTCTCTTGTAAATCTTTCCAGGCTTTACCTGCAGACCCTTGACACTGTCACCTGATCTTCTGACGTAATCTAAGTGCCTGTGGACCTTGTGATCTGCCCTTGAAAGGTATGCCTAAAACTTGTAGGCTGAAATTTCTTTTATGTGTTGTATTACCCAATTTGAGTGAGATCCTTGAGAAGAGGACACTTAACTCAGTGCCTGGCATATAGTAAATGCTTAATAAATGCATTTCATCCATTTTCATTCATGTAAAAAATAATAGCATTCTCTCCTCTTTTAAACTATTCAACTAGAAGAGAGGATGCTGACAAGGGAATGTGGAAATACAGCATAAATACTATAATGTCAGGAAAAATAAGTTCTAGATAAATGCAGAAATATTGTAATTGAGATCCATATCTTGATAATGACCATACATAACGTTTCTGTGTTTAAGGAGTCATGACAGATGGCACATTGCTCATGAGCATTCATCTGCAAATTAAAATTTAATTATTGAAACACACAAGTCTTCTACACCTTCATTAAGTGCTAATCATTGAAGAAAGAAACCACCTGGAACAGATGGTTTAACAGTAACATTTTGCCGTATTTCTTAGATTTTGGGTGAATCCTCCATTGCTTTGTAATGCTTCCTTTGAAAAGGACAGGGGGAGGAAGGCAGCTGAGAATGACTAAGACCATGACTCAGGACTATTAACTATTATTGCTAAAGAAGGTGCTAAATCAGATTTGGTGCATATTATAGTATAAACAGACCCACATGAAGAAGGAAGTAGAATTTGGCATCCTGAAATGGCATGAACTGATTTTTTTTTTTTTTTTGCTTCTGATAGCTTATAGCTTTCTTGCTTTAGAGGAAAAAAAAACCAGACTCAGTTGCTCTACCTTTTTTCCTAATTCCATTTATGTAACAAAGATCTAAAATGTCCTGATAGCTTCAAGAAAACAAGACTCTGCAACGAGCATTCTGCTATAATTTTGGGGGTATGCTTATGACTACAATTTAGCACTAAGCAAACATTATGTAATTACATTGAGACAAACTGTTCTCCATGACTGCAGCACTTTCCACGTTTCTAAAGTCAGGCGGCCTGTTAGATGCTAGAAGCTAAACTGTAAGCAGCTTTTGAATAGCTAATCAGAAGCTATTTTGCAATATAATTTTTTTCCTAATCTAGCTCAGAATTTTACATATCTAATGATTAAATTGCTACACTCAGTATTTTTGGTTGAGAGGAAGGCAGCTCAGAGGTTCAAATTTCATGAAAAACTTTCAGACTCTCGGTCAAGAAGTTCATGTTAATTTAAAACCCCCAACCTCATATGAGTCCTGCTTAGTATGCAGATAACTTAGTTCCAATTCTCATGCAGCTTGAAAAAAAGCTGGTTTTCTTCTCTCTTTTGCTCCAAAAAATTAACCTTTTCTGTGTTTTGGAACTGCACACTTAATATTCTCCCTCCCTCCCCCCCTTCAATATGTAACATACTTTCAAGCACAGAAATTATGCAAGACTTGTATGAACTGATATTGAGTGAAGTGAGCAGAACCAGGAGAACGTTGTACACAGTAAGAGCCACGTTATGAGATGACTAACGTTGATAGACTTAGCCCTTCTCAGCAATGCAAAGATCTAAGACATCTCCAAAGGTCTCATGATGGAAAATGCTATCCATATCCAAAGAAAGAACTATGGAGTTTGAATGCAGAAAAGCTTATGGAAGTGATTGTTGATAAATCAAAATAAATTAATAAAAAAAATTTAAAAAGAAATTGTCCTTCCAGTTTGTGTTATTTAATTTTCATCCTAACTTATTCCAGTTGAGTACATTGTACAAGTATCTTTATACAACTACTTTTGCATGATAACACTAGATCATGAAGCCAAAACTAAGTCAAACCTTTAGTAACGTGCCAGCATCAAGACAGAACCTTCTTTATTTACTGGAATTTTCATTTGATTTCATCATTGTGAACTTCCTATGTTATTCTTTAGCTCTGAAAATGTTGCTGCCAATTCCATATACAATTATTAGGCCAATAACGATTCTTTCAAAGTGACTTTAGCAAGAAACTCAGAAATTCTTGCCATTGGTGATCAATATTTTCTGACTCAAAGACACCCCAGTTTCCAGCCATTTGGTATTAACCCTGCTTTGTCAAAACAGTGAGTTTCCTTTTGCAACTATTTTCAAATGCTCATATGGCTTCTTACAGTCTAAATAAATAGTAACCTTAAGGCAGATTGAGGGTCAGAACCACAAACCACATTTTTGTCAGTTAAAAAAAAACTTTTGGTAAAGCTTATTTTCCTTCCTTAATGCCAGAGATCACTTAGATGCATCTGCTTTTGTATCACTGTAGGTATCATCACCACTAGGGTACATACATAGCCTTTTGTGCCTTCCTATTTCCTTCAGTTTTCACTCTTGAACTGCATTATCCTCTGTTCAAGGTCTGCCTAAAAAACTTGAGGCTCTCCTATGGTTCTTAGTGTACATTTGAGAGTATGAGTGAAACACTCAAGTGATCCATCTTGTATCTCTCATTTTTCTTACATGACCAGTTCACCTCCATTTCTAATCACATATGTCCTTAAATATTTTGTTTTTACTTTTTCAACTTACAAATAACAATTTTTTTCTCTCCTTCTTAGCTCAACATCTCCTGACCCACATTGAGAAGGAAAAATAAAAGATAAACAAAACCTTTGTAACAAATATGCATTATCAAGTAAAATAAATTCCTGTACTGTCCATACCCATTTACACCACTTTTCACGTGCATCTTATGTTCAATAATATTATGCATCTTGTTTACACCAATAATGTTTCTCTCCATTTCTATGTGGATCATCTACTAATGTGATTTTTTTTGAGATTGTGATGTTTCCTGGTCTGTAGTCATACAGGATCTCTCTAAGGATAATATTGGTGTCACAAGGATTCACTTAGAATCATCAAAAGCACTGTGACCCAGAATGATCTCCCAATACTACAACAGAGTGACATCAAAATAAAATTTAACTTAAACACCTTAAACTATGATAGGGTGAGGTGAAGAGGAGAGCAAAAGATAAGGTAAAAAGAGAGAGAACAATGAGGTTATGCCCTAGGATGAAAATAATATGTGAGAAAAATCTGTTTTTCCCTCAGCTGGCCTCAGTTCCTATGTGGTCATCTTGCCATTCTAAGGGTGATACTAGAATTTCCTTTTATTCATATAGTCATTTCATTTTACTTACACTGGTACAGCCAATAAGAAGGACAGATGCAATTATTCTGTTAAGCACTAGAAAATTAATTCAAAAAAAGTGATTTGAACTAGCTCAAAAGGAAAGTCCTTCTCCAAAGAGAGTTATGGTGAGAAACTTCTTCAAAAAAGTCATAAAAGAAGGAGAATGGAATCAAAGTCTTAAAGAGAGGATTTCCAGGTCATTTGGCAAACAAAATAAAAGCCTAGACATTTTTTACTTATTGTCATGACCTCTCAAAACTCTCCAGAATAGAAATTATGTACCAATGCTAAAACAATGTTATTGTCTCCTTTGTTTAGGACACCAAGAACCCAAAAAAGATAAAAACTCCATGAACTAAAACCTATCATGCTTACTCAGACCCAACTCTTTCACCACCTAGTATAATCCAGATATATATTAACATAACTGAAAATCTGAAAAAAGTAAAGGAATACCTTCAAAAATATCACAAGACCAAATAGAGACATAACTATAAAGAACAACCAAAGCTGTAGTAGGGTGAAGGGTGGTAGAAAACTGCTGGTCCTGATGGATTCTCTGGCAAGTTCCATCAAAATTTTAAAGCACAATTAGTACTTATGTTGCACAAATTATTTTCAAAAATTGATAAAGATGTCCTTTACCTGAATCCTTTTATGGGACAAATAAAAGCATAATATCTAAACCAGGGAAGGACAAAACACAAAGGAAAACTATACACCAAAATCATTAATGAATATCGATTCAAAATGTCAAACAAAATCCTGTTTAGCAGTTTATCCAAGAAATCATTCATTTTTCCTAAATTGGATCTATACTAGGCATGCAAAGATTGCTTAACATTACAAAATCATTAGTATAATTAATCATATTAAAACCAAAATATCCAAAACTATATAATTATCTCAATAGACTCAGAAAGTCTCTGAAAAATATAGTACTAATTTATATTAAAATGCTATGAAATATGTCTAAATTTTTTAAATCATGTGCAATTTAAATATCCAAAAATTCTTTAAAAATGGGAGTAAAGCAAGGGTTCCCATTCTCCCCATTATTATAGTTCTGGAAATGCTAGCAACAAGAGAAGGAAATTAAAAATATAAAGATAGGTAAAGAAGAGTAAACACTATCTCTGTTTGCTAATGATATGATGTTATACTTTGAAAATCATAGAGAATCAGCAGACACTAATTTAGACAATTAAGAGATTCAGCAAAATTACAGGTTACCAACCCTTCAAGAGAGACTGTCAGTAAAATAGAAAGATAACACTTGCTAGGGCCTTTTGAAGTCTTATGGTTTTTAGCAAAGTAAGAAAGAAATGGCAAAGTAAACTTAACAATGAGACTTTGTTTAATGAAACAGCTAATACTAAATCTCACGAAATACAGTGGATCAAGTTTTACATCTTAAGTAAGAGACAGTATTTTCTTTGTACTTAATTTTTTCCACTTCATTTTCTTCTGTGTTTTATTTTGGAAGTATTTCATTTATGTACTCTTGGGAATATGAATTCTTGGGAATATATAAAATGTATATGTATGTCTTTAACATAAAGAAATTAAAACCATAAAATATTTTTAAATATCACACAACAGCAACATACATCATATTACAGAACCTAAGAAAACACAAGAATTCTCCTCAAAATATTCTTAATGGATCTGTCCTAGTGTTTTAACAATCAGAATCAAGTTAACAAGGGATAGCTCAAGAAAGAAAAGATCTTGCCAGATTTACTGAAAACTACAGAATAGTCTTCTGCATCTGAAATTATTCTTTACTGGAGATTTTTGTTGACACAGCCTTAGACTTTTTGAGTTTCTGAGATGAAAGGACCAATCTCATTTGTCCTACAGCTAATGACTTTTTTTTTCTTTACAGAGTACTAGATGACTACTCTTCTAAATAAAAGGATCATGCAAACATAGATGGAACTAGAGAGGTCTTTAAAGGTCATTGAGTTCAACCCCTCCTTTTCATGTTTAATGAGTTGTTCAAAATCATACTAGTAGTAAATGGCAAAGCTTGATTTTGAACTCGTGTATTTGGATTTCAAGTTTATCTCTGTTACTATATGCCAAGAATTAATTTTCGTGTAGCTAAATTAACTTGGAATTTATCCACAGATTTAAGATTTCACACATACATGAAACAAAGATAATATATATGAGAGGTAAAGTTTATTTAAGTCAGTTCCTTTTTATATCTGTTTCCAACTTCATTAGGCCTAGATCCATTTGTCAAGGAACTAGGAAAAATCTTATACCCTATACTCTAACTTCAACCTGAGAAATCACCTCAGTTTGGATTAGAGAGGGGGCAGATAAAGGGCAGGGAAACAGTCAGAAGGCTGGAGGTGATAATGGCTTGATCTAGGGTAGTAGCAGTATGTGAGAGTGGAGTAGATATAGGCAAGAAAAACTGTGGAGGTAGAAATGGCAGAATATAGCACCAGAATGATAAAGGTAGGCTTAAAGGAAAGGAAAGGGTCCAATATAACTCAGACATTAAGAGCTTGGGGTAGCTAAGAAGATGAGAGTGATCTTAATAGAATTAAGGAAGTTGGGAGGAAGGGTGAATTTAGGGGAGAAAGAGTTCAATTTTTAAAATAGAATGTTTGAAATGGTGGTGAAACACATCCAAGTTGAGATATATACTAGGTGGTCAGAAATAGGGGAGAATTTGAAGTTGCATGTACATCATCATCATATCTCACATTTACTTAGCACTTGAATGTTTACAAAGCACTTTCTTCCTGATAACCTTGTGAGTTTGGCAGTGTAATATTATTCATATGAGGAACATATGAGGAAATTGAGGCTAAGAAAGGGAAGAGCCAGGATTTGAGGATAAGTTTTTTTTTAAATCATCACAGAATTTCAATTTATAGAAACTTCAGAGGCAATATATCCCAACCCATACCTGAACAAGAATTCTCTCTACAACAAATTCAGGAATAAATGACCTAGTCTGTGCTCTAATAACTCTAGACAAGGTGAACTTAAGACCCCCACGATTTGGCAAACAATATTATAGCTTACCACATTTTCTGCAGTGTTTAAATCAAACCTCAGAGAATTGATTAGGTCACCAGGGGATAATGTGTAGAGAGAGAAGTTAGGTACAGCACCTTGGGAAACTCTGACACTTCAGGGAAAAGTGGTCAGGGAACCAACCGTTAAATGAGAATGAAAAGGAATGGGTAGTCAGATCAGAGAACGGGGGAAGAGCCTTGAAGATTCCAAGTGTAACCAGAAGGGAAGAAAAGATGATTAAAAGTGTGAAATGGTGGAGAAAGGTCAAGGACAATGATAACTGATAAACAGCCATAGCACCTGGGAACTAAAAGATCACTAGGAATCTTGGAGACAGCAGTTTCAGGGGAATGGCAAGACCCAAAGCCGTTGTTATTAAGAGTTGAGCAGGTAGTGAGGCAGGGGAGCCTGTTATGTATGTTGCTCTTTCTAGAAATGTGACCATGTGGGAGAAGGAAGATGTAGCTTTTGCAGAATATTTTATCTATTTTAGTCCATTTTAGGCTTTTGCTTTTGCAGAAATAGCTTTTGCAGAAAATTTTATTTATTTTAGTCTATTTTAGGCTATGTGAGGCACACACGTTTGTCTCATGGGAAGGAGCCAGTAGATATGAAGAGATTGAAGATGAACAAGAAAAGCAGTGATTGATGGAATGAAGTCCTAGAGAAGATTATAAGTGATGAAATCAAAGATAAAAAATGGAGGTGTTATTCCCAATAGGTAGCCTATGAGAATTGAATGAAGAGATGATGGGTGAGCACAAAAAAGGTAGTGAATTATTAGGAATGGTGGATGTGGGAGATCATGATAGATGACTTCAATTTTCTTTTTTTTTAAATTTTTTATTAATTTATTTTGACTTATCAACAATCACTTCCATAAGCTTTTGAGTTTTAAATTTTTCTCCCCCTCCCTCCCTATCTCATATGGCGTGCAATCTAATATAGGCTATAGATATGCATTCCTATTAAACATATTTTCACGTTAGTGATGTTGTAAGTAAGAATTAGAACTAATAGGAGGAACCACCAGAAAGAGGAAACAAAACACAACAGAAGAAAAAAATAGCAAATAGTATGCTTTTTTTGTATTTTTTTTTAGGCAATTGGGGTTAAGTGACTTGCCCAGGGTCACACAGCTAGTAAGTGTCAAGTATTTGGTCTGAGGCCGGATATGAACTCAGGTCCTCCTGACTTCAGGGCTGGTACTCGATCCACTGTGCCGCCTAGCTGCCCCACAAATAGTATGCTTTGATCTGCTTTTCAAACTTCATAGTTCTTTCTTTGGATGTGGATAGCATTTTCCACAATGAGGCTTTTGGAGATGTCTTAGATCCTTGTATTGCTGAAAGGGGTTAAGTCTATCAAAGTCAGTCATCACTCAATGTGGCTGTTACTGTGTACAACATCCTCCTGGTTTTGCTCACTTCACTCAGCATCAGACCATACAAGTCTTGCCAGGTTTATCTAAAGTCTGCCTGTTCATCATTTCTTATAGCACAATAGTATTACATTCATATATCACATTCACAATTATGATTACTATCTGTGTCTTTCTCTCCATCCTCCCCCCACCCTGTTTATGTTTTTCTTTCTCCTTTTTCCTTTTCCGTCCTCACTAATATTTTGCTTTTGACCACCGCCTCCCTCAGTCCCTCCTCCCTTCTATTAACTCCTTCCCTTTTCTTCCCCTTTACCCTTACTGCTTCTTCCCTCCCTTCTATCTCCCCTCCATTTTCTTTCCCCTTTTCCCTCCTATTGCCTATAGGGCACATTAGATTTCTATGCCTAACTGATTATGTTATTCCCTTCTTGAGCCAAATCTGATGAGAGTAAGGTTCAAACAATGCTCATCTCCCTCTCTTCTTTCCCTCTACTGTAATAGGTTTTTGTGCCTTTTCCTGTGATGTAATTTACCCTTGTCTGCCTCCTCCTTTCCTTTTCCCTCAGTACATTTTCTTAGTTAGATCAGATTAACTCACTTACTTTGATCCATTTAACCTACTTGATTAGATTTTTTTCATCATTACATCAAAGTCAATTTATACCTACCTGCTTTATGTATATCCCTTTAACATGGTATCATAACAATACAGTTCTCAAGAGTTACAAGTGTCATCTTCCCTTGTAGGGAGGTAAATAGTTTGCCATTATTAACAACATATTGTATCTTTCTGTCCCATTTACCTTTTTATGTCTCTCTTGAGTCTTGTATTTGAAGATCAAATTTTCTGTTGAGCTCTGGTCTTTTTATCAGGAAGGTATGGAAGTCCCCTATTTCATTGAATATCTATTTCATTTCCTGAAAGATCATGTTGATTTTCCCTGGGTAGTTGATCCTTGGTTGTAATCCAAGCTCCTTTGCCTTATGGAATATCATATTCCACGCCCTACAGTGTTTTAATGTAGAAGCTGCAAGGTCCTGTGTAATCCTGACTGTGGTTCTATCATATTTAAATTGTTTCTTTCTGGCTACTTGCAGTATTTTCTCTTTGACCTGGTAATTTTGGAATTTGGCTACTATATTCCTTGGTGTTTTCAATTTTGGATCTCTTTCAGGAGGTGATAGGTGGATTCTTTCTACGGCTATTTTACCCTCTGGTTCTAGGACCTCAGGGCAGTTTTCCTTTATGATTTCCTGAAAGATACTGTCCAGGCTCTTTTTTTCATAGTGATTTTCAGGTAGACCAATAATTTTAAAATTGTTTCTCCTGGATCTATTTTCCAGGTCAGTTGTTTTACTAATAAGGTATTTTACATTTTCATTTATTTTTTTTCATTTTTTTGTTTTTGTTTGACTGATTCTTGCTCCCTCACAGAGTCACTAGCTCCCATTTGCTCAATTCTAATTTTTAACAAACTGTTTTCTTCTATTAGATTTTGTACCTCCTTCCCTATTTGGCCAATTTTATTTTTTAGGGACTTGTTTTCTTCACTGTACTTTTTTCCCAGTTGGCCAATTGTATTTTTTAAGGGCTTGTTTTCTACAGTTAATTTTTGTTCTTCCTTTTCCAAGCTATTGACTCTCTCTTGCATACCTCTCATTTCTTTTCCCATTTTTTCTTCTACCTCTCTCATTTGACTTTTAAAATCCTTCTTGAACTCTTCTAAGAAGTCTTTTTGGGCTTCAGACCAGTTCACATTCCTTTTGAGGTTCCAGATGTGGGTTTGTTGACAGTGTTATCCTCTTCAGAATTTCTGTCTTGATCTTCACTCTTCCCATAATAAGAATCTATCATACGGTTCTTTTTGCTCATGGTGTTTGCTTATTTCCTGGCCTTTAAAGAGATTGGGCTCTCCTGCTGGGGAGCAGAGGCACTGACCCAAGCTTCTTGTGTTGGGAGCCTAGGACCTGGTCACTGGCTTTGTGTGCTGGGGCCTCTGATGCTGGCAGTTGGAAGCTGCAGGATTCTGGTGCTGGACTGGAATCAGCAACACAGGAGCTCTAGGGGTAGGATTGGGTAGTGTGGCTCCTGGAGATTTCCTGCTCACCCAGGCCTTTCCTTCCTTTTGCTTTCTTCAGCTCCTTTCAGATGGATGTTGTAGGGTGTTTATCCACCAGGGGCCCCTTGGAATGCTGCTTCCCTTAGTTTTGCTGAGGCACTGGGAGAGCCAGTTGCTGTGGAATGCTGAGGCACCTGGTGGTTTTCTGAGCTGGTTTCCACCAGTTCCCTTGTCCTCAATGAGGCTTTTGGGGGTCCAGGTGTTGGTGTTTGCTTGCTCCACCACCTGGGCTTCAGGATCCCTTCCTGGTATGCTGATGTGGGGCTTTCCACTAGCTTGCTGGGATGCCTCCCATTCTGTACTTCTCCCCTTCCCCCAAGGTAAGAGGGGCTTTTCCAGTTAATTCCTGAAGCTACCTAGGCTACTGGACTGCTGCACCCCATTTTTCTTCTGGTTCAGCTGTTCCAGGGCTTTTCCTGGGGTGATATTTTCTGGCCTTTCAGGGGTTAATAGGGGAGGATAAGAGAGACTCACGTCTTACCTAGCCATCTTGGCTCCCAGAAGACTTCAATTTTCTTAATAATGAAGCAGTTGAGATCATATGACTCAACAATGGGTGGGTAAAAGTAAAGTTGAGGGCTTGAGGGAAAAAGAGAGGATTATTGGATTATTCACTAGAGGGAGTATGACAGAAGACCAATCCAAGGGCCCAGATGAGGTAATATGGCAAAAGATCTGCACAAGTTCTTTCAGAATTGCTCAGGAGCTAGAGAGAATTTAGGAAAGGTAGATGATGGGGTGGTTGTGTGGTGGGGCTATAGGATCAAAACTCTAAAAGGAGGGAAGTCTGTTGTGAATGGATGGACATTCTTTGAAGTAAAGGTAAAAACCTCCCAGATCTTCTAAGTTAACAGCTATCTGACTTTGGGCAAATTAATTCTGGTGGTATAGAGATAAGTGTTTAACATTTGGTTTACCTGGACAAAAATATACATGACACATTTTAAGTTTCATCTGCATTATTATCATTTCTCTCCATTACTTTCTTAAGTCTAGACAATGAAGAAAACAATAACTCAAGTTCTAATTTATAGAATTGGCTGATTCCCGAGGCTTTAATGCTCACACTGAAAATTTAACAATTGAGTCTTGTGCACTGTTGGATCTGGCTCCAGCATACCCCTGAATTAACCCTTCTTGCCTTTATTTTCCTAATATACAAAGTGAAGGGGGTTTAATGATAATTTTTAGCGCTTCTACCTTTTAAGTCTAAAATCTTGAGTCATGTGGAGATTACTTACAATGTGGCTGATAAGAAGTTCCCTTTGTAATCATGCCAAAGATCTGATATGGATTGTTTCATTCCCAGAGTATTTTGTTTCCCCAAAATGTACTGTCAGTTCTATTCTTACCTTTTATTGCAGGATCTCAAGTTGTTCTTTCTCCAGAGTTCCACCAAAATGGTTTTCCTCTTATAACTTCTCACCATAATTGTTTTCTTGCATTGGAATTGTCAGGAGTCACAGCTGATGTCAGGAGAAGGCTGCTCAAATGATAAATGTGTGATTCTCTTCTGTTACCTGATTTTCACAGTCATGATACCATCTGAGGCAGCTTTATTACAATTGAGATCTGTGGGCAGATTCAATCTATTAAACAAGCAGAAACATGTAGACTAATCAAATAGATGCTAATGAGCAAATAATTGTGGACATGATTAAGCAACTGATGTTACTCATGAAATTGTTTTGGAGTAACTTCGGAGAATACCAGATATTCAGTTTATGATAAAGATATGATTTTGCTAAATTAAATTCTCTGATAGCCATTGATCAAATTTGCTCATGATGAAATGCTTATAGAACATCATGCTCAAATGAATGGGGCTGATCAAACTTCTATTTTCCCTCAGAGAAAAATTTTTTTTCTGACAAAAGCTGCAAGTTTATGTAAGAGCACATTTTAATTGGGAGTGGCATCAATATCATTAGGTGGTCAAATTAAGGAAAACTAATTATACTTGAATCAGTTAATGACAAGATGGTGGGTTGTTTTTTGTTGAACCTTCCAATTTTATAATCCCCCAAAAAGGAAATATTCACCAAGTCTATCAAAATTTAAGTTGAATCCACAAGATGTGACAGAAATATCAAATAAGATAAAAGCCTCATGAAATTACATCAGAGAACTTAAATACTTAGAAGGCCTCTCAATTCCTAGCCTGCCCTGTAATATGAAGTATAACCTACAAAAGCAACTTCAGAGATTTGTGTTTCCAGATCTCTTTCTGGCTATTCCTCAGCAATATTTCATTTTGAACCACATATATGTCCTTCCAAAGAGGCAAAAATTATTGATCCTGCTCAGTCAGGTGAAAGAATGAGAGTATAGCTGGGTGTGGGTAACTGGAGGACAGGAAGTCATTTGGCAAATTAGAAGGGAAGGGCACCAGAAACTTTATGAAATCAGTCAAGTTCTTTGCCCAGCATAAAGTCCCTCGGGTGAGCCTCAGCCTTTACTCTGGGCAAAGACCTAGTTAGGCACTCATACCCAAGAATTCAGCTAGGTAGAGGATGTCTGCAGTAAAAGAAGAAGGAGCCAAATAAAAAAGGAGGGAAGTAAGAGATAAACTATTGGGAATATAAGAAAAAGGCTAAAATTCAAAACTCCAAGACAACGGGGCTACATTTAAACCAGAAATGTATTTGTAAATACTTGACAACTAGTTCTCTGAAAAATGTAGCCAGGACATACTTCATTATTAGTACTTCATCCATCATTTTGTTAAGTCCAGACTATCAAGAAAACAATAAGTCAACTCCTCATTTGAAGTATATGCTAATTCCCAAATTGAAATTTTGCTCAAATTGAAAATGTATCAATAGGCTCTTGGATTGTCAGAGTACACTGCTGATTTAAGTATAGCACCCAAGCAGGAAAACCAATAACAAGATTCTTAAATACCAAAGGAAAGAATGAGTAAAATTAAAAGAAAGGCTATATGACTGAAGAGAAAATGAAACAAAGCCCTGCAGTGAAAATATTCTGAGGCATATGCAGAAAACTTGGAGCAACAGTTAGACAATATAAAATGCTTCAAAAGAGACATAAAACTTTGAAATAAAGGCATTAGTATGGAAATCAGAGCTCCCAAAGAAGAAATAACAAAGACATACAACATGGCAAACAATATACGATGCGTGATTGAAAACCTCTCCAAAGCAGTAAAGGTTCTGAAAAAGAGAATAATAGATCAAAATCACCAAAATACATAAGGAGGGAATAAAAGTTGGCAGAAATGAAGCAAAAAAAACTTTGAAAGAATGCACGGATTATATGAAAGCCAAAGCATGACCTTGAACACAGGATGTGCAGAAGGAACTTGTGCCTCAGAGGCCTCCTCATAAAATATGATAAGCACCACTTAATAGGAAATGATATGAGACTGCCAGATTGATTTTTAATATTTTTTGGCAAAATGTTGATTGGTCAAATCTACAAATTGCTAGATGAGAAAAAGTCCACATGAGAAACTAATGCATGCAGTGTTTAAATTTCACGATTTCAATAGCAAACAACAGTGTGCCAGCAGTCAGGAGAAATGCCTTCAACTATGCAATAACATCAATTCAAATGTCTGCCATTACTCTGCAACTACAAGAACTACACACTTATACACATACATATGGTATAGCAGAAGAAAGCAGAATAAAATGATAACAAAAATAAGTCAAAAAGAGGGTACCCTTGACACTACCAGAACTCAAACTACAATACTAAGGTATATAATATTGTATTTTTTATAAAAGAAAAGAAAATCCATGGAATAATCTTGATGGAAACAATAGAGCTTGGTAAAGGCCAAAACACACATTACTGGAAAATGGATAACAAATGGAGGGAAAACTAGAAATCAGTCCAACAAAAATGGATTTTAAACATTGTCTTTCACTGTATTGGGTAACAAATTACAAATAGATAGAGGTATCAAATATAAGGAGTCCTAATTTAAAATTATTATGACATTAGAAATGAAATCTTTTTGTTACTGTGTGTGCATACAAAAAGCATCAAGAGGCTGGCCTCTGCTCCTCCATCATTTCAAAGTTTCAAGAGGCCCTGAATCAAAGAAAAGAAGATACAAACAGCAGGCAGACTTATTTCAGACACAAGGTTACTGAGGTGGCCATACCTTTGCCAGATGATAATAATTAAGAGCCACATTTCAACATACTATGAGTGAAGTTGGAAACCTGATTTCAGGTAGTTGAGTAATAAGTAGGGGTTAAGTCAGTGACATTCTTTAAAGGAATTCAACACTGAATGGCAGGAAGAGACATAGGAACATAGTCTGAGCAGCTGAAAAAATCAAGGAAATTTTGTGTTGTTTATTAGGGTGAACAAAATCTGTGTCTGTAAATAGGATGGAAAGTGATAACATACAGAGAGAGACTGAAGATGAGGGAATCAATTATCAAAGGATAAAATTCTGTAGATGAGAGAGGGTGGCATAGGTATAAGTGAGGGGTTATCTTTGGCAAAAAAAAAAAAAGAGCTAATGACCTCTGAAAATGGAGCAGGGCATGGTAAGAATATAATGAGATTTAAAATACTAAGAATAGGTGATGAAGCTAGGAAACCCCAATCTTGTCAGTAAAGTAGGATGTCACACTTGAGGAAATACCTCAATCCTCAATCATGCAGCTATTTTGGTTAGTCTGAGGATCATATAAAGGGGCAGAATGGTAGAGTGATGGAATGCTATTCTTAGAGTCAGTATGCCCTGGTTTGAATCCTGCCTCATAAGCTTAAGAACTGTGTACCTTTGGGTAAAGCACTTAAACTTTATCACTTTCAACCTTCTTATCCTTAAAATAACCAGTGGCAGCTAGGTGGTGCAGTGGATAGGGCACCAGCCTTGGAGTCAGGAGGGCCTGAGTTCAAATCTGGCCTCAGACACATAACACTTACTAGCTGTGTGACCCTGGGCAAGTCACTTAACCCCATTGCCTAGCCAAAAACAAACAAAACAAACAAACAAAAATTATCATAGGGCTTCCCTCACATTTGTTGTCAGTCATTCAACAGACATTTATAAGTGCTCACAATATATTGTGAGGACCAAAAAAAAAAAAGATAATAAATGTAAAGTGCTTTTCAAATAGTGCATTATATAAATGTCAGTTATTAGTATTTAGTTATGTTTTCTGGTGAAAATTTTATTTTTACCTTGGAATTATGTATCTTAGGAACATCAAGATATACCATTGTCTCTTATGAAATAAAACTTATGATCACAATAGTGAGTAATGGAGAAGTACACAGTGGCTGTGAACAATGAGGAATTCTGAGGAAAAACAGAAGTAAAATATCATCAAGGACTTCTATGACCGAAAGAGATGACAGTCTAGTCTATGGTACACATAATGAGGCAGGACATCTGGACTGCCAAGGTGCTCCATTGCTACCCTTGCAACACTGGGAGAAAGTAAGAAGAACTGCTAACATGTTGGCTGGATCTCTATGTGGCAAACTTTTGGGAAGTCATGGATAAAATGCTAAAGATACACACCTTGCAATAGTTGCGATCTGTATGGTTGCAGGGAATCCCATTCCCACTGGTTTGGTATAACATCATAGACAAAAATGTATACATTTTGGTGAGAGTGTACCCAACTTAAGTCAAAATGGCTTATATTGAGATATCCAGGTTTACTGCTGTGCTTCATCTTCTCTACTAATTGTGTGTTTTTATCAGTTTTCATGGAATTCACTTCCTTCTAATTATTGACCTAGGAGTAGAATGATAGGAAAGAAGTTCATTGGAAAGGAAAGATTCATGTACAGGATTTCTCCTGTACTTTCTAATACAGCCATGTTGCTATCAAAGAACATGAACATTGACAACTAATTTGTGGACAGAACAGGCAAAATTAAATGTTTACATGAGCTTCTTTTTCCCCCGAATTAGTTTCTTCATCAATCTATATGCCCTCATATTGAAAAATATTCTACAGATCCACAAAGCCTGAATAATAGTTTTCTTGATCTACTCTGGCTGGGTCAAAAGGTCAAAGACCTTTATCTGTGAATATAATTTCCTAGTAATGATGGCTAAGCACACAACTGCTTGCAGACTTGTATGATTATGTTATTATTCTGAAATCATATATTTAATTATTTTTACTCTTGCCAATCAATTGGTCTGATTAGTCCTATTACTAGTATCATATACCTCACTTTATTCACCTTATTCTTTATATACCCCACCAGTGTTCATTCTGTTTATGTGAAGTAATAAAGGAATGATACTCAAAATATATTAAATATTTGGAAATGTTTCAACTCTCAGTCCTGATCTTCAAGAGAGAGGTGGTTCAGTTCCTAAAATTTGTCTTATAACGCAAAGTTAGTATGGAGTGGGGGAGGGGTTGGGAGAGGGCAATAGGAGGACATTCCTTAAAGTTCCATTAGTATGCTCTTAACCTATGAAAAGGTTAATTTATCTTATATCATTTCAATCAAAATAATGGACATAAAAAGATCGTGTTTTGTATGAATTTATGCAGAATGGCAGTTACAATTAATGTCAGGACTCTAAAGATAAGTGTTACAGTACATTAAAAATCATGAATCAATATCAATTTTACTGAACCAGAGTCATGAGGGAACCTGAAATGAATTATGAAATTTGACTATATTTAATATTTAAGAAAATGATTTATGAGTCATTAATATGAAACATTTTACTGTGCAAATACGGTAAGTCATAGATAAGGAAGCCAATTAATGAACCTTTAAGCATATTTTTCAGATCACTTCATCAATTTGATAAAGAAAATTTTGAAATGAAATGAATAATGAAGGATTCTTTCAAAACAATTCTGTGCTGTCCATAGCTGGGGCAGTAAAAAAAAAATTGAAGAAAATAGCAATTAAAACAGCGTAGAAAGATTTAAAAAAAAAAGAAATGGAATATTTTGTTTAGAAATTGAAGAAGATAGATTTTTATTCATTTCCTCCCTTTTTTGGTTTTTGGATTATTATTTTTTCTTATTCTTTCCATGAAAGTCATTCTGAGAGATAGCATGGAATAATGTATGTTAGGCTAACCTAAAAGGCATTAAAACCTGGGTTCAAATTCAGCTATTGACACATAATAGTTATCTGGCTAAGGGAAAGTTGCTTATCGATGCAATTACCTGGGTAATTTTCTAGGTTGTGGAACAGTTGCTTATCTGGCACTGGTAGAGAGTTTCCTTATGGAAGCTTCTTACACTGAAGAAATCACATATCTATCCCCTCCCCACAATATCCCCACCATATAAAAACAAACAAACAAAAAATAAAACCTTCCTCAGAGGTTCACCAGTGAAGATGATCCTCACTCCTCAAAGGCTATGACAAAGAAGTGAATACTTTGGTACCACATTCCAAGGAAGGCATGTACATGTGCTTTTCAAGAACCAGTCCAGGGGTTAGGACTTCCGGGAACCTAGATGGCAGAGTAAGCAGTAACTTATGCACTCTCCCTTATTGACCTTGAAAAACCCAGAAAATACTGCCCCAAGAAAATTCCTGGAAGAGTGGAGCCAGCAGAAAGACAGTGTGCAACACTCTTGTACCTCTTGAGGCTAGAGGGATTAATGGGAAAGGACCCTATTGCTGTGAGTGAAGGGGACCAGGACAGGAGACAACCTGGCAAACCTGTGGGAGATCTTGAAACCTAAGGTGGTGGCGCTGGCAAGTGCAACACCAGACCCCCCACCCCACCCCCTCGCCCACATGCATTGGCACAGCCAGGGCAACTGGCAGATGCCAGAGCAGAGAACCACCAAGTGCACTGATGGACAGGAATCCACCAGCAGCTGAACCTAACCTACTCTAGTGCAGCCCCAGAAGAGGAGGTGACCTTCAGCAGCCAGACCACCCCCAATCCCCACTCTGTGAGCTTCAGTGTAATCCTGAGGAAATACAGAAAAAAAAAATCTGGCCTCGGCACACACCAGCCACCACCACTAGCGCGGTACCAGGTAAGCTACCAGACCCCTGTAGTCTCCAGCTCCCAGCACCAGAGACCCAGCACACAAAGCCAGTAACCAGGCCCCTACCCAGCACAAGAAGCATGGGACAGTGCCCCATGTCCCCCAGAAGAAGAGATCAACTTTAAAAGCCTGGAAAAAGGCAAACACCATGAGCAAAAAGCAACAAAGAAAAACAGTGACTATAGATTCTTGCTATGGGGACAGGGAAGATCAAAAGGAAATTCAGAAGAGGACAACGTTGTCAATATACCCACATCCAAAACCTCAAAGGGGAATATGATCTGATCTTAATCCCAAAAAGCCTTCTTAGAAAAGCTCAAGAAGGATTTTAAAAATCAAATAAGAGAGGTAGAAGAAAAAATGAACAATTACTTTAAAAATACAATTGACAAAATGGAAAAAAAGCACACTGAAGAAAACAACTCCTTAAAAATGGAATTGGCAAAAGGGAAAAGGAGGTACAAAAGTTAACTGAAGAAAACAGTTCATTAAAATTAGAATTCAGCAAGTGGAAGCTAATGACTCTATGAAACATCAAAAATCAGTCAAAATCAAAAGAATGAAAAAAATAGAAGAAAACCTAAAATATCTCATGGGAAAAACAACTGACCTGGAAAATAGATCCAGGAGAGATAACTTAAGAATTATTGTCTACCTGAAAGCCATGATCAGAAAAAGAGCCTTAACAGATTCAAGAAATCATCAAGGAAAACTGTCCTGAAGTCTTAGAAGCAGAAGGTAAAAGTCATCACAAGAATCCACCGATCACCTCCTGAAAGAGATCCCAAATTTAAAATGCCAAGTAATATGTGTGCAGTCAAATTCCAGAATTATCAGGTCAAGGAGAAAATACTGCAAGCATGCAGAAAGAAACAATTGAAATATCATGGAACTACAGCCAGGATTATTCAGGACCTTGCAGCTTCTGCATTAAATGGTCAGAGGTCTTAGAATATAATACTCCTTAAGGCAAAGGAGCTTGGATTGCAACCAAGAATCAACGACCCAGCAAAACTGAGTGTAAACTTTCAGGGCAGGAGATGGATATTCAATGAAGTAGGGTTCTTACAGATCTTCCTGATGAAAAGCCCAGAGCTCAATGGAAAACTTGATCTTCAAATACAAGACTCAAGAGAGGCATGAAAAGGTGAACAAGAAAGAAAAAAACATGCTATTCAATAAAGGCAAACTATTTACATCCTA
Organism: Vombatus ursinus; assembly: GCF_900497805.2. Lineage (NCBI taxonomy): Eukaryota > Metazoa > Chordata > Mammalia > Diprotodontia > Vombatidae > Vombatus > Vombatus ursinus. The sequence continues at coordinate 68,288,330 of NW_020954576.1, forward strand.
CATGGGAAGATACTTGTAACTCTTGAGAACTGTACCTTTATTATAACATTTAGAAGAGCTATATATAACAGAGGATGTGGGTAAAGTTGACTTTGATGTGATGATTAAAAAAAACTAATTAAGTGGTGAAATGGGATTGTAATGGGAGAAGAGGAAAGAAGGAGGTAGGAAAGGGTAAATTACATTTCATGAAGAGATACAAAAACATATTACAGAAGAGGGAAAGAAGGGAGAGAGATGAGCATTATTTGAAACTTATTCTCACTGGATATGGTTCAAAGACAGACTCAGGTATAGAAATCTAACTTACCCTACAAGTAGTAGGAAGGGAAAGAAAAGAGAGGGGGCTGATAGAAGGGAGGAAAGATTGAGGTAAGTGGTAGTCAAAAGGAAAATTCTAGTTAGGAGGGAAAGGAAGAAAGGAAAAATAAAAGCATAAACCAGGGTGGGGGGAATAGGATGGTGAAAAAGACACAGATAGTAATCATAACTGTGAGTGTGAACGCAATGAACTCTCCCATAAAAAGTTGATAGCAGAATGGATTAAAAACAATAATCTTACAATATATTGTTTACAAGAAACACATTTGAACCAGAGGGATATACACAGAGTAAAGGTAAAAGGCTGGCGTAAAGTACATTATACTTCAGGTGAAGTTAAAAAAAAAAAAAGATTTAGTAACCCTGACCTCAGAAAAAGTAAAATCAAAAATAGATCTAATTAAAAGATATAAGGAAGGGAACTACATCCTGCTTAAAGACACTATAGACAATTAAATAATATCATTACTAAACATATATGCAACAAGTGGTATAGCATCCAAATTCTTAGAGGAGAAGTTCAGGGAGTTATAGGAAGAAATAGACAGCAAAATTACACTAGTGGGAGAGCTCAACCTCCCCGTCTTTGAACTAAGTAAATCTAACCACAAAAACATGAAAGAAGTTAAGGAGGTGAATAGAATTGTAGAAGAGGTGTATATGGTGTATCTCTGGAGAAAATTGAATGGGTATAGAAAGGAATATACCTTTTTCTCAGTGGTATATGGCACCTGCACAAAAATTGACCATGTACCAGGACACAAAAACCTTATAATCCAATGCAGAATGGCAGAAATATTAAGTGCATCTTTTTCAGATCATGCTGCAACAAAAATTACATGTAATAAAAGTCCATGGAAAGATAGACTACAAATTAATTGGAAACTAAATAATCTAATCCTAAAGAATGAGTGGGTGAAACAACACATCATAGAAACAATCAATAACTTCACCCAAGAGACAACATACCAAAAACTTATGGGATACAGTGAAAGTGGTTCTTCGGGGAAGTTTTATATCCCTAAATGCTTACATGAATAAAATAGAGAAAAAAGTGAATTGGGAATGCAACTAAAAAACTAGAAAAAAGGACAATTTAAAAATCCCCAATTAAATAACAAATTAGAAATACTGAAAACCAAAGGAGAGATTAATAAAATTGAAACTATTGAACTAATAAAACTAGAAGCTGGTTTATGAAAAAAAAAACTATAAAATAGATAAACCTTAGACTGAACTAATATAAAAAAATGACAATTCTACCTAAGTTAATTAACCTATTCGGCACCATACCAATCAAACTACCAAAAAGTATTTAATACTGCCAGAAAAATTAATATCAAATTCATCTGGAAGAACAAAAGGTCCAGATTATCAAGGGAATTAATGAAAAGAAATGCAAGTGAAGGTGGCCTACCCATACCAGATATTAAATTGTATTATAAAGCAGCAATCATAAAACCTACTTGGTACTGGCTAAGAAATATAATGGTTGATCAGTGGAATAGGTTAGGTACACAAGTCACAGTAGTCAATGACTATAGTAATCTACTATTTGATAAACCCACGACTCCAGCTTCTGGGATAAGAATTCACTATTTGACAAAAAGTGCTGGGAAAACTGGAAAATAGTATGGTAGAAAGTAGGCATAGACTAACATTTTACACTGTATACCAAAAGAAAGTAAAAATGGGGTACAATTTAAATATAAAGGCTGATACTATAAGCTAACTGGGAGAGCAAGGTTTACTTGTCAGATTTTTGGAGATCAGAATAACTTATGACCAAACAAGAGATAGAGAACATTATGAAATGCAAAACGCATAATTTTGATTACATTAAATTGAAAAGTTTTGCAGAAAACCAATGCAACCAAGATTAGGAGGGAAGCAGAAAACTGGGAAAGAATTTTTGCAACCAGTGTCTCTGATAAAGTCTCATTTCTAAAATATATAGAGAATTGAGTCAATTTATAAGAATATAAGTGATTCATCAATTGATAAATAGTCAAAGGATATGAACAGGCAGTTTTTGGATGAAGAAGTTAAAGCTATCTATAGTCATATGAAAAAAATGCTCTAAATCACTATTGATTAGAGAATGCAAATCAAAACAATTTTGAGGTACCATATCACACCTATCAGATTGGCTAATGTGACAAAACAAGAAAATGTTAAATGCTCAAGAAGATAAATTGGAATACTAATGCATTGTTGGTGGAGTTTTGAACTGATCTAACCATTCTGGAGAGTAATTTGGAACTGTGCCTAAAGGGTTATAAAACTGTGCATACTGTAACTCCAAAAGACTCATGATGGAAAATGCTATCTACATCCAGAAAAACAACTATGGAGTCTGAATGCAGATTGAAGCATATTAGTTACGCTCTCTCTCTTTTTTTTGTTTTTTCTTTCTCATGGTTTCTCCCTTTGGTTCTAATTCTTCTTTATAACATGACTAATGTGAAAATAGGTTTGTATGAATGTATATGTTGAGCCTATATCAAATTACATTCTGTCTTGGGGTTTGGGAGGGGAGAGATGGGGAGAAAATTTTTAACTCAAAATCTTATCAAAGTGAATGTTGGAAAGTAAAAATAAATAAATAAATAAATGAAATTATTTAAAAAAAAAACACTCCAGTTAAATTTGGAGAGGAACATCAGCAGGTTGTCTGAGTGATACATTTTTCAATCATAACTACTTACAAATATATTGAAACAAATTATAAAATGATTATATGATTGATGTCCAAGCCGCTTAAACTAGTAAATATTTCTATCAGTATTCCTTTGCCTAGGAGTATCTCCTATATATCAAAAATGGAATCTTTCAGAATCCCAGAATGTCATCCTATTTAAAACTATAATCTCTAAGAAGGGGGGCTTTAGACATCTGTCACCGTTCTCAAAGTATTGACATCTAATGATTGTTATAAGAAAATCTTGTGTAAGTTTGTAAAGGTAAGAACATTCTCATGGAATTACTTTTTTTTAAATAAATTTATTTATTTTTAGTTTTCAACATTTACTTCCACAAGATTTTGAGTTCCAAATTTTCACCCCATCTCACCCCTCCCCCACCCCAAGATAGCATGCATTCTGAATACCCCTTCTCTTAGCCTTCCTTCCCTTCTATTTCTTCCCCCCTTCTCTTATCCCCTTTCCCTTCTATTTTCCTGTAGGGCAGGATAGATTTCTGTACCCCATTTCCTGTATTTCTTATTTCCCAGTTGCATGTGAAAACATTTCTTTTTAAACATGTGTTTTTAAAACTTTGGGTTCCAAATTTTCTCCCTTCCTCCCTCCCCACCCACCCTCATTGAAAAGGCAAGCAACTCAATATAGGCTACACATATGCAGTTATGCAAAACACTTCCATAGTAGACATGCGGTGAAAAACTAACTTCCCTTAATCCTATCCCTCCCCCCATTTATTCTATTCTTTCTTTTGACTCTGTCCCTCCTCAGAAGTATTTGCTTCTGATTACCCCCTTTCCCAATCTGCTCTCCTCTCTATCACCCCCCTACTTTCTTGTCCCCTTCCCCTCCTGTTTTCCTGTAGGGCAAGACAGATTTCCATACCCAATTGAGTGTGTATGTTATTCCCTCCTTAAGTCAAATCCTATGAGAATAAGATTCACTCATTCCCTCTCACCTTCCCCCTTTTCCCCTACACTATAAGAGCCTTTTCTTTTCTGTTTTTTGTGAGATAGTTTACCCCATTCTACCTCTCCCTTTCTCTTTCTCCTAGTATAATCCTCTCTCACCCCTTAATTTTATTCTCCAGATATGACCCCTTCATCTTCAACTCACCCTGTGCCCTCTATCTATCTATCTATCTATATACATAGATATAATTTTTTCCCTCCAACTACCCTAATACTGACAAAGGTCTCATGAGTTATAAATATCATCTTTCCATGTAGGAATGTAAACAGCTCAACCTTAATAAGTCTCTTATGATTTCTCTTACCTGTTCACCTCTTCATGTTCCACTTGAGTTTTGTATTGGAAAGTTAAATTTTCTATTCAGCTCTGGTCTTTTCATCAGGAATGCTTGAAAGTCCTCTATTTCACTGAATGACCATTTTTTTCCCCTGAAGAATTATACTCAGTTTTGCTGGGTAGGTGATTCTTGGTTGTAGTCCTATCTCCCTTGCCCTTTGGAATATTATATTCCATGCCCTGCAGTCCCTTAATATAGAAGCTGCTAAATCTTGGGTTATCCTGATTGTGTTTCCACAATACTTGAATTGTTTCTTTCTGGCTGCTTGTAATATTTTCTCCTTGACCTGGGAGCTCTGGAATTTGGCTACAATATTCCTAGGAGTTGTCCTTTGGGGATCTCTTTCAGGAGGAGATCGATGGATTCTTTCAATTTCTATTTTGTCCTCTGGTTCTAAAATATCAGGGCAGTTTTCCTGGATAATTTCTTGAAAGATGATGTCTAGGCTGTTTTTTTTTGATCATGACTTTCAGATAGTCCAATAATTTTTAAATTCTCTCTCCTGGATCTATTTTCCAGGTCAGTTGTTTTTCCAGTGAGATATTTCACATTGTTTTCTAATTTTTCATTCTTTTGGATTTGTTTTACAGTGTCTTGATTTCTCATAAAGTCACTAGCTTCCAATTGCTCTATTCTAATTTTTAAGGAAGTATTTTCTTCAGTAATCTTTTGGATATTCTTTTCCATTTGGCCAGTTTTGCTTTTTAGGGCATTCTTCTCCTCATTGGCTTTTTGGACCTCTTTTGCCATTTGGCTTAGGTTATTTTTTTAAGTTGTTATTTTCTTCAGTATTTTTTTGGGTCTCCTTTAGCATCCCTCTCAGTTTTTCCTCTACTTCTCTTACTTGCTTCTCAAAATCCCTTTTGAGCTCTTCCAAGGCCTGGGACTGATTCATATTTTTCTTGGAGGCTTTGGATGTAGGAGCTTTGACTTTGTTGTCTTCTGGTTGTATGTTTTGATCTTCTTTGTCACCATTTGTCACCAAAGTAAGATAATATAGTCTGACTCTTTTTGCACTGCTTGCTCATGATCCCAACCAGTTACTTGAGTTTTAAACTCTTTTGTTAAGAGTTTGTTTGCAGTGTGGAGAATGCACTGTCCCAAGTTTCGGGGGTTTGTACAGTTGTTTTCAGAGATACTTCTAGGGACCTGAAAATTTTCAGTTCTTCCAAGGTGCTATGATAAGGGGTGAGGTGTTTTCTCTCTACCGCCATAACAAGCTCCACCACGCCAGCACTCCTCCTCACCCCAGGACTGCCCCTCAGAACTCTGACCCAGATCCAAGTACAGGCAAATCAAGAGATTCCTACCTCAGCACTGGCAAAGAGATTCTTGCAATCCCCCTCTTATCAGCCACTTGATTCCCCCTCAGTCTGTGGGCCAGAAGCTCAGGAGGCAGCCGCTGCCCTGAGGGTGGCTGAGACCTAGCTTCTTCTCTCACCACAGTCACAGACTTTTCCCATTGACCTTCCAAGTTGTCTTTGGCATTTGTGGGTGGAGAAGTCTGGAAACCACCACAGCTGCCTGTGATTCAGTCCTCTGAGGCCTGTTCCAGGTTTGCTGCGGCCTGCGTGCCCACGCTGAACTCTGCTCCTCTCCCTGCCAGGTGTGATATACCTTCCCAATCAGCTATCCAGGTTGTCTTTGGCTGGAAATTTGTTTTACTCTGTTTTTTTTGTGGGTTCTGCTGCTTTAGAATTTGTTTAGAGTCATTTTTTATAGGTATTTGGAGGGGTTTGAGGGAGAGCTCAGGCAAGTCACTGCTTTCCCTTGGCCATCCATTCTCATCGAATTTCAAGTGAATTTTTGTTGTTGTTATTCAGTTGTGTCTGACTTTTTGTGACCATACTTGGCATATTTTTTTTTTTTTTGGCAAAGATTTTGGAGCGATTTGCCATTTCCTTCTTCAGCCCATTCTACAGATGAGGAAAGTGAGGCAAATAGAATTAAGTGACTTGCTCAGAGTCACACAGTATCTGAGATTGACTCCAGGCCTGCAGCTCTATCCACTGCTCCACCAAGCTGCCCCCAAGTGAATATTAATTCTATACTAATGTGTGTACTTGTTTTCCCTAGAATGAAGTTCCATGAAAGCAAGGACTGTTGATCTTTTCTCTTCATATCCCTAGTGCCAATTTAATATAGTGCCTGACACACAGCTGCTTAATTAATTAGCTTGTTGAATGATTGATCTAGAAAGAATTTTTGCTAATCCAGTTATAGGTGTGTAATACTCTCTTCTCAAAATATAATGCTATATTTTATATTTGGCACAATTTTCATTGGAAAACAATTCAAACATTTGTGAATGTTTGGCAGTAGAAAATCTGGCAGACATTTGGGGTCTTTTAACAGATTGTCACAAATCTATTTACCACTTAATGTTTTCCAACCTAGAAATGAGTGGCAACATTCATAAAAGCCTTTGGTTGCACCTCCAAAATCAATATGTGGGCATATCAAAATGAACACCACCAAGTGCTTGCTATGCCTTGTGAGAGAAAAAGTAAAGGTTTTATCGGGAACATATTCATAAGTGAATATGTCTGTTAGTCTATGTATATCTCACTGTTTATAGAAGAACTATGTTATTAAAAGACCAAATATCTGAAAAGTAAAAAATTTAGTTATATATCTAGATATTTTAAATCTTTTAATTAGACAAATAAGTTATAAGTGTATGTGATCTCTATGAATTGGCTTGCCAAAAACAACAGACCTACATATGATTTGTCTATCTCAAAATAATGGTCATAGTAATATTGCTTTCACACATGTCTGTTATAAACCACTTTTTCCTTCCTATCTCTTTTACTTGCTTCCATGGAGCTATCTCCACCAATTCAGCTAAACTCACAAACTTATTAAGCAGCTACAATTTAAAAACACTTATTGGAGTTCTCTGGAGCACTTCTTAAACTGTGGGCCACAATCCCATATGGGGTCATGAAAAATTTGGCAACAATAAAAGCTTTCTGAATGCACAATGACCAAAAATTAATTAAAAATCAAACATGCAATGATTCTGAAATGTTTCTGGCAACACTTACCCATGTTGCATTGTGCAACTTCACTGCACCCTTGGTTCTGAACACAGAGTGTGTGCACGTTGCACTGTGCATTCCCTCAGGCCACACAACACCAACTAATGCTGCCAAAATGCAAAAAAAAGGGGTCCTGAGTGGGAAAAAAAGTATAAGAAGCCCTGATCTAGAGGACACAAAAATTAAATAAGGCACAGCTCTAAATTTCAATGAATTTGTTCTTATGGACTGCCAGAGTTCTGTACTTGGTCTATTCTAAGCATCAATTATATTATTGCCTTAATTGAAAGCATAAATGGTATGCTTTTCAAATCAATGAATTAAAGGAAACTGGGGACATACTCAACAGGTTAGATCCAATAAAATGGAATCTGGATAGCCTAAGAGTCTTCCTTACAATTACAGCAATTCAAAAATCAAATCAGGAAGCTCAGAAGATAATACATTTCCTTAGTAGGGGGAGGCTCTAAGCAGAGGTATTTTGTGAAAAGGAGTCTTGTTTCAGTTTGGTTGGGACTACATGGCCAGGGAAGTTCTTACAGTTCTAAAATGTTAAAATTCTACAACTCCTGCCTTCTTTGTCTTCACCAATATCTCCTCCCCCTCCTCACCCCAATTTGAGCCCTTTAAAATGGTTTCTGATAGCAAAGCATGTTTTACCCAAGGGCTGCTAGTAAATGTTCAATAACCAACTTAAAAAATGTATTCAAGACACACTTATAAAATGAATAAGCACTAACATTTTCTCTATTACTTTCTTAAGTTTGAATCAGTTTAAGCCGAACTCAAACAGAAATAGGACCAGTAAGGGACTACTAACCCATATAGAAGGATCCTTGTGTGGCATATTAACTTAGTTATAAAAACGAATGTTATCTTTTTTGTTGTACTTTTATATATTTTGTTAAATATTTTCCAGTTACATTTTAATCTGGTTTGGGCTACACCTGGAGCATTTGACACCTCTGTATAGATAATCAACTAAACAATAAATCAAGCCCTGATTTGTAACATTTCTGAGGTGTAATATTTCAGTTTACACTGAAAATTTAACAATTGTTTCTCCCTATCTGGTTCCAGAACACCCCTGGCTTAATCCCTCTCAATCTTCCTCCCCTCATTTTTTTTTGTTTTGTTTTATAGGAAAAGCCCATGATAGACACTGGACTTCTTTTACAGGTAGCTTCTATGAAGAAGTAATGAAAATCACCTCACAGAAGAAGGTGTGGACAGCAATCCAAATCACCTAGTGAACTAGAGTCAGTGTGTATTATAACAATATAGTATAAGAAGAACTATACTACAAAGCAGGAAACTTTGGTTCTATTCAGTTTCTTTGACAACACACACACACACACACCCTCTTCTTGCTAGAAGCATTTAAACTCTTAGGCTTAGGTTGCATCATTTGTAAAACAAGAATAATAATACTTTACCTTTCTGAAGCCAGGAACATAACCAGGTGACCTCCTGAAGTCTCTGTAAACTCTAAGACCTGATTCCCACAACTTCTTGTTCAAATGAGTCCATTATAATGAATATTGGGAAGTGGAATTTCGAGAGGTTGGGTTTCTCTTCATTTATCTTCATATCCTGTTCAAAAGTTGGAAATTCTTCTTAAAACAACAATCCAGAAATCTCAATATGACTTCTTGACAATGAATGCCTTTTTAACAGTTTATATTAAGTCAATTTTTTCGTAATTGTAATATTGTTGAATCCCAAACATTCCACGATACAGGCCACCCTAGTATTATCTGTCCTCATCTAAAAGTACAGGATTTTTAAAAGGTAACCAATCCATTAATATTTATTTAGGATTTGTGTCTATTTGAGACAACTTCTGAAGAAAACACTTAAAAACAAACATAAGGAAACAGAAGTAGGTCTTCTTATCAAATGTTGCTCCCCTTAATTGCATGCCCAAATGTTAAAGTATAACTAAATGCTGGTGGAATTATAGCCTAATAGTAAGTCATTTATTTGGCTATTATAATACTATCACTATAACCTGATTCAAGTCATGCAAGGGACCTTCCTTTCTTCTTCTGATTTGTTATATTAATGCTAATATATTCTTGGCAACTGCTATGCTAGAAAAGAACATACTATGGAGGCAGAGCCAAGGTGGCAGAGAAAAGGCAGGGACTTGCCTCTTCCCCAAACCACCCCAAATACCTAAAAATAATGCTTCAAAGCAAATTCTAGAGTTGCACAACCACAAAAGGACAGAATGAAACAATTTTACTATCTAAAACAACTTAGAAGGTTGACCAGAAATGTCTGTTGCACCAAGGTGAGAGTGGAGTCCATTCCAGTGAAGGCTATGCCAACATAGAATGTGCCCCAGCAAATCAGGACCAGGCCTTGGCGGCAATGTCATCAGTGACAGTTTCTGATGGTAAGAGGGTCAGACACCAGTCAGAAGGATCAAAGGTCCCTTTACTGGCATGGGGTGGGGATAGAGGCAGGGCTCTTTTGCATCTTCGAACTAAGTTGCAGTCCTGGGTCTCAGTCCCAGGGTGAGGAGGTATACTAGAGCTTGTGTCCACAGGGCACAGGGGCCCTGGTCACACTTCCAGGGCTGAAAAGAGTCCTTGTGATCACTCACAGACCAGTGCATATTACAGGAGAGTAGTAAACACACTTCTCCCTAGATCATACCATCTTGGAAGAACAAAAATTTACATGTCCCCAGAATTACCTCTGAAAACAGATGGGCAAAAATCTGAAGCTTGGGACTATGCTCTCTCTCTCGTGAAGCAGAGTCCCACTTCAGCATAGAGTTAAAAGTCAAGAAATAGACTGGAAAATGAATAAGCAGGATAAAAAGATCCTGATAACATAGAAGGTTACTATGGTGACAGAAAGATCAAAACACAAACCCAGAAGAAGACAATAAAGTCAAAGCTCCTACATCCAAGGACTGAAAGAAAATTATGAATTGGCACCAAAACATGGAGATGCTCAAAAAGGATTTTAAAAATCAAGTAAGAGAGGTAGAGGGAAAATTGGGAACAGAAATGAGAGTGATGCAAGAAAATCATGAAAAAAGAGTCAACAGTTTGGTAAAAGAGGCACAGAAAACACTGAAGAAAATAACACCTTAAAAAACAGAATAGGCTGGGGCAGGTAGGTGGTGTAGCAGATAGAGCACTGGCCCTGGAGTCAGGAGGACTTGAGTTCAAATCTGGCCTCAGACACATAACACTTACTAGCTGTGTGACCCTAGGCAAGTCATTTAACACAATTGCCTAATCAAAAAAACAAACAAAAAAAATACAGAATAGGCTAAATGGTAAAAGAGGCACAAAAGTCCAATGAGTAGAAGAATGCCTTGAAAAGCAGAATTGCCTGGGAGTCAAGGTGGTGGAGCAAAAGCAGTGACTTTCTTAAACTCTCCCTCAAACCCCTCCAAATACCTATAAAAAATGACTCTAAACAAATTCTAAAGCAGCAGAACCCACAAAAAGACAGAGTGAAACAAATTTCCAGCCCAAGACAGCCTGGATGGTTGATCAGAAAGGTATATTGCACCAGGCTGGGAGAGGAGCGTAGTTCAGCGTGGGCACACAGGCTGCAGCGAGCCTGGAGCAGGCCTCAGAGTACTGAATTGCAGGCAGCTGTGGTGGTTTCCAGACTTCTCAACCCATGAATGCCAAAGACAACTTAGAAGGTCAGTGGGAAAAGTTTGTGTCTGAGGTGAGAGAGAGAAGTCGGTGGTCTCAGCTCCAGTCCCCAAGCTCAGCCAGGGCAGCAGCTGCCTCCGGAGCTTCTAGCCCACAGAGTGAGGGGGAATCAAGTAGCTGATCAGAGGAGGATTGCAGGAATCTCTCTGCTGGTGCAGGATTCTTTTGCTTTGCCCTTGCTTGGATCTGGGTGGCGGTCCTAGGGCGAGGAGGAGCACTGGGGTGGTGGAGCTTGTAGTGGCTGTGGAGAGGAAACCCTCCTCACAGTTCGAAGACAGAAAAGAGTGCTCATAGACCAGAGCACCGGCCAGGAAAGGAGTAAATACTTCACCCCTTATCATACCACCTTGGAAGAACTGAAAATTTATAGGTTCCTAGAAGTAGCTCTGAAAACAGCTGCACAAAACCCCTGAAGCTTGGGACAGTACATTCTCCACACTGCAAACAGACTCTTACCTTAACAAAGAGTTTATAAGTCAAGTAATTGACTGGGATCATGAGCAAGCAGCACAAAAAGAGTCAGACTATATTATCTTACTTTGATGACAAAGAAGATCAAAACATACAACCAGAAAAAGACAATGAGGCCAAAGCTCCAACATCCAAAGCCTCCAAGAAAAATATGAATTGGTCCCAGGCCATGGAAGAGCTCAAAAAGGATTTTGAGAAGCCAATAGGTGAAGTAGAGGAAAAACTGAGAGTGATGCTAAAGGAGACCCCCCCAAAAAAACTGAAGAAAATAACACCTTCAAAATAGCCTAACCCAAATGGCAAAAGAGGTCCAAAAAAGCCAATGAGGAGAAGAATGCCCTTAAAAGCAAAATTGGCCAAATGGAAAAGAAAGTCCAAAAGCTTACTGAAGAAAATACTTCCTTAAAAATTAGAATGAGAAATTGGAAGATAGGTACAACTTGAGAAATCAAGGCACTGTAACACTAATCCAAAGGAATGAAAAAATAGAAGAGAATGTGAAATATCTCATTGGAAAAATAACTGACCTGGAAAATAGATCCAGGAGAGAGAACTTAAAAATTATTGGACTATCTGAAAGCCATGATCAAAAAGAAGAGCCTAGATATCATCTTTCAAGAAATTATCCAGGAAAACTGCCCTGATATTTTAGAACCAGAGGGCAAAATAGAATTTGAAAGAATCCACCAATCACCTCCTGAAAGCAATCCCCAAAGGAAAACTCCTAGGAATGTTGTAGCCAAATTCCAGAATTCCCAGGTCAAGGAGAAGATATTGCAAATAGCCAGAAGGAAACAATTCAAGTATTGTAGAAACACAATCAGGATAACACTAGATTTAGCAGTTTCTACAGTAAGGGTCCAGAGGGCATGGAATATGATATTCCAGAGGGCAAAGGAGTTAGGACTACAACCTAGAATTACCTACCCAGCAAAACTGAGTATAATCCTTCAGGGGAAAAAAGTGGTCATTCAATGAAATAGGGAACTTTCAAGCATTCCTGAGGAAAGGTCAGAGCTGAATAGAAAATTTGACCTTCAAATACAAGATTCAAGTGAAACATGGAAGAAGTAGATAGGAAAGAGAAATCATAAGAGACTTATTAAGGTTGAACTGTTCACATTCCTACATGGAAAGATGATGTTTGTAACTCATGATCATTTTGTCAGTATTAGGGTAGTGGGAGGGAAAAATTATATGTTTGTATAGATAGATAGAGGGCACAGGGTGAGTTGAAGGGGTGATATCTGGAAAATAAAATTAAGGGGTGGGAGAAGATTATACTGGGAGAAGGAGAGGGAAAAGTAGAATGAGGTAAAATATCTCACATGAAACAGACAAGAAAAGCCTTTTACAGTGGAGGGGAAATGGGGGAGGGTGAGAGGGAATGAGTGAATCTTATTCTCATAGGATTTGGCTTAAGGAAGGAATAACATACATAATGAGGTATGGAAATCTATCTTACCCTACAGGAAAATAAGGGGGGAAGAGAACAAGACAGCAGGGGGTTGGTGGAGGAGAGGGCAGATTGAGGGAGGGGATAATCAAAAGCAAATACTTCTGAGAAGGGACAGGGTCAAAAGAGAGAATAGAATAAATGGGGGGTAGGATAGGATGAAGGGAAATGTACTTAGTTTTTCACAACAGGACTACTATGGAAGTGTTTTGCATGACTACACATCTATAACCTGTATCGAGATGCTTGCCTTTTCAATGAGGGTGGGTGGGAAGGGAGGAAGGGAGAAAATTTGTAACCCAAAGTTTTAAAAACACATGTGAAAAATAAAAAGGAAAAAAAAAGGAAAAAAAAAGAAAAGCAGAATTGGCCAAATGGAAGAGTAAGTAACAAAGTTGACTGAAGAAGAGGATTCCTTAAAAGAATTTGGCAAATAATACCAAATACCTTTATGAGACATCAAGAAACAATAAAACAAAATCAAAAGAATGAAAAAAATACTCATTGTAAAAAACAACTGACCTGGAAAATAGACCAAGGAGAAATAATTTAAGAATTATTGAAATACCTGAAAGCCATGATCAAAAAAAGAGCCTTATTGTTGTCTTTCAAGAAATTCTAAAGAAAAACAGCCCCAATAGTCTAGAATTAGAGGGTAAAATAGAAACGAAAAGTATCTACTGATCATCTCCAAACACCTTTAAATAATGATTCTAAAATTATAGAACAGCAGAACTCACAAAAAAAGGTAAAAAAAATTTCCAGCCCAAGACAACTTACAAGGTCAGCAGGAAAGGTCTGTCATACCAGAGTGAGAGAGGAGTGTGGTCCAGGCTCCAGCAAACCACATGCAGGCCTCAGTGTGACTGAATCAGTGGCAGCAGTAGTGTTTTCCAGATCTCTTAGCCCATAGATGCAAAGATAATTTAGAAGGTCTATCACACTTGGGTGAGAATAGAGCACAGCCCAGAGTAGGTAATGCCAGCATAGCCCCATTCCCAGCAAACCAAGAGCAGCAGTGGTTGCTTCCAGACCTTTCAGCCCACACATGGTAAGAGGGTTGAACAACTGGTCAGAAGGAGATTATAGGAGTCTCTTTGCCGTAACTAGGGGCAGGACTATGTTGCTTTGCCCACACTTGGATCTAGGTCTCAGTCCTGGGTGGTAGTCCTGGGGCAAGGAGGAGCACTAGAACACTAGAGTTCATGGCTGCAGTGCAGTGAGGGACCCTCATCATGGTTTCAGGGTAGAAAAGATTGCTTGTGGTCACTCACAGAGCAGAACACAGGCTAGGAGACCAGTAAACACCTCTCCTTAAACTATACCACCTTGGAAGAACTGAAAACTCTCTGAAAATAGCTGCACAAAACCCCTGAAGCATGGGACAGTGTACCTTCCACCCTTGAAGCACAGTCCTACTTTCACAAAGTGTTAAAAGTGAAGTAATAGACTGGGAATATGAGCAAAAAAAAAAACAGAAAAAAAATCTGACCATAGAAAGGTATTAGGGTAACAAGGAAAATAAAAACATACACTCAGAAGAAGATAACAAAATAAAAGCTCCTACATCCAAAGCTTCCAAGAAAAAATATGAATTTGTCTCAGGCAGGTCATGGAAGAGCTCAAAAAGATTTTGATCAAGTAAGGGAGGTAGAAGAAAAATTGGGAAGAGAAATGAGAGTTATGTAAGAAAATCATGAAAAATGAGTCAACAGGTAGGTAAAGGAGACACAAAAAATACTGAAGAAAATAATACCTTAAAAAACCAACTAGGGTTCCACTCCTGGGAGCCAAGATGGAGGAGTAAGAATTAAGTTGCTCTCACCCTCCCTTAATGACCTCTGAAAGCCCAGAAAAAGCCTTGAGTCAGCATAAAGATGGGGCACAGCATCTTGTATTCTAGGAAGCTTTGGGGATTAACAGAAAAGGCCCCTCTCACTCTGGGGGAGGGAAAGCAGTATAGGAAGGGAGGCATCCCAACAAGCCATCAACAAACCCCACCTCAGCATACCAGGGGGAGACCCTGAGACACAGGTTAGTGGAGCAGGCAAGTGACAACAGCAGCACCTCCCCTTCCCTGTGAGCCTCAATACAGGCAGCAGAACCGGGATACACCAGCTCAGAAAAATCACCACAGCAGATCGTGTTTTCCAGCAGCCAAATCACCTGGTGCCTCAGCATAACTCTGGGAAGCAAAACTCCAGGAGGCAAAGCTCCAGGCTGATGGACATCCACCAACAGTGAAACATCCCTGTGTGAGGCCTGGGTGAGCAGGAGCCAAACATTCAAATGCAAGGCTTGGGTGAACAGAAAAAGAAGTTTGGGTAAGTGCACCTTTGTTACAGCAGGAGAGCTCAACTTTTTTTTTTTAAATCAGGAAATAAGCAAATAGCAAGAGGAAAAAGCAGAAAGGGACAATGACCATAGATTTTTATTATGGGTAAAGGAAAGATCAAGGCACAAATTTGGAAGAGGACAACATTGTCAATATACTCACATCCAGAACCTCAAAGGGGAAAATGAACTGGTCTCAAGCCCAAAAAGCCTTCTTAGAAGAGCTCAAGAAGGATTTTAAAAGTCAAATAAGAGAGGTAGAAGAAAAATTGGGAAAAGAAATGAGAGGTATACACCATCTTGGGGAGGGTAGTGGTCAAAAGGAGAACTCTACTGAGGAAGGAAAGGGAGAAAGGAGAAGGAAAAGTATAAATAAGGAGGGGATAGGATGGAGAGGAAGACACAACTAGTAATCACAACTGTGAATGTAAATGGGATGAACTTTCCCATAAAACAGAAGCAGATAGCAGAGTGAATTAAGAACCATAATACAACAATATGTTGTTTACAAGAAACACATTTGAACCAGAGAGATACACACAGAGTAAAAGCAAAAGGCTGGAACAGAATATATTATGCTTCAGCTGAAGTGAAAAAAGCAGGAGTAGCAATCCTGATCTCAGACAAAGAAAAAGCAAAAATAGATCTAATTAAAAGAGGTAAGGAAGGAAACTACATCCTGCTAAAAGGTACCATAGACAATGAAGTAATATTACTAAATATATATGCACCAAGTGATATAGCATCCAGATTCTTAAAGGAGAGGATAAGGGAGTTATAGGAAAAAATAGACAGCAAAACTATACTAGTGGAACACTTCAACCTCCCCCCTCTCATAACTAGATAAATCTAACCATAAAATAAACAAGAAAGAAGTTAAAGAGATCAGTAGAATTTTAGAAAAGTCAAATATGGTTGACCTCTGGAGAAAACTGAATGGCTAAAGAAAGGAATATACCTTATTCTCAGTGGTACATGGCACCTACACAAAAATTGACCATGTGTTGGGGTATTAAATTCTCACAATCCAATGCAGAAAGGCAGAAATATTAAATGCATCTTTTTCAGATCATGATGCTATAAAATTTACATGTAATAAAGGGCCATGGAAAGGTTGACTAAAAATTAATTGGAAACTAAATAATCCAATCCTAAAGAATGAGTGGAATCAAGCAACAAATCATAGAAACAATCAATAACTTCATCCAAGAGAATGACAATAATGAGACAACATACCAAAACTTATGGGATGCAGCAAAAGCAGTTCTTAGGGGAAGTTTTATATCTCTAAATGCTTATACAAATAAAATAGAGAAGGAAGAGATCAATGAATGAATTGGGCATACAACTAAAAAAGCTAGAAAAAGAACAAATTAAAAATCCCCACTTAAATACCAAATTAGAAATTCTCAAAACCAAAGAAGAGATTAATAAAATTGAAATTAAGAAAACTATTGAACTAATACATAAAACTAAGAACTGGTTTTATGAAAAAAGCAACAAAATGATTAAATCATTGGTTAATTTGATTTAAAAAAAAGATGGAAGAAAAATAAATTACCAGCATCAAAAATTAAAAGGGTGAATTCACCACCATGGAAGAGGAAATTAAAACAATAATTAGGGGCTATTTTTCTGAACTGCATGCCAATAAGTTTGAAAATGTTAGTGAAATGGATGAATATTTATAAAAATATAAATTGCCTAGATTCATGGAAGAGGAAATAAAATACTTAAACAGCACCATTTCAGAAAAAGAAATTGAACAAACCATCAATGAACTCCCTAAGAAAAAAATCTCCCAGGCCAGTTGGATTTATAAGTGAATTATATCAAACATTTAAAGAACAACTAATTCCAATGCTATATAAACTATTTGGAAAAATAGGTGAAGAAGGAGTCCTACCAAATTCCTTTATGATGTAGATATGGTGCTAATATCTAAACCAAGAAGAGCCAAAACAGAGAAAGAAAATTGTAGACAAATTTCTCTAATGAATATAGATGCAAACATTTTAAATAAAATATTGGCAAAGAGATTACAATAACTTATCTCAAGGACAATACACCATGACTGGGTAGGATTTGTGCAAGGAAGGCACAACATTTCTCAATATTAAGAAAATTATCAGCATAATTGATCATAACAACAAAACTAACAGAAATCTTTTACAAGAAGTGTCTCTGATAAGGGCCTCATTTCTAAAATATACAGAGAACTAAGTCAAATTTATAAGAATACAAGTTATTTCTCAATTGATAAATGGTCAAAGGATATGAACAGGCAGTTCTCAGATGAAGAAATTAAATCCATCTATAGTCATACGAAAACATGCTCTAAATCACTATGGATTAGAGAAATGTAAATCAAAGTAACTGAGGTATCACATCGCACCTATCAGATTGGCTTACATGACAAAACAGTACAATGATAAATGTTGGAGAAGATATGGAAAAATTGGAACACTAATACATTGTTGGTGGAGTTGTGAACTGATCCAACCATTTTGGAGATCACTTTGGAACTATGCCCAAAGGGCTATAAAATTGGGCATATCCTTTGACCCAGAAATACCATTTCTAGTGCTATATCCCAAAGGGATCATAACAAGAGGAAAAGGACCTGCATGTACAAAAATATTTATAGCGGCTATTTTTGTGGTGGTAAAGAATTGGAAACTGAGGGGATGTCCATCAATTGGGGTATGGCTGAACAAGTTGTGGGATATGAATGTAATGTGGTATATCAAAGGGGAAAAGGAATGAGAGGGGGAGAAAATTTTTAACTCAGAATCTTATGGAACTGAATGTTGAAAACTAAAAATGTAATAATATTCTTTCTCTGTTTTGGCTCTTCTTAGTTTAGGTATCAGCACCATATCTACATCATAAAGGAATTTGGTAGGACTCCTTCTTCACCTATTTTCCCAAATAGTTTATATAGTATTGGAATTAGCTGTTCTTTAAATGTTTGATATAATTCACTTGTAAATCCAACTGTCTTGGAAGATTTTTTTTTTCTTAGGGAGTTCATTACATTTTTATATTCATATACCATTCATTTACAACTTAGCACTATTGTGCTAAAAGAAATGATGATCAGGCAGACTTTAAAAAAAAAACAATTTTGAAAGACTTACATGAACTGATACAGAGTGAAATGAGCAGAACCAGGAGAACATTGTACACAGTAACAGCTGGGATGACTGACTTTGATAGACTTGGCTCTTCACAGCAACATGATAATCTAAGACAACACTAAAAGATTCCTGAGGGAAATTGGTATACACACCCAGAGAAAGAAATATGGAGTCTGAATTCAGATGGAAGCATACACTTTGCTCTCCTTTTCCTTTGTGTTTATTTTATTGCTTCATTCTCATGGTTCTTCCCATTAGTTCTAATTGTCCTTTATATCATGAACAATGAGGAAATATGCTTAATATGAATTTATGAGTAGAGCCTGTATCAGATTGTACACCATCTTGGGAGGGGAAAAGAAGTGAGAGGGAGAGAAAATTTTTTAACTCAAAATCTTAAGGAACTGAATGTTGAAAACTAAAAATAAATTAATTTTTTAAAAAAATAAAAAAGCTCACTGAACAAAATAATTCCTTAAAAATTAGAATTGAGCAGATGAAAGCCAATGACTTCTTTAGAAAATGAGAAACAATGAAACAAAAACAAAAGAATAGAAAAAGAAGACAATGATGAATATCTCATTGGAAAATCAACTGACCTTAAAAATAGATTCAGGAGAGATCATTTAAAAATTATTGGGCTACCTGAAAACCATGATTGAAAAAGGGCCTAGACACCATCTTTCATGAAATTATCAAGAAAAACTGCCCTGATATTCTATAACCAGAGAGTGAAAGAGAAATTGAAGGAATCCACCAATCACCTCCTGAAAGAGATCCCAAAATTAAAATGCCCATGAATATTATAGCCAAATTCCAGAACTCCTAGGTGAAGGAGAAAATATTGCAAGCAGTCAGAAAGAAACAATGTAAATATCATGGAGCCACAGTCAAGATAACACAAGATTTAATAGCTTCCACATTAAAGGATCAGAGGACTTTCAATATGGTATTCCAGAGGGCAAAGGAGCTAGGATTACAACCAAGAATAACCTACCCAGCAAAACTGAGTATAATCATTCAAGGGAAAAAAGGATATTCAATGAAATAGAGGACTTTCAAGAGTTCTTGATGAAAAGTTCAGCTCTGAATAGAGAATTCAACTTTCAAATACAAGATGCAAAAAAAAAAGCATGCAAATATAAACAGAAAAGGGAAATCCTAAGGAACTTAATAAAGTTAAACTGTTTACATTCCTACATTGGAAGACAATACTTGTAACTCAGAACGTTCTCATTATCAAAGCAGATAGGAGTATGTATAGACAGAGTTTGAGTTGAATATGAATATCTAAAAAAATAAAATTAAGGGGTGAGAGAGGAATGTATTGGGAGAAAGGTAAAGGAAAGGGTAGAATGGGCTAAATTATCTCACATAAAAGAGGCAAGCAAAAGCTTTTACAATGTAGGGGAAGGGGGGATGGCGTGGGGAAGTGACTGAACCTTCTCATTAGAATTGGCTCAAAAAGGGAATAAAATACACACTCAATTGGGTACAGAAATCTATCTCACCCTAGAGGAAAATAAGAGGGGAATGAGATAAGAGAAGGGGAGTGATAGAAAGGAAGGCAAATTGGGGGAGGCAGTAGTCAGAAGCTAAGCACTTTTGAAGAGGAGAGGGTAAAAGGAGAGAGAGAATAGAAAAAATGGAGGGAATAGAATGGAGTTAGCAATAGTAACTAAAAAAAATTGAAGGAAGTTTCTCTGATAAACACCTCATTTCTCAAACATATAGAGAACTGAGTCAAATTTATATAAAATTAAGAGTTATTCCCCAGATGATAAATAATTAAAATATATGAACAGTTTTAAGATGAACTAATCAAAGTTATCTATAGTCATATGGAAAAAAAAATACTCTAACACTACTGATTGGAGAAATACAAACAAACAATTCTGAAGTACTACCTCATATTTATTAGTTTGGCTAATAAGATAGAAAAGGAAAATGACAAATGGAGAGGATGTGGGAAAAATGGGGATTAATGCATTATTAGTGGAGTTGTGAACTGATTCAATCATTATGCAGAGCAATTTGGAGTTATGCCTATAGGGCTATAAAACCATGCATACCCTTTGACCTAGCACTATTAAATCTGTATCCCAAAAGAGATTTAAAAAAAGAATAAGAACCTATGTCTGTAAAATATTTATAACAGATCTTTACTAGGGGCAAGGAATTAGAAATTGAGGGGATGATCATCAATTGGGGAATGACTGAACAAGTTGTAGTATGTGATTATGACAGAATACTATTGTGCTATGGGAAATGATGAGTAGAATGCTCTCAGAAAAATCTTGAAAGACTTGCATAAGCTGATCCAAAGTGGAATGTAGTGTCTACAGAGTAACAGCAATATTGTAATTAGATCAGCTGCAAATGACTTAGGTATTCTCAGCAATACAATGATCCAAGACAACTCTGAAGGACGTATGATGAAAAATGCTATCCATCCCTACAGAAAGAACTGATTGTATCTGAATATATATTAAAGCATACTTTTTTTTGCTTTATTTCTTTTTCTGGGGGGGGTCTATATTTTCTTTCACAACATGACTGTTATGGAAGTGTTTTGCATGACTACACTTGTATAATCTATATCAAATTCTCAATGGGGAAAGGTGGGAAGGGAGGAAAGGAGGCAATTTGGAACTCAAAGTTTAAAAAAAATGTTAAATTGTTTTTACATGTACCTGGGGAAAATTAAAAAAATAAAAATATTAAGTAAGATTAAAAATGAAATTAAAAAGATTAAATGAAGAAATCAATAACTTTATGAGACAATCCAGGTTTAAAAAAATAAAGATTGAAAAATTGATGAAAATCACAATATTTTCTGTCAAAAACCACTGATTTGAAAAATATGTGCAGAGGTAGGACCTCTTACCTGAAAGTGCATCAGGTGGCATAGCCTGGCCCTGGGGCAAAGCTCCAATTCAGGAAATAAAGACATAGATAAATAGATGATTGATAGATATTATACTTACATATGATACATATATATTAAGTAATATAGTGTATTACATGATTTTATATATATATATCACACATATATATTTTCATAAGTACATGTTCATGTGCATATATATGCACACAGAAGAACCACCATCCATAAAGAATTTATAGTCTCTACAAAAGAGGCTGGAAAGAAAAAAAAATTATTTTACATAAGAAAAATCCTAGGTCTTCCTTATTTCAAGATAGTTTTTTTTATCCATTATACAATGCAGACTTTCATGCCAAACCAGAAGGAAAGTGAAAATAAAAATAACTCACCAATCACCCATGAAAATAAATTCTAAAATGAAAAGTCTCAGGAAAATCAGCCAAAATCCAGTTTCTAGGCCAAAGACAAAAATATTCGAACAGTCCTAAAGGCATAGATTACATTCAGGATCACACAAAACCAGGTAGCTTTGACAATAAAGCAAAGGAGATCTTGGAGTTCAACATTCCAAAAGCAAAAGATACTGGCAATAAATAAGAATTTTACCTCGACAATTGGACAATAATAATACAGAGGAAAAATGTATTTTAAGAGAATGGAGAATTTGCTACAGGGTCTTCTTTCTAGGTAATTCTTATTTCACAATTATTTTTAAATAATTTCATAGTTGAGAGGAAGCATGGCATTAGTGATAGTTGAGTGGCTACAGGTTTAGAAAGTCCTGTATTCTCCTTTGGCCTATTTCCTCATCTGTAAAGTAAGTTATTTGGAACAGATGGCCTCTTATATCCCTTCCAGTTTTAGCTCTATAGGCCTTTGACAGTCTATGCTCAAGTACCAACTCTGTTACCCTGCACAGTCCCTTAACATCTTAGTGTTCCAAGCAGATCCCTAAGATTATAAATTGCAGGGTAGGTCTTGAGCTATGCTAATATAGGATGTTTCTATATTAACAGTTTCATACACTGATGAAAAAAGAGTACCTAGAAGAGAGTTCTTGTGATGCCGGTTTTCTAGATGGTCCTTTGGAAGTAGAGCAGCTGGAAGTAATTGGAGAACAAATTTTAATACTAGTGACAAAGCTGGGAAACAGGTGGGCAAGGGAAAATCTATGAACTATATCCTTATTTCCTGACCAGGGAAGAAGAGGGAACATTTAGGCAGCAATGTGGTCATTTTTTTCCTTTAAATTTATTTCATTTTTCAGAGGCAAAGTTCACCCTAAAAGTGAAGCTTCCTCCATTTCTCAGGAATTCACTTAGAGAGCTGCTGTTTCCCATAGCATTGGGCTGGAGATTCAGCTACAAATAGCATAGGTCTTGAACAACAAAACTAGCTTTTTATACTGGTATTTATATCACTTCCTGTTTCTTTTGCTCAGCATTGTAACTTTTAGTTATGTTAATAGGAGTTGGATCATGGTCTTTGACAATTGGGGAGGTAACCATGCTAACAGCTTTGAATAATTAACAAGGACACATTATGTGGATTTTTTGGTTAATTTTTATTGCCCTTTGGATGAAGGCCCATTCAAGGATTTGCACTGACATGTTCAAGTCCAGCATTTGTACAAAATTACAGTAAGAATTTCTCAGACATTTGGTGCAGATTAAAGTTCATTATACCATAGGCTTACATATTATAAAATGATTGCAACATCTTGATAAATCCCCCATTCCCCTGCCCTGAAAATTGTAAGCATAGATTGAAAAGCTACTTGGATGAACCATAGGGGTTGGGATGAAGCAATCATGACTTTTGTACTGGGAGAATGTGTCTTAACATTTTCATCATACCTAAGGTTATTTTAAACCTCCTATTTAAGCAATGATGAGCAGGAAAAGCTTCCTTGGCAAATCTGAAACAATATTGAAGCGGAGCAGAGACATTTTTGCTGGGTGAGTAGGAATTTCTTTTTCACTAAGTGGTTCTTGAGAAGCTTTAAGTGTTTTTACATTTGACAGGGGGCATTCTTTTACCTAAAGGAATCAATCTCTAGTTGTAGATTTGGGTCAAAAGTAGTCTGGCAGTAGGAGGAGAGATACTAATTTCCACATGAGGACCTTTCTGAACCTCTTGCAGTCAATCACATTATATAGACAGCCACTTATTCCACATCTGTGTAAAGATGGCAATTTCCCCCCTATTTTCTTTCAAATCCATTTCACTCCCCCACATACCCCATTTCATAAAGGACTAGGAAATGTTCTTCCTGCCGTTTAACCATAAACATTTGTTTTTGTGCCTTTTTATCCACAGGCTTATTTAAAACTGGTGCTGCATTAATTATTTGTATACAATGCCTTTGGATGAACTTTATAAAATAAGACTCTTAAAATTAAATATTGTTTCTGTGGGAATAGAAAATGGAACTTTATAATAAATGAAAACTTTCTCCAACTATGAACTATGTGATCCATCTTCTCCTATGTAGAGGTATGACATTCTCCTCTTTCCTTTGTTTCCAGGTGAAAACTGGTAAAATGATTCAGAGGACAATCTACACTGAAAAAGGAAACAAGTGGGAAGTAGAAAATGCAACTGTCTGGGAGTAGGAAGAATACAGGTGCTTGTATGGGTACAGGCAAACACAATCCTATTGAAAGGAAATCACTACCACCTGAGTGTCATTTGCCAAATTGTTGGAAATTGCCATAGGTATGCAATGTTGGAAGCAAACCATCAAATTTTTCAGGCATTTTTTTCAAATAACAAAAAGTCTTTTACACGATTCATTCTCACAGATGGACTCAGGATGGATTGGAGAAGAGAGAGAGGTGCCCAGAATCAGTTGGAACAGTTAGATATCCAATAAGTCTGCACAATGATGGAGAAAGTAGGGACAGATGAGAGACATTTTGACAAGAAAATATACAGGACACTGATTTATTGAACAGGAAGAATAAAGGAAAGTAATGGGTCAAAGTCAATTTCAAGCTTTTAGGACAAATTACTAGGGCAGCAATGGTAGTGACTATGATAAAGTCAGAGAAGTCGGGAATAAGAAAGAAGTTGGTTTATTTTTGAAGCTGGTTAGGACACAAGTTGAGGTGGTGAAATCAGTATTAGATGTAATGAATTTGAGACTTTCACAAAACATCAAAGTGGCAATAGTGATCAACTGACTGGAAATATGGGCCATAGCTCAGCAACATTAAATCAGTTCCAGAAAAATTAATTGTTTTCCCAAGCATAATGTACAGGATTCAAGCCCAAGTCTCCTTGACTCTATGTCCAACACTCTACCTACTACACTACAATTCCTTTGAGTTGATGATCTGTACTGGTGATAGACACTTCTGTTCTTGAAGTCCCCAACACTCTGGACTCCTCCTCAACACCCCCATCCACACACAAGAGCCTTCATATAAGCGTCTTTAAGGTCTATGATGGGCAGATAAGTGGCACAGTAGATAGAACGCCCAGCCTGGAGTCGGAAAGACCTGAGTCCAAATTCAAAAACAGACACTTACTAGTTGGGCAAGTAACTTAACCCTGGTTGCCTCAGTTTCCTCATCTGTAAAAATAATCTGGAGAGGGAAATAGCAAACCACTCCAGTATCTTTGCCAAGAAAACCCCAAGTGCGTTTTCTTGTATGGGCACAATTTAAAAAAAATCAGTAGGATAGAAATTTATATTCTAACTCATGCTCTGATCTTGGATATTTAGAGATGAAATGGGTAAAACAGATAGCATGGTAGAATGTGAAGAGCCCTTAACTTAGAGTCAGAGTTCAATTCATATTTTTCAGCTTAACAGACAATGGACCATGAAAAATCGGACATAACTGAAACAACTGAACAACAACCAACAATAACATGGAGTGAAAAGAGCACTGGACTTGGATTCAGGAGAAACTTGGCTTGAATTCCACTTCTGACCTTGACTTTGGGTTAGTTACTTAAATAACTTCTGAGTTTCAGTTACTTATCAATATTCCTCTAAAGTGTTTTTCAAACCATAAACAATATAAACATCAATGATTATCTCATTTGGTCCTAACAACAAGCCTTGAGTATAAGGACCACAGGTAATTTTATTTCCATTTACATTGTCACATAGCTAGTAACAAAAGTGGGATTTGATTTAGAGAAATACTTTAGTGTGGCCTCCTCTTTATTTGTGATAGCCCTTATAAATAATTTACTACAGTTCCTTGCCAAAAGTATAAATGAAAGAGAACACACTTTTTTTTCTCAACAGGTTGTCAGCTCAATTTTATACTTTTTTGATAAGTACAAAATACCAGAGAATAAAATTTATGGATAAAATATCTTGTTAGTTATCTGATTGCCAGATCTACGTTAGATGTATCGAACATGCTGTCTGTAATACTCCCTGGCCAAACCAGATTAAAATGTAATAGGGAAATATTTAATAAAATAAATGAAAATACAATAAAACATAGATAACAAAGCATTTGAAAGCTAAGTCAATATGTGACCCACATAGCCAGCATTCCTACTAGAGTTTGACATCTCTGGCCTATGCAGTCGTCATTAAAATAGTTTCAGCAACTACTTTCCCTGAAATAGATTGAAGCAATGCATTGTTTAGTTTTGTATAGTTACAAACTCTTTGCCAAAATAAAATTCATTCATCAGTAGATGTTCAATAAATGTTGATGTGATTTGTTCATTGAATGAATGAATATATTCTAAATGCTTGATAGAGCTCTTGTGGAAAGACCACTGGCTCTGGTGTCAGAGAACTGCCAAATCCTGTTTGAACTGTTCAAATCCTGCCTCGGACACTTATTATACTTATGTGACCTTGGGCAAGTCAATTAACTTCCCTAGGCCTAGGACTTCTTATCTCTTAAATTAATAGCACTGGACTAGAGGGCCTTTGGGGTCTCTTCCAGGTCTTGATCTATGATTCTAATTCTAATTCAGTGTTCTATTAAATTATTTTCTTGATGTGTATGAAACTTCCTATTAATATTATTACAGCTTGGCCTCTGAATTTGAGATAATCTTCTTTCTTGAAGCTATAATTTTCAAATCCAATAAAAATGTTAATTCTAAGAAATGTTTTGAATCTCTAGCCACAATACTTCAAAAATTAGAATTGAAAATGAATTCATAAAATGACCTTATTGTTTTTCAGTAAGAGATCCTTTTTAAAGTGGGTATTAATGAATTCATATTTTCATGGGTTATTTTAAAACAAATCTCCCCCCTACATAAGTGGAAAGACCATGGATAGGGACTGAATCTAATCCATGAGATGAAGAGAAATTTCAAAAAAAAAGCAGTAGGATAGAAGTTTATATGCAAACTCATGTTCAGATCTTGGATGTTTAGAGATGAAGTGGATAAGGGAGGCAGCATGGTACAATGTGAAGAGCCCTTAACTTAGAGTCAGAGTTCAACAGACAACGGAGCAGAATTACAGGGGATGAGAAGGTACATCTGATTTTTCATCTGCAGAAGTGATATCCACATTGATAAGATCAAAGGGACATTTGAGTATACAAGTGTAAGAGGTGAAGTCTCACTGAGGCACCCCATTTAGAAAAGTAACAAGCAATCAAACAAGTGTTTAAATGTCTATTGCTTGAAGGCACTATGCCAAACCTCAGATCTTGAGTATATAATCTAGTAGGTGGATTATGTAACTATACTACTAATTAGGAAATAAGTATACTTGAGAGACCATTCAACATTTTTGAAACTTGGAAATATAATTTGTTACCTCTATTATCTTGAGTAAGTCACTTAAGCTTTCTGAAACTATTCCTGCATCTGTAAAATTGGGATAATAATACCTGCCCTAAATATCAAACATGGCTGTTTTGAGGATCAAATAACATAATGTGTATCAAAGTACTTTGTTATCTTTAAAATTATATACAAAAATAAGTATGAATAACATTAATAATGGCAACAATGAGAACAACAATTACAAATGATACTTTACAAATATTTCATACTATGTAGTTTTGACCATGCCATTGAAGCAGTATGACTGAATGAATGGAAAGTGTCTAGACCTTTCTTGAAAGCACTCAAGAAACCTACATTTAAATCCTAACTCACATATTTATTAATTGCATAATACTGGGCACATTTCTTAACTTCTTGGGAACTATATTTCCTTGTTTCTAAAACTGGAATTGTTGGGAGTACACGAACAAGAGTCATCCAGCAAAAGAAAAGAATGAATCTCCTCTCTATTCATACTATATATCTGAGTGTTTATGTATATTTTGATGGACATGTGATATTATTAATGCGGATGCTCTCTCTGTCAGTGCTGACTGGTACCCATCTATATTTTTTTATCTTGTCTGACACTCGTCCACGTTGTCTCATAAATCATAAAATCACAGAAAACCTGAAAAGTCAAAATCTAATACCTGATAGGAATAATTTTCACAATATCCAGTCTCCAATCAAAATATTCCGCTAATGGAGAAACCACTTCTCTTCATGTCATTTGAGAAAGTAGTCCCCTTAGGGCTGAGGAGGAATACTTCTTCCTCTGAGCTACAAATCCCAGACCATTCAGTTCTCAAACTCTTTTGACATTCCTTTGTAGCATCTGATCTTTCTTAGTCCCCTATGGGATCAGGTATTTTGTCTCCCTGGTAAATCCTGTTCCTGTTCATCATGTTATTTTCCGTTCTGAGGCAGAAAACTACCTGGGTGAAGGGAAGACTCATCCCTCCTCTTGTTCCCATGTGAAACTACTTATCCACCTGCTCTTTTTGGCATAGGCCAATCTTTCCTTCTCTTTACAGTATATGTGAGGGGTAACACCTGGATTTAGATTACAAATATTCTAGTTTGAATCACATGTGTATTCTATTCTTATAATTATAAATGAGTTTAATTTATTCATGGAAGTGTTCCAAGCTATTTTCCAAATTTCATTTCATATTTCCTGCAGAAATGGGAATCGACTTTGCTTGGGAAGGATTCTATTTTATTTTATCAATGTTTGTTCAGATGATATTGTTGGAAGCCCAGTACTAAATCTGTTGAATAGTCTTTAGTCCATACATAATTTGTAATATATACATATATACAAAATTACACATAGACATATACTTTTTATGATTATGTTTGCTATACATATTATATATACATATATACATACTATACATGTATATACACATATATATGTGTGTATTCACAGATACACACATATATGTACACACATACACACATACTCCTCTTAGATCACTGCCTTGTCATGGTAGAGGGGCTTGCATAGCTTAATAAAACTATGAGCTATGCTATGCAGTGTTACCTAAGACATACAGGTCATAGTGGAGAGTTCTGACAAAAAGGTGATCAATCCACTAGAGAAGGAAATGGCAAACCACTTCAGTATCTTTGCCACAAAAACCACACATTCACATAAACACATGTTGTCATTGTTTTGGGCTCTTTCTCTACTTCACCCAGATTGGACATTCATGGGCAACTTAAGGGCCAGGTTTCACTCTGATCAATACAAAAACTTTGATCTGCTCACCTGTATCAGCCCGCCCCTTCTAGGCAACCAAGTGGCCCATATTCCACTTCTGTGGGCTCAACATATGAATGCTAAATTTTTGAATATCCAATAGCTTAGTAAATTGAAGCTTAAAACTACAAAACTGAAGAGATCTCCCAGACTCAGTATCTACAATAGCAAAGATTATATGTGCCACATATCCAACTATAAATATATACACATACATATATACATACATAAATATATATTTCACTTTATCTATATTATATAATCACATACATATTCAGCTGGTACATCAATTTATGTATTCAAGTATTAACACACTGTTTAATTGTAGTAAACCATAATTTCCTATTCTTAATGTGTAAGATCATTCTATACAAAATGATAACCCAATGTTGTCAAGATAGGATTTATTTTTCTTCCATTTTATGAGCAAGAAAGAATTATAAATACAAATTTAAACTATTCATTCAAATAAAGGACCCACTAAAATCTAATATACAGTGAATCGATGGTTCTTTAAGATATGTTTTCAGTAGCAAAGAAAAATTAAAACAAATAGGGATATATAACACTTCCTGAATAGAATGTTTGACTTGCATTCAGGAAGACCTACATTAAAATCCTACCCCATCCCTTACCCTTCAAAGCCTGAGGCAACAGCTAAGAATATCAATTATAGATGGGCCATAATTTACATGGTTAGAGAAATTTTGCAAGGAGGTAAAATCACATGTCCTTAACATTATTGTGGTGATTTACTGATATCTTCAAAAACAAAGAGAATTTATCAATAGTAATTCATTCTACTCAATGATAAACGATTAGATTTTGAGTCAGGAAGACCTGAGTTCATATCCCACATATTACATTACATGTGACCATGTCTCTTAATCTCTCTCTGATTTGTCCTCTGTGAAATGGGAATAATGCATGTATTGCCTGACCTTTTTATGGTTGGGAAGCTCAAATGAGATAATACATATAAAGTGCATCGTGAAGTTTAAAAAACTCTCCTCAACTATGATTGCTAATTTTAGCTAATTCTATTTTCTGGGTTGGAAAAACAAATATGTTTCCACAAATTTCTGTGCAGGAGCCTTCTCCAAGATACATTTCATGCTTTTACTTTCAAAGTATTTTTTCAGTTATCCAGTAACCATGGTACTGGGGGTTATAGAGAGTCAGTGAAGGACTACAGTATAAAAGTGCCTCTGTTCAAATAGTTGTATAAAAATATAAATATACAAGTGGATAAACTCTCAGACTCTGTAGATAGGTTAATCTTGAGTATATATGCTCTGGATGAGTTAAAATTTGAATATAAATGACTCAGGACCTTTCTCATGCCTAAGAAATGGTCTGTAGAATAGAGAGATGTCTGACTTTATGGGTTGGTACCTTAGAACTCCTCCTACAGGTATACATTTCTCTGACGGGAAGGATGTAGTTGCGTTTTTTTTTTTTGATAAATTTGTTCCCTCCACAAAATGCTCTATATAAACTGAATCACTTAAATTATTTTTATTGGAAAACTCATATTTGTGTATGCCTTTAAGGGTGTTTTGTTTTGTTTTGTTTTTATCCAAATCTATGATTTCATTGATGTAGCAAACTCCTAGAAATGAAATTATTTCTGCCAGTGTAGATCAATAAATTTGTTGTGCCTTCCAGGGCCACACACAGCTAATAGAAGAGTCAGGAAAAAGCAAAGTATATTTTCTTGACTATTAGGACAGCTTCATATCTGTCATGACACATGCCTTCGCTCCTATACGCATGTTGCTAAATGAAGGTGGAGAAAAATTATGCAACCATTTTAATTGGGTTCACTATGAATTTAGTTACACAACCCTCACCTGGGCCCTCACTGCTGTGAGGCAATTTTTCTCCACTGTGCTTATCAGCTCACTATTCTACTTTCCACAATGGCTCTTCCAAAATGTTTCATTGAACTCAGACCTCTCCTTCCCCTCCCAGCCTCTCAGCTGAGAATCTTGCCTCATATTTTACAGAAAAATAATTGAAGTCATTTACAGGGAGCTATTTCTCTCTTCTCATTTAACTCAGATGACTTCTCCCATTAACTCTTCCTTCACCCCTATCTCTCACAAAGAGGTGACCCTACTCCTTACTAAGGCAAACCCCTTTTACATGCACAAGTGATCTTACACCATCCCATTTCCTCCAAAAGATTCCCTGTCATCCTCACTCTTTTACTTATCTTTAATCTCTCCCTGTCTATTAGCTTCTTCCCTGCTGTCTTGAAAGATGCCTAAATCTCCCCCAACTTCACAAAATCCTCACTTGATTCTCCCATTCCTACTAAAAAGAGTCCTATATCTCTTCTGCCCTTTGTGGCTAAACTTGAGAAGACTGGCTACCATAGTTATTTTTGCTTCCTCTTTTCTCACTCTTTTAAGTCCCTACAATCTGACTTCTTACCTTATCATTCCACCTGAACTGCTCTCTAAAGTTATCAATACTCTTCTAATTGCAATATTCAAAGGCCTTTTCTCTATTCTCATGTTTGTTGACTTCTCTGCATCCTGTAACACTGTCCATCACCAACTTTTCCTTGATACTCTTTCTAGATTTCTACTACTTCACTCTCTCTGTTCTCCTCCTATTTGATTGTTCCTTCTCTGTCACTTTTGCTGGATCCTTATCCAGGTTATGCTCACTAAATGATGTCCCACAGGGCTCCATCCTGGGTGTTCTTCTCTTTTTTGTCTATACTGCTTCATTCAATGGTCTCATCACTGTTTGTGTTTGTATACACAAATATTTCACATCTAAAGTCACACAGGATGTTGTTTTAGTTGATCGGAATATTATGAAATATTTTTGTCATAAGGGGAAAGAAGAAAGAAATAATCACCATTTCCTTCCATTTAGTCATGAATTTTTTTTAAGGAGGTTGGATTTCAAGGATCCTTGGAATGAGATCATTAAGGAACTTAATGTACTGGCCTTTATTAGTTTTCATGGCATGCTTTATTTAAGTCTAATTTAGTAGGATTCAAACCATCCATTCCTAAGTATACATGTATTTACATATCATATATACATATATTTATATATCGCATATATCATATATGCATAACACATATATACATATATATTCTTAGCACTTCTTCCTATTTGACCTGTGTACTTATTCATATTTTTTCTTACATTTGTTAAACACACACACACACACATGTGTGTGTATGTATCTATCTATATGGATAGATAGATACATACAGATATACCTATGTATAACCTGTGTATATCTGTAACTATGTAGCCATCTATTAGATTTCAGTTAGTGCTCTCTAGAGTTTATTGGGATGTAAAGTAAAACCCATTGGTTTATGAAAACCATGTTATATGCACACTTACATCTTCACCAGTTTCATTTGTATTTTGTATCCATGCTGACAGGGAAGCATTCTGAAATGACAAATTGCCATAAGGAAACACAAGGGATATGATCTGGCTTTTAGCATGGAGTAAGTTTGTTGTGGATATTTTCTGCTGTTAGGAGGACTGTAACCTAGATTTAGGCAAGTCAAGTGTCAGTCATTTTAAATCAAACTTACTGAACTATAAGTGAAACAAGTTCAGGTCACCAAGCCTGTTCATTAAATGCAAACTTCTGCAGTGCAGCTTTTTTTTTTTAAACTCCAGTATGTCAAGAGGAGACTAATTTGAAGTTTGAGGAATTGAAGGTTCATTCATTAACTTTTGTTTACTTTCTCCCCAATCATGAAAACCCTCTTCTACAAGTAGTGAAAAATAATAGTTGCCTGTATACTGGTTATAATTGCATATAGAGGACATATCAAAATGGACATATCACCTCTACATTTAGATATTTAAAAAAATCAATTCAACTCATGCAGCACCTTTGCTGCTGATTGCTTATTTAACATGACATTTGATTCTGAGCTCTTCAAACTCATTAGCACAGTAATTCATTTGGTAGTGACCAAAATAATATTGCCTGATACATAACTTTATAATTTTTGTCAAATAAAAAGGTGTTGAAAATTAGGGGAAGATTCACTAGTGGTACATCACAATTTTAGAAACTCATTACTGAGCCAGTCCCCTTCTGGCCTTCTCTGTTAAATGTTTATTATCCTTGTAATCCATGCCATAAAATTAAACACATAATTTTATGCTTTGGAGTTCCACAAGAAAAGATACATTTTTTAAAAAATCTGCTATCTGTGTGAGGGATACAAAGACAAAAATTTAACAGTCCCTGCCCTCATGGAGCTTACATTTTACTGGGGGAATGAAGGAGGAAGAGGTGTATAATACGTCTCTTAAATAAATTCAAGGTAAATTCAGGAGGAAAGTAGTACTAGCTGGTAGGAATTGGCATCTTAGTAGAATCTTGGAAGACTATAGGAATTGTAAGAGGTGCAGATGAAAAGGGAGTTCAGTCCACTCCCTTATAAGAGGGACAGTTTAAACAAGTACATGGAGATAGGAAATGAAATGATTGAATGCTGAGTTCAAGGAAATAGCTTGTGGTCTAGTTTGACTAGAACAAAGAGGGAATGATAGGGAAGAATAGCAAATATGTGGAAAAGCAGAATGGATCTAGATTTTGGAAGGCTTTTAATTCTGGGATGAGAGTTTATGTGTAATCCTAGAGGCAGTGGAAAACCAATAACTATTTTTGATTCATGAGGCCTTTGGGTAAAACATCTATCCATTTAAATTCAGTTTCAGCACAAATCTTAGTTATTTCATTTTTAAATTACATTGTGTAATTCCACTACTCCCAGTAAAAGGGTTGGTGAATCTACTGCTGGATCTTTAGCGTCATGCAGATTTTCTTTACAATTTGTCCTTTGAAGTGAGCACCTCTGTCACTGTTAATAGACAAAGGGATACAAAATCCACCAATTCATTCTTTTAAGGGTCCTGACTATATCTGTTTTTTATACAGGGATGAATAATGACATTCAGATGTCTAAATACTATTCCTTTGACTATTTGCTAGTTGTTGTGTCTATGTATTAAAGATACGTGAACTAAACCTCAGTTTGATCTGCTTCCTCTGAACTCCTGTGGAATTTATATAGTCTATCCACACAAATTAACACTTACTTATATTCTATCTTGTATCACCTGGATCACCTAACATATGACATCATTCATATGGAAGATTCTGGAGGTCTAGTTTTTTTTTTAAATTTTGATTTCTGGGGAATTGGAAAATATGTGGATATTTTGCATTGCTCTACCATCTTGTTGGGAGCAGCCTTTTCTATGGACAGCAGAGTTGCAAAGTTCAGTATTTTTAAAACATTCTGAATCAGAAATTCATGTACCTTTTTCTGCATTTAAATCTGAGGGTAAAGGACTCACCTCATACCACAACTCACGAACTCCTTTGTACCATATGACCCTGAAAAATAGGCCTGGGGTTTGGGACTTTTCCTCAATCCCTTTCTTTTCTATGTAAAAGAGGTCATTCTTTGCCTCATTTCTTACCTAGTCAATCACTGAATGGGCTTTGCTTCAGTCAAACTGAGACTTGGGAAAGACTTTAGCTTAAAAAGGCCAAAGTTTCCCACTACATAAAGGACCATCTCCAGTCATTCTGATTTATATCTTGCCACTGGACCTGATGGTTTTGCACAAGTCTTCCTCACTTAAACCCAGTTTGCTAGCAAGTCATGGCATCACATTCCTGTTGCCATGTTCCTTTTTGAGAATGAAAGACAAACAACGACAATAATTCTAGATAGCAGAAATAGGGCATAGAACTGAAGAGCTCATACCATGGGGATTTGGGAGTCTAAGAATCCAGGCCAGGTTTTACAACTACTCTAACAGGTGAAACCCTGAGTAGATTGGGTCTGGGCAGCCTGTAAGTCCAGTGGGGGCTGGGAACTAGAAACTGGTGGGAGTAATACTTGGTAGAAAATGATCTGACATGGCAGAGAAAAGGCAGAGACTCTTCTGATCTCACTCTAAAAATCTCTCCAAATAACTTCAAATAATGCCTGAGCACAAATTCTAGAGTGACAGAACCCACAAAAGGTCAAGGTGAAACAATTTTCCAGTCCAAGACAACTTAGAGGGTTGGAAGAAAAGACCTGTTGCACCTGGGTCAGCACAGGCCTTAAACCAGTAGTAGACCTGGGGGATAACTGAATCAGTGGCAGCAGAGGCAATTTCCAGACCTCTCAGCCTACAAACCATAAAGAGGTCTGACTACTTTTCAGAAGGGGATTATAGGGGTCCCTTTGCTGACTCAAGGGGCAGGACTTTGTTGCATTGCCTGTACATGTACAGCACTCATGAACTCAGAAAAACCAATAGCAAAACTAGATGTAATTAGACAAGATAAAGAAGGAAATATTTTTCCCAGAAAGTAGCATAGACAAGAAATACCTATAATAAACATATGAACTAGATGGTATAACATTTAAATTCTTAAAGACAAAGTTAAATGAGTTACAGGGAGAAACAGGTAGTAAAACTAAAATGAGTATCTCAAGTTAACCTCTTTTAGACCAAGATAAATTTAACAAAAAATAAACAAAATAGAAATGAAAGACCTGAATAGTGTTTTAGAAAAGTTATATGTGATAGACCTCTGAAGAATAGTAAAGGACAATAGAGTAGAATATGTACATTTCTCAGTTGTACATGGCAATTTCAAAAAAAAATGATGAATTAGTTCATAACAATCTCATAAAATTTCTGCAGAAAACCAGATATACTAAACACACATTTTACCAAATATAATGCAATAAAATTACATTAAATAAAAAGCCTCTGAAGCAAAGACTACAAATTATTTGTAAACTAAATAACCCTACAGAAAGACTGGATCAAAAAAAAATAACAGAAACAATGAACAATTAATGATAATGACAACAATGAAACAGTATACCAAAATGTGTGTAATGTAGCTAAAGCAGACAATTTGTATGTCCAAATCCTTTCATCAATAAAAGAAAGCACAAATCAATGAACTGACCATGCAGCTGAAGAACAACTCCAATAACCTAGAAGACCAATAAAACCTCCAAATAAATGCCAAACTAGAAATCATGAAAATTAATGGAGAGATCAACAAAATTTGGGAAAAATGAATTAATAAATAAAACTGCGAGGTGATTTTAAAAAATAAACAATTAGCTAACTTAAAAGAAAAACAATTAGCGATATCAAAAATGAAAAAGATGAATTCAAAACCAATGAACAAGGTAATTATTAAGACTATTTAACCCAACTATAAGCCAGTAAAACTGACAATCTAAATGAAATTGATATTTACAAAAAAGATTTCCTAGATTAACAGAATAAGAAATAGAGTACTGACTGTCGTAGAAAAAATATTAAATAGATAATAAATGAATTCACCCCCCCACAAATATCCCCATGATCAGATGGATTTATAAGCAAATTCTACTAAATATTTAAAGAACAATTCCAGTATTACATTGTTTTTAAAAATAGGAAATGAAGGGCTCCTACTAAATTCCTTCTACAAGACAATGTGATCTGGAAACCTAAAGTAGGAAGATTCAAAACAGAGAAAGAAAATTGTCGACTAATATTTTAATGAATATTGATATGAATAGGAATTTTCAGAGGAAGAAATCCAAACTATCAAAAGCCAGTCCTAAATCACTAATAATTAGTGGAATGCAAATGAAAACTATTCTCGTGTACCAGCTGCCACTCACAAGATTGGCAAAGTTGAGGAAAAATTAAATAATAACTGCTGGGTTATAGGAAAACAGATACATTATGCTGTTACATAATGTTATGCATATAGTTAGGCACTATTGATGGAGCTGTGAAATGGCCCATCCATTCTGCAAAGCAAGTCAGAATCATGCCTCAAAAGCTATTAAACTGTGCATTCCCTTTAACAGTGATATAACTGTTAGGCCCATACCCCAAAGAGATCAAAGAAAGTGAAAAAAATCATATGAATATGTACATATTTGTCCCTATGGAGGGGGGGAGTCAGGATAAAGTTACAGCTGTATTTTCTTCATTCATTCTAAAATGAAATTGCTTCCATTTTATTCTTGTGAAAATGTGGCCTAAGATATATGTGCACAGAAATAATCATGTGAATGAGTGAGTAAACATATGAATATTATATACTGAATGCTAGTTATTATTATAGTTGTTAATAATATGCCATGTGTGTTTGTGTGTATGTATGTATTCTCTCAGTCATTTAAAAAAAAAGCTTAATTGATTGTTCAGAGATAGAATCACTTCTCTTTTGTAAATTTATTGCCATTGTTCATATCATCCAGAGAATGAAAGTTTAGTTCATCTTCACTGAGATATAATTTTACTTCATCATTGTCTTTGTTTGCTGAAGAAAGTGAAGTCTGAATCTTTAGATCACATATCCTCACATCCTGATGTTTAGTTTTCAGTCTGAGACCATAATACACAAGTTTTAATATAAACCCAGCAAAATTCAAGAAGATATTTCTTCTATGAGGGTACAAAAGCTAAAATGTAAAATGATATTTTACAGGTTATATCCTTTAGTCTACTCAAATTAGGATATGCCTGTTAATATTTTCTATTCCAGCCCTTCTGTTTGGGACCATACCTACCATTCATCTCATTAGATCTCAACTAATAAAGCAAAGCTAAAAATTTCATGAGAATCAATTATCTTAGAAATAGTATATTTTTATAATTTAAAGTGTTGATCATTATACTTAGATTCTTAGACAAAATAAGCACTGGACACATTAAGGACTAACCAACTTTTTCTTATGTTATCCAAACATAGATACCCAGCAAAATTAGGTTTTATCATGCATTTCAGATACAAAACAATCATCATGTATGCTAGAGCCATCTGGTACCTACGTCCCTACCATCAAGAGAAATGAAAATCCAATCTATGAGGCCCACCAAACCATCCAAGCAGAAGAGATCCTTTGGTCCAAGTCTGTTAGCGCTATATTATTACTGCTGTAGATCACATGGAAATTAAAATATTAAAATCAATAATAAGTTTGTGTGAATGGAAAGATCCCTTCCATTGTGAACCTCTGCTCTGAATAGATTGATGAATACTTTTTTTTTTCTGGACAAATGCATTACATGCCGTGCATTTTCAAAAGCAAGAAGGAGGGAGAGAGAAAGAATGGAATGGAAAGGAAGAAGAATAAGAAATGATGGCAAGATTTTTTTTTAATTTCAGGTTGTCTGCTTTCCAGTTTATGTATAGGAACTGTAGGAAGGGACAGCTAAGGAGGAAACAGATTCTTTTCACCAAGGAAATAATATTTCCTAGCCTGGTTTTTAATCATCAACTCCAAATAATAATGGGCTTTTCTTTGGAGTCCTGCTTTCCCCAATGTAATAATAGTTTAAGAAGTATAATAACAGCTAAAACGAAGGTTAGAAAAGGGGGCTTAAAACTAATGAATTTTCATTCTTATCCTTTCCATTTCATGAGATGTTTTCTTCTACCTTTCCTCTCTCGAACCTCCCCTCCCCCAACACATTCCCCCACTGAAATCCTATTAATCCATTTTGTCACAAGTTCAAATGCTGCTTCTTCCAAGATGTCTTCTGTGATCACTCATGTTGTTTTTCATCTTCCTGAGTATGTAGTACAATATTTCATACATTATTCCCCTTCATGCACTCTCAACTGTAGATAAGTTGACTCTTTTTATATTCTCTTAACACAGCATTTTATTTCCTGCCTCTGAGCTTGTGAATAAGTTTTCCCCTTTGCCTGGAATCTTTTCCCTGTTTACCTGTTCCTCCTAGAAATGCGGTTAGCTTCAGGGCCAGTGCCTGGAAAAAGGCCTTTCCTGATTTCCACCAGTGGTTGTATTTGGCTTTATTTTTGTTGTTTCACTACAATAGAATATGAGATCCTTAAGGGCAGAGACTCCTCATTTTTACCTCTGAATCCCAAACACCTAACTTAGTTCCTAGTACACAGTAGGCATTTAATAAGTGTTGGTCAATTGAATTGAATTAATAGGTACTCAACAATATTGCTAAAGGAATGTTGGATGTCATCTTTATATAGAATGAGATAATTGTTTACTTGAAATAACTTGAGAATTCAGCATAACCAAAGAAATGATGGTAATCAACCAACAAGTATTTATTAAGGTTCTAGGTAGCATGCAAAGAGCTGGAGACACAAAGAAAAAAATAATATTTCTTGTGCTTAAGGAGCTTATTATATTCTAATGTGGCAAACATCATATATACATGAGAACATAGAAGATAAATACTGAGTAAATGGAAGGCAGATTTACAGGGGATAGCACTAGCAGATTTCTTCAACTTTGTCAAGCTTCTTGGGATCTATAATTGTTTTTAACTGTTGTCTCTGCTTCCTCAGCACCTAGCACAGTGCCTCTGTCCATGGTAGGTATCTAATAAATGTCTGTT
Organism: Vombatus ursinus; assembly: GCF_900497805.2. NCBI lineage: Eukaryota > Metazoa > Chordata > Mammalia > Diprotodontia > Vombatidae > Vombatus > Vombatus ursinus. The sequence goes on from NW_020954576.1 coordinate 68,327,633, forward strand.
AAATTAAAATGAAATGGCACTCTCATTACCTAGATTTTCAGTATGATAATGTCACCCTTGGGGATGGCCAGAGCTTATATCTTACTGTCAACTGTTAATTTTTCTGCCTTCATGTTTCTGAAATCTGATTTCTCTTCTCTACATCCAGTCTCCAACTCATCCATCTCTCTTTTGCATCACTCATCCTATTCATCAGAGTCCCCACAACTTTTAGTTTCTCCACTCCTTATTCTCTGAGGCTATTACTTCTACTCTGACTTAATTTTCCTTTTTTCTTTCCCAAATTTGAATTTATGCCATTTCAGCTGTGTATTCTCTACTTCTGGATTTCCTGCCCTTCTGTCCTTTTTCTGTTCACAATTTGCCTGTCCTTTACTATGGGTGATCCTCATTGTCTTTTATCTCTGTGCTTCTTCCCTTGATCAAGGGATGCTGCTCAAGTAAGTCATATCACTGTGTTGAATAGGTTTACTATATGTTTTTGTTATCATCTCTCCTGAGTTCTCATGGCTGAACAACATTTTTTTTTGTATTAGATTTTCCTATGTGACTATCACAGTCTCCAAAAGGACTCTCATAAACCTCTATCCTCAAGCCCCTTATGGCACCATCTTCTTCTCAGCAAGTCCTCACTTCTGTGAATTCTCTTTTCTCCTCCTCCTTGCCTCAAATTCGTGCTGCGCCATCCCCAACTTGGTTCTCTTTTACTTTAATCAAGGAAGAAGAAGAGGCCATTGTTACCAAGACCAAACATTGTTGAGACCTTGATCTCAACTTTTTCCATCTCCTAGGAGCTTGCTGCTTCAATCATAACCTCACTTTCTCTCATCTTCAGTCTTTCTGTATTTACCCCTAAAACTTATTCCCAAACCTTCCCTAGCAGGTTGAAATCTTTTGAAACTGACTTTCACCCTTTATCAACACCTTCTGCCTTCTAGCTGGCTACTTAAAATTCACTTGGTGTACTTCACAGGAAAAGAAGCTGGAATGGACTGATATCATTTTTTTAAAGGCAAAAAGAAAAAGAAAAAGAAGAGCAGCTGCTTTCTGTGAAAACTAAAGTTCGATCTTCACAATTTGACTCTTATAGGAGATTTGTATTAGAGCCTGGAAGAAAAAAAGAATGCACCATTTCTGAATCATCCTGTGTCCTTGGTTGCATAGAATTGTTACCACTCTGTCCATATAAATGACAAATTTGAGCCAGTGGCCTTCAGCAGTCTAATTTCCAATACATATTTGCATATTTGGTTATTTCAATGTATGTCAAAAACAAGCAAAAATTTTCCAATTACTTTGCCAAACCTACAATGGTTATGTGAAATATATTTATATTTTGACAACATGAAAAGGTGCCATAGGAAAAGCTTATTTAATTCATTAATTGAAAAGCTATAAATATATCACAACATATTAACTTCATGAGATATACATCTTTTTCTTAGCTCAACAGATTCTTAGTTTTACCTTTTCAAAAAAGTATTTTTATAAATAGTGTATATGTACATTTTATATTAGAATGGGTAGGTTATAGAATGCTAGACTAAGAAAAGCATCTAGTCTAACCCCCTCATTTTATAGATATAATATATGAGACATAGTAAATTTAAATGTTCAAGGTCACAAAATGTTGCAGTGGAGGGGTGGAGCCCAGATTGTGGAGGGAAAGCAGTGACTGTCTTGAGCTCTCTCCTAAAGCCCCCCAAATACCTAAAAAAATGGCTCTAAACAAATTCTAAAGTAGCAGAACCCACAAAAAGACTGAGTGAAACAAATTTTCAGCCAAAGACAATCTGGATGGTTGATTGGAAAGGTATATTGCGCCGGGTGGGGAGAGGAGAGCAGTTTGGCATGGGCGCACAGGCTGCAGCGAACCTGGAGCAGGCCACAGAGGACTGAATGGTGGGCAGCTGTGGTGGTTTCCAGACTTCTCAACCCCTGAATGCCAAAGACAACTTAGAAGGTCAGTGGGAAAAGTCTGTGACTGTGGTGAGAGAGGAGCTAGGTCTCAGCCACAAGTCTCGAGCAGGGTGGGGCCGCAGCTTTTTTCCTGAGCTTCTGACCCACAGACTGAGGGGGAACCGAGTGGCTGATCAGAGGGGCATTGCAAGGATCTCTTTGCTAGTGCTGAGGCAGGAATCTCTTGCTTTACTGGTGCTTGGATCTGGGTCACAGTTCTGGGGGCAGTCCTGGGGCGAGGAGGAATGCTGGTGCGGTGGAACTTCTTGTGGCGGTGGAGAGAAAACACCTCGCCCCTTATCATACCACCTTGGAAGAACTGAAAATTTACAGGTCCCTAGAAGTACCTCTGAAAACAGCTGTACAAACCCCCGAAGCTTGGGACAGTACACTCTTCACATTGGAAGCAGACTTTTACCTTAACAAAGAGTTTAAAACTCAAGTAATTGGCTGGGATCATGAGTAAGCAGCGCAAAAAGAGTCAGACTAATCTTACTTTGGTGACAAAAACGATCAAAACATACAACCAGAAGAAGACAACAAAGCTAATGCTCCTACATCCAAAGCCTCCAAGAAAAATATGAATCAGTCCCAGGCCTTGGAAGAGCTCAAAAGGGATTTTGAGAAGCAAGTAAGGGACGTAGAGAAAAAACTGAGAGTGATGCAAGAAAATCATGAAAAACAAGTCAACAGCTTGAAAAAGAAGACCCAAAAAATACTGAAGAAAATAACACCTTAAAAAATAGCCTAACCCAAATGGCAAAAGAGGTCCAAAAAGCTAATGAGGAGAAGAATGCCCTAAAAAGCAAAATTTGCCAGATGAAAAAGGAAGTCCAAAAGATTACTGAAGAAACTACTTCCTTAAAAATTAGAATAGAGCAATTGGAAGCTAGTGACTTTATGAGAAATCAAGACATTGTAAAACAAATCCAAAAGAATGAAAAATTAGAAAACAATGTGAAATATCTCATTGGAAAAACAACTGACCTGGAAAATACATCTAGGAGAGAGAACTTAAAAATTATTGGACTATCTGAAAGCCATGATCAAAAAAAGAGCCTAGACATCATTTTTCAAGAAATGATCAAGGAAAACTGCCCTGATATTTTAGAACCAGAGGGCAAAATAGAAATGGAAAGAATCCACCGATCTCCTCCTGAAAGAGATCCCCAAAGGAAAACTCCTAGGAATATTGTAGCCAAATTCCAGAGTTCCCAGGTCAAGGAGAAAATATTACGAGCAGCCAGAAAGAAACAATTCAAGTATTGCGGAAACACAATCAGAATAACACAAGATTTAGCTGCTTCTACATTAAGGGACTGCAGGTCTTGAAATATAATATTCCGGAGAGCAAAGGAGATAGCATTACAACCAAGAATCACCTACCCAGCAATACTGAGTATAATCCTGCAGGGGAAAAAATGTCCATTCAGTGAAATGGAGGACTTTCAAGTATTCTTGTTGAAAAGACCAGAGTTGAACAGAAAATTTGATTTTCAAATACAAGACTCGAGTGGAACATGAAGAGATAAACAGGAAAAAGAAAATCATAAGAGACTTATTAAGGTTGAACTGTTTACATTCCTGCATGGAAAGATGATATTTGTGACTCATGAGACCTTTGTCAGTATTAGGGTAGTTGGAGGGGAAAAAATTATATGTATGTATATATAGATACAGATAGATAGAGGGCACAGGGTGAGTTGAAAATGAAGGGGTCATATCTGGAGAATAAAATTAAGGGGTGAGAGAGGAATATACTAGGAGAAGGAGAAAGGGAGAGGTAGAACGTAGTAAATTATCCCACAAAAAAAAGGAAACAGAAAAGAAAAGGCTCTTACAGTGGAGGGGAAATGGGGGAAGGTGAGAGGGAATGAGCTTATTCTCATAGGATTTGACTTAAGGAGGGAATAACATACACACTCAATTGGGTGTGGAAATCTGTCTTACCTTACAGGAAAATAGGGGGGGAAGGGGACAGGAGAGTAGGGGAATGATAGAGAGGAGGGCAGATTGGGAAAGGGAGTAATCAGAAGCAGATACTTCTGAGGAGGGACAGAGTCAAAAGAAAGAATAGAATAAATGGGGGGGCGGGATAGGATTAAGGGAAATAGAGTTGGTTTTTCACAGCATGTCTACTATGGAAGTGTTTTGCATAACTGCACATATATAACCTATTTTAGTTGCTTGCCTTATCAATGAGAGCGGGTGGGGAGGGAGGGAGGGAGGGAGAAAATTTGGAACCCCAAATTTTAAAAACACATGTTTAAAAAAAATGTTTTCATATGCAACTGGGAAGTAAGAAATACAGGAATGGGGTACAGAAATCCATCTTGTCCTACAGGAAAATTGAAGGGGAAGGGGATAATAGAAGGGTGGAAGAGATAGAAGGGAAGGCAGACTAGGGGAAGGGGTATTCAGAATGCATACCATCTTGGGGTGGGGAGAGGGGTGAGATGGGGTGAAAATTTGGAACTCAAAATCTTGTGGAAGTAAATGTTGAAAACAAAAAAATAAAACAAACAAAAAAAGAAACCAAAAAAAAAACAAAAAAAAGAAGAAACTAAATGTTGCAGTGGCAGTTATGAGATATGAAATATAATATATTAACATCTCCCAGAACTTATCTTAATACAACTGGCTGTTTTGCTTATTGAAGTTAAAGTTAAATGAGGGATAGATTTGGGTGAGCTTATAAGAGTTTTAAAAGAATTCACAACAGATATACATATGTATATAAACACTTAAATATACATTTAAAGAATTGGTAAGGTGATTAGGTCAGAAAATACAATCTTATAAGTCTGTATTCAAGATACAGAGAAAGTTAGATATGAATCTGTCTACCAAAAGGAATTGAGAATTAGACCTTTGTAAATACTACTATTATTTAATTGACTTTTGCAAATGGAAATATAGTTTAATGTGTGTTTTGTAACATTTCAAATAGTGGCATATTAATTAAAAATAAATTACAACAAGTTTCCTTTGGAAGTAGAAATTTCATCAAAACTTAATACCATGTTATTGCACTATGATTAAAATTCCTGTTTTCCCCCTCTCTTGCCAACCACAAAGAATGTTAATTAAACAGTTGGCTTACAAATATGCACAAGCACAGGAATACACAGTTAAACATATTTCCCATTTATGAAAACTATTATATGGGGCTTAGAAATAGACAGATTAACATATTTCTTATTGTCTCCCTTTAGAAGAGATTTTCTTTTCTTCAAAAAAATTACATTATTATTTATGACATTTAACTACTTAATGTTTAGAAAAAAAAAGCCTGTATGTTTTATATTGAATGAGAGCCAAAGAACTATCTCAACAACAGGTATTATTAGCATATATCTCAGTCTTTACTTACTAAGAGCTCCCCCGCCACCGCCCTTCCTTTGTACATGCCCACTTAGTTTTACTTTTTAAAAAAATAAAAAAAAACATATTGTATTTAAAAAAAAATCTGTTAGTTAACATGAGATGACAATAGACATCTAGGATAACATATATCTCTAAAGCTATTTCTGTGTGATGCTTAAATATATATATTTCTAACTATCCAGATGTATGGTGTTATGTAGGCTAAAGGTCCACATGATTAACTTTTCATCAAGATGGCTTGTTGACATATAGACTTCTGATTGAATTGTAGGTGGAGGATATGTAGTGTGAAAAAATTTCAGTACCCTGTTCTGGTGATATAATTCAGTAGTAAGGATTAGCAATACCATACTAACCCATTTCAGGAAATCCTATATCTTTACCTTGAGTTTGCTGCAATTCATGGAACTGTTTAAAATGTTTAAGAATGGCTGGCATTTCTGATAGAAAATTTTGTACTTTTTGTCATTCATCATATCTGAATGCTAAAGCAATTTAAAAAGCAAAGAGCATAACCCTTGTTTGAAGAAACATTTTATGTAACTATGAGGAAAATTGCTCAGATACTAATTTAAGAGCAGTGGAAATATTATAACCTTTAACAATTTACATATACCATTTTAATTTATCTACCACCCAACACTTTAGCATCTACATAGACAAATATAACCAGTATATAAAACAGTATTCATGGTAATCAATCATCTCTTAATACAAGAATGTTTCACTGAAAAGAAAGGAACAAAGGAACCCACTCCCTAACACATAGGCATATAAACTGGAAAAATAACGGCCTGACTGCTCAATATTACTGACTTCAAGTTTATGTTGTTTGTAAAAGCTTATGCAGTGTTATTGTTTTGGGATGTCATCAGAATATAATATTTAAAAAAAAAGAAGATGGGATAGTCATAGCAAAAGGATAATTGTTGTGTCAAAAGAATCAAGGATACTCCCTAGACCACTGGGTAGAATTGTGGGAGGACATGAATTTGGTCACATAGGATAGTATGGCATGGATGGGTTGGGATCTATATCACTGGAAGGAACACCTATATAATGAGATCATCTATCACAAAGTATTGGTTTCAAAGTATGCTTAAATCTTAAATATTAATTAACCATCAATAATTCCCCTTTGTTATAGAGGGTCACTCAATTCAACCTCCTTTACTTTATACCTGAGGAAACATCTAGAGAAACTATGACATCACAATCTAGTGAAATTATAAAATCCATAAAATTATTAGGACCAGATTTCTTGGCCTTCTGACTTAGAGAAAAGCATTCTTGTTACAGGTCCAGATTATGGGTCGCACTCAATCTTGGACATGGGTGCTATAACCAAAACTCTATTAAGAAGAAAAGATTCTGATTAGGAAGACTTGTGTTTCTTAAAATAGCATCATCACTCCCTGTGACAGATTTTTCTCACTTCTAGCTTACATGACATTGACCTAGCTGGGGGATGTAAGATAGGCACAATGTCTTTTTGACAGAGTCTGGATATTAATACATGCAGATAATTGACAAAATATCTCTAATCTTCACATGAGTAAATGAGAGTTTACTCTAAACATCTGGGATGCAAAAAGAAGTGCCATTACTTTTAGAAGTGAGTTATCCAGGGGCAAGCAGGATCATCACCTTGGCATCTGGTGATAACTAATCAGTACAAGTGAAGAAAGGGGATATAGTGAAAGTCCACTCTGAAGTACAAAGGCTTTCACTCTTCAGGTTACACAACCTTGGTTATTTCTGGGAAAAAAACAGAAACCAAGAAGTTGAATTAATAACTATGAGAATTAGAAATATTATAGAAGGAGGTCCAAGTTATTACTGCCTTGCAATTCAGATAGCTGGAAAATTCCTGAATCTAGAAATACAGCACCTATTTTATTCCTGAGTCCTCAGTTTCTGAACTGGAAGGGTGAAAATCTGTAGACTTGAGTAGTTGGGAAGCAAGGATTCATTGTCACTGAACACTGAGGGTTTTTTTTTATAAATGGGGAGGGGTAGAGGCACTTTCAGTATTTTAATACTAACATGAAAGAAGAAAAAAATTTAACAGAGTTCACTGGTGATTTAGACAAAAATCATTCTTATGAAATTCACTGCCCACACTTATCTCTCAGGGTTGTGCAGCTACTTATACATATTTGATGAAAGAATGTGGACTATTATGGGAGTTTATCTTTGGCATAGCTCTGGAGGAGATGCATGAGGAGTATTAAGTGAGGAAAGAGATCTCCTATTAATGTATCCAATTAGGTCAAATATATATGCCAGGTTGTTCATCTCTTAAGAGAAATTGGGAAAGAAGTAAGAATAACATTTTCTCAAAACAGATTTCCTTTGCATGTCTAGTTTTTGGGGAGGGATGGGTTGAATACTTTGGAAGAAATACAAACATAGACTTAGATGCTTTCCAAAGGCTAGAGTTGTTCAGTATTATACTTAGAAATTACCAGACTTATTTATACTAGTATGTTAGGAAAGCACTGAATTCTACTTCAGTTTGAGAGCATTACAGTGATAAAATTTCCCCATTTAGGTGGTTACCTCTTAGGGTCAGCCACATTCTGAAGCCAAAGTATTTCCTTGGCAAGAATTTCTTATCTTGGAAATCTCACATTATGAAGCCAGCAAAAGAAAAGCAGACTGGAAAGCAGAGTATGTGACTTTAGGACCATCTGCTACAATACCTTTAGCACAAGCCACACTGTTGGTAGCTTAGAGGAAGGGGAAGCGAAGAGAATGTTTATTAAGTACCTACTATGTGCCAGACACTGTGCTAAGCACTTTACATACATTATCTCATTTGAGCTACACAACAATCCTGGAAAGTAGATGCTATTATTACCCTCATTCTACAGTTGAGGAAAATGAGGCAAATTAATAAGCTACTTGCCCAGGGGCATACAACTAGTAAATATCTCAGAACAGATTTGAACTTGTTTTCCTGACTTCCAAGATCAATATGCTATTCATTATGGTACCTAGCTGTCTGGATAGCTCATCAGTAGCTTTTCCACTTTGAAATTATTAGAAAATTCCAGGCCACACTGGGTGCCCATTCATACATTAATTTCATGTGAATTTCTTCTACAATTTTAAAAATAGATTCCCTAGGAGAAGAATAAATGAAACAACTAGGCACAAAGAAAAGATTGCTGGACTTGAAGTCATACAGTCCTGAGTTCAAGTCTGTTCTCAAACGCTTAGTAACTATGTAACCCTGGTCAAATCGCTTACCTGGTCTGTACCCCAGTTTCCTCATCTGTAAAATGGGATAACAATAGCATCTAACTTCCAGGGTTATCATGAGGATAAGATGTCATAAAATTTGCTTAGTGTTTTTGCAAACAATTAAATGCTATATAAATTCCAGTTCTGGGGGCAGCTAGGTGGCGCAGTGGATAGAGCACCGGCCCTGAAGTCAGGAGGACCTGAGTTCAAATCTGACCTCAGACCAAACACTTGACACGTACTGGCTATGTGCCCTTGGGCAAGTCACTTAACCCCAATTGCCTTACCGAAAAACAAACAAAAAAAAAAAACAAAGAAATTCCAGTTCTCCTCCTCCTCCTCCTCCTCTGTATTATTCTTGCAATGCTTGAATTATCCAATGTCTAAGATATCCATTTTGTACAGAGTACTTTTTAGGTAATGTTGAACAGATGAAAAAAAATAGTTAGCTAGCTAGCTAGCTCACTAGATAGCAATTCTCTTCAGTTGAAGTGCCACCTCTTGTATGACATCTTTCTTGATGTCCCGAGTAGTTAGTGCCTCTCCTGCCCAACAAAATATCCTTGTATTTAATTTGTATGTATACTGAATACAGTTAAATGTGTACATGTTGTTTTCCCCGTAAAATATAAGCTTCTTGAGAATAGGGGATGTAACATTTTTGTTTCTCCATTCTCTAGCATAGTGCCTGGCACATAGTAGGAATTTGTTTATTGATTAATTGAATAATGCGGCACAAGAAAAATACATCAATGCTCAATCGACCAACTCCCCGTTTCATAATGTTTCCAATCATAATTCATGACAATAAGTTTCAAAATCAACAAGCATTTATTAAGCACTAAAAATGTGCCAGAAATTGTGCCAAATGCTAGAATACAAATTTAAGCAAAAGGAAAGACAGTTCCCTGCCCTTAAGGAGCTTACATTCTAATGGCTGGAAGAAAACACATAAAAGGGAATTGAAAATGAAGGAGCCCAGGGAAGAAGGTACTCATGTTAGAGGGCATGAGGGTGAAGTTCAAAGAATCAGCAATGGAGTCAGAAGTATGGCTTAATTTGGCATTTCCTCAAAATGGTGGTTCCAGAAGAAACTCACCAATGGGATGAGGGGGCCATATGGGCAGAGGGATTTTTTAAGGTGAGAGGTCAGTTGAGTCATGATGATGAAGTATGGAGAGTTGGGAATAGAACCAGATAGAGCAGAGTCCAGCAATCATCTGCTTCAAACTATCTAATGGCACTATTTTTTTAAATCTTCACTTAGTCTTGAGTTCTGGCAAATAAAGCCATTTATGTTCCTAGTTGCTGTTCTACTCCCTCAAATTCTAGTCTTTCCTTGGGCTGTTTCCCAAATCAGTTGTTAGTAAAACTTGTAATGGTAATCAGACCTGACAGAATGAAAAAAAGAATTCCTTTGATGCATCATATGTCTCTCATTTGTATTTTCATGATTACCCTGTCTATTCCTACCGGACACACTTGAAAGAAAATGGAGCAATTGAGTCTGAGGAAATCATTTGTTCTTACTGCTTCACCTGTAACTCTCATGCCCTGTGACATCATAGTGAATAGCTTTGCGCAAGATAATGTTGCAAAGGAAAGATGACCTCCAGGGAGAAACAGATTCACAACAGGAAACCAGTGACTAAAAAAGCAAATCCAAAAAGCTTAAAACTCAATAAGAGTATTTTTGAAAAGAATAGGCATTTTTAAGACAATGGTGGCCGAATTCTTCATAGAATTATACTTGGGGTTTTTTCAAGAGCAACATGTAGAAATCCATTTTCTTTACTCATTGCTAGGCAGTACACTAAGGATTTCTGTGTAGAGTCCCCATCTTTTGTTAGTCATCTTAAAATAATGGAGTATTTTCAAGGGATTTTTCAAGAAAATGTTTTTGTTTTGCCTTTTTTAAAGAATCTGTAGGTATTTCCTACCTTTAACTCTAGTGTTTTGTTTCTGAAACTGTCGCTAATTTGCGCTGGATATATCTTATTTGTGTATAGTTGTTTGCATGTTGTCTCCTCCATTAGACTATGAGCACCTTGAAGTCAGTGACTGTTTTTGCTTTTCTTTCCATCCCCAGTGCTTAGCATAGTGCCTGACACATAGTAGGTGCTTAACACATGTTGCTTTTTTTTTCTACTTGAGTTTGGCCATGCTATCTTGAATAGTGGGTGCTTGCATAGTTTATTATATCTAGTCAACCTCAGACCCCTGATCGTTCTTCTCTTCAGTCATCTTCCTGTGATGGCATAGCAGGTATGTTTCATGAAACATCACTTTTCTATCTCTTTGCTCTAGAAACAGTAATCAAATCAACACTAAATCAACTTGCCTCTGGTTGTGTCAATCTACTGCTCTATGGCTTCACTCATAACCCCTATTGTTTCCTAGACTAAACCACTTTTCCACTACCGTATATACTAAGCTTTCAACTTTTTGATGTTACATAGAATAACTTTGCACTTCATTTTTTAAAAAATAGCATAAAATAAACATTTATTATTAAATGCTTATTATGTTTTAGGCAGGAACAAAAATATATAATGAAAATAATATAATCAGAAAAAACACGTTTGGAGAAATAACTTTGACTAATATGGTAGATAAATGCTTGATGTCTTAACTATATGAGTAACTATTTAAATTTTGAATGATAATCCCCTAGTCATTAATGGAAAAAATGGCCAAAGTTTTCAAAAGAAAGAATAAATTATTATTTTGAAAAAAATTCTCAAACTCAGCAAAGATATGTAAATAAAAACAACCTTGAAGTACCATTTCACATACATCAGATTGTCAAAACTAATTTAACATAATGAGTGCTGACAGGGTTGTGGGGAAAAAAATTCATTCATTCATTGTTGAATGACAAAAAACTGAAATCCTTCTAAAAGTAATCAGTCAAAAATATTTAATATTATAAGAAATGATATCCCTACTCATAATATTGCCATTGTTGGGACTAATAGACACACATACACACACACACACACACACTCACACACACACATAGCAATCAGTTCAAGGATTTAGAGAACAGTATTTTATTTGTAATTCTAAAAAAGAGTGAAAGCAACCTTGATTTTATCCATCAATGGAGACATGATTAAATAAATTATGGCCCATTAATGTAATGGAATCTAATACAAACTGTAGTTGCTGGTGTTTTTGTTGAGTAGTTTGAGTTGTGCTGACTCTTTATGACCCTATTTAAGGTTTTCTTAGCAAAAATACTGTAATGGTTTGCCAGTTTCCTTCTCCAGCCCATTTTACAGATGAGAAAGCTGAGGCAAACAAGGTTAAGTGACTTGCCCAGGGCCATACAGTTAGTAAGTGTCTAAGAAGAGATTTGAGGTGAGGTTATCCTGACTTAAGGTCCAGTGCTCTATCTACTGTACCACCTAACTGCCCATATAATAGAGACAGGTAATAGGAATGTGATTAAATCTGGAATGACCTTTAGAAGATAATGACAAGTGAGAAAAACAAAACTAGAAAGACAGAAGAATGAACAAAGAGTCCTGATGAATACTGAAAGGCAGTGATGACAATTTGTGGCATTTTATGTGTTGAAATTCATTTGTTTGAATAGTTACAAAGCAGGCTTAATTGTGCTGGTGTTTACTATTAAGCTTGTAAGAAAATCAAAAATATATTTTGATGGATTTGGAAATTATTTATATGGGTTTCTACAAGTTCCCTTAGCTCATTCTTGATGAAGAACTCTTTGATTCTCCCTTGTTTTCTCCATTCAAAAGAAATATTTGTTCTCTTGGGACACTGCAGAGCCACAGGCTTCCTCTCCAGGATGTTTATGTAACTAACACATATCTCCATCTCTCAGGTTTGTTCTAAATCCTTCTGTCATCCAGCTTTCCTCCCATCTTTTTAAAGGGCAAATCTGAGTGCATTGGTCAGTCATGTAAAAGGCTAGCCATGATTAAATCAATTATAGTCATGGGTGGTATTAAGGGCCAAAGAATATTCAGGACAAAATGAGTTCACACCTTATAATAGATTTTAGAACTCTATTTTAACAGGAATTGGGTGCATGTGTAAGTGCCATGCAGAGAGGCTGGGAGCTTGTTTCCTTCTGGAAGAGTTGAGATAATGTATCTAAAGGCCATGGAGAGACTGCAGGGGATGCTTAGACATTCTGAAACTCGTTCCAGTTGGCTAAAGATGCGTTGAAAGTGAGCCTCTTTGATGGTCTGTGAAGGCATTCAAAAACACCTGTCAGCCAATTGTTCTAGGCACCATTTTGTTTTCACTGTTGTTGATTAGAATTGATCACTATAATCTGCCTTAGCTGGGTCTCATATCAAGCTGCTGTAAAGCTTGTCCTTTTCAACTTCTCATGATACAGCACTGCTGAGGGGTCTGCTGTACTCTGTAAAAATTTCCAAATAAGCCTGTACTTTAAAAGTGTTCTTCTCAGCATCTATGTATTTCTGCTAGGAAAGGGTTTGCCAGCTGAGGTGGAGATACTTATATTTCATCTTAAAGTCATTAATCTGCAATAACTTCTCTGGAAATAAAGTGATTTTAGGACTCAAAATTTCAGTTATTAACTAACAGAATAAGTCAGTTCATATTTTTCTTGTTGGGCTTCAGGGAGGACCCTTTTGAATGGAACAGGGAGTAGGAAAAAATATCTCCCCCAAGAGAATATTAGGTAAGTAAGCAAACTTCATAATGGTTTTCTGCCATGGTCAGCAGTTTAGCATGGAGGGGCCCCTATGTCTAGCAAAGAAGTGTTTATGATATTTTGGAGGATGGATATCTACTTAAATACTCAAAGTGGTGTACTACCAATGAGGCTAAAGCAAAATAAGCATGAGCAAATGGGGGTGGGGGGGAGAGAAATGCTATCTGAAAAGTACATTTGCTTTAAAATACATAAAAAAAAAAGATAACCAAGACACCCAGATCACATAATTTAGTGTGTGAGTGGATGGTGGCACAATAAGGCTTAATTGAATAAGGGTAAGGAATATCTGTCTTTCGGTGATAATAGTGGATAATAAATCAAATATTCATTTTATTTTAATTGAAATATTCATTATCCTCTGTATACCTCAGACCTACTCTTGCTAAAAACTGACACTAAAGCTGGTGAGATCCTGCTTGATGTTCCCTGCACATGGCATGTCTTCTCTGTCTCCTATGCTTTAAATAGATGTCTTCCTTACTTCTTCATCTTAAAACATCTAATTCCCCTCAATTCTTAGCTCAAATGCCACCTCCTTCCAAATGCCTTTCCTGATCATCTCAGTGGTCTTATACCCCAAATTATTTTTAATTTTATTCTCTCTAGATCTTATATTCTTTTATCTGTGAATGTATTGCATCCCAATAGTGGGATCAGTGATGGCAAAGTGTGTCTTGCTTTTGTTTTTGTATGCACAGGAACTGGAACAATGACTGCCACAAAGCAGTAGATTAATAAATTTGGATTGATTGACTAAGGTGTTGTCATGAGAGTTGGAAGAGAAATCAGGAGATCTATTGACTGAGCCCACCTCTGGCGCTTGTAAATTTCTTGATTTTTGGCCTGTCAGAGTAGAATGTGGAATATGCACTGGCTCTGGAGTCAAAGCCTCTTGTTTCAAATGATGTCTTTAAGGCTTAATCTCTTGTGAGATGGGTAAGTCACAAATCCCTCAGACAGGTTCATTATATATAAAACAAGGGGATTGAAATAGTGAAATCTAAGATCTTATGATCCCAAAATTACTGATCCTTCTTGACCCTTGATTTCTCATCTGTAAAATGGGGATGACAACATAGAAGGCCTTACCTACCAGGACTATTGTGAGGCTCAAATGAGATCAGATATGTAAAGTACTTGGTAAAACATAAATTGCGGGACAATTTAAAGGCAAAGTTACTATTATTAGTAGCAGAAACATTTCATAATTTTACCAAGCAATTGGCCCAAGAGTTATTGGGCCATTAAGCCCCAAACTAAGCAGAATGACAGGTTCAGGAAACAAATTCACACATCTTATTCACTAGCACCTAATATTTATGGTGAATTTGTTTTTGTTGTCTGTGATCCGGGAGTGGTCCAGAGTACCCAGGTAAATCTAGCAAATGCATTATCATCGAATGCCTTTAACATCTGTACCCTAACACATTCCTTAATAATGTACCATCTGACCTATAAAAAGGTTTATCCACTATATGTACTGTGATTGTGTGCTTTTGAGATGGACAATGGTAAAAAGCATACTTTTAATATCTACTAAACTCTGCCAACCTAGACTACTGGGCGGGGGGGGGAAGATAAACAGTGCCTACTATATGCCAGGCATTGTGATGAGCACTTTTTACAAATATATCTTATTTCATCCTCAGAACAACCCTAGGAAATAGGTGCTTTTATTATCCTTATTTTATAGTTGAAGAAACTGAGGCACACACTGGTTAAGTGACTTTTGGAGTCACAGAGCTAGTGTCTGAAGCTGGATTTGAACTCAGGAATTCCTGACACCAAGCCCAGCACCACCTAGCTGACTTGAGGTATTGAGGCATCATGATACTGTGGAAAAAGCATTAGAAAAGAAGTAAATGTGCCTGAGTTCAAATCACTTCCATGAGGCTTACTACTGTGAGAACTTGGATATGCTACACAACCTCTTGGAGTCTCAGATTAATAGTGTTTTACTAAGTGACCTTTGCAGTCCTTTCCAGCATTAAGTCTATGATTCTATGATCCTATCTGTGAGGAGTAAATAATTAAGATAACGTAGCAACCGAAGAGGGAAAAAAGCATTTCCCACAGGCGTCTCAGAACAGACCTTTTTGTGTTGAATGCAGAGCCCCGTTACAAAATACATCTTAAATAGTCCACGGATATTCTTATTCCCCACGTGTGAAAGACCTTTAACATTCTCAACTAGGATTCCAGTATAATACTCCTATATAATACTCAAGAAGTTGTGTCATACCCTGGAGAAGAAAGCAGAGGGAATGAGGTTCCAGATTCTTGATGGAAAAGAGTACAGAGATAGCAGAATAGTGGACTGTTTATGGGACTTGAGTCAAATAATAATCAGAAGAACCCAAAACATTTACTGAAAAAAGGGGACACAGAAGCAGGGGAGTGATGGAATGGTTATGGTAAGAAAATAAAGTTTATTCTGGTAAAAAGAACAAACAAGCAAAAATCTCTGATGCACAAATCTATCTCCCTTTTTAGGGGCAACACTGAAAGTGGTGCTGTAAATTACAAAGAAAGTGGAGAGGTGGTCTCCCACCAAAAAAAGGAGAAAGGGTATCAACTCACTATGGATCCTATGATCTGTATTTATTGATTCATAAATAAATTATCTTGTATTCTGAAACCTGAGTGAGTGCTATGAGCCTGAGTGCTTATAAGAGGAATGGGTGGTCACTCTTAGGGGAAGGCCAGATATTGTCATAGTTTCCACATGGCTGGAGATAAATAAGAAACAGGAGGTGTATCCAAGTGTACTCAGGCACTTGATTACAGTAGGACTCTGAAATAAGGGTTCATGGGAAAGCTTGGAAGACTTTTACAAGCTTCTATATAGAGAATGGTAGTGATGATGAAAGTAGACAGCATAGGAAGGGACATAGATATAAGCTATTTTGGGGAGGCAGAAGTAGGAGTAAAACATGAGCTAGAACAGCAAAGTTCAAAAATGACTCCAATTTCTAGCCTGGGTGACTGAGAATTGAATGAAAGCAGAATTGTAGGAGTAGTGATTTTATCAATCAAATTGGGAAAGTAAGTACCCATGTCCTCTAGTTCTAAATCCATCACTTTTTCCAACCCAGGGGTCAATTTATGAGAAGTTGCTGCTCCCTATTCTGAAATGGGTGTGTAGGCCATGGCCAGGTAGAGGTAAAGCTATGCTTGCCAACTCTTCCCTTAAGGGCATTTATCTGCCTCCCTACTCCTACTGCCCTTGTATTGGTCATTCCCTCAACCTACATACAAATATGTACAGAAAAGGCCTTTTTTGTTGTTCTATTTTTGTTCTTTAAGTGAGAATAGAGATTCTATAAGGAGCCAGATGAGTCTTTCCTTTGTAGCCTATGTGGAGGGGAAAATCTGGTGGTCCAGAAGGGATTCTGTTCTCCATTCTTTTCTCTTGCTTAGAAAACACATCTCAGCACACAATAATTTTCCAGTAACCCAGTGTCCTGCTTCGAAATTTCAGTAAAGCAGAAGTGACAGCCCTGTAGCTTATGAACTCCATTGAGATTGCCATGGTCTGACAAATGTGTCATAGCTGTCTGTATATAAATTAGGAATTTCTGACTCCCTTCCTAAGACTTTCACTATGAAAAATGTTATGAGCTGCCTTGATTCAAAGTGAACCCATTGATATGCTAATTGGGAAACATTCTCTTTCCTACAGAGATTTTAAAAGGCTTTAGGCAAAAAGTAAATACATTTACTGTGTTTAAGTTATTGTAGGTAGGGCTTCTACTTCTGAGCACAGAATGGACTTCTTTTGTATTTTCTGAGAAGACAAGACGCATGTTTCAAGAGTCACTTTAAACCTAAGAAGATAGCTTTCATAAAATACACTGTGTTTTTCTGGAAGACCAACGGATAAATTGGTATAATTCGGTAGGTTTAGCTTTTGTGGATCTTTGAGTCCAAACCAAAAAGAATGTTCCCCCAGCTTCTTAGAAGATAGATAGATACATACACACACAATACTATAGTTAATAGAATATATTATATAATATATAACATTATGTTACATATAAAGTACAATTCTGTAAATATATATATATTTTACATATATATATAAAACATATATATATATACTTTACATATATATAATATATAAAACATATATATATACATATAATATAATAAAAACACAACACAGCTTACATTTATTTAGTATCTACTGTGTGTTGATCACTGTGCAAAGCAGTAAGGGGAAAGTCAGATTTAGAAAGATAAAATTCTTGCCCTCGTAGAATATGTCTACCTGGGAAATATGGCCCATACGCTTCAATGATTCTATACTCTGAAAGATACATTCTTTCATCAATGTGTATACTGCTTCTACTGTTGAAGATCTTAATTGTAGATCATGGACTTGTCCAAGGTTACACAGTAAAAATATCAGAACTGTGATATGAACCCAGGTCCTCTGATTTTCAATCCAGTACTCTTTCCCCTGGAATTCTGCCTTTCTTTCCAAGTCTTCTAAACAATAGTGATCCATGCCCATGTCCTGTACTAGAGGCCTTCTAGTTTTGTTTTGTTTTTTTTAATAATTTGAAGATACCAATGCTATACTATTGACACTCTCACAACAAGACGAACCCAATTACTTAAAGGTGATATATACCCTATGGTTTCCTTTATACCCCTTCCTGTGCATGATATTAAAAAGATACAAGATATTGTATGATAACTGAGGGTAGAAAGTTCAACACAAACTAATGGGGATCAGGGAAGCATGAATAGAGAACATGACTTTGGTTTGTGTTCTAAGTAATGAACTGGAATTCAACAAGAAATAAAGGGAGGTCATTTCAGGTACAGTGACTATCATGAACAAAGGTACAGAGTTGAGAATGTTCAGGGGATCTTAAGGAAAGTGTTTGGTTATAGTACTGAGTAAATGAAGGGGTGTCAAATGAAGTGAGGGTAGAAATATGGGGTCATGCCAATTTCTGGAGGTGCCTCAATGTCAAAGGGGTTTGAATTTAACTCAATAGGAAATGAGAAACTCCTAGGTCTATGCAGAAGCAAGATTTGTATTTTAAAGGACAGAATGAAGCAGGAGAGAGTAAAGACAGGAAGTACAGTGGAAAGGTAATAGTGGGAAAAAAAGAGCTGGATTTAAAGTTGAGAGACCTTATTTGGAATCTGGCCTCAGATATTTAGTATCTGTAGTTGTATGACTTCAGACAAGTTACTTAGCTTCTCAGAATCTGTTTCCTCATTTGTAAAATTGGGATAATATTTATTTATTTATTAATATTTATTATCCTACTCATAGGATTTTATAAGGATAAAAGGAAATATATATAATCTTTCAGCAAAACTTTAACAGTTAATATTAAAAGAATTGTGTTAAAATATTTTTATTCATTTATTTTGATTTATCACTTCCATAAGCTTTTGAGTTTTACATTTTTCTCTCCCTCCCTCCCCAAGACCACACACAATCTGATATGGGCTATACATATACATTCCTATTAAACATATTTTCACATTAGTCATGTTGTTAGCAAGTATTAGAACCAATAGGAGGAAGCACCAGAAAGAGGAAACAAAACAAAACAGAAAAAAATAGCAAATAGTGTGCTTCGATCTGCATTCAAACTCCATAGTTCTTTCTTTGGATGTGGATAGCATTTTCCATCATGAGATCTTTGGAGATGTCTTAGATTCTTGCATTGCTGAGAACGGCTAAGTCTATCAACGTTATTCATCACGCAGTGTGGCTGTTACTGTGTACAATGTTCTCCTGGTTCCGCTCACTTCACTTAGCATCAGTTCATACAAGTCTCTCCAGGTTTTTCTAAAGACCACCTGCTCATCATTTCTTATAACACAATAGTATTCCATTACATTCATATACCACAACTTGTTCAGCCATTCCCCAATTGATGGACATCCCCTCAATTTCCAATTCTTTGCCACCACAAAAAAGAGCTGCTATAAATAATTTGTACATATGGGTCCTTAAAAATCTTTTTAAAAAAAGTTCTCCCTTTTTTTTTTGGTTGTCCACCAACATACCCTCCTCCTAAACTCTGAAACCATATGACTCAGGTTGTAAAACCAAGAAAGTTATAGTTATATACCATGTATATAGTTATATACCACATAAAATCATGTAAGTTATATATCATGTATATAGTTATATACCATTTAAGCAGCAGTTGAATGCAGTAAATAAAGAACCTATCTTAAAGTCAGGGAGACCTGGGTTCAAGCTCTGCCTCTAACATATATTAGTTGTTCGACCCTGGGAAAATCACTTAACTTCTCATTGCTTTAAGCCTGAAGTATCAAATCACAGTCTCATAATGCCTGTAAAACTCCCTAGCATTCTGAAACAGATAAAAATATAATTGGGAAATAAATAACAAAATAAATACAAATAAACAAAACATAGCCAATCTTAATTTGTGGTTTGCTAAGTCAATATGTACCCACAGGAATCTGCTTCTATTTGACTTTGACACCAATGTCATAGGTAACTTTGTAAGATTGTAGCAAAGGAGCTCACCCTTGTCTGTAAAAGTAGTTTCTTTATTAGGAGTTCCCTATATCAATGAAATTACATGGCTGGTCCCTATACATACAGTATATAAGCTCCTGTAAGTCTTGCCATTTGCAAGTAATACAGTTCATTCATTTTAACTATAGCTCATCTAAAATCAAGTAGAGAGGATGCTGTCAACCAGGGTCCATTAACCAGCCAGGTACTCATTTTGAGACTTTGTTCTTGCTCTTCCATCCCAGGAATTAATATCACAGAGGGCTGTTAAGCCGTCAAACTAAACAATTCATTCAAGGCAATCAGTAGCCTTATTAGTAATATCCCTATTCAAAAATAATGAGTCAAGAAAATCCATTATTATTTAAAAAAATTAGCCCAACATGTGAAAGTCCAAAGTAGCCAACCTATTGATTGTCCAACTCTTATTTCTCGAAGAAAGGTGGGATATAGGGAGCTACCTTTCAGTTCCCAATTCTAATCAATTACACTCCTCTTTCCATACATTGCATAGAACTCAGCACTTTTCCATTACTCTCCTTCTCTAGAGAGGAAGGTTGTACCTTCTTAGCTGTGGAGGAATGGATTGTTTCTGAGAAATAAAGTTCAAACCCATTGGAAAATCGTCATCTCATGCCATGTCTTAGAAGACTTGAAGAAGACATAGACCCTTTTTCCTTTCCTCTACCATAATGGTACTATGTATTTTAACTTCCTTTAGTAGCATTTGCAAAAACCTTTCCCACCTCCAGGTAGACGCCATTCATATCTGCAACTCATTCTTGAGTTGGCCAATAATCTATATGCTTCAATAGCTTGATCTCTCTAATCTGCCCTGAATTAATACCTCTAAACTTTCCCAGAAATATATAAATATGTGAATATAAAACTGTTATCAAAATACTTTCACTTGCTCTTATATGAACAAACACTAGCTACTTAAATAATGTTTCATAATTTGCATAGATTTGGTATAATTCTGAGTTTTCATAAGCTCCTAAATATTTTTAAATGTCCTCTATCTTGAATCTATTGAATCTATTGAAATTAGATTATTTCTTCTGATACTGAAAGATAAATGATTATTCAGTCCAATGTTCTCTTACTATACCGATGGGAGCTGAAGCACAGATAGGTTAAGTGATTCAACCAATAACATAATTTTGTTTTTTCCTGTTTTGCTTCTTCACCTTTATCTTCCCTGTGATTACTTTCATTACTGCATTTCTGTCATACTATCCCTTTGCTTTTTTCTTTTAATAGCAAAGGGGAGGTTTTTTTTTTCACTTTCATTGGGGTAACTCCTTTCCCACCAATCACACAAAACCAGCAAATCAAATTCTAAGCTCCTTTCCACCCCTATTGTTTTCCTGTTTTGCATTACCATTCAAAAATTAAATCACTAAGCCTTACAAGAATCTTGTATAAACCATGACTAATCCCTCTTTCCTATGGGCAGATAGATTTGTGATTTGACTCACAAAGAGCCTTTTCCTATTGTTCCAGGAGAGATATGATAGGGGTCTGGCACATGTGGTGTGCAGAGTGCCACAGATGGCATTGCTCCATGTGGAAAACTCTAGGAAGCTGAACTGGAAGAGAGTTGTGATGAAGTGTAAGGTAAGTCCCTTGGAGAGACAGTATGTGGAACATTCATAGGCATTCTGAAATTAGTTCTGATCAGCTAACCATGTATTGAAGGAGCTCATTGATTAGTGACATTCAAATTGTCTGTTAGCTTCAGGTACTTTCTCTTTGCCTCAATTGCTTCTGGGAGATCCTAGCAACTTCTTTGCTCATGGATTCTCTGACCTTGGGGTTTTCAAAGGTTGGAGAGCCATTGAAATCTGGGAGTCAGAGTCTAGGTGAAATTTATGCCAGTGAAACATTAATGCTCATTGATTGGCTAGGGCTGTATGCAAAATAACAGCATAAAAAGCTTATAGGAACACAAATGGAAAATCCACATAAGAATATAGAACAGCTAATTATTTTGTTCAAGTTTAGGTAAAACTGAGGTCTAGGTTTACATCAGTCAAGTTTAATTTTGGTGACTTCTTATAAAGATCTCTTCCTAGAGCGTGGGTCTACTCAGTTTCCCCAAATACCATCAGAAATTACTCATGTCTAGCATTTCAATACAACAAC
This sequence comes from Vombatus ursinus, assembly GCF_900497805.2. Classification (NCBI taxonomy): domain Eukaryota; kingdom Metazoa; phylum Chordata; class Mammalia; order Diprotodontia; family Vombatidae; genus Vombatus; species Vombatus ursinus. The sequence continues at coordinate 68,349,619 of NW_020954576.1, forward strand.
AAAATAGAATCCGCAATCTGTCTATAAGCACCCATTCTGGCTTAATGTTAAATGTTGGAAGGCTTTATTTTATCCAACAAAGAAAGACCAAGTACTTGATCTCTTGCTCCTCATGAATAAAGACAACTGTTCTTCCCTCCTCAGTGGATCTATACTTTCCCCGGGGAGCTAGGCAGTACCTCAGACTTATAGTAATGCCTTATCTTAGGTATGGCTTGTCATAAGAGAGAAGGCCCTCAGAAGGATTAAGTAACAATTCCTGCTTTTTTTGCATTTACAGTTAACATATAATATATATATATGTATATATATATATATATATATACATACATACACACACATATAAAAATATTATCACTATTTGGTTAGGAGCAAGGTCAGTCTGCTCTTCCACATTGTGGCTTGTTCCTATCCCAATCTTCACTTCCAGTATTCACTTAGTCCAGGAATTATTCTGGAACTATATCTCTGGTCCTCTACACCTTCTGGCTTCCATTCTTGTAGCTCCTATCTTGTTCCATGAACTGCTTGCCACTTTGCCACTGTCACAGTCCACTTTCCCCTGTGATCGTGTGGTTGCCCAAAGTAGTACATAGATATGGAGCTCTCTACATTTAAATCTCTATATAGTCCTTCTCCTTTTTGTCCCTTTCTCATTTATTTACGAGGTTTTTGGAATCTAAATTTAGGTTACTTTTATTAGACAAGCAGAAGTATGTCATTCAAATGTATATAAACTAGCCAAGAATAATAATGGGATATCAACATGGCAACAAGCACACGGTTACAATAAAGCAAAGAATTCAAGCTTCATCAAGTAATAAGTATCAGAGTCAGAATCAGCAAAAAGGATCCAGGGCAATACTTGGGCACAGCCACTACATTTGTGTATATATATGTATGTGTGTGTATATATTTCTATATCTATATATCTTACATATATATAAAGATATATGTAAAGATATATATATATACATATATATCGTTCTCTTTATCAGAATTGAATCTGAATTAGCTACTCAACTAAGAATACTCTCTTTAAGGTTACCAAGGAATTCTTCATTGACAAATTTAATGGTCTATTCCCAGTCCTCAATTCTTTGACCTTATTGTTGCAATTTTCACATAGTTGCTAACTATCCCTTCTCCTGAATGTTCTTTCCTCTCTTTTTTGCGGGGTGGGTGGGCGGAGGAATAAATGATCATACTATAATTTGGCTGATTCTTCTCAATCTCCTTTGCTAGATTATCCCTATATACTGTCTCCTAAATGAGGAGGCCTATCAAGACTCTCTCTTGGGCCCTCTTCTTTCTTAACTCTTTTTTTTTCTTGGTGCTCTCTACAGCATCCATGGATTCAAGGATATTCTTAATGCATATGACTCTTAGATCTACATAACCATTGGTCTCTATCCTGAGCTTTAGAAATCACATACCAAATGCCTTCTATCTTCATCTGGATATTCCATAGCCATCTCAAATTCAATAAGTCCAAAGAGGAATTCATTATCTTCTGACCTCCCCCTACTCCTCCAAAGGTAGATTTCCTATTTTGGTTGAGGCTACCTTTCCCTAAAAGTTCTCCAGGTTTGCCAGCCTGAAGTCATCTATGACCCTTCCTTCTCCCTCACCTTCATATCCAGTCAGTTGTTAAGTATCCTCAATTTTACCTTTGTAGCATCTGCACCCATTCTTTCCATTCTAATTCATACTTTCATCTTCTAACATATGAAATGTTGAGCTCCTAACACCTGGCTTATAGTCTCTCAAATTTCAAGCCATCCTCTACACAGCTGCCAAAATAATTTTCCCAAATCTCATCACTCCTTTGTTCAATAACTTGCTATGGCTCCTTATTATCTCTAAAATGAAATGTGAACTCCTCAACTTGGCATTCAATTTAATCTGGCTCAGATTGCTGCGAAGTCTACAACTACTGTTGACTTTTAATTAACATTCCGACCATGCATGCAATTAAAATTCCAGACAAAGTGAGACTTCCTGTACCCTCAACTCAACACTCAATGTCCAGACTCCATATTTTTGCATAGGCTGTAGGACACCCTTCTTCCCCCACCTCAGAAACAGCTTAGCACAGAAAACCTAGCTTTCTTCATTTTGTAACTCACATTCCACCTATAATGGAAAAGCTTGACTGATCCCCTTAATTGTTAATGCTGTCTTCCTCTACAAATTATCATGTATACACTTATCTGTTTCTATGTTTTATCCCTCCAGGAGCTTATAAGATGTCAAGTTCAAGAACTGTTTCCTATTTTGACTTTGTATCCTTAGCATCTATAACAAGCACAGTGCCTGGCTCACAGTAGCTGCAAGTCCCTGCATTAGTTTGGATAAGTTTGGAGTTTATGATTTTAGGCATACATTTCTTTCACATATTCTTTGCTTATAATTGTTTCTGTTTAAATCATAATTAAGTTTATAATTAAAGTTAGTTTAAAATAACAAAGTGGTTTGTCAATTAGAATGCAATTAGATGCAATTAGAATTTTCTAAATGTAATTAGAATAATATATTTGGGGATCACTCCCTTTTGAATGCATTGCATTCTTGAACAAAGCCCAGAGGTCTTAACGAATAAATGAATTTTTCCACTTTTTAAAACTAGAAAATAAACACAATCAGTTCAAGTTTTATAACTTGCCTTTGCAGCTCTTTTGTGAGGGTAGTATGAATTTAATGCCTCAGCTTTTCATTTCATGTGCTCAACTTATCACACAGTTAATCTCTGTGACTGAAAATTATATCAAACCCTGTGTATCTTGCTAATAAAATTACAATTCAACTGGGTTGAATTTCAGATAATTTTGCCAAGGATTCAGTTGGTTTGCAGAGTGTTTTTTTTTTTAATGTTACATTTGGCATATAAATGTAGCCTCCTCTTTTTAATTTTTTAATGTCTTGTTTTCAAAGCACATGTTTCTATATAATATATTGATTACACAACCAATGAACCTTTCTTCATAACAAAGAAAACCCACTGAGCAAAACCAATCATAGTAACAACTATATCTGACATCTTAAGCATTATTTGATGCTAACAGTTCTGCACCTTTTCAGTATAAGGATAAAGCTAGTGCTTTTGTTTATCGCTTGCCTGAGGTAAGCTGGATTATTAGAATTACACGGCCTTGCATTTTTAAAATGTACATTATTGAAGCATGTGTATATTGTTTTCCTGATACTGCTTATTCTACTCATCAATTCATATACCAATCTTCCCCTGTTTCTCTTAATTTCTCACATTCATCACTTTTTATAGTAACAATATTTCTTTACATTCCAGTTGTACAATTTGGTCAGCCTTTGTCCAACTGAAGGCTACTCACAATGTTTTAATATTTTGCTACCACAAAAATTACTGATAAATTTTTAGGTATGTTTTAGGGCCTTTCTTTCTGTCTATGACCTTCTTAGGGCATATGCCCAGGAGAAGGTTCTTTGAATCAAAAGATATATGCCATTTAATGATAACAATATATTAGGTTGTCTGTATTGATATATTTGGGACAGCTAGGTGGTACAGTGGATAGAGAGCTGGACCTGAAGTCAAGAAGACTCATCTTCCTGAGTTCAAATCTGGCCTCAGACACTTACTAATTGTGTGACTCTGGGCAAGTCACTAACTCTCTGCCTCAGTTCCTCATCTATAAAATGAAGTGGAGAAGAAAATGGCAAACCTTTTCAGTATCTTTGCCAAGAAAACCCCAAATGGGGTTACCAAAAGTCATACAAGGCTGAAATAAGTGAACAACATTAGTATATCTATCTTTCCCTATTCCCTTAGACATAAATTAACACTGTCTGGGTCACCACCACCACTACCACTTCTCAGATAGATTTTACATCTGAAAGGCACTTAATAAATGCTTTAGATTCACTCATTAAATTTGATGAGAGTGAAGTGAAATCTCAAAAGCTGTTTAAATTAACATTTCATTAATTTTAGTGATTCAGAACAGTCTTTCCTAGGGTTATTAACTTTCTTTTTTTTCACAGCATTATCAGTACTACTCCCAAAAGTTATCTCTGTGTGTGTGTGTATTTTTTATTAATTTATTTTTAGTTTTCAACATTCATTTCCATAAGATTTTGAGCTTTAATTTTCTCCCTTGCCCTCCTCTGCCCTCTACCCAAGATGGCATGCAATCTAATATAACCTCTACGTATATGTTCCTATTAAACATATTTTCACTTTAGTTATGTTGCAAAAAACAATTAGAACCAACAGGAGGAACCACAAGAAAGAAGAAACAAAACAAAACAGAAGAAAAAATAAGAGCAAACAGTGTGCTTCAATCTGCATTTGGACTCCCAAAGTTCTTTTTCTGGATGTGGGTAGTATTTTCCATCATAAGACTTTTGGAGATGTCTTAGATCCTTGCATTGCTGAGAAGAGCTAAGTCTATCAATGTTAGTCATCGCACAATGTGGTTGTTACCGTGTACAATGTTCTCCTGATTCTGTTCATTTCACTCAGTTCACTTAGTCCATACAAGTCTTTCCAGGTTTTTCTAAAGTCTAAAGTCTGAAGTCTGAAGTCCACCTGCTCATCATTTCTTCTAGCTCAATAGTATTCCATTACATTCATATACCACAACTTGTTCAACCATTCCCTAACTGATGGATATCCTCTCAATTTCCAATCCTTTGCCCCCCACAAAAAGAGCTGCTATAAATATTTTTGTACATGTGGGTCCTTTTCCCATTTTTATGATCTCTTTGGGATACAACCCTAGAAGTCTATTGCTGGGTCAGAGGGTATGCCCATTTTTGTAATCCTTTGGGGATAGTTCCAAATTGCTCTCCAAAATGGTTGGATCAGTTCACAACTCCACCAACAATGTATTACTGTTCCAATTTTCCCATATCTTCTCCAACATTTATCATTTTCCTGTTTTGTCATGTTTGCCAACCTGATGGGTGTGATGTGGTACTTCAAAGTTGTTTTGATTTGCATTTAATTAATAGTGATTTAGAATTTTTTTTTTAATATTGCTATAGATAATTTTAATTTCTTTATCTGAAAACTGCCTGTTCATATCCTTTGACCATTTATCAGTTGGGGAATGACTTATGTTCTTATAAATTTGACTTAGTTCTACATATATTTTAGAAATGAGGCCTTATCAGAGACACAGGTTGTAAAAATTCTTTCCCAGTTTTCTGCTTCCCTCCTAATCTTGGTTGCATTGGCTGTGTTTGTGCAAAAACTTTTTAATTTATTGTAATCAAAATTATCCATTTTGCATTTCATACTGTTCTCTCTTGTTTGGTCATAAATTCTTTTGTTTTCCATAAATCTGACAGGTAAACTATTCTTTACTCTCCCAGTTTGCTTATAGTGTCAGCCTTTGTATCTAAATCACGTACCCATTTTGACTTTATTTTAGTATAGAGTGTAAGATTTTGGTCTCTGCCTAGTTTCTGCCATGCTCTTTTCCAATTTTCCCAGCAGTTTTTGTCAAATAGTGAATTTTTATCCCAGAAGCTGAGGTCTTTGGGTTTATCAAACAGTAGATGACTATAGTCATTGACTACCGTGTCTTGCATATCTAACCTATTCCACTGATCCACTACTCTATTTCTTAGACATTACCAAGTAGTTTTGATGAGTGCTGCTTTATAATACAAATTAAGATCTAGTATGGCTAGGTCACCTTCCCTAACATTTTTTTTTTCTTTAGTTCCCTTGATATTCTGGAACTTTTGTTCTTCCAGATGAATCTTGTTATTATTTTTTTCTAGCTCTATAAAATAATTTTTGGTAGTTTGGTATGGCACTGAACAAGTAAATTAACTTAGCTGGAATTGTAATTTTTATTATATTAACTCGGCCTACCCATGAGCAACTGATGCTCTCCCAATTATTTAGATCTGACTTTATTTGTGTGGAAAGTGTTTTGTAATTGTGTTCATATAGTTCCTGGGTTTGTTTCGGCAGGTAGAGTCCTAAATATTTTATAATGTCTACAGTCACTTTAAATGGAATTTCTCTTTCAATCTCTTGCTGTTGGGCTTTTCTGGTAATATATAGAAATGCCAATGATTTATGTGGGTTTATTTTATAGCCTGCAACTTTGTTAAAGTTATTTATTATTTCAAATAGTTTTTTACTTGATTCTCTAGGATTCTCTAAGTATATCATCATATCATCTGCAAAGAGTGATAGTTTTGTTTCTTCTTTGCCTATTCTAATACCTTTAATTTCTTTTTCTTCTCTTATTGCTAACGCTAGCATTTCTAGTACAATATTGAATAACAATAGTGATAATGGACATCCTTGTTTCACCATGGATCTTATTGGAAATGCTTCTAACTTATTCCCATTACATATAATGCTTGCTGAAGGTTTTAGGTAGATGCTACTTACTATTTTAAGGAAGACTTCATTTATTCCTATGCTCTCTAGTGTTTTTAATAGGAATGGGTATTATATTTTGTCAAAAGCTTTTTCTGCATCTATTGGGATAATCATGGAGTTTCTGTTAGTTTTGTTGGTTATTAACTTTCAAAGAAGAATTGTAAACTATTTGTCCATAATTTGGATTACTTACTCATTTAAGAGAGTCTCATGGTCTATTCCTTAATTGGTTAAGAATTTTCCCTCAGCATTAGTTGTGAAAGGTAGCTTCTTCCTAACACTTTCTTCAAAATGACATGACTGTTTACCTTTAGCTCACATAGCCCCTTGGAATGTTTTCTGGTATATGGTCTAATATATTAGCCTCAACTTATTTCTTCCAAACTATTTTCCATTTCTCCCAGGATTTCATAGGATGCTTTTCCTAAGGAGTTTATATTTTGAGATTCATCAAGTACTAAATTACTATGTTCCACAGTTACTTATGCCTGATTATCTAGTCTGTTCCACTGATTTATTTGTCTAATTTTTAACCAGTACCAGACTTCATAATTATCACTATGCTCTATGAATTAAAACGTGCAAATACAATTCCCCTCTATTCCTACTTTTTGGGTTATTTTCCCTTGAAATTCACTTTTTTTCATCTAAACCTATTTGTTATCATTTTGTCTATTTTTACAAAGTAACACCTTACTAATTTGATTAGTGTTGCAGCATATTCCAATTCCATTACCTCTAGATCTCTAGATCAATAATGAATTGTCTTCAGTAACACTATCTCATAATCCCAGGAGACTGAAAACAGTGGTATGAGAGAGGAGTAAGTGTTTTCAGGTTATTCATTTTCTGCCTCTTCCCATCCCCCTTCTCCTCCTTTTTCCCTTTCCCCTTCCCTCTCCCTCACTCTCAATGTTACATTATTTGAGAAAGACAACCTGTGGCCATTGAACAACCTATGATATGATAATAGCAACTCCCATTTCTATAGTGCTGTAAGTTTTGCAAAGTACTTTCATGACATAGTCACTAGTAGTCTAAGAATAATGCCACATGGCCACCAAAATATGTAATACTCTCTCTGGCTGGTTTATTTTTTATTTACATTTTCATTGATTTTATGATTTTTTTTAATTCCACTTGCACTTTTAAAGATTGAAGTAAGCATAAGAAAGAACCATGTGTACATGGGTATAGCTTCTGCAGCACTACCAAGTGCATACCTATCCCTCATCACCTGCCACACCTTTTTACAAGTATGTGGAAGGGAGACTGACACTGTTCATAAGGTGAATCAATGTTCTATCTAGTCCTGGCATGATTTTGAGATCATAATTTCCTTTACCTTCATTAAGATCAAGCTCACTATTACAGAAAAGTTTGGTGCTCACCCTGTGATTAGGAAGGTCATCCAAACATATATCCTTGGACTGCAACCTTGTCCATGTTTCTAGTGCATTTTTACGCATGTTTCACTTCTTGTCAATCTATACTAATATATATATATATATAATATATATATATATATACATATAATTTTGCTCCCAATTCTTCTTCCTATGTTGTAGTCTTTTCTATGAATTTTAAACTGCTAGATTGGTGCTTTTTTATGTAAAGTACATCAGCTCCTCCAGAATTGCTTTTGAGGATGGGGAGCCTGTGGAAAAAAACTCAATTTAGAATTCTTTAAACCTAAAAAGCTTGCTTCACAACTATCCATTGAGTTATTTCAATGGGTCATATTAATTTTCTTTGGGCAAATTGTAGTCCTAAAATAAATGTGAAGGTTTAATCAAAATTAGTATGCAGGCACTATCAAATTGTGTTCAAATATTTTTGTGTTCTCTGTAATTTATTTGATTATAAAACTAATCATTTTCCCTCCTGCTCTTTGCTTATTCTTTTGTATATTTATAGGCATTCTTCTTTTCTGCATTATTATCTTTGGTTACCGCCCCCCCCCACCAACTCTCTTGTAAAAGGTAGCTCATCTGAACTATACTTTACAAAACTTCCATGGTAGTCTTCAAAATTTTAACGTCTGAGAAAAATGAGGGAGGGGGAGTCATGCATTACCCTATACCCAATAAACAATGATCCACTTCAGTTCTATAATAATAAAGGTAGCCTCTTAGGATACATACTCTATTTGGGGAAATACATTTTATATAGTTCCACTCCTGCTCACTTTCCCCGTTTCCCTCTGCAAAGAACTCTGTTTCATAAAACATTAATCATGAGATGTACATTTGCAATATTGGGCATAAATATTATTTTTTTTTCAGTCAAAGACAAAGTTTATTAGAATGTCCATCATATTGGGCAGACTCTTAAGGAGTCTAAGCATTAATAAGCTATTGGCTAGATTATAAGAATCTGACCAGTGTCTAGATTTGAAGAATCTGAGCCTCTTAATGGAGACAAGATGGACCTTATATACAGAAAGACTATGAGAGGGATCTAGGAATGGCCAAGTAGTCTATGAGGTAATAGAACTCCAGGGGTGGCCAAGGGAGAATGTAGCCTAGATAGGATTAAGGGTAGGAAGTGGCCTGGGGCCATAGGGAGGTATGGAATTATAGCCTCAGGAGAATGCCAGAGATTTGGCCATGTGGGAAATCCAGGGTTTTTCCTTTTTGGGGTCTAGATCCCATCCTCATCATTCCCCCCTCAAACAAATGGGGCCCAAATTCTTTTGGCGTAAGGGGCGAAGGTCTTGTCTTCTGAAATTGCTTCCTGCTGGCAAGGGGCATAGAGCTGTTCCTGCCTCGAGGGGGTCCCAAAGAGGAGGTTAACTAGAACTGAGCACAGGCTGCAGCTGGGGAGCAATAGACATTGGCTGGTATCTGTTGTTTGCTACCTACTGTAGGTGAATGGCCTGTAGTCTAGAAGACACAAATCTGACAGAAAAGACTTCAGGGCCCAGATATAAAGCTGTGACTAGATTTAGGGCTGAACTTTTAGAGGATAAAACATCCTTAGCTCTGTTCAGCTCTTAATTCAGTTTTCCAACCGCAGTATCAAATCCACCTCATAGCCAGACTCAGGAATAGCCAAGTGGGTAACATTCCCTTTCAAAGCAATATAGTGGGGAAACTGAGCCAGGAGGATCCCATCTTAGGCTGAGGCTAAAATTGTCCTCTCAGCTTTTCCCAATGCTGACTTCCCACCAGTATCACATTCTCTAAGTAGCTTGTGGCATTTCTCTCAAGATGGTGGATTATTGATTATTGATGGATTATGATACATCAGACAACTCAAAATAAAATCCTATGAGCTTTTACCTCAAACAGCAAGTTTCACTAATCACAGTTTAGGAAAAACTTTTCCAGGATTTATATCTCAAATTTAAATTTGTCCTGGTATAAAAAGCCAGTCATTAGAGATTTCTATACACTTGCAAATTCTCAGCAAGCCATAACTCAAACAAGCTTTTCAGCTACTTTACACATTAAAACAATAACCAACAATAACCAAACTATTTTAGTGATAAGCAAATTATGAAAAGTTGCTTGACATAACTGATACAAAAAGTTCACCAATTTGAAACTTGAATTAAACTCATTACCAATCAGGTGACTTCAGTTTTGTCAAATGTGTTTCCAAGTTACTTTACACAGAGAATCAACATCTCATCATTAACAGTCATAACTACAACTTTAAAAGAGTGTGCTTACCCAAGTTCAGAGGCCAGGTTCTTTACCTTGAACAGGTTGTGCTGAACCTGGGTGATGCTTCCAGACAAAGGTTGCGCTAGGGCTGAAGCCCATTGCCAGTGGCGCCCATGCTGTAGCTGCTGTCCCTCACCACTATTTCCTTTCCCAGGTGGGGGGAGGGTGTAATCAAAAGTGAGGGGTAAAGGGTGAAACTCTCTTCTCCTATGAGTGGGGTTAACATTCCCTATTGACTCAAGGGAAGGGAATGGGAGAAAGGTGTGACCAGGGTTGTAAGGAAGAGTTTCAAAACTCCTTAATGATCAATCACAAAGCCTCTAAAATCTGCCAAGATATTTTTAGCTGTTCTAACTTTCCTCTGTAACCTCCATGAAGGATTCAGGGGTGTAGAGGGAAGGGAGTAAGTAAGCCTCAGGGAACCAAAAAGCAACTGCAGTTTTCCCCAATTCCCTAGTGCCAAGGGAGTTAACAGAATTGAGTATATACTTCCTGATAGGGAGTCCACCCTTGTCCTCTATGCTGTGAAAGGTGTACCTCAGTCCACGGCCTTGAACTGACCTAGTGGACCAAGAACCTGAGAGTGTCAGGCCAAGTGCAAGACAGCCTCGTAACTGTCTGCCCAGAAAAGCGCCTCCAAGCCTTGGTGCTTGGAGAGCAACCCCAACTGCAGAACAAGAAAGGAGGGGAAGGGAGGGAAGTCTTACATACCTTCTAGTCTTGGCTGGAGAAGAACTTGGGATTAGGCAGTTTCCCTGTACAGGCCACCAAAATGATGAAGTTTAGGGGCTCAGGGGTCCTGGGACCCCAAAGTCATAACATGCGGGTCCTGCCTGAAAGAATTCAACCCAAGCCTTCTTTCAGTCAAAGACAAGGTTTGTTAGAATGTCCATCTTATTGGGCAGACTCTTAAGGAGTCTGAACATTAGTAAGCTATTGGCTAAATTATAAAAATCTGACCAGTGGCTAGATTTTAAGAATCCGAGCCCATAAATATCATTCTAATAATTTGATTTAGCTCTTAGCCACCTTTCAGATTGCCTCTTCATTTACATACTTTTTGAAAGAATGAGACACCTGGCCACAGACCACTCAAAGGATTATTTATCTTTTGGATTCCACTTTGCTATAATTCTGAGCCCTGAAGACCTGTGCATATTAATTAACCTTTATGGTATAGAATATAGTTCATCTTTCTCCCTCATTTTGAAAAAGACAACATCCATTTAGGTTAAATTCGAAAATAAAAGTTACAGCACATCAATCTAAGGCTTTCATCAACTGTAAAAGAGTTAAACAAATTCAGAGGAGACAGTAGGTTGTGCCTCCAGTAGACTGTGGGACAAATGACACATAGTCTACCTTTAAACATCAAGGGATAGGGAACTATACTGGCTTAAATTTCTGAAATGTTGCTTTGTCATCTGGTCTGAGAATCCAGTGAGATTTCATGTGTTATAATATAAAGTGTAGGGGATAAACTAAATGGAGTAGCACAAGTGGAAAGAATGCTGGATTTGGAATTAAGAGAACCCAGGTTCAAATTCTGACTTTGTCACTACCTATCTATGTGACTTTGAACAAGTCATCTAACCCCATAGGCTTCAATTAACTCATCTCCAAAAGTCATAGCTGGACTTGTAGGGCCTGTGACGTACCTTCATTCCCAAACTTACGATGCCATGGCCTGAGTTTAGATACTGTCTCTGGAATTTAAAACCTGTGTGACTTTTAGAAAGTCACTTCTGGTCTCTACTCATCCATTTCCTCATCTGTAATAGAGAGAGTTAGAAAAATGATTTTTTTTGGATCCCTTGAAACTCTAAATCTGTGATCATGAGAATTTATCAAGTTCTTTCTGTAGGAGGAGTCCAATCCTGACCTTAGAGATTAACAGACTCAAAATGCTTCCATAATGATTTCAAGATTCATTTTCTTGTTGTCTTGTTTTGGGTTATGACCCTTTGTTCCTAAATGAGATCCAAATTCACTTAAAAGTGTTCAGTTTAGCTATCCACATAGGAAAAAAATAAGTGGATGTAGAACATCTACATGGAACACCATGATAAACTAGAGAGCCCATAGAATCTGCCAGTAAATCTATGTCTATATATCTATTTACACATGCTTACACATATACTCACACAATATACATATGTGTATGGTGCACATATACAAACACATATACATATATACATACATTTATACCCATATGTGCAGACACCTACATGCATGTGAACACATGTATCTGTCTCCATGTATCTTGGCTAAACAGTGAAGATTACTGAATATGAAGAAGGAATGGGCTAGATTGCATTTGGGAAACTGCACAGATTTTTCCTCCACAAAACAAAACGTCTCACCAAAACAAAATTTCACTCTTTTAAAACAAAGGTTATTCCAGTGATGGTACAAGGCTGTGAATCATGAAAAAGACAAAACAAAACAAAACATACACACACAATTTCTGAGGACTTGAAATTGTCTCCCAAAGCATATTGTGGGTATAAATAGTCTTCTATATTTTTGTGTATATTGCTTTCTTGATACTGATAATAAATAAATATTTTTAATTGCCTACTGTGTGCCAGCCACTGTGCTAAGCATCAGGGATACAAAAAAAGGCAAAAAAACAAAAGAGTACAGTCTTTGCCCTCAAGGAGTTCACAATCTAATGGGGGCAGACAACAAGCAAAAAAAACCTATATAATCAAGCTATAAACAAAGAAAAATAGAAAATAATTAAGAGAAGCTAGATACTAGAATTAAGAGTGGCTGGGAAAGGCTTCCTGTAGAAGGTGGAATTTTAGTAGGTACTTGAAGGAAGCCACAGAAATCAGGAGGCAGAGGCAGAGTATTACAAGCATAGAAGACAGTCAGAGGAACTGTCGGAAGCCAAGAGATGAAATAGATTACAGAATATTATAAATGAATTATGGAATACATTGAATGATAGAAAAGATGTCATAAAATGTGATAAGGAAGAGGTGAGCTAGTCCCAAAAGTGAAGCTTTATACTGGTGCCCCCATAGTATCAAAAGATTAAGGATGAGGCTCTCAGTATCTGTGGATCATACTTTTGAAGGTAATAGCTAAGTTGATGAGATCACAGTTCCATTAAAGCAGTGAGTCCCTAACCAGTACATAATGATCCCTGTGGCCTGCATATTGACTTAGAAAACCACATATTACCATTATCTATATTCTATTGCATTTTTATTTCATTAATCTCAATGGGACCACACTTTGTATTATTGTGGGCCAGGAGTTTGACACCTCTTCATTAAACTACTGAAATAAGATGCTTTAGCATCAACCTTGTAAATATATTGGTTTACATAAATGCAATGATCCATATAGATTTCTCTTAGTACAGTAAAAACAGGGAGGCAACACGTAGGCAGCATAGTTCAGTGGAAGGGGCCTTGAATCTAGACTAAAAGAACTTGGATTCAAAGCCCCTGCTTTTCTACCACTTACTACCTTGAGTAATTTTTTAGTCACTTAAACTCAATTAATTCATGCATAAATCAGAGGAGTTGGACTAGATAACTTCAAAAGTTCTTTCTAGTCCTAAATCTTTGATCCTATGAACATTCATTTTTACTCTTCAGGAACTTTGTTTCTCATCTTTTGTTTTATAGTTACAAACAATTTTCTTCTTGGGGTAGCTTTTAGTAAATTGGATCTCTTAAGTTTATTCCGTGGTTTACAAACCCAGGTCAGAAATGCTCATTCAGAAAAAAAAAAAAAAAGAAATGCTCATTAAGACAAGCACCTCTATTGCAGTGGTCAAACTGATAAACTTTCAAGCTCATATTTTATGCAAGACAACAAATAAATTAAATGTATATCCAACAATATATAGTATAAAATTTAACTGAAGGGGTCAACATTGGATTTCAAATGTAAAATAAATTAAAGAACAGTAGTTTACATGCAATCTATCTTTGTTCCTCATAATTCAACTGGAACCAATTTCTCCAAAGTTACCAGTGATTTATGAATTGCCAAACATAATGCTCTCTCCTCCATCTTCAATCTCTTCTATCCCTATGCAGCATTTGACACAGTTGATTATCTTCTCCTGGACACTCTTTTCTGTTTTTTTTTTTTTTTTTAATCTGATCTTTCTTGGTTCAGTCCTCCTTGAAGGATCTTCATCAATGTCACGGATAATTCACTGTATTTATTCCCCAAGGCTTTGTCCTTCAGGCCTTTCCTTTTTTTCCCTCTCCATTCATTCTAACATGATGGTCTCATCAGTTCTCATGATTTAAATAAAGCATCCCCATTAATATGATTTTCAAATATATGTGTGTGTAGATATACATGTGCATGTATGCGTATCCTTATTCTAACTCCTGAGGTCTCCTTCAAGGCTACCTTTAGTGGCACATTCTTCAAGAAATCTTTCATTATTTAGCCTGTATTAGTATCCCTCCCCCAATTCCTTTACATTTATGGCCTTTGGCCTTTGTCATTTATAATTATCTGCGAATATGGTTTAACTCTACAGTAAAAGGTAAGCTTCTTGAGGGAAGGGATTGTATCACTTTTTGTTTCTGTATCACATGCACCTAGCACAGTGTGTGGAACATAAAGGGAATTAGATTTAGAGTGTAGGGGTGTCAGTAACTTTATATCTGACAGGAAAGCAGGAAAACATTTACCACTTCCACTTAGCTTTCAGTACTGCTTTTTTTTTTTTAATACAGGAAGAGTTGAAATGATTTTTCTACTCTAAACTCAATCACAAACAGAGTTTGGGGAGTAATGGTTCAGCTAGATCAGGAAAGAGTACAAAACCCTAGGGGCAGCTAGGTGGTGTAGTGGATAGAGCACCGGCCCTGAAGTCAGGAGGACCTGAATTCAAATCTGGCCTCAGACCAAACACTTGACACTTACTAGCTGTGTGATCCTGGGCAAGTCACCTAACCCCAATTGCCTAAAAACAAACAAAAAAAAAGAGTACAAAACCCAGATTTAACGTTCAAGCTCTTCTTGGAAAGGTTATAACTTGTGTCTGAATCACAAAAGAGTTGGGATAAAAAGGACTGATTGATTAAGGTGCCTACCTTGGCAGGTAAGGCAGGATAGTCAGGATGTACTAAAGGCCAGCAGATGGTAGAATCAAGCAACAGAGGACTTGCAGAGAAAAGCCAAACCATGGAAGACCAGCAGTTGGCAATAAAGGACTAGAGGTTAGAGGATCAAAAGAAAACAATCCAATTGGAAAAGAACAGCAAATGGCAGCAGATAAGAATACATCATGAGAAGTACAATTCATGACTCAATGGCATTATCCAACTAGCACGTGACAGTAGTGGATTAAACAGCAATAACATAAGCTGAGAGAAGTTCCAGTGATGATTTATCCCTAATGGTGAGTTGTCCTAGCCACTTATTTCATTCATTCATTTAATTATTTATATATTAATGTGTGGAAGTCCTTCCCTCTAGGGAGTGGGGATCTGTGGGAGAGAATATATCCTTGTGTGTATGGTGGTGGTGATATTTATTTTGCTATGTTGCTTCATTAAATGTCTTTGCTTTAAACAGTGTATCGTCAGGTGGTCTAGTAATAAAAGCATTGTAGGGAAGGGATGAGTTAAGGCTTTGAATAGAGGCTGATATCAAAATGTCTACTTCAACCAATGCCCTCCCCCTCTTTTTTTTGACTAGGATAAGGGGCCTAGAGTTGGACTATAAGATTTTAAGAAACAAGATATTTTTATTTTATTTTCCTGATTTTTGCTTCATCCCATATACTAGAGACCAACACATAGTGAAAAACAAAACATCATTATATATGCCCTAATGATTATAGGGGACAATATTGATTAATACCTGATCTATGACTACTATCTCAAAGCCAATTTTGTGTCATGCAAAGCTATATTGACAAATTATGGGCCATAATGAGGTGGGCAGGCAATAGAGAAAAACCCCTGATGAGTAAATTCTCTAAGGGAAATTATTAGGGAGATAATTGCTCATGTTTGGGCTCTAATTTACTGAGAAGAGAATTGTCCTTGGAGGGAACTACATGCATATTAACAGATCAGGGCATCTTGGTAAATATTAGACTCAAAAGTTGGACAGAGTGGAATAAATAACTGTATCATCCAGATTACAATGTACCAAAGGACTAGGTCCATGGTTTGCTGAAGGGTTTTGCCAAGAGAAAACCATACAGCAGGTAGGATATTCCTTAGAGCTAAATAGCCTGTTCTTACTGTTTCATCTCCCCAAAAGACCAACAATTCAAATTCTCAGATGTCTTGCACAGAATGAACTAAATATATATTATGTTTACATAGCTGCTTTCTTCTATTTATCTCAAAATACTTTATAGGGATTACTTATTTCTTTAAATTAAAACTGTCAGGTATTCCTAGTGTCACAAACAGGACCCTCAAGGGACAGTGATGCCCACAGTTACACATTAATTGCTAGTTGAAAATAAAAGTCAAATCTCATTATTATCAATGACATATGTTCTTAAGCATCCAAATATGGAAGGCTATCTCCTTGGGACTTCATAGAACTTGGAAAAGACCTTAATTGCTTGATTTCTAATGGAGACCAATGGAAAAAGCATATACACCTTCCTAAACTAAGATGAGATTTCCTAATGAGAAGGCATAATATTTGGACACTGAATGCTACACTGCATACTGTTATTGATGAAAAAGCTGACAACTTGATATTATTTCTGAAAGCATCAAGCACATAAATTTCAGTCATCAGAAAATCTCAGATAGCAATTTAGAGAAAATGTTGACAATATCAATGTTCATTATTTTAGGGATTCATATTCTCTCTCTCTCTCCCTCCCTCCCTCCCTTTGTTAATTATCTGATTGAGTTTAACTAAGCTACTATAAAGGAAAGACTCTTCAGATTAGTATGGAATGGCTCTGTATAATAGCTGAGTCCCCTAGGTCAGGGAAAGTAGCTGATTAGGTCACACAAAGACATGTTGTGGGTTACAAAATAGAGATAAGTGGGTGGGTAGATGAAGCTTGGATAATATAAGCAATTTAAATTTTACATTATATTTACTTAATACAAATAAGACCCGTGCTGGTCAGGAAGTATCCATTTTTAACCAACTTGAGGAACTGTCTTTATGCTACTATGCAAAGATTTGTATAGTCCAGTGGTGGCAGGTAAGTAGAGCACTGAACCTAGAGTCAGGAAGACCTGAGCTGAAGTCCAGCCTCAAATTCTTACAAGCTGTTGACCTTAGGCAAATTATTTAACCTCTCACTGCCTCAAGTTCCTCATCTACAAAATGTGGATAATAATAGCACCTACCTCCCAGGATTCTTGTGTGAAAAAATAAGATGTTTGTATAGCTCTTTGCAAACCCTAAAGCACTATGAAAATAATAGTTGTTATGGTTAATAAAGCATTGCTGCTCTGTTTGATCACTCTCTTATCCTGGCATTATCTATTGACAACAAACCAGTTTGATTCCTTTCCCCACAGTTAATATCATTAACATCATTAACCAGTTATGTTACCATAAGTGGTTTTATCAGCATCATCCATGAGCCATCCTTTCTGAAGAATGTCTGTTGTATAAACTATAGGCAGTTGGATGAAGAGTCTAAAAAGTCGATCCTTTAGTTATCTACATCTATTTTGGATAGACACTATATGTCTGACAATAACTTGAACTATGAATTAAACTGTAGTATTTGAGGGGTTAGATTGTCTATGGAAAACAGTAGTTTTTAATGATTCCATGATTCTCCCTGAAAAAAGACCTGCTTTTATAATCAATATTCTTAATAATGGTGTAGGTTTGTTTCTCATTTTATTTCACCATTTCTGAAGAATTAAAGTAGTAGGTCAGCCAAAAGCCAGTCATGGAGAAGCATATGGTAGACATCACAAAAGGCCTATAAGACAGTTGCTTAATAAACACAAGTGACTTCTTCAGCAACAAAACTTTATAGGCTTGGGGAAATACAGATGTAAAATTATATCAAGATGTCTAAGCATTTGATAAATTGAAGTAGGTCAACTAAAAGCTGAAACAGCAGAAGAAACCCTCATGGAGCCAAGAAGTTCAGGCAATGTGACATAGGCACCAATCTAGTTATAATAAAATTAACTGCTGTCAGACTTACAGGATTAGAGATTAAAAAAAAAAAAGACCAACCAAGAAGTTACAATTTAGGGATTATGCCAAAATCCTTAGCTAGAAAATTTTAAACTTGTTAAATTTATGTCATCTTTAAATAGTATGCCCCTTCAAGCAAAACCTTTTTTAACTTGAAAGAAGTACTGACTGAACTTGCTGAGTCTTAGATGCAAAAGATTCATTTTCTATCCAAGGAATGAACATTTCCCTCTTTCTTCTGTAAAAATATGCTTCTCACACTAAAGGGATGTATGACCTTGGACAAGTCATCTGACCTCAGTCCCTCTGGTAATTTTCTAAGACTAAATTTCAAAACAGGTGCCCATATACTCTGACAGAAGAAGATTCCACATCAAAAGTTCTGCACACCAATGTATGAGTGTATTCACATGTCTCTGTATAAATAGATGTTAGTATATGGGTGTATATATGTGTATGTATATTTATGTATGCAAATATGCATATAATTATATGATAGTAGTACATTTGAGAACTCATATAACTTAGAAATCATCCAGTTTTATCCTATTGTGCATGTCTATATATGTATATGTATGCATGTCTCTTCCACATATACTGACACATGTACATGCCTGTATATATGTATATAAAATAAACATTAAAATAATTTCAAAGCTGTTTTCATCTTAAATAATTATATGCATATACAATATAATGACATGCATTTGAACTATTTTAAACAAAAATAAGTTCATATTTTAAATGTATCAATGTAAATGCACAGAAACATGTCATACTCATTAGCATACGATAAGCATTATGTCTGTACATACATTTATCATGGTTCAGTTTCAATTATTTGTTTTTAAGAACAGATTAGGGAGACATACTTGAACTCTCTGTTACCACTTTACAATTCCTTTCAATATCTTTCTGGATAGAGGGAATTTCCTCACCTGAGCTTCCTTATAATCAACAAGCATTTATTAAGGGCCTACTATTTGCCAAATACAATGTTAGGAAAATGAGGATACAAGTACAATAAATCAAACAATCCCTATTCACAAGCAGCTGTATGTTTGTCTATGTATAAGCACACCTACCTATGTAAAGATGGTCCTATATATGTGCATATACATGTACACACCTATCTATATATTTGTCTATATATTCCTATCAAGTTACATAAACACATGTGTATATATACACACATATGTATATTAATACAAATATATTAAGTAATTAAAAATAAATGTACCTATATACATTTGTGAATATGAGCCTTATACATATACCCATTTGTATAAGGAAATCCTAGTAAGGAAATTACTTCTACCAAAGCAGTTACAGACACATTCTCTCTCTCTCTCTCTCTCTCTCTCTCTCTCTCCCTCCCTCTCTCACACACACGATCTATCTAGACTATTTTTTTCTTTTGGAATATATACACAGTGTATATATGTGTATGTATGATTAAAAAGCTTTGAAGTGGTTTTTAAAATTTATCATGTGTTTAAGAGTATAGATAATTTTTCATTTATAATTCATTGCCTATACACTGAAGTGATAGCATTTTTTTCTCCCAGAAAATGTACCACTTTATGCAGCTGGGTATAAATCCTTTGTATCACCAAGGAGTTAGCAAATCTATTTTTGGCATAGTACCTAACAGTGACTGATCATATTCATTTTAATTTTTCAATTACTTGATAATAGCTAGTTTTTGTGGGGATGACAGTAATTATATTCTCTAAATTATCCTATTTTAAATTCAAATTAAAAACCAAAGCTGATTGCCAGGGTGAAGAAAGCTGTTCCCTGAAGAAAGTAACTTGAATTTCAGCTTCTCACAAGCAAATTCACTTTGTATTTGTAGATGGTAGTGAATGTGTATGTCTGCGTATCTGGGTGTACATCTCTATGTGTTAATTTTAGAGGGGGGATTCTTTAACTTAAATTAACAAAATTTTCATTGTACAGCTATATTTTGAAAAGTACAGTATTATGAAGTACAATATTATTTTGTCCTGTTATTTTGGACTAATGGAGGCAGGTGGAGGAAATTCAGTGAATTACTGAAGTTTCCATTTTAAACAATTTCCACTATTTTTCATTCTAGCATATGATGTAAACCCAACTATCGCTGTTTGAACAATATGTTTTGTATTTTGCAAATTCATTTCTATAATGTTACCAAATGCTTACTATGGATACTTTTTTAAGGTTCCAAATTATTTAAAAAAACTTATTCTGTAGATATTTCAAATCAAAGTGCCAGGGTAAATGAGACTCAGGGTACAAATATTTTATTAACGTTTTAGGAGTGATACATTTATACTTAAAGTTATACTATGGTAGTTACTGCTCTGAGGATAGATTTTCTTAAGGAAATCTCTACTTTTGGTCCTTTTCCCATATTCAGTCTCAATTCTACTGAATAGTAAGCCAATGAATAAATAAACATAAAAATAAAACTCTCCACACAATAAAATGAAAAGAAAAACAAAATCCTGAAGGGCTTACATTGAAATGTTTAATTAGGAGAACAATCCTAAATTCTCTCTGCAAAACTCTATGTCCACTCAAGTACTATTCTGGTGCAATAAAACGCAAGTTCGTTGAGGGAATGGGTGCTTTTCTTTATCTCTTTGTCCTTCATGCCTAGTAAAATGCCAGGCATGCTTATACACATACACATAGATCAAAATAAATATTTATGTAACATGTTTATTATGATATATTAATATACAAGTGCTATATTATATTAATATTTTGACTAATTGATGTGTTATTTATACATGTGTAATTAGACTATATAATAAGAGTGACCTTGTTATCTCAATAGGTATGCCCATGAAACACAAGCACCAACAACTCTTTCAAAGTCAGAAAAGCATCAAGCATGGACCCCCAGTCTTGGACTGTAGCCCTATTTTCTGATGACTAAGCTAGCTAAGTCTGGAGAGGCTTATCATTAGGTTGGATTTGGGGTGAATTTTTTTGACCATATTGTAGGAATTCTCAAAGACTATTTCCTAAGTTTTAGAGGAATTTCAATAGAGTCAGCTTAGGGAATACACAGAAGAAATCCCTTGAGCACTCAATATGTGTAATGCAGTTTAACATACTTATTATCCATTTTCTTGTTTCCAAAGACCCATATAAGAAATTCCTTCCATAGTTTACATATTTAGGATTTAGAATCAGAATGTTAGAAATAGAAAGCCCCTGAGAAATTGTCCTGTTCAACTGAGTTCTTTCTTTCTTCTTTTGCTTAAAAATATTAAGACAAGCAATTTGATGCCCAATGATTTTAAGTGACATGTCTAAATTTTGATCTCTGCAGATGAACTTGATTGCTGCTTCCTTTGTATGATAAAGAGAATTACATAACATATTTTCCTTTTTTGCGTTGGCTGCCAGGAAGATAAATTTAGTATTCAAGTGCAATAACTAACATATCTGCATTTCTCTATTCTTTTTTAGCTGCCATGTTTTTTCATCTACTTTTCTCTTAACTTCATTTTCCATGTGCTTTAACTTCATAAGTCATCAAAGATTCCTTTTGGAGCTTGATATTAAAAAAAAATTCAAGGACAACTAACTGCTAAGTGATTGACTAGAATTACTACATCAATTTTGTTTTTACATCCCCAGCCCTTTGCATAGTACTAGGCACAAAGTAGCTATTTAATAAATGCTTGCTGAATTGAAATGAATTCAAGTAAAATAACAGTAATATAATAGGCATTTTATATAGTACTTCATGTTTTATAGTCATATTCACATAAAACCTCTAAATTTGCTAAGTGTTTTCCTCAGAACCCTGTTAATTAGGCAGGTATTATGCTCATTTTATAGAGTAAGAAACTGGGGTTGAGAAAAGTCACACTTTGGTTCATGTATTTGTAAGGTTCTAAAACAGGATTCAAATCTAACCCATGGTATCTCATGGCTCTGCTTTAATGAATAGATATTAAAAATTATATTTTGATTAAAAATTGAGACAAATAAAACAAGGAATTAAAAACAATTTTGAAGTTTTTTGAAATAATGTATTTTAAATCAAAGAGATATGATTTTAAGAATTACCAGTATGTATCAACTGTTTTTTGATATGTACTTTAGTATTTGTTTTATAAAACTTGTCAACAGGATATGACAATTTTATTTAGCACAACAGCATAATCCAGGTGTAAAGCCCCACAAATAATTTGTTCTTTTGTGTTAATTAGCTCAACATTTTATTTACAAAAAATAATTCTGTATTTAAAACAGAAACCAATTATTTTCTCTGAACTAACACTTCCCTGACTGGTAGGTATAAATCACTTTGCAAGATTCTTTCAACTAAACATTTCAAATGATTCTAATCTATGTCCTACTTCTAAGGTGACTGACAACTTTGTCAACTTTGCTTGTGCAATGGGAAAGTCTTAATGACATATACTGGAGAGATCAATAAACCATTTTATATTCTCCCTCTTGGAAAGTTTTCTGTGGCTTCATTTGGGTACATGAAGATGCCTGGGTGTAGTCTTGGCATGGTTCCTCAGCTTTGGGGACTGTCCCACTTATTTGAGTCAGGTAGAAAGGAGGCCTGGAATCCCTATCCATGCTGGGCAGTCTTCATCTCCATTATGGAACAATCCTTGAGCAGTAGGTCAATTACATGACACTATGGTCTTCTTCCAAAGCCAATCTTATTCCCCAGTGCAATCAATCTCCAGATTTTCTAAAGTAATTCCTATATTCAGGATGTCTCTCTAGTTGGGAATGTTTGGTTTCCAGTCTAGAGGACTGTTCTCTCTTCCAGAACAATTGACAACCTCCTTTAATTCATTAATTCTATCCTTATACCATCCTTCCATAAGGAAGCCTGCCCAGCATCCTTGGAAATTCTTAGGCAAAAAAAAAAAAAATGCTGTGGGAGTGCTCAGGAAGAATGTGTAAAATAAACCAGGTGACAATGTTTCCAGAGTGTAATTGCATTGCAATAGAAATTATCAGAACATAGACAAAAAGTATACATATAGTTAATCAAATTCAGGCTCACTTCCTCATTTATTCATCCAAGAAATTCAGTAAGTATTTACTCAGAGGTTAAATAAATCAATCCAAGCTTATTTACCAAGGTCAACTATCTGAGAAGTAATTAGACATGTGAGAAAAGGATCAGTTGTGTAACTGGCAGGAAACTATGCATCTGAATTTGTGGTGGGAGGAGAAAATTACTAGGAACTAATACATTTCAACTGAGAAAACTGACAAAAGGATGTATATGTCTCAGTAATACAGGTAGAGGGGCTAAACCAGATTGAGGGTAACTGACAAGTCTCCAACTTGTCATTGATATAGGGGGATGTCTATGCCAAGCACGTGAAGACTTCTCTTGGTAGAATGGGCAGATGAGAATAATTTTTTTTCAATTATCATGAAAGTGGAGAAAGTAGGTTCTGTGGAGTACTTAGAGTTTGGTTGGACATAGAACACACCACGGTCATCCACTGCAACAGGGCCATCTCAAGTCATCCTAACCTTTGCCTTGCCACTGGACTTTGATGAATCTGGAAGAGAGAGTGAGCCTGACAAGTTTGTGCAACTCTGACTCACTTAGATCGACCCAGTGATGTCATTGTCCCTCTTCAAAATGAAGGACAAACAATAGGAAATATAATCTTTAATAAGAGAAATCACTAAGTAGAACTTTAGTATATTTAATCTCCTTTGTAGGAGTTCTTTTATTTTGTGAGGCAACTGGGGTTAAGTGACTTGCCCAGAGTCACACAGCTAGTAATTGTAATGTCTCTGAGGCTGGATTTGAACTCAGATCCTCCTGACTCCAGGAACGGTACTCTATCCACTGAACCACCTAACTGTCCCTGGAGTTCTTAACCTATGATCCATGAACTTAAAAAAAATTCTACAACTGTATTCCAATATAACATTCTGTTTGAATCCCATATATTTTATTTTATACATTTAAAAATGTTATTTTGAGAATTCAATAGACTTCATCATGTATCTGATATCATGCCATCCCACTCAATAAACTTCAGTGGTTTTTTATTTTCTCTAGGATCAAATACAAAATGCTGTTTGGCATTTAAAGCCCTTTATAATCCAGACCCCTGTACCTTTCCAGTCTTTTTACACCTTACTCCCTTACACATACCACTAGATCCAATAACCCTGGCTTCCTGGCTGTTTCACCAACAAGATACTCTAGTACTCAGCTCTGGCATCTTCTCTAGCTGTCCCCTATGATGGGAATGCTCTCCCTCCTCAACTCTGTCTATAATTTCCCTGGCTTCCTTTAAGGCCAGACTAAAATCTTTTACTAGAAGAGTTCCCCAGACCTTCTTAATTCTAATGCCTTCTCTCTGTTAATAATCTCCTATCTACCCTGTATATAGCTTGATATATATATATATATATATATATATATATTTATTTATTTGCATGTCATCTCCTCTATTAGACTGTAAGATCTTTGATGACAGGGACTTTTGTTTCTTTTTGTATCCCTAGGACTTAGCACACAGTGCCTGGAACATTTTGTTGTTCAGTTGTTTCAGTCGTGTCTGACTCTTCATGATTCCATTTGGGGTTTCCTTGGCAAAGATACTAGAATGGTTGTCCATTTCTTTCTCCAGCTCATTTTTTAATATAGCAGGTGCTTAATAATTATTGATTGATTTATTCATCCTACTTAGAAAGGGGTCCATAACACCAAATACGTTTTTATAAAAAGTAAATAGTCTTCACCAAACCTCATCTTTAAATCTTTCATGTACTCACTCTAGTATTTAAAACATTTTGTAACACTGTTCTCAGGCTTCTTTTCCAGGCTAATATCACAGAATTCCTCTATGTGCACTTTACACTCAATTCAAACCGTAAAAGCTCATTCTCCTTTGGACATTCTCCTTATGCCTTCTCACTCTATGTCTTTCTTCACAGTGGCTCCTCCATATATCTGAAATTCACTTTGGGTGGAGTCAAGATGACAGAGTAAAAGCAGTGACTTGCTTGAGCTCTCCCCAAATCCCCTTCAAATACTTGAAATTCACTTTAACACCCATCACCAATTGTTGAACCATTTCCATCCATAAAAGGTTGAGATTGAAGCAAAATTCTACTTTGTTCATAAAGCCTATCTCAATGCCTCTCACAGTGCGTAGTCTGCTGTGGGTCCAGATATCAATGAATCTGGTGACCAGTAGTGAAGCATTGTCCTATGAGGTGCCACATTGAAATTACTCAATTTTTGTTGTTGCTGTTAAGTCATTCAGTCATGTCCAACTCTTTATGACCCCATGGGCCATAGAGTGCCAGGCCCTTCCATCCTCCATTATCTCTCCAAGTCTGTTCAAGTTCATATTCATTGTTTCCATGACACTATCTATCCATCTCATCCTCAGCCATTCAATAAATAATTCAGCAGGATTCACCAAAAACATGCTGCCAAGAGTTAGATGATTTTTTTTTCTTCAAGAAAGGGGATACTTGCCTCTCTTGGCCACCAGTTAAGTAGGTAAAACGATATTACCATATTTCTCTAGATTGCAAAGTTATGACTGCAAGATGTGAAGGGTTTCACTAATAGATTTCATCACATTGCTATAATTGTTGATTTAGTTTTTCAAATCAATGTAGATTTGCAAATCATTGCAGAGACTGAGTTGCAGAGCATTTTGCATAATTTCAACTTTTTAATCTTATTTTTTTTCTTTCCCTCTGGTGTTAATACAACTTGATATGTTACAAAAGACTAGGAATGCACAACAGACTCACCAAATCTTACTTGTATGGCTTAGAATAAAGATGAACTGAGAATTGTGATTTCCCTTGATGAAGGGCTATGGCTTAGAGATTCAAATAATTTTCAGTGTGCTCAAAAACATTTGCTACTGAAGCCAGTTTCTACAGATGGATCATATTATCATACACTAAAACAAAAGCATCTCTATTCTCTAGTAGAATAAATTCAGACAATTTCCTCCAGAAAAGGGGACCATACCCTATGGCTTTTAGCATGACTTTTCAGCCACTAACAGTTAATATTGAATCAATTTAAACACTTAAAGCTACTTCTTCCATAGAAGTTCTTCAAAATTTCAACATAGTTCAAATATGATGTGAGAAGGTAACTTTAGTGGGGAACAAGTTCTTCCAAACTAGAAAGGTTTTAGGTGTGGATCTAGTGAAAGATCATACATCTGTTATCAAAGGACTGACTTTACTAAGTTTAAAGCAGCACATTACCCAAAGGTTGGGCAACAGAAGATCAATTTCAATTCGCTTCAGCAGAGCACAAATTAAAATGTCATCGGAAAAATGTTAAACAACATAAGTAAAAACACAATACAAAATATATAAGATTAATTTGTGGTTTCCTAAGTCAATAGGATGTCCAGCAGTGATTGTTTATACTTGTGTTTGACACATGTGGGCTACTGGAACTCCTGCAGACAGTCTACTTAGGTATGGAAAGACTGGGATATGTATCAATAGTGAGAATATATACACTGATGAAATCTCACATTTTTAGAAGTATTGAGTAAAATCTACTTTGTAGTTATGACATTAAATAAAAACTAATGGTCTCAAAACCATATTCTTTTACTGTAAGTGACCTAAAAGATACTCTGCTGAGTAGGTGAAATACAAGTGATTGGTAAACAGAGGTATATGATTTCCTTAGTTAAAGCTGCATAGCAACTTAAGACTATAAATAGAACTGGAAATGTTTCCAGTGCTGTTACTGTTTCAGGACTTACAATTTCAATGACACATAATGCAGCCACAAGCCTAAGTTAAAATACTTCTAAGTAAAAACTGAATCTAACTTTAAATGATGTATATAAATATAATTTGTGATTAATATTCTTCATCTCACATTATACACAAGGAATACACTTAGAATCTACAAATAATATTTCAGAAGACTAAATATCTTCCAAAATTGCCTTAAGGTATAGGAATATATATTCAAAATTAAATTAATATTGATCAGGGAATAAAGGTTGCAGTTCTCATATACTAAATACTATCATATTTCAATTTTAGTGCTGTGGCCAAGATATGCCATCATCTAATAATATTTATTAACTGTATAAAGTAACCACATAAACATGGTGGCAAGCACTTTGTTCAGCATGTTACTAAAGACGGTAAATTCACTATTAGTTGCAATTTTTGCTATGCCTCAAAGGCTATATCTGTAGGCAACACTTTGATCATGTTTGCTGAATTGAGCAATCATTTCAGAATATGGGGCCATGCTCCCCAAACAAGACAGAGCCATTTGTATCATAGCTACAGTGGCCCCGTGTTTATCAGTAATGCTTCTTGGTCAATCTGTAAAACTATACCACTCCTGAAATAATTTGCTTATGTCCTATACTCATTCATTTGTTCATTCAACATTTACAAATTGATAGTTATATGCAGAATATAGTGCCAATTTCTAGGGAAGGTGCAAAGATAATTAATAAATTGCCCGCCTTCATACTTGAGAATAGAGATACAACCCACGTGTAATATATAATATTACTCCTTAGATATATTGTAGCTATAAACATCACATGGTATAGTGGATAGAAGGGGCTAAATCTTGAACTGGAAAAATGTAAGTTCAAGTCTCACCTTTGATATTTGCTATCTATATGGCTGAGGCAGCTGCTGCGTCAGTAGACATAGCACTGGGCTAGGAGTCAGGAAGACCTGAATTCAAATCCATCCTAGACACTTCCTAGCTGTGTGACCCTGGGCAAGTCCTTACCCTCTGATTGCTTGACAAAATGGATCCAGTGGATCCACTGGAGAAGGAAATGGCAAACCACTCCAATATCTCTGCCAAGAAAAGCCCAAATGGGGTCACGAATAGTTGGACACAACCAAAAGAAGCGAACAACAACAAAAGCTATAAGGCTCTGGGCAAGTGATGTAACTTCTCCATGTGCCAAGCTATGATTTAAAATTGAAAGTTAGGAACAAATTACTTAATAAAATTGAAAGAGAATCATCTCACCTAGAGTTTCACATCTGGATGAAATCCTACATTCTGGATCACAGCAATGAAAATAATTGTAAAATAATTATACCAAAATCAATCAACAATTTATTAATTTCTGACTAGGTGTCAGGCGTTGTGTATGAGAGATTCTGGGGGTTAAAGTTCAAAAAAAGAAAAAAAAAACACTTAAAAGGAAATTAATTCGATGGGGTAGGGAACAAGAACATTTACAAGTATAAGCAAGATATAAATAGAATAAATACAAAATAATTGAATACAAAATCACCTGGGAAGAAAAGAACTAGAATTTGGGGTAAAAAAGATTTGATGAAGAAAACAGTGCTTGAACTGGTCTTAAATAGAGAAAGGAAATTTATGAGACAGAGGGAATGGATAGAATATGAATCAAATAGTGCAAAGCAATATGTGAGATGAGAGGAAGGGGATATCATTTCTCATCCCATCATTCACAAAACCTTAGCATCAACTGCCTGTAGGCTTAGTTCTATCCAGCTGAATGACTTGTATGTACAGGAAAGTAGTAATAGGATAAGCGGTAGCAGTTATCTAAAAGCTTTCTGTTGTCTGTGCACAAGATAGAACATAGGAATAATAATAGTAATAATAATAGTGTGTATTTAAATATGTTTTAAGATTTGCAAACCATTTTACATTTATTATTTCATCTTATTATGCCCATTTGACAGATAAAGAAACTAATGGTGAAAGAGGTCAAGTGATTTGCCCAATGTCACATAATTAATGATTAACTGAGGTAGGATTTGAATCCAGGTCCTTCTGTCTCTAAGACTGCTAAACCATGCTGGGCAGCCCTTGTACATAAAGGAGAGAGGTGGACTAAATAAACCTAATATGTAGTAGTTGTGGAAATGCAGTCACCGTATGGAAAAAAGTGCATTCTTAAATGATGAAAAATAACTACAGAAAAGGATTGAGGCCGAGCCAAGATGGCAGATTATAGGCAGCAAATTAGTGGAACTCTCTCAACATTCCCCACAAAACAACTTTAAAATAATATCTCAAATCAAATTTTGGAATGGAAGAACCAACAAAAGATGAGGGTGAGACATTTTTCAGGCCTAAGAAACCTTATCTACAGGAATCTACAGGAGACATATTTGACGCCAGGTGAATGCCTGACTGGAGTGCACAACAGCCACCGCAGCAGCAACAGCAGAAGCTTTGGGAGGTCTCAGTCCAGAGACAGTAAGGGGGTCAGACAATTGGTCAGAAAAAGATGATAGGAGACCCTTGGATAGCACTTGGTGTGGCTGGAAATGATTGGCAACTCTTCTGACAAAACGCAGTTCTGGGTGACAGTTTCAAGGCAGAGAGTAGTGTTGGTGATCAGTCACAAGGGAGCAAGAGCCCTGATCTCAGTTCTGAGGTAAAGAGGATTGCTAGTGCTCGTATCTATAGAGAACCTGAAGAACTTTCTGGGTAAACGTCAGAGTGCAGGATCCATATCTCTCCCAGGATCATATCACTTTGGAATTACCAAAAGCTGCAGAAGATCTGGAGCAGGTAAAAATCTGAAGCTTGGAATAATGCTCCCCCCACCCAAAGATGAGCAGAGACCAATTTTTAACATAAAGTTCAAAGTCAAGAAATAGACTAGGAAAATGAGCAAACGACAAAAAGAGAACTTGACCATGAAAAAGTACTACTCTGGTCGGGAAGATTAAGACATGAACTCAGAAGAAAACAATGTGAAAATAGCTACAAACAAAGCCTCAAAGAAATTGTAATTGGAAGAGAAATAAGAGTGATTCAATAAAATTATGAAAACAACTTGGTAAAGGAGGCACAAAAATACTGAAGAAAATAACATCTTAAAAATAAAATTGGCCTAACAGCAAAAGAGAAGAGATGCAAACATTCACTGTAAAAAAATACAAGGATCTAAGACATCTCCAAAGGCCTCATGATGGAAAATGCTATCCACATCCAAAGAAAGAACTATGGTGTTTGATTGCAGATCGAGCATACTATTTGCTATTTTTTTCTTCTGTTGTGTTTTGTTTCCTCTTTCTGGTGGTTCCTCCTATTGGTTCTAATTCTTACTTACAAAATCATTAATGTGAAAATATGTTTAATAGGAATATGTACGTATAGCCTATATCGGATTGAACGCCATCTTGGGGAGAGAGGTAGAAAAATTTAAAACTCAAAAGCTTATGGAAGTGATTGTTGATAAATAAAAATTAATTAAAAATATAAAAAAATAAAAAATAAAGTACAAAAAATTCTTAAAAAGCAGAATAGGCCAAATGGAAAAAAACAAGACGTACAACGATTCATTGAAGAAAATGATTCCTTAAGAATTAGAATTGGGCAAGTGGAAGCTAAAGACTCCACAAGACATTAAGATACTATAAAACAAAGTAAAAAGAATAAAAAAAAAGATTAAGAATTATTGGATTACCTGAAAGCCAAGATCAAAGAAAGAATCAAGATATCATATTTCAAGAAATTATCAAGGAAAATTGCCCTAATATCTTATATTCACTGAGGTTGTTTAGTCATTTTAGTTGTGTCTGAACCTTGCTAACCCCATTTAGGGATTTCTTGCCAAGATATTGGAACGGTTTGCCCCATTTCCTTCTCCAGCTCATTTTGCAAATGAAGAACTAAGTCAAACAGGGTTAAGCACCTTGCCTAGGGTCACACAGCTACTAAGTGTCTAAGGCCAAGCTGGAACTCAGGAAGATGGGTTTTCTTGCCTCTGGGCCTAGTATGCCATCCCACTGCACCATTGAGATTTCATTTGTGTCTGACTCTTTGTGAGCCCATTTAGGTTTTCCTGGCAAAGATACTAGAAGGGTTTGCCATTTCCTACTGCATCTCATTTTATAGAGATGAAACTGAGACAAACAGGGTTAAGTGACTTCCTAGGGTCATGCAGCTAGTGTCTAAGGACTGATTTGAATTTAGGAAAATGAATCTTCCTGACTCCAAGTCCAGCACTTTATCTACTGCAGCTTAGATCCAGAGGGAAAAATTGAAATTGATAGAATTCACCAATCAGCTCCTGAAAGAGATCCCAAAATAAAAACTCTAAGGAATATTATAGCCAAATTTCAGAACTTCAGGTCAAAGAGAAAATACTTTAAGTAACTAGAAAGAAATAATTCAAATATTGTGCAGTCACAGTCTGGATCACATAAGATTTAGTGTCTTCCACATAAAGAGGGTTTAGAACATAATATTCTAGAAGGCAAAGGAGTGAAGATTACAGTCTGGATCACACAAGATTTAGTGTCTTCCACATAAAGAGGGTTTAGAACATAATATTCTAGAAGGCAAAGGAGTGAAGATTACAATAATAATTTACCTAGCAAAACTGAGTAAAATTGTTTAGGAGAAATAATAGAAATTTAATGAAATAGAGAACCTTCAAGCATTACTGATGAAAAAACCAGAGCTGAATAGAAAATCTGACTTTCAAATACAAGACTCAAGAAAAGCATAAAAAGGTACATATAAAAGACTAATCCCAAGGGACTCAATCAATTTGAACTGTTTATATTCCTACATGGGAAGAAGATACGTCACTCCTAAAAACTTTATCATTATTATTGTAGTTGTTGTCCTTCATTCTCAGAGAGGATCATGACATCAGGAAGGTGATGCTATGATTTGCAAGTGAATTGGATTTAAGTGAGGGAGGGCTGTGCAAAGTCACCAACCTTTCTCCTCCAAAGTCATGTGGGTCCAGAATGGATCAGGACAGCTGGAGATGCCCCCCTTCATTATTAAGGTAGTTAAAAGGAGTTTACATAGACAGAGTGCATGAATGCGAGTCGATTATATCATAATGATCTCAAAAAATGAAGGGGTGAGAAAGGGATGCACTGGGAGAAAGGGGAAGGGAAAGGCAAAATGGGGAAATTTTTCTCACTTAAAAGAGGTGTGCAATTAATAGCTTTTACAGTGGAAAGGAAAATGGGTGGTGGATACAGGCAATACTTGAGCCTCATACTCATCAGAATTGGTACAAAAAGGAAGAATATATATACATACTCAGTTGTGTATAGAAATGTAACTTAACTAGTGGGGAAAAATGGGGCAGGAAATAATAAAAAGGGAGGATCACAAAAGGGAGGGCAGATTAAGGGAGACAGAGTCAGGAAGCAAAACAGACTTTTGAGGACGGACAGGATAAAAAGAGAGAAGAAGAAAATAGGATGAAGTAAATTACACAAATCAATAATCATAACTGAATGTGAAGAGGAAAAGCTTCCTCATAAAATGGAAGCAGTTAGCAGAATAGATTAGAAACCAGAATCCAAAATATGCTGTTTACGAGAAGCATTTTAAACAGAAAGACAGATACAGTTAAAATAAAAGGCTGTAGCAGAATCTAATATGTTTCAGATGAAGTAAAAAAAAAAGGGTAATAAACCATCTCAGACAAAGCTAAAACAAGAATAGACCTAATTAGAAGAGACAATCAGGGAAACTACACTGTGCTAAAATGTACCATAAACAATGAAGTAATATCAAAAATTTGTATAGCAAATTTCTCTGATTAAAGCTTCATTTCTTAAATATATACTGAGTATACAACTCAGTCAAATTTATAAAAATAAGAACCGTTCTCCAAAATGATCAAAGGACATAAATAGACAGTTTTCAGATAAAGAAATCAAAGCTTTTTATAGTCATATGAAAAAATGTTCTAAATCAGTATTGATTAGAGACATGGAAATCAAAACAACTCTGAGGTACCATCTCATACCTATCAGAAACGATAAATGCTGGAGGTGTTGAGGGGAAAATAGGGACACTAATGGACTCTTAGTATAGCAATGAAGTAGTCCAAATATTCTAGAGAACAATTTCAAACTATGTTCAATTGGCTATACGACTGTGCTTGCCCTTTGACCCAGCAATACCACTACTAGGTTTATATCCCAAAGAGATCAAAGTGAAAGGAAAAGGACCTAAATGAACAAAAAATATTTGCAGCAGTGCTTTCTGTGGTGGCAAAGCATTGGACATTGAGGTGATGCTCATCAATTGGGGAATGGTGGAACAAGTTGTGTCATATGTTTCTGGTGGAGTGCAAGTGTTCTATAAGATATGGTAAGGGGGGTGGTTTGAGAAACACATGGCAAGATCTATATGAATTGATACAAAGAAAAGTGAGAAGAATAAGAGACCATTGTGCACACTAATAGCAATATTGTAATGTTGATGAACTGTGAAAGACTTGGCTACTCTGAGCAATATACCAATCCAAGATTATTCCAAAGAAATCATGATGAAAAACATGCTATGCCCCCCACCCCCCAGAGAGAACTGATGAACTTTGTATAACTTTCTCATTTTCTTTATTTTTCATGTTTTTGAAATAAAATGAAAATATACTTTCATGGTTTCACATGTATAATTGATATGCCCTTCTCAGTGGGTGAGGTTGGGGATGAGAAGGGAAAGAATTTGGAACTCAAAATTTTAAAAAATATATATATGTTAAAAATAAATAAATAATAATTCAAAAATAATATTAACTATAAATAATGCTTCAACCAATATCCCTGTAAATTTTCCTTTTGCTGGTCTTTGTTTTGCAGATCTAATATACTTACCAAACAACACTGTATATTATACTATCTTTTTCTGTGTTTGTGCATTATTCCCCTACTACACTGTAGATTCTAATCTAAACATTGTATCTACTTTGTTGTATTGAGCAGTGCACCAAACACAACAGTTAATAAATGCCTACCATGCTATATAGATGATTTGCTTATGAAATTAATATCCTTTTTTGGAGGGGTTGTGCTTTGGTAGATCTGTAACTTCATCAACATGGCTACTCTTTCAGTCAATGAACATCAAAATTTCCCTACACTTTATCATCACAGCATGGCATCTGAGACGTCAATTCAGCCATTACCTGCAACTTGAAACTTCTCTATATCATCTTCCATTTTCCCCCAAAAAAGCTTCTTCTCAAATGCCTCAAATGATAGTGAACACATCATATAAGGAAGGCCATTCTAATTTTAGATAGCACTAATCTTCAAGAATTTTATCTTGAAGTGTGAGTTCTTTCTCTTCAACTTCTACCCATTCTTTTAGGTCATCCAAAGAAAATATATTTTTTCTATTTTCTTTTATTTAACTATGTCTACTCTATCTTGTACTTGTGCATTTAAATTATAAATGAAAATAAAGTACTTTAAATTTGTCACTATTCAATTTTCCGTCTTCCTTTACACTAACCTTCATATTCATATCACCAAATATCAAAGCCATATCGTATGGTTGCATGGTATGCTACCAGTAGGAAGGAAGATTGATTATTCCAGAGAAGGTTCACATCAAGCAAATATGTACTAGAGGTGAAATCATTGAAATTATGAAATTATGATTGAAATCATAAGTCATCTCAGGGAGGGTCAAATATCAAAAGAAGGGAATAATTGTGGATAGTACATTGATTAAATTAATAATCTGATGTGAGATGTGAAAATCTGTGTCATAATTATAGGAATCTAAGATCTGCTATATTTTTTGTGCTCATAGGAATTTCCTCATAATCATTTAAAATAAACTTTAGTGTTCAGAAAGAATGGTGTTGTTGATAAAATTTCATCATCCTTTATGTTTCTAGTATCTTTGGTTTACTGAGTAGATGGCCATTGTCTACTAGACAGGCCAAACTTCTTTTCCAGGAGCCTTTGCAACATTGGGTGCTTGGTGCAATTAAACAAATTATATCTTTAAACAGGAATACATGGAAAGATTTCACTACTCATTTTTCCATAACATAGTATAATAAAGAGGATAATTGCACATTAAACTTCAAATGTATATGTTTTTGATATTTCTTTTAAATATACAACAAAATTACCAAGTAAACTTCTTTTTTATTCTTTTTTTCTTCTCTCCCCCACCCTAGAGATGGCTACCATTAAACACAAATATGTGTGTGTGTAAAATCATACTATACATAATTTTATTTATCAGTTCTCTCTCTGGATGCAGATAGCATCTTCCTCCATAGGTCCTTTGTAGTTAATTTGGGTATTTAAAACAGTCAAAATGATTTAGTTGCTCAAAGTTGTCCTTGAACAATGTTGCTATTACTGTATACAGCATTCCCTTGGTTCTGCTCATTTTGCTCTTTATTATTTTGTGCAATGTGTTTCTAAGATCATCAAGCTTAACATTTTTTATAGCGCAGTAATATTCCATCACAATTACATACCATGACTTGTTCAGCCATTCCCTAATTGACAGGCATCCCTGCGGTTTCCAGTTCCTTGCTACCATAAAGAGAGTTGTTACAAATATTTTAGGATACATAGGCTCTTTTCCTTTTCCTCTAATCACCTTTAGAAATAGACCTAGTAGTGATATTACTGGGTTAAAAGGAATAAGTAGTTTAATAACTCTTTCGGTGTATTTCCAGATTGCTCTCTAAAATGGTTGGATCACTTCACAATTCCACCAACAATGAGCTAGTGTCCCAATTTTTCCACAACCACTCCAACATTTATTGTTTTCACCTTCAATCATTTTAGTCAATCTGAGAGGTATAAAATGATATCTCAAGGTTGCTTTAATTTGCATTCGCTAATCAATAATGATTTAGAGCATTTTTCATATGACTAAAATTGTTTTGATTTCTTTATCTAAAAATTTTGACCATGTATCAATTGAGGAGATGATCTCACTACTCATAAGGAATTCCTCTTGGACCCAGATCCTACAATGAATAACATCCATCAGAGTGGTGAATAGTTTTGCTAAGCATACATTTTTTATTTTGCTTTGCCTGATATTTGTTATCAGTGGGTCATTGAATAGGGTTATATCTATTGCTATAATTTCCAACAAAATCTTGAATGATCAAGGAAGGAAAAAAGAAAATAAACCTTTATTAAAAACCTACTATGTGCTAGACATTGTGCTAAGCATTTTACAAATATTATCTCACTTGAAACTCACAACCCTAGGAGGTAGGTGCTATTTTTATCTCCATTTTAGAATTGAGGAGCTGAGGCAAACAGAGGGTAAGTGAAACTCCCAGAGTCACGTAAATATTTTAAGGAGTGATTTCAACTCAGGTCTCTGTGACTCGATGTCCAGAGTTCTATTCACTTGCACTACCTAGATGCCTCTTTAGAGTACATGAATATATATGAATGACTTATATGAATTGGATACACTTTGTTTGAAAGGTATCATTATATTCTAATTTTGTTTTACCAAGTTTATTTTTTGTAATCAAATAATAAGTCCAATTTAAAATGTAGTCCATTACAAAATTATCATTTATTAAAGCTTGCTCTAATACTCTCAAAGATGCCTTCAATGTGTGTACGGATGAACCTCAAAAAGATATTGTATAAATGGAAGAAAAGACATAAAGTTTGGCACTTATTGATGTCCTCTATTATATTTTTTGACATTAATTAGGCTTGAGATATTTTCCATTGCCCCCCACCCATTTTTGCCCTCCTTTAGATACTTTGTAATTAGGTCTCTCAATGTCCTCATACATGCATTGCCTCCAGTACCCAGCACCTATTTCCTGAAACATGTTCCAATCAAGTTGCTTTCCCCAGCTTTCTTATCTTTTGTGTCATTTCTACTTCCTCTCTAACCTCCTATGAGACTGTGATGTTAGCTTCCATATGTGCCAGTGTACCATCCTTGATGTAGAAAATAGCTTGGTGTGATAGTGTTTGCATTTTTCATCTGTTTGTGGTCCTCTTTCCATTGTCATTCTTGAATGCTCTTGGGATGACTTTGTTTAGTTTTATCCTGCAAAGCAAATTTCAAACTGGTTTTGTTCTCCACGGTTTGTCTCTGATTTATGAAATAATGATGATCGTTATTTATTAGCTTTCTTCACAAGATTTTGTAAATGAATTCATATTCTAATCCATTGTCTTTGGTACCCATATCTCTTTGCAAGTAAATCAAAAGTTTGCTGACTAAGGAACTTTCTGGGCTCCTCATTGAAGCAATTAATTTACAATGATTTATATTCTGGATGAAGTTATTATAGTCTGCATCAAAGTCATATCTTTTGTCCAATTTCTATTTTTCATTTTTAATAGCTTGTTCAAATAATTCAGTTTTAACTCTTCTTAACTTTAAAATACACCTTTATTCATTACCATTCTTTCTTCTAGTTTATTATGAATTCTAATCATAGCTCTGATCAATCAGCAATCTGGCCAAGCACAAATAGCTGATTCAGCATTACCTTGCATGTCCAATATATATCTTCTCCTGTCTGCTAAAATGTATCATTCTTTGTGAGGTTCTTTGGGACTCACCATGTCTAATATCTGTCAATTCTTTTTTCTTGGAGGAAAGTTTTCATTATTTAAAAGCGTGAAGCCTCTCAATCTAAAGGTTTGGGCTTTAACTTTTTTTTCTCCTGAATTATACTTTCCCACATACGTTCCCAAACTTCACCTCCTTTGCACTGAAATCATCAAGTATCAGAATATATATTTGATTTGGAAAGTCCTATCAAGTTATTTATAGAACTTCTCTATCATTTCATCCTCAGTGACTGATGTTAATTCATAAACTGTACATATTTTCACTGTCATCTTTCTGGAAAAAGTCATCATTAGTACTTAACATACAATGACCAAATATCCCATTGAAATAAGATTTCTTGGGCCATATGAAGAAGTCCATTCTTCCAACGGTTTTCTTTTGTCTCTTTTTAAAAGTTTATTTAGTTTTCAACATTCACTTCCATAAGCATTTGAGTTTTAAAATTTCTCCCCCTCTTTTCCCACCTCCCTCTCCAAGACAGTGTGCAATCTGATATAGAATCTACATATACATTCCTATTAACCATTTTCAAATTAGTCATGTTGTAAAGTAGAATTAGAACCAATAGGAGGAACCACAAGAAAGAGGAAATGAAACAAAACGGAAGGAAAAAAAAAGCAAAGAGTATGCTTCAATCTGAATTCAGATTGCATAGTTCTTTCTGTGGATGTGGATAGCATTTTCCATCATGAGACTTTCAGAGATGTCTTAGATCCTTGCATTGCTGAGAAGAGCTAAGTCTATCAAAGTTAGTCATTGCACAACATGGCTGTTACTGTGTACAATGTTCTCCTGGTTCTAGTTGATCAGCCTACTGAAGATGTAAAAGTCAGTGTGACCATCCACACAGTGAAGACCAAATAGATGGAGAATGCCTATTGCTCAGATTTCAATCCTTATCTTAATGGATATGCTATATTACCCCTTCTTCCCATAGGAGCAAAATCTCTCTTTTCAAAGCAAGTATTTTACTAGTGTTGCAATATCACAGTAAGACCTGGAACATAGTTGCCTCTGAAGATAGGAGCACTGTACAGAAGAAAGTGCAGAGGTGCTGGGTGTATATGGACAAGATATACCATATATTCAGTGAAGAACTCTGAAGAAGAACAGGAGTTAATGAGGTCAAAGAGTTTTAGGGCAAAAATCACATGACCTGTCTGATGGATGATGGGTGAATAAACAGATAGCTCTAATGGTACTTTTATAGTATTGAAAGCAAGGAAAGCCTCAAATATATTGGGTAGATCTGATATTAAACTTCTGGGAGACATGGATGGAACACACAGGATGGATAGGCATGGATGCATTCAATTCTCTATTGCTGGAGGGAATTCT
The DNA here is from genome assembly GCF_900497805.2 of Vombatus ursinus. NCBI lineage: Eukaryota > Metazoa > Chordata > Mammalia > Diprotodontia > Vombatidae > Vombatus > Vombatus ursinus. The sequence goes on from NW_020954576.1 coordinate 68,388,491, forward strand.
GAAATTAAGAATCATAGATCCATTTGAGTAAGAGTATTAATACTAGCTCAAAAGTAATTCAAAAAACATCAGTAGCTCACATTTGATATAATTATTTTCTGAACTTTATAAGGGCTTAATGAGAATGATCCACATACATAGCAAGGTTTTATTAGACAATGCATGATAAGGAAATACAGAGGCTTTATAAATATTAATACTCAACACCACAAATCACACTGGAAAGATACAGAGATACAAGGATACAGAGATCTCTTCATGTTCATTTTTTTTTTTACTTTTCTTACCACACACTCACACATAACATACACACACTCACAACTTAGTAAAGCAGAGCATACCCTTAAATGTTCTCTTTCAAAAGAGTTTCTAATGCATGTGTTCACATCATAAAAGAATCATTGATAGCTGCCACAACAGGTATAACAATGACATCCTCCTGAAGTGAGGGAAAAAATTTGTTTCCATCAATGTTTCAGTCAAAACTCTCTCAATACAATAATTTTATTAGGAGAAATATTTTATAAGCTCAGTCTCATGATACCAGATTTTAACCTTATGATCTTCATGTCTCCAACAGAGAATTTAAGTCATATAAAGTTTCTGTTATCTGCTGTAAGTTAAAAAACAAAACAGTGGGAAAAATCAGAAACATGCTTTCAGGTCTTTTCTCTCTCTTTATTATCAAACATGCTGTGTTTTAGAAGAATTGAAGTGACAGCCTTAGTGCCACAAACAGCCCTGTTACCTCACAAAAATGTTTCATTGGCAAATCTCTCTATATGCTATGGTCATCTTGATTTAGCATAAAGAGAAACTAGTTGAACTAATTTGCTTCCTAACAGTTCATAGCCTCAAGTTTGAAATGAATTCTAAGAAGTTTTACATGACCTGCTTTTTTTCCCCTAAGAAGAGGCTTCTATTTGTAAAGGTCTAGCTCATGTTATTAAAAAATAATAACAGAATGAGAAGTGATATTAAAGTGACCAAAATGATATCAGTCAACTCTCTAAGTAGAACATCATTCTCCTACAAGAAGCATCAGAGAAGGCATGGTATAAAGAGACCCTCTAGCTCTCTGTGTCAGTAGCTAGAAAGGTCCTTCTTCTCCCAATCCCCATCTTCCATATAAAACCATGTAAGCAAAGGCAGACTAAGCTCTGCTTTCACATTTAGTACAGTTAAGGGTAGATGTGGGAGGTGTATTCATATGGAGGGGTTGAAAATAGAAATAATCAAGGTTTTATATAAATATTTATTCATCATATTTAACATTAGAATTTCTTACATGTTTACTGGCTTCTGCCAAAAAAAACCTTTTTCTGTTCCTTTTTGTTAAAAATATATATTTGTTAAAAAGGATGATTCTCTGGAAAGGGGAGGGGAAGGAATACAGGGAGGAAATTAAGGTGATATAAAAATGAAAATTTAAAAAAAAAATCTATTTTAAAATTAGCAAGCCTTCTCTCAGATGTACTCATAAGACCCAAATGCCCCTTGGTGAGAGCCTGCACATTATGCTTAAGCCATTTGATCCATTTAAAAGCTGTATGCATTGTGTCCACTGAAGGTGAGAATTCCTGGCAAAGCAAGAGAGCTTTCTGGCTCTCTTACTTTTCCCATGGGGTGTAGAGTGTGTTCAGGGAAGACTAGGACCTCTGGTGTGAGGGCTGCTGAGGCCTTTCAGGGCTACTTTCCAACTTTGGTATCCACCTGATCTCACCTGTGGCTTCAAGAAGCTGTAGCATGGGCAGTGGCCACACCATGGTAAACCATTTTGGCAGATGGGTTAAACCAGGTTGAGGGTAACTGAGGGGTCTCAAACCCATCAAATCCATGGTGAGTTACAGGGATGTCTACCCCAAATGCGTAAAGACTTTTCCTGGTGGAATGGGTGGATGAGAACAATTTGTTCCAACAGCCAGGAAGGCAGCTGAAGCAGTCACTGTGGAGCATTTAGAGCTTGGTTAGACATCAAAGATGCCAAGGTCATCCACTGCAACTCAACCACCACTTTTTGCCATGATCACTGGATCAGAGAATATTAATTCAAACAAATACCTAACTTGTTTTCATGATTATTTTCATGTTAAACTTTAGATTTTATTAACAAGGAATCATTATGAAAATTATTTCTCTTCATAAAAATTCATTTTTATAAAAGTTTAGTAAGTAATGATTTGTATTTCTATTGATGTATATATGCCCTCCACTGATGCAGATTTTGACTCTTCTACATGTTAGCAAACTGTCTTTATTAGGTATGTCCTCAAACAATCATTGCCTAGTTGTCAATTTTTTGGGGATCAGCCTTTCTAAACCTACCAAAGCTTGTTCTCAGAAGATGAGTTACAGTCCAATGTTAGAATATATTCAAGGGTTTCACAACTGATTAGGATATATTAGAGGCTCTTTTCTCCAGACACAGTCTTGACAAATTCAAAGTCACCTCTACAAGGCTAATCACTGGAAGAGGAAATTACTGAAGGGCTAGCCTAGCTAAATTCAAAGGGATTTATGAATAGAAGGCAGACAATAAGTAATCATCTCCCCCATCTCCCCACCCCTGCAACACAGAAACACTCTGCCCCACCTTGTGTGTACTTATGGGAAATCATTTACTAAGACATTGAGTTTGTGACCTGAAATGGGAAGAGGTGTCTTAATCTATATGAAATTACAGATCCTAGAAATAAAAATAATATACTATAATTTCCAATGAAGGAGACACAGCACCATGAATGAAGAGTTATCTTCAGAATCTGGAAGGCTTACCCTGTGACAAAAACTGGTTCAAATCCTACCCCCTTAAATAAACTGTTTTTTTGAACCTAGATAAGTCACTTAACTTTTCCATCCCCTAGGCAACTCTCTAAAATTGCAAATTGGAGGGGAATTGCTTATCTGCATTGATAGAAGAAGTTTTCATACTGAGAACTACCTATAGCAATAAAATAATAGATTTGTATCCCCTAAAAAAACAACCATGCCCCTAAGCTCACTAATAATGAGACATATTTTTCCTCACTAAATTATATTCTGACCTTTGTTATTAACACTTTTATTTTCTGAATGATATAAATTAAATTGGAACCAGAAGTTAGTCTGCTTTACAGATATTTATATTTTATTTATTCCTCCAAAACTTATCACTTTCTCCAACCAAACAGAAACATCAGTAGAGATAGGAAATGAATTGTTTTGCCAATGGATATATGCTACTAATGGAAGGAAAAAAGGGACCCAATATATGCCTTTTGTATCATTTTGTGTAGCAGAGATGAGATGCTGTGCATAGTTGAAAAACAAGGCATTAGTTGGATAGGTTCAATATTTTACACAGCTCGATGATTTGACAATTCGGTAGGAATACATTTCCTAATTGATTGTCCATAAATCTGTCTAATTCACATCTTTTCTACCATTTCAAATGCATATTTGGGAAATGAAGCTTAAAACACCAAAGAAAAAATAATAATCCAGGTGGAAAATGAAGTGGAAAAAAGAGGCAAAGATAAGAACTCCTTCTGTGATGAAAATATAGTAGAATTCTTTACTGCCTACTTGGCTGTTGAATATTCTCTTGGTAGTGTTCTTTATGTCTGTTTTTAAATCATAGGACCAAACATTCCCTCCATTAAACATAATTTAATATTTATTAACTTGTTTGGATGTGTAGCAAACTTCTATTTCCACCAATAAAGAGAAAGTCTCATACCAATGGGCCTTAGGGCAGGGGTTACAGATGTTACTGTGTAACATCAGGATAGGACCCATGATTTCTTCTTTTTTTCTTTCTTTTTTTTTTTTGGCAATTGGGGTTAAGTGACTTGCCCTGGGTCACACAGCTAGTAAGTAACAAGTGTTTGGTCTGAGGCCGGATGTGAAGTCAGATCCTCCTGACTCCAGGGCCGGTGCTCTATCCACTGCGCCACCTAGCTGCCCCTCCGTGATTTCATTGGTTTAAGAAGTTCTGAATGAGAAAGGTCTCTACCAAAGCAAGGTCAGCTCCTTCTCTGCAACTTTTGGTCTCTAATAGTTGCCTAGGGAACACTGAGAGGTTAAGTTACTTCTCCAGAGTCACAAAGATATTATATGTTAGTGGCAAGACTTAATGTAGGCCTTCCTCATAGGGGCAGTCTTGTAGCCTATATTCCACATTATTTTTTTAATTTAATTTCTTAAATACCTAAATAATTCCCACTTCTCCTCTATCCTGGTTCACTACCCCCAAATCAAGGTCTCTAGAGTATGATTGCTTCCTTTAATCCTAGTGGTAACCCTGTGGGTAATTACTCCTACCACTATCTCATGAGCTCACAGGGGTACACTTACTATTAAGGATGAAACAGAAGACTCAGCTCTTAGGAAAAACATTTATAATCATTCTTCAACTTTTGCAGGTGTAACATTTCAAGGGTGCAAAAGTAAAAAAAAAATGAATGTTGATACATTGAACCTATGGGAAATAGGGGGTTATGTTCCACTGACTGCCAAAAAATGATATCTTTCACCAGAGAGTACTGAAAATACACTTTTCTGCATACAATTATTTTTTTTTAAACAATGGTATGTTCTTTAACACGATTTAAATAAGGCTTGAAATAATCACACCACTGCAACTGGTATTTGGTCACCCTATTCCACCTGGAAAGCTGGCAAGACCACCCTCCAAACTATACAAGACTAGCTTTGAGGATGATTACATTCAAATAAATTGCTACTAAGGTTACAAAATCTATAGCATTTAATCACTTTCAAAGTCTATGTGTTTTCTTGGAGGAGGAAAAAAAAAGAAGTCCCTCTGACCACTGGACAGGGAAGCTGCTCCAGAAAGAATGCCAAGGTGTTTTCCTCCTTAGAATATTCTCTCCAAAATTCCAAGTGATAGAAGCTCATTAAAAATAGAAGAGCCTCAAACAAAAATAGATTTCTCCTACGTAAGGAGATTGCTTTCCCACTGCCACCAAGAGCTTGACACAAAGGAAGGGAAAGAGGGGAAGAAAAGATGGTGGAAAGACCCTGGGCATATGCAGCTATGACTCTAATCCTCCTTTCAAGGACCAGAATGAAACTGTGACCACCACCCAGCTCCCCAACAGAACACCAACATGACAGTTACAAAGGAGGAAGAGAAAAAGTAGAGGCTGGATGTGAGATAGTAAAGTCCTATTGTAGAAATTACACCATTTTGAAGACCCAGAAACTTCATTTTAAGCATCTGTTCTCAAAAGATCCAACCTGTGTTTGACATGTAAAAAACAGAATCTACTCACATACACACTAAAAGCTATGGCAATCTTAGGAACAAAATGAAAAAAAAAGTCAGCTAAAAGGTTCAAAAAATTTTATCACTGATTATGATATGAGGCCTGGTGAGATCACTGTGATTGATGAAGAGGAGGATGGACTTCCCTGGGTTCTCAGTCATTAGTTGCTGCAGTTTTTTGGCTAACCTATCATTGGTCTGGTTGGAGCCCCACCATTGGGCTGGGGGGAGGGGATGATGGTGGTGCTTCCTCAATGCTGCTGCTTGAGGGTTTAAGTGGTTGGCTGCCTTGACATCCTAGATGGCACTAAGCAGGTGCTCAGCAGAGTCAGAGCACACCAAGGAGAACTTTCCCTCATCCACACACAGGTGCTCCAGCATGTTGCACTGAGGGATAAAGCAGTTGGGGCATATCTTGTTCACCATGCAGTGATGGAGGTCATCATTGAGGCCCAGTAAAAATGCACCACATAGTCTTCCTGGGCCAAGTAATTGGCAAGTAGCCTGTTCCACACCCAGAGCATCATGCTCCACAGGTGGTACAGGCTAATGGCTTTGGGTTGGGAGAGGAGTTAGTTGATTTTGGCTTTGCAAGCCTGGTAAGCTTGCATGAGGCTACTGGAAATGCATTTCTTTTATTTTTTAAATTTTATTTGTTTTTAGTTTTCAGCATTCACTTCTATAAGATTTTGAGTTCCAAATTTTCGCCCTCTCCCTCTGTTCCTCCCTCCACAAGATGAGATGCAATCTGATATATGCTGTACATGTACAATCCTATTAAACATATTTCCACATTAGTCATGTTGTAAAGAATTAGAACCAAAGGGAAAAACCATAAGAAAAAAGAAACAAAAAAAAGAAAGAAAAGAGAATATAGTATGATTCCATCTGATTCAGACTCTGTAGTTCTTTCTCTAGATGTGAATAACATTTTCCATCATGAGACTCTGGGAATCATCTTAGATCCTTGTATTGCTGAGAAGAGTTAATCTATCAAAGTTGGTCATTGCACAATGTGGCTATTACTGTGTATAACATTCTCCGGGTTCTGCTCATTTCACTCAGTATCAGTTCATGTAAGTCTTTCCAAGTTTTTTCTAAAGTCCACCTGCTCATCATTTCTTATAGCACCATAGTATTCCATTACATTCATATACTGCAACTTGTTCAGCCATTCCCCAATTGATGGGCATCCCCTCAATTTCCAATTCTTTACCCCCACAGAAAAGCTGCTATAAATATTTTGTATATGTGGGTTCTTTTCCCATTTTTATGATCTCTTGGGGATATAGCCCTAGAAGTGGTATTGCTGGGTCAAAGGGTACGCACAGTGTTATAGCCCTTTAGATATAATTCCAAATTGCTCTCCAGAATGGTTGGATCAGTTGACAACTCCACCAACAATGCACATTCATGTTCCAATTTTTCCAAATCTTCTCTAACATTAATCATTTTCCTGTTTTGTTATGTTAGCAAATCTGATAAATATGATGTGGGACCTCAGATTTGTTTTAATTTGCATTTCTCTAATCAATAGTGATTTAGAGAATTTTTTTCATATGACTATAGAGTAGCTTTCATTTCTTCATCTGAAAACTGCCTGTTTATATCCCTTGACCATTTATCAATTGGGGAATGACTTGCATTCTTATATATTCTTGCCTCAGTTTTCTATATGTTTTAGAAACGAGGCCTTCATCAGAGACACTGGAAGTAAAAATTGTTGCCCAGCTTTCTGCTTCCCTTCTAATCTTGGTTGCATTGGCTTTGTTTGTGTAAAAATGTTTTAATTTAATGTAATTAAAATCATACATTTTACATTTCATAATGTTCTGTATCTCTTAGATGGCCATAAATCCCTCCATTCTCCATAGTTATAACAGGTAAACTATTCCTTGCTCTCCCAATTTGCTTATAGTCTCACCCTTTATGTCTAAATACTGTGCCCATTTTGACCTTATCTTGGTATACAGTATAAGATGATGGTCTATGCCTAGTTTCTGCAATACTATTTTCCAGTTTTCTGAACAGCTTTTGTTTAATATTGAGTTCTTATTCCAGAAGTGGAGTGTTTGGGTTTATCAAACAGAAGATTACTATAGTCATTGACTACTGTGTCTTGTGTATCTAACCTACTCCACTGATCCACCATTCTTTTTCTTAGCCTGTATGAAGAAGTAGTTTTGATGATTACTGCTTTATAAGACAATTTAACATCTGGAGCTAGGCCACCTTTTCTTACGTTTCTTTTTGTTATGGAAATACATTTCTTAAGCTGGACTTCACTCCTGGCAAAGGACAACCTCTACTTGTCCTTTTTGCCTCCTAGGGAGCAAGCAGCACTGAGTAAAATCCACTGATGATTTCTTCAGTGATCTTTCCATCTCAGAAGTGATTCTCCATGAGCCCTCTCTGGGCCACTGTGGGCTTGCCTTTGAAAGATAACACTGGGGGCAGCTAGGTGGAGCAGTGGATAGAGCACCGGCTTGAGTTCAAATCTGGCCCCAGACACATAACACTTACTAGCTGTGTGACTCTGGGCAAGTCACTTAACCCCATTGCCTAGCCAAAAAAAAAAAAAAAAAGACTGGGACAATGTCATAGAGCATGCAACTGCTGCCCACCCCAAGGGTTGTCCCATTCTTCTTGACCTTCTCCACTTTGGCTATCCCTCACTGGGGCTTTTTCTGTGTCTCAGAGAGACTGATGCTGATGGAATCCTAAAACCAATCAGCCATTTTGTAGGAGAGAATAAGTAATTTGAGGCTCTGCTGATGTGGTCCACAATTGTACAGCAGTCTTTCCATTTGCTAATGGTGCCTTCATCAGAGTCAAAGGCTTAGCCAAGAGTGGCATAGAGCCAAGTGGTGCAGTCCAGTGTCACAGGTTGATTTCAGTCATGAAGCTTAAGGGCTGGCATCAGCGGGGTTAAGTCAATGTCATAGTCTGTGTCCTGAGCATATACATTCAGCTCATCTAGGTCAAGGTCGACCATGCCTTCCCAGGCACCTCCAGAGAGGAATAGGTACTCATTGGCCACAGGCAGTTTCTGGTCCAGTTTCTGCACCATTCCTAGCATGGAGAAGATGAATCCCTTGGCTGTGGGGATCTCCAGGGCCCTCTGGTCATCATATTCCCATTGGTTCTGGTTGGTGAATTTCTGGATAAGTTTGTTCAGCTCTTCCATTGCGGACCAAGATCAGAAATTTAGTACTCCAGGAAAGCGGGTTTGTGGCTGCCTGAGCCTGAGCCAGATACTGTCTTGGTGGCTGTGGGAGCCACCATCTTCATGCAAAACGTCCCACAATCTCAACCCAAGGTTCTCTACTGCCCTTGGCCTTACTGTGACTGGACCGAGTCTTGGCCTTTGGCTACTCCTTGGACCTGGAGTGGGCAGCGGCAGTGAGGTCAACAGCTCAGGCTCAGCCTACCTCCTGTGTGCTCCAAACTGCATAGCCACACTCCTGGCTGGGGCTAAGCCACTTATACAATTCTTTATAACAAAACATTAATTCTGTATGCATTTTCCCTAACACAGTAGCCATGAAATAATCCATAAAATACATAAAATGCAATATGATATTGATGACATGAAAAGTATTTGTTCTCATTAGTAATTCCCTAGGATTCTATAATCTTTTGTCCTAATATCTCAATTAAAAAAAACAACATTAATCTCAGACAATACTCACTTTTAATAACACATGAAATCTACGATACCATGAATATGGTACAGCAAATAATATTCTCAAAACTAAAACTTTTTTTTAACCTGGATCTTACCTTGCACTGTGTCAGATGATGGTGTGATGGCACTGTACTATATCCTAAATTATTGTAAACCTTTTTACCTTGTTTGGCCTCTGAAAATCAAGGCAGAGGTTTCTTGGACCATTAGTCAATGCTTTTGGAAGATGCTGTGACTGGCAAAGTCTCAGCATCACTTCTGATACTCTATACTTCACAACTGGTAGATGGTGTTGGAGATCATGGACACATCAGCTTGAAATAGCCATCTGTTTCATGACTCTTTAAGATCCTTGAGGTTCTTGGAATATGGGAGCATAATAGAGGTGAGTTGATATTTAACCTTAAGGCTACAATCAATGATGGGATCAATAGCCTTGATATCTGTAGCCAACTGGTCAGTTATGCCAAGCTACCGTTCAAGTTTTGAAACTACGTGTGGCACAATTCTTGGAGCTTTTTAATCATCATTATCTTCACTGTCCTGAAGAACTTCCTGTTTTACCACATCTAACTGCCCATCCATCAGCCCCTGAATTTGCTCCTTCAGGGAGTCTGAGACATCTTCCTTTCCCATGTCCTTGAACCCTTTACCTCCAATGCTGTACGTATGCATGATTCACTCAACATTTTCAGAAATCCATCATGGGGGTTTTTGGATTTACTTTCAAGTAGTCATAGGCATGGTGGTAGATTTCCCTGGTAAAATGAGACTTTATGATCCCCTGATTCAGAGATTGGATCAAAGATGTGATTTTGGATGGCATTAAAAAAAAACTTCATTTTCATGTGCATTTCCTAGGTGCTCATGAATGCAAAATAGCACCTTGTCATATATTAAAAGAATCTTAAATTCAGGGATCTTTCCCTGCAGATATAGTTCTATGTCTGAAATGAAGCAGTAGTTAAACCAGTTCAGGAAGATCTCTGAAGCAACCAGCCAATGCACTGGAATTCTTGCCTTTTTTTTCTCTCAAGATCTTGGGTTTGGGGTTGGGTAGATTGTCAGCAGCTTACACTTGATGTTGTCACTGGTATTGGTGCATAACAGCAGAGTCCAATAATCCTTGAAAGCTTTAAACCCAGGGGCTTTGGCATGGCTTTTGTTATGTTTGTTCATTTTACTACCTGCTTCATAAACAGACTAGTTTCATTAGTATTAAACACTAGTTCAGGTAGATAACCTTTTTTCCGCAATCAGCATTTTCAGCAGATTCTGAAATTTGGTATCAGTAGAACAGCAGTTTCACATTTTTAAGACCATACCATAACTTAAAATGATAAACCCACCCTTGGTTAGCTACAAAAGTCTTCACATTTTCTTGGCCTTTTGTTACATGCTTTTGAAATTATTAGGCTTTCAAGTGGATGGTTGCTGCATTGAACATATTTTTTCATTCTTTCACCATCTTATTTACCCACAAATTCAGCTGCTTTTCCATTTTTTTCCATTCCCTCATTATGCACATAAAAGGTTATGTTAGCACTTTGTAAAATGGATTCCTGAATACTTTTATGAATACTTTCCTCCTTTTTGCAGAGATCGTTGATTCATCACCACCAAACTTGCAGCTGATAGAGGCTGCAGACATTCTGGCATGAAGTTTATCTAACACCTTTATTTTCTCACCAAGTCGCCTCACTGACTTTGCATGCTTGGACTTAGAGTCCAAAGGATTTGTACTCTGCTTTGGTGGTATAATTTCAACACAAATAAGTTTTAAAGGTAAAGAAATGAAATTATGCAACGAATGCACAGGGAGCTCTTTACTCTACAATGGAAGGGTGAACAAAACATGCCTTTCATTTTTTTTTTTCTTTTCTACTGGGCATAGCTGCAAATGTGCCCAGTTGCCAATATGAAAGTGAAAATGAAGTTACTAATAAAATCATGCAAATGCTTGAAGTCATAAACACACTAATGTTGAGAATTGACTGTACTTAATAGTCATAGCAAGAACAATAACTGCAAATTTATAGTCAAGGAAACTTACAATTCTGAAACAGTAGGGCCTCTAATTCTTTATTTCTTTGGAGAGTCTTCATAAAGGTCACTGCAGGGTAAAGGCAAGAGTGTTTGTGATGGATAGGTCTAACCATTGCTAGCTGACTCACTAAAGAGCATAGCATCTCAACGGGACGTGAAGTTTAACTGTTCTTGTTCCTGGCAGGGAATTTTATCTCCTGCTGGATAGGTAGATATACTTAGCAGAAGGACAGGCAGATCACTTAAATGCTAAGATGGCTCCTCAGAAGGTGTGGTATCTATACTGGAGGACTTGAACTGCTTGTCTACATGGGCTTGCTATTCAGTTGACAATTGCAGTCTTTAAGTACTACCTTTCAGTTGGAATGGGATCATGTTCTTTCAGTAATGGCAGAGACCTATAGCTAAAGGCTGACAGAAACCTCTCCAGTCCTATCTCAGGGCTTCAGTCCTTAGGTTTTTCAACTTAGAGGAAGGAGATGGCAAAGGAAAACCTTCCCCTGAGTGACATGTTATCCTAGTTGAAGACAGGGTTCCCGTAGTGAAGGGCTTTACTTTATGGTGGGCCATATGTAATCATAGTGACCATTATAGTGATCATCTAGTACAATTTCCCATATTCCTTTTGGGTCTTATGAAAAATGAATGCATGTGAACAGAAGTATTATAGCATTCTGTTTCCTGGGGCAGCTTCTTTGACTAGGGTAGCCTTTTCATATATACTTTCATATATACTCAAATACTTAAGATTCCTTTGTAAGAGAATACCTAAAATGTAGAAGGTATGTGTCTACCGCTTTCTCCTCCTTCATTCTTGCCTCACATGATGAAATGGCATTGTTCTTTATCAAGGCTAACCTTTCTACCTGCTCAAGAAATCTCATTCCATCCTGTGTCTTCCAAAAGATTGCGTTGTCTTCCTCACTCTATCACTTATTTTCGATCTCTCCCTCTTTACTGGCTCATTTCCTATTGCCTACAAACATGTCTATCTTTCCCCAATCCTGAAAAACCTTTATACTTTATCCTTCCATCCATGCTAATTATCATCCTATATCTCTTCTGCCCTTTGTAGCTAACCTTCAAAAAGGCCATCTACAATAAGTGCCTCTACTTTCTCTCCTCTTACTCTCTTCTTAACTCCTTACAAACCAACTTCTGACCTTATCATTCCATTGAAATTACTGTTTCCAAAGTTATCAGTGATCCCTTAGTTGCCAAATCCAATGACCAAATCCTCATACTCTTTGATTTCCCTGTGACTCACAACACTGTTGATCACTCTTTCTTGATATTTTCTTCTCTCTAGGTTTGTGGGAAAGCACTCTCTCTCCTGGTTCTCCTCCTTTTCATCTGATCACTTCTTCTGCCTCATTTACTGAATCCTCTTCCAGATCACATCCTCAAACCAAAGGTATCCCTCAGGGTTCTGTCCTGGTCTCTTCTCATTTCCCTCTGTATTATTTCACTTGGTGATCTCATCAGCTCTCATGGATTTAATTACCATTTCTATTTTACTGATTCTCAAATTTACCTATCCTGTCTCAAACTCTCTGCTGACCTCTAATCTCACATCTCCAACTACCTTTCAGACATCTCAAACTGGATGTTCAGTAGACTTCTTAAACTCGGTATATACAAAACAGAACTCATCTTTCTCCCTAAAATCCCCCCATCCCCACCACTCACGCTGCTTTTCTATCACTATAGAGGGCAGCAAGATTCCAACATTCTCCTAGTCCCTAAGGCTCAAAACCTAGGAGACATCCTGAACTCCTATCTTTTCCTTCCCCCTCCATATCCAACCTGATATAAAGGCCTATAAACTGTACTTTTGTGACATCTCACTAGTACATCCCATTTTCTCCTCTGCCTTTGCCACCAAGTTAGTGCAGGCCCTCATCACCTCACTGATGGTGGGTCTTCCTGCCTTAAGTCTCTCCCCACTCTAATCTATGCCTAATTCAGCCACCCAGTATGCCACATAAGGATAGAGACTGGACCTTTGATTTCATGGCTATGGGGAAATCCTAGATGAGGAAATTCTACCAACATACCTTCTTTGCTTCCTATAGTCTTAGTTGCCTAAAGAACTGAGAGAGTGTCACAAATTTCAGAAAAAAAACCCAGGGTTGGTCACCAAGCCAGTATGTGCTTGAGGTAGGGCTCTGACTTGGCTTCATGGCCAGTTCTGTCTATAATGTCAGGCTGCCTACCACAGCATATACAATGCTCTTAACTTATGTTAGTTGAGTTTTATACTCTTCTCAAAAGCTTCTCAGAATTTATTCATATTTAGGCCAAGATCCATGGAGATCTGACAACCTAATTGTATGAGGCCCACAAAGCCACATTGTTTCATTGCTTCATCATCCATACAAGGCATTTGAAAATCTAAGCCAGTGAAAGTGCATGTATATTCTCTACATAAAGATATATACATAACTATATATCGAAATATATCCCTGCCTGGGCATGTGTCACGCTGTCTTGACAATTTTTCCTTTTCTACTTCATCAGAATTATTTCTCTTTGTAGTTTCAAATTTTCATTCCTGAAAGATTCCTATTCCTCCTGGGCTGATTTTCTGTATAGAATTTGAGTCCATGTGAGACACCCTACACTTTATTCCACCTCTTTGAAACCTGTTCTACTACAGCACATATGGGTAGGAAAGAGGTTTGGACTAAACCAGTGATTTCATTAATATAGGGAAGAAAGCTAGGCCACGGCCATTTATTAAATCACTACTATGTGCTAGATACTATGTGAAATGCTTTACAAATACCGTATCACTGGATCCTTACAACAACCCTGGGAGGTAGGTGCTAATAGTATAATTGAGGAAATTGAAGTGGATAGCAGGTAAATGACTTGCCTAGATTTACAGAGCCTAGTCAATGTCCAAGTCTGGATTTGAAACCATGTCTTCTATTGTTTTTTTTTTTTTCTTGTGTGTGTGTGTGTGTGTGTGTGTGTTTTAATTTATTTTTAGTTTTCAACATTCACTTCCACAAGATTTTGAGTTCTAAATTTTCTCCCCATCTTGTCCCTCTCCCTAGTGCAAGATGATATACATTCTGAATACCCTTCCCCCTAATTTTCCTTCCCTTCTATCACCTCCACTTCTCTATCCCCTTCCCCTTCTATTTTCCTAAGGGGAGGATAGATTTCTATACCCCATTGCCTGTATATCTTATTTCCCAGTTGCATGTATAAACAATATTTAACATTTAAAACTTTGGGTTTCAAATTCTCTCCCTTTCTTGCTCCCCTCCATCATTGAGAAGGCAAGCAACTCGATACAGATTATACATGTGTAGTCATGCAAAACACTTCCATAATAGCCATGTTGTGAAAAACTAACTATATTTCCCTTCATCCTATCCCATCCTCCATTTATTTTATCCTGTCTTTTGACTTTGTCCCTCCACAGAAGTGTTTTTCCTGGGACTGATTCATATTTTTCTTGGAGGCTTTGGATGTAGAAGCTTTGACTTTATTGTCTTCTTCTGGTGGTATGTTTTGATCTTTGTCACTAAAGAAAGATTTTATGGTCTGACTTTTTGTGCTGTTTGCTCATGATCCCAGCCAATTATTTGACTTTTAAAGTCTTCGATAAGGTAGGGGTCTGCTTCCAGTGTGGAGAATGTACTGTCCCAAGCTTTGGGAATTTTGTACATCTGTTTTCAGAGGTACTTCTAGGGACCTGTAAATTTTCAGTTCTTCCAAGGTATTATGATCAAAGGGAAGGTGTTTACTCCTTTCCTGGACTGTGCTCTGGTCTATGAGTGACCACAATCACTCTTTTCTGCCTTGGAACTGTGAGGATTCCCCCACCACTGCTGCCACAAGCTCCACCATGCCAGCATTACTCCTCGCCCCAGGACAGCCACCCAGGACTGCGACCCAGATCCAAGCATGGGCAAAGCAAGAGAATCCTGCCTCAGCACCAGCAGAGATCCTTGCAATTCCCCTTTGGTTAGCCACTTGATCCCTCCAGCTGTGGGCTGAGAGCTCTGGAAGCAGCCACCACCCTGGGGCTGTGCCAAGACTGGGGCTAGACCAAGCTCTTCTCTCACTGTGGTCACAGATCTTTCCTACTGACCTTCTAAGTTGTCTTTGGTGTTTGTGGGTTGAGAATTCTGGGAACTACCACAGCTCCCCTTAATTCAGTCCCCTGAGACCTGCTCCAGGTTCGCTGAGGCCTGATTTTTGCCTGTGTGCCGACACTGAACTGTGCTCCTCTCCAAGCCTGGTACAATAGACCTTTCCAATCAACCATCCAGGTTGTCTTGGGCTGGAAATTTGTTTCACTCTGTCTTTTTGTGGGTTCTGCTGCCCTAGAATTTGTTTAGAGCCATTTTTATAGGTATTTGGAGGGCTTTTGGGGAGAGCTCAAACAAGTTACTGCTTTTACTCTGCCATCTTGGCCCCAACCCTAAAACCAAGTCTTCCAGACCCCAAGTCTACTGTTCTACCAATGAAAACACCTAGAACTGAATGAGAAAATTACCTTTACCAATACAGGTTGGCACTTTTTTCTGCCCCCCCTCCTTTTTAAAGAGTAGTCTATTGTTCTAAAAGATTAAGTCAACTGATTATGGTCACAGACAACCTGAATGTAACAAAAATGAAATTTGAATCTAGGTTTTCCTTGTTCCAAAGCTGGTCTTCAAAAGATTATGTATTCTTGCTGTCTTTAAGTCTGCTTTATCCTTAAAAAAACAAACAAACAAACAAACAAAAAAACTCCAAAAATATTCACTTTATCTTACCTATTCCTTCTAGCTATTTTATATCTCTTCTCTATTTTTCTGGCTAAACTCTTAGAAAAAACTATCCCTACTATGTTTGCTTCTTTTCCTTTCCCTCACTTTTTGCTTCTCTGTAGTCAGGTTTATATTGTCCTCACCACTCAATGGAAACTCCCCTCTAAGAAGTTACTAATGATCTTTTAATTGCAAATCTGAAGAACTTTTCTCAGTTCTCATTCTTCTTGAACACTCAGTTACAGGCATGACTTGGTTTCAGCCTTTGACACTATCCATCATCTTCTCTGTAATATTCTCTTCTGTCTAGGTCTGCATGGCTCTGCTCTCTCTTGCTTCTTCCCCATATGTCTGACCATTGCTTTTCAGTCTCTTTAGCTGGATCTTCATTCTAGTTATGACCTTAACTATGAGTGCTCCCCAAGACTCTGTCCTAAGCCCTCTTCTCTTGTTGCTTCACTTAATGATCTCATCAGCTTCCATTTTTTCCAATAATCATCTCTAAGCAGATGAATGTCAGACATTATTGGTTCAGCTCTATTCTCTCTTATGATCTCTAGTTTTGCATTTTCAACCACCTGGCACTTCAGGGTAGATGTCTCACAAATATCTTCAACTCTACATGTCCACAATACAACTCATTATCCTTCCCCCAAAAAAACTTTCCCTCTTGCTGAATTCACAATTAATGTGAAGGGCATCACCATCATTTGTGTCATCTGGACTCACAACCTAGGTGTCATCCTGAACTCCTCATATCTTATCAGCAATATTCAATCAGGTGTTAATCCCTGTCATTTATATCTTTACAACATTTATTGTATACTCTGCCTTCTTTGCTTTAACACTGCCACCATCCTACTCCATGTCTCAGATATGCTTTCCCTTGCTCACACATGGCAGAAGGGACCTGGATGGATCATGACAAAAATCATTAATTTTTAAAAAAACATTATCCAAATAATTCAGGTATCTGTGTCATATAAGTAAATGAAAATCATTATGCTGTAAAAATAAGGCATGGATATGTGGAAACAAAGTTTTAAGTCTCAAAATAGGAGTGCATTTACTCAATTTCCTCAGCAAAGGCTGCTTTAATCTGACTTTACCAATTCATGTCTTACACCTACATCTCTCAAATATGAATAAAATAATTTCCTATGCTTTAGGTGTTCTTTTTGAATATTATCAGTTTTTGAAAATGTGAAATAAATGAATTGGCAAGATTTTTTTTCCCATTCTGTAATTAACTTGTTTAGGTTTCATAAGGTATGGGGCTATATAGAGTTCTGAAAAATTTGCTTCTTGTTATGCCAAGAAACTAATTTCATCCTATTTCCCATTTGTCTCCTTCAGGCTTACTGTTTTTCAGTTACACTCTAGAAATAATGAAACTCTCTTTGATCAGAACATGAATAAATAGCAATACCTCATATGTGTATCAGGGTATTTCACAAGGCTATCATGAAAAAAAAGTGATTACATCAATTTGTTTCAGCCCCAAAACAATTGAAGAGTTTTCTACTGACACTTTTCTGCAACTTATCCCCATCATATCTTTGACTACAAAATAACCAAAGGCATTGCTTCCTGAAATAAGATTCTCCCAGAAATAAATTATATTGTAGTGAGGACTCAAACTGAATTGACTAGCGCCACACCAGAAGATTCCATGAAATGCTATAAATTGCACAAGTCTGTCAGTACCAGTTAAAAGAGCACACACAGTATTTGTGTAAATGGCTGTGTGTGGTCACTAAAGTTTTGACTATATCAATTTTCTCCTTAAATTGGCACAATGCATTCACAAGATTTAGCAGCTTCTACATTAAAGGACCAGAAGTTTTAAAAGACAAGAGGAAGGGGTGCTGGTAGAAGGGATGGTAGATTGGAAGAGACAGTTGTCAGAAGCAAAACACTTCTGAGGACAGATAAGATAAAAGGAAAGAGGGAGAGGGGGAGGAAGAAGAAACAAGAGATAAATAGGATGAAGGAAAATACACAGTTAGTAATCATAACTGTGAATGTGAATAGGATGAACTTACCCATAAAACAGAAGCAGATAGCAGAATAGATTGAAAACCAGAATCCTACAATGTGTTGTTTACAAGAAACACACTTAAAGCAGAGAGTCAGAGAGCAAAGGTAAGGGCTGGCACAGAATCTATTATGCTTTAGCTGGAGTTAAAAAAAAGCAGATGTAGCAATCATGATTTCTGGCAAAGCAAAAGCAAAAGTTGATATAACTAAAAGATAATCAGGGAAACTGCATTTTGCTAAATGGTACTATAGACAATGAAGTAATATCAATAGTAAACATATAGGCACTAAATGGTGTAGCTTCCAAATCTTTAAAGGAAAAAAAATAAAGTTAATGGAGAAAATAGTACAACTACATTACTGGTGACCTCAACCTTCCCTAAGAATTAGATAAATTTAACCAAAAAATAAACAAGAAAGAAGTTAAGGGGATGAATAGAATTTTAGAAAAGTTAGCTATGATACACCTTTGGAGAAAACTGAATGGAAATATGTAAAATGGATAATTTTGATTGCATTGAAAAGTTTTTGCACAAACAAAATCAATGTGTCCAAGACAGAAGCAAAGCATAAAATTGGGGAAAAAATTTTACAGCAAGTTTCCCTGATAAAAGCTTGATTCTTAAAAATTTAGAGAACTTAGTTAAGTTTATAAGAATACAAGTCATTTCTCTATTGATGAATGGTCATAGGATATGTTACAAGCAGTTTTCAGACAAGGAAATCAAAGCTATCTATAGTCATGTGAAAAAATTCTCTAAATCATTATTGATTAGAGAAATGTGCATTAAAACAATTCTGAGGGGCAGGTAGGTGGTGCTGTGGATAGAGCACCAGCCCTAAAGTCAGGAGGACCTGAGTTCAAATCTGGCCTCAGACCAAACACTTGACACTTACTAGCTGTGTGACCCTGGGCAAGTCACTTAACCCCAATTATCGAAAACAAAACAAAACAAAAAACAAAAAAACCAACTCTGAAGTCCCACTTCACACCTATAAGATTGGCTAATATAGCAGAAAAGAAAAATAACAAACATTAGAGAGGATGTGGAAAATTGGGATACTAATAGACTGCTGTTTGAGTTGTTAAGTAGTGCAGTTTGGAACTGTGCCCAAAGGCTATAAAACTGTGCATATTCTTTAACCCAGCAATACCACTACTAAATCTCTATGCCAAAGAGATAAAAAAAAAAAAAGGAAAAGGACCTTTGGGTACAAACATTATTATAGTAGCTCTTTTTGTGATGGCAAGGAATTGAAAACTGAGGGGATACTATCTTTGGGGAATGGATGAACAAGTTGCTGTGATTGGATTGTGATGGAAAAACATTATGTTACAAGAAATGATGAGCAAGATGGTTTCAGAAAAGAAAAATCCTGGAAAGACTTATATGAACTGATGCAAAATGAAGTGAGCAGAACCAGGAAAACATTGTACACAGTAACATTATATGATGATGATATGTGAATGACTTAGCTATTCTTAGTAATACGATGATCCAAGACAATTCTGAAGGACATATGCTATCCACTTCCAGAGAAAGAACTGATGTAGTCTGAACGTAGACTGAAGCTTATGTTTTAAACTTTACTTCTCTTGTTTTTTTTTTAATTTTTTTGGTCATTGTTTTCTTTCACAACATGACTAATATAGAAATATGTTCTGCATGGTTGCATTTATATATGTGTGTATTTACATATACACATACACATATATGTGTATACACACACACACACACACAAACACATATATATTTGCTTACCTTCTCATTCAGGGCCAAAGGAGAAAAGGAAGAAGAGAATTTAGAATTCAAAAGTTAAAAAAAAACAAATGTTAAAAATTATTTGTACATGTAATGGAAATATACACACATTGCATAAATATATATGTATTAGAATATGACCTGAGAGGGAAGATCCCAAAAGTAAACCTTTTTAGCCATAAGACTTTTTACCTTGTAGGTAATTACCATTTAAACACTTACCAACCTTGAAATTTTTTAAACAGGCTCCCAGGACAATATTTCCTCAGCAGTGTTTCATAAAGCATTATGCAGAGAAAGACCTCTCTGCTAATGAAATACTAAAAGTATGTCATGAGAGGGGCAAGGAGATCTGAATCTTTCTTTCTCTGTTTTGGGTGGATTTGATGGCGATAACTTCTTTGGCAATTTCTGCATGGTGTTTAGATTAAGAGGATTCTAATGTATTATAAGTTCTTTATGCTTAAGTATCTGTCCATGTCCTTCTATGATTTTTTTTAGGCAATTGGGGTTAAGTGACTTGCCCAGGGTCACACAGCTAGTAAGTGTCAAGTGTTTGGTCTGAGGCCAGATTTAAACTCGGGTCCTCCTGACTTTAGGGCTGTGCTTTATCCACCGTGCCATCTAGCTGCCCCTCTCCTATGAATTCTTAACACTTTGTACATTTTCCTTGAAGAAAATAAAGCTACCTCATAACTAATACCTATATTATACATTGAGTGCCTTGTGAGACTTGGAGACCCTGTCATCTACTTTTGGAGAAAACTAGACAAAACACCCCACCTTAATGTTAGACGCTTTATTGAATAAACTGCAGATAAGGGTAGCGCATGAAAAAGAAACTGATCCTCTTGGGGTGGTATTATGCTCAATATCTTCAGAAGGCCCCGCGTTACAGAATGATCACTTATGTTTTCAAAGCACATCATAATTTATAAAACTTGTTACTGTTCAGTCATTTCAGTCATCTCTAATTCTTTGTGACCCTAACTGGGGTTTTCTTGGTAAAGATACTGGAATGATTTGCAATTTCCTTCTACAGTTAATTTTCACAGATGAGGAAACTGATGCCAATAGGATTAAGTGATTTGTAAAGTGTCACACAGTTAGTAAGTGTCTGAGGTCACATTTGAACTCAGATCTCCCTAACTCCAGGTCCAACTCTCTATCCATTGAGACAACTAGCTGTCCATAGTTTATCAAGCAAGTACTTTCATATATGGTATTTCACTTTTTCCTCATTACTATGTGAATTAGGCAGTACAAATATTATTGCCTTCATATTTTCAGTTAAAGGGGAAACTGAGTCTCAGAGAGGTGATGCGACTTAACAATGTAGCAGAGGGAGGCAATGATAGGAGCAAATATAAAACCCATATCTCTTATTCCAGACCTTTTACTGTAACACGTTGCCTCCTCACGGAACTTAGGTTTAAATATTATGATTTTTTCTAATACAGTAGAGAAAAAATCTCAAAGGAGTTAATTTGTACACACACACACACACACACACACACACACACGACAGTAGAAGGGAAAAATGCAAATTTTTGCATTTGTACCATCTGTTCCACTTGTTAATACCACCTTAGCTTTACATTACCCTCCATTTTTTCCCATTTAGACATCTCATACTTTACTTTTCTATAAATGTTGTACGATTCCAGCAGCATGTAACCTTCTTGAGAATAAGGATGTTTGTGTTTTTGCCTTTGCATTCCCATCTCTTACTTTTGTGCCTTGTAATTAATAGTTGCTTAATAAATGCATTTTGAAGTGAAATTTTTAGATGCTCAAAGGACCTCAGATACCCAGGGACATTTACATCTGTTTGCACCTTTGTAGCTATCAACAACAACAAAATTCTCTTCAGGTTAAAGATCTTACCTTTATCTAACTCCCTAACTCTAGGACAATAATTTATACACAGAAAGCACTCTAAATATTTTTTATATTGTATTACTCCATATTGTTCTACGTTTCCTGTTCTGAAGGGTTATTGGCATATGGCAATTTTATCAAAAAGCTTTCATCTTCTTAAATAGATTATATCAGTAAATCAGTAGTCATTCGAAACACATTGAAATACATTCGAATTTTCAGGAAATTGCTGTTTGCAATCTGTTCTTCCGTAATAACTCACCTGATCATTGTAAGATTATTTTCCCCATCCTGTTTAGTGTTATTAACATCTGTACACTTTTACTTTTTTTTTAAATCCATGTTTTGTGTATCTGCAATTCAAGAGC
The DNA here is from genome assembly GCF_900497805.2 of Vombatus ursinus. Classification (NCBI taxonomy): domain Eukaryota; kingdom Metazoa; phylum Chordata; class Mammalia; order Diprotodontia; family Vombatidae; genus Vombatus; species Vombatus ursinus. The sequence continues at coordinate 68,410,318 of NW_020954576.1, forward strand.
CTCTTGTTTATTTTTACTGAACACATCCCATGTCTCCCACACCCTCATAATTGATAGTGATGCTTCTATTCTTCCACTTTCTCCACTCTCCATCATATTATTTGGTATCATAACAAATACTTTTAGATCTTTCACATTAGTAAATTTTTATTTATTTTTCTTTTAATTCAGTAAGATAATATCTTTGAAGAAAAAAAAATCTGGAAATGGTGACTGGGTAAGAGAAAACACAATGATTCAGCTAAAATTGCTATAATGTTTGCTAATAAGCTTGTTTTCCCCAATGATCAATACAAAGTTACCTCTTCATTAATAATAAAGCTTTTCTTCTCCCGACGAAGCATCTCACCTTCATGGTATGTGTGTGGTGCGTGTGGAGTATGCACATTCATGTGTAGTGTCTTCAGGAGAAGATAATACGTATGATGAAATGGGGAGCTATCTTCTATTAGCAGCTCCCTGATTCCTTTCCTACTAACATGGTAACATGGAAAATACGTTCTGCCATTAGTCAATATACATGAGTTTCATTCCTGGCTGCTATGTTACCTTTGTTAACTTGGGCAATGCCATTAACCTCTCTGAGCCTCAATTTCTCCACATATAAAATGGAAATTTTAGATACCTTCATATGATTATCATGCAGAAAGTACTTTTTAAATATAAAAAGCAATAATCTGTGTGTATATATATATACACGAAAATGTAATTTTATAGGACATGTAGCCTAGCAACTCTGATTTCATCAGTTTGGGGATTACTAGGTGGTAGATACTCCTTCTACCAATGCAACTTGACAACTTCTCGGGAATTTAGAAAATTGCCTAGAAAACAGGTTAAATGACTTGCTTAGGCCACAAAGCCTGTCTATGTCAGGTTCAGGATTTAAATCATGGTCTTCTTCACCTCTTATGGAGAAGTCAGACATAGGATACCTAGAGGCTTTGTGATCTTGAGCAAGTCATTGTACTTGTTAGTCTTTTAAGCAACTCTCTCTTAGACTCTGATACACACACACACACAGGCATGCACACACAGTGTCTTCAAAAGTAGCCCTTTGACTGAATCCAAACTTCACAGAACAAATCCCCTTAATAAAATGATTTGTTCTGTAAAACTTGGACTCAGTCAAAAGGTCACACCCAAGGACCTAGAAGGTCACATGTGGCCTTAAGGTCACAGGTTCCTTGCCACGATACACATACAAATACATATATATATATATGTACAAACATACATGTATATGTATATACACATGTGTAAATGAGTATGCATGTATATGTGTATGTTTACCAAAATACTTTTAGCATCACTTTTTGTGTTAGCAAAGAATTAGAGGAAAAATAAATTATACATGATTAAGGAATAGTTCATGGTACATGAGTATAAACAGAATATAATTGTGTTGTAAAATATTATATATGTATATGTATACACACACACATACACACAAGTCTCTCTGTGTGTGTTTATTTATTTCAGGAGCATGGGAAGACTTCAGTGAACTGAAAGAAAAAAGGAAGTAAACAGAACTAGGATAGCAATATGCACATTGAAGTATCACATTCATATCTTATCCAGCCATTCACCCAACCTATGTCACCATTTGTTTGCCACTGCTGACCTATTTCTCCCCATGTAGATCAGCATTCTCCACAATGTACCCGGGATCTGGACATAAACACTAAAGTTCATCTAGAATCCTGTATCTAATCCCATGGGAAGTAGATTTATGCATCTTTGGAAACCCCATCCTAGAGTGGAAACTAGTCCATTGAAGACTAAACACATTAAAATGGCCCATTGTATCAGCTGATTGACTCCAGATATCAGACTATGCTTGGTTTCACATCCCTGGCTATTTTTACAAATTATATGCCGTCTTTCATTGCCTGCCTTCCTCATCCCTCAAACAAAACTCCATGACCATGTCATTGTTCCCCATGTGCATTGTCTTCCTTTTTAAAGATAAACACTTCTTGTGGACAAGAGTTCTCTCTTGAAATATATACATACACAAAGATGAATATACATGTACATGCATATATACATGTATGCATATGTGTGTGCGTATGTATATATACACATATTCCAAGTGTTTAGTAGGGGACCTTGCATTAGTTAGTGCTTAATAAACATTTATTTTGTCATAATCTGTTAGCAGAAAGAATAACAATACCTAATTTTGTGTCATCATGGCTGAGCTTGGCACTGAAGGAAAACAAAACAAAACAACAAGACAATGTAAGACCTTTCATTCTTTGCAGATATGGGGAACTATGGATCTTCAACATTGCATATACTTTCAGACTCTGTTAATGTGTTAGTTTTGCTGAAGTGATACTTCTCTTTCTTTTGCATTTCAAGTGTTAGTTCACTGGTTAGCGAGTTAAGAACATTATATTAAAAACTGAAAATTATATAAAAAGATACCAATAATTTTTAATTGTGCCTGCTGTACATTACTTACCCCCAAAATTACATTTTCTAAGACAATCTAATGACATCCTTCAGAAAGACATCTAAGACAGTCTTCCTATGATATTCAGGGTAGAGAAATTAGGCTGAGGAACATTTTCTGGGAATGTGAGAAGCACTGTAGAGATAATGATACTAATTTACTTGAGTAAAGACAACAAACAACATCAGATAATCTTCAGGTTTCTTTTTCTAGATCCAAGCTTAATCAAAATGATTAGAATCTGTATTCATGGTAGGCAGGGACTGTCTTCCCTTTTATTTGTATCCTTGTATCCCCAGTGCTTGGGCAGCTAGGTGGTTCAGGGGATAGAGCACCAGGCCTTGAGTCAGGAAGACTCTTCCTCACAAGTTCAAATCTGGCCTCAGATACTTACTAGCGGAGTGACCTTGGGCAAGCCACTTAACTCTGTTTGCCTCAATTTCTCACCTTTAAAATGAATTGGAGAAGAAAACTGAAAAACATTCCTGTATCTTTGCCAAGAAAACCCAGCATTGGGTCACAAACAATCAGAGACAATTCAAATGACTCAATGACAGCAGAAATCTCCAGAGTTTAGCATAGTCTTTGGCACATAGTAAACCCTTAATAAACTCAGAAATCCAGTTATGATGGGGAAGAACATCTATTTTGCTCTAACTTTAAGATTTTCATATTAACATTTCCTTTAGGGATTCAGAATAGAAATAACCATTTTTTTTTCCCACAATATCTCGATGAGTTTGACAAATGGTCTTTCCATGAAAAGTGAAGCATAGTAACTACTGGGTCATCCTAGAAGCAATAGAGGGCCACCATCTTTCCCTGAGGCACATATACGCCCAAAACAAACAGAAAACATTAGGGATGAAGCAACTCCTCTGAAACTATTCCTCTCGACTGTCACTAGTACTCACAATTTGAGTCCCCAGAAAGAAAACATACTACCTGGAAACCTAGGGATAACCTTGGAGATGGCCTCTTTGTTGACCAGTACCTTGTCCATTAGCTCCCACGTGCTAGGGCTCTGTTATGCCCCATATGACCTTTTGTTGAAAAACACAGGAAGAATAATTAGGTGAGTTTCAAACAGTCGCCTGTGCCAATAGATGCAGTTATTGCCACCATCTCATGGACTTCCTAGGACATTTGAACTTTTTAAAACTTACAAGGGACGTTTAAACTTTTAAAACTTGCTGTAACACTTTGGATTTTAGTTACTTGGTCACCTACTATGTAAGGCAACACAAAAAGGGCAGGCCAAGGGGCAGCTAGGTGGCGCAGTGGACAGAGCACCGGCCCCGAAGTCAGGAGGACCTGAGTTCAAAGCCAGTCACAGACACATAACACTTACTAGCTGTGTGACCCTGGGCAAGTCACTTAACCTCATTGCCTAGAAAAAAAAAAGGCAGGCCAGATCCAGGTTCAAGCTATCCTAGGCAGCACACAGGATGTAGATGCCACATGTTCAGCGTGGCAGACAAGGTGGGAGACAAATCTTTTTCACAGCCAACTATTGTGATCAATTCTAAGCAGTCTTGATGTACGCAGCCTAAAGCCTAAATGTGTAGGGGTGGGATGTGAGGCCTTTAAAATCCTACAGGAGCCTTTGGTGTATGTGAAAAGTTCATGGTTCTTTAAAAGATCAGTTTAACTCCCTAAAGTCACAGTTGATTTTTTCTTTCTCCCTCTTCAAATGATTCTGGTCTAACAGAAACAATGAATGGCATTAGGATTAAAGGAAAAATTATATTTCTGCTTAGAGAAATAATTTTAAGTTGCTGAAAACCCAAATTTCCTGCCCCATTTAAGACTTTTTCTCTAGTATCTATATACATATATAAACACAAAAATGAATTGCACATTTCCTAAAGGTGAGGAAATCTGGGAATATATTTTCAGAATGATGAAAAATCAATCTGCAAAACAAAGGACTGGAAAAACATGATTTTCTTTTTCCATTTTTCAGTTAGTCTGGTGAGTAAATACTGATAACATGGGATAAAAGTAGGAAAAAATATTACTCTGGAGATTATACAAAAATATATGTCTGAAAAATAACTTGCAGTTCTTTTTGCCTTTGTGACTAGCCTCTTAAAATGAGAGAGTCTATAATTTTCTTGCCAATCACTTACTGTATCAGTTTTTTGGAATTTCCCAAGGAATGTCATATGGTTAGTTATAAATTACAATTTTTAACCATTTGGGAAGTATTACAGGTCCCCCAACACCCACTGCCAGCCCATGAAAAAGTGTTCCAGGTGTAGAATAGACCCAAATGAACAGACAATGTCCATGTAGATTTATTCTGAGGAAGTTTCCTAAATATTTTGTGAAATCATAAGTTTGTGGGTTGTTCTGGACCATCAAGTTCTCTTCTCAGAACTTTCCTCAGCAAACTATTAGAGCTATCATAGGGGTCCACAATAGTTTCACCTTCTGAGTCACCAATAACTCATATCTGGAGAGAAACCAAATTCTACCTAAATCCTTACTAATTCTGTGATATGACATCAAAATACAATAGAAAGAGATGTGAAGGAGGGAGAGGAGGAAGAGAAATCAGGGGAGGGAAGGCAGAGGGGGAGAGAGAAAGAAAACATGCATATGTAGGTAAAAAGAGAAAAAAAAATCATCAAATGTTATTTGGTTTCAGTGATCTATTAGGAAAAATCTGTTGCCAGTGTCCAGGATGAGCATATTGCAAATGAAATGATCAATATTGAACACAGAATTTAATTCAGTACAACAAATATTCGTTAAATATTTACTGTGTACATAGCACTCTTCTAGGCATAGTACAAAAATTTAAGCCACACTTTCTGCACTAAGGGTTTATAGTCTAACGGGAGGCTATGCCACATCCGCAGATACCTATAAAATGATTGTGATTTATCCATTTGAACATGACATGCTAGTTAATATCCATATTTCATAATAATGACATTTCAGTATTATGAGATCTGCATAAATGGAGATAAGTCAGTATAAGTTGCATATAAATCAAATAAAGTGATTTCAGAGGGTGGGCACCAGAAAAATTCCCCCATTGGAGGAGGCCCTCGAGTTGAATTCAGAAAGGAGTCATGGATTCCAAGAGTCAGATGTGAAGAGGGACTTAATGAAAAGAATGAGACAGCTCCTTGCAAAGTTATGGATCAGGGGATGAAATATGTAAGTAGGGCCAGTTTGACTAGAAATGAGAGTATATGAGAGAAAGGAGAGCTGGGTTTAGAAAGAAAGATTCGAAACAAATTATGAAGAGATTTAAATGCCAAACAAAGGAGACAGATTACACTTTACCTTCCAAAAAGGAATTACAGAGGCTTACTGGTCAGCAAAAGGAAGTGCAACATGGTCAGACTTGCACTATAGGAATAACAACTTGGTAGGTAGGTGGAAAAATGGACTTGAGAAAATAGAGACTGGAGGCAAAGAGACAAATTAGGAAGCTATCGCAATAGTCCAGGCCAGATGTGAGGAGAGTCTGAAAAATAATAGTGCCCCTGGACGTGGACATAAAAACAACAACAAAAAACAAACAAAAAACCCAAAAAAACAAACAAACAAAAATAAAAACAATGAATTGGAAAGACTTGGAAGTGCTCAAGAAAACTTGATAACTGATTGGGAATTCAGAGAATAGAAGCAGGGTTAGGGAGAATTAAGAGTTAAGAACTTTTTGGAACTAGAATAACTGGAAAGACAGGGGTGCTCTTGATAGAAACTGAAAGTAGAAAGATTGGAGGGAAATACAATTAGTCTCATTCCGAGTATGTTCAGTTTGAGATGCCTACCAGATATCAAATTGGAGATGTCTAATAAAAACATGATGATGTAGGACAGAACATCACAAAAGAGATTATAGTTGGATATATTGATCTAAGAGTCATTTTCAGAGAAATGATAATTGAACCCATGGGAGCTGATAAAACTAAGAAGAGAAATGCACTCCTCTTCCTATATTCCTGTGACAAATCCAAAGCCATTTGTTCATCTCTCATTTTTTTGTCCTCTCTTCAGCTTTTTACACAACTGATCCCTTTTCTATTGATTTCTCTCACACTATTGTCTCCTCTTTCCTTTACCAATCTTACTGTCTTTTCTAAGTCACCTTACTTGTTCATCATCCATTACCTGTCCCCCTAGCACTGGGGGACCTGAAATCTCCTCTATGTTCTCCATATTCTTCTGTTTCTATGCTCTTTTAGTTGGACAATTCTGTAGAACAGATAAGAACAATTTCTTGTTCTTGAACTATATATATATATATATATATATATATATATATATATACACACACACACATATATATGTATATATTCAGCTCTTTCTTTCTGTGGTGGCAAAGAATTGGAAATTGAGGGGATGTCTACCAACTGGGAAATGGCTGAACAAGTTGTGGTATATGAATGTAATGGAATACTATTGTGTTATAAGAAATGATGAACAGGTAGATTTCAGAAAAACCTGGACTTACATGAACTAATGCTTAGTGAAGTGAGCAGAACCAGGAGAACATTATACATAGTAACAGCTACATTGTGTGATGACCAACTCTGATAGACTTAATTGTTCTTTAGACTTAATTGTTCTTAGCAATACAATGATCTAAGACAATTTCAAAAGACTCATGATGGAAAATGCTACCCACACCTAGAGAAAGAATATGGAGCCTGAATGTAGACCGAAATGTACTATATTCACTCTTTTTTGGGGGGCTGCTCTTTCCCTTTTGTTGTTTCTTCTTTTACAACATGACTAATGTAACAATATACTTAACATGATTGCACATGTATAACCTATATCAGATTGCTTAGGAGGGAAAGGAGGGAGGGAGAAAAATTTGGAATTCAGAATCTTCTAAAAACTGAATGTCGGGGCAGGTAGGTGGCGCAATGGATAGAGCACCGGCCCTGAAGTCAGGAGGACCTGAGTTCAAATCCAGCCTCAGACCAAACACTTGGCATTTATTAGCTGTGTGACCCTGGGCAAGTCACTTAACCCCAATTGCCTCACAAAAAACAAACAAAAAAAAAAACAAAAAAAAACCCTGAATGTCAAAACTATCTTTACATATAACGGGAAAATAAAATATTACTTACAAAAAAACAAAAAACAAAAAACAAAACTGTTTCTAGTTCCTCCAACCACTACCCATGTATCATGCTTTCTAAAACTTTTACCAACTTATTTTAAAAGCTTATTCTTTTTTATTTTTATTTAGTATTTTATTAATCTGTCTCTATTACTATCTCCCTTCATTGAACAAATAAGAAAATAAACCCTAAAACTCAAGCCCTCCAACCAGAGCTGCAAAATTTAAAAATTCCATTAGCCATATCCAAATAGATGTCTCTCATTATCTCATTTATCACCTCTCTATCAAGAGATGAATGGGATGCTTTATTTATTTTGTGTTTCTGGTTCATCATTGCCTTGGTCAGAGTTATAAAGTCTCTCAAATTTGTTTTTCTCTATGACATTATCATTGTATAAAGTGTTTTCCTAAAATTGCTCATTTCACTTTGTGTTAGTTGTTAGAAGCCTTACCAGTTTCCTCTGAAATTATCCATTTCACCATTTCTTATGAGACAGTAATATTCCATTACATTCTATGCTTAGTTATTACCCATAGGAGAACACAGCTTAGTTTAACTTTTGCTACCATAAAAAGAGTTGCTATAAGTATTTTTAAAATACATATAGATCTCTTTCATCTTTCTTTTATTTTTGTGATGTATAGGGCTAGTGATTATATAGCTTTGTCAAGAGGTAGGAACGTGTAAGGTTTGTTGACTCTCTGCTGATAGTTTCAGGTTTCTTTCTAGAAAGGCCACACTGGTTCACAACTTTACCAAGAGCACAGCAGGGTATCTATTGCAAACAACTCAATCCAATACTATTTTTTCCATCTGTCAGACTGCAAAGCATAAGATAGAACATCATTTAATTTTCATGTTTTTATTATTGATTTGAAGCATTTAAAAAACTATGATATTTGATAGATTTGATTTCTTACTTTAAAAATTTCCTGTTATTCCTTGACAATTTTACTATTGAAGAATGTTTTTTTTAGTCTTGTGAATTGTAGTCAATTCCTCATAGATCTTTGAGATGATACCTTTATCAGAAAAACTTGCAACAATTACTTTCCTGGGTACTTGTTACTCTTCTAATTTTAAGATATCATACTTGATTTAACAAAAAAAAGTGTAGATTTTTTGTGATGAAAATTGTTGATTTTATCTTATTTTGTTCCTATTGTGTGTTCAGTTATAAACTCTTCCTTTTTCCATATGTCTGAAAGGAAATTTCTTCTTGCTCCTCTAATTTAGGAGACCATCACTTTAGATTTAGGTGGTGTATCCATTTGAAACCCATTTTGGTATATGATTTGAGATATTAATCTAAACTGAATTTCTGCTAGACTAATTTCCAGTTTTTTCTGCAGTTTTTGTCAAGTAGCAAGTCCTTCCAGTAACTGGGGATTTTGAAGTATAGCTAGGCTCTATGCTACTGTGTTTGCTTTTGTATGCTGTATACCTTATCTGTTCTCATTCTTTTGTTCTTTCTCATTTTCACGATTATTGCTTTGTAGTATTGTGTCAGGTCTTGTACTGATAGATTCCCCTTCCTCCCCCACCTTAATTACCCTTGAGATTCTGGTCTTTTTGATCTTCCCACTAATTTAAATTATTTTATAGTATTATAAAACATTCTTCTGGAATTTTGGTACAGCACAGAAAAACCAAATAATTCAGATTAGTATTGCCATTTTTATTATATCAGATTGACCTAGTTACAATAATTAATTTTCTATAATTTTAGGTCTCTTTTCTAAAAAATATTTATAGTTAGATTCATATAGTCTCTCCTTATGTGATTCTTGGTAAATAAACTACATATTTTACAGCTTTTATAATTATTTTGAATATGATTTCTTTTTCTAGTTCTTCCTTCTGGTTTTTGGGTAACAAATTACGAGTTCAGTTATCCACATGTTGAGTTTAAGATGTCTATGGTATATCCAATTTGAGATATCTAATAGGCAACTGGAGATATGAGAATGGATATCAGGAAATAAGTTAAGGGTAGTTACAATAGATAATAAAATCTATTGGAGCTGTTTGCTAGGTGCCTTTGATATTGTTAGTTCAAATCCAGGTTAGAAAGTTTTGGGCAGGGTATCCTGGGGTCAAAGTCAAGCTGACGTGGGTAAAATTGATTCTGAACTTTCTTGGAGAGGGAGAACTGAGCATCAGTGAAAATTATTCTACAGATGTTAATTACAGCCTTTGAGATAATATGTTAAAGGTATTGGTAAAATGATGAAGAGGGCTCAGTGGAAGGAAAAAGTACTAAAAATTGAACTTTAAATAAATGGAATGAAATTGCTTAGGGAAATAAATTGCCAATAAAATAAAGTCTTTTGCCTTTTTTTTTTTGTTGGGTATCTGGTAGAGTGTACCTGTTCAGGTGTGGGTTCTTGTAGATGATCTCTCAAGCCCTCTGAAACTTTGAATTTCTGTGAATCTGAGATTCTGTAAAGGAGAATCATGGAATCTCATTCTCCACTTTAGAGGGATAAAGGAAACTGGCTGAGAAGGATGATAAAATCATCTATTTAGTACTGGAATGTACCTAAAATATTAGGTATCATTTATGTAGCATTTTAAGGTTTGTGAAGCACTTTAAATATTGTATCTCATTTAATACTTATAATCAGACGAGGTAGATATTATTATCCCCATTATACATAAGAGAAAAAAGATGTAAAGAGAGGCTAAGTGACTTGTTCAGTGTCACATATCTAATAAGTATCAAAGGCAGGGTATGGTCAATCTCAGAATTTCCTGATTCCATGTCCAGCAATGTACCACCAATTTGCCCAAGAACTCAGAGTCTCACTGACTCTATGATGACCCACTGGAATCAGACCTTAGCCTTTGAAAAATACCAGAAGGAAGAAATATCCACTGCAGCAATAAAGTGCCTGAATCATTGTGACAAAGGACCAGATTTTACAAGTAGATGAACAGGATGAAAATACAGAACTGTAATTTACAGGATGTAAAGGAGTATCTGACCACAATAGGCATTTAAAGGCACAGCTGACTAATTTTATGGAAATTAGTCATGTTTCCAATGGAAATTTTACAAAATATCATAGGTAGTGAACATATTTTTTATGATAAGCAGGAAGTTTTAGTCAATAGGAAAGGAAATTTGAACTGTATAACCTTCCATTCAACATTTTTAACTTATAATAAAGAAATAGAAAATATTTAAGAATCTCTCTCTCCCCAGACTTCAGTCATAGTGATATTAGCAATTTATAGCCAATACTGTACACGACTATGCTTATTGTTCTCATAATTTTGACTTATATTAGGTATTAGAAAGCACAAAGCAAAAAGAAAACGTGCAAAATTTGCAGAAAGGAAAGTTAAGTGGTAGAATTTAGTACTTCAATGATTTTGAAGTACAATATAAAAGAAGCCACATTAATTCTAATTGTGCTTCCTGAATACATATCTAAATTCCTACATACTCAGTCTGACCAGGAGATTGATTCTTTGCAGTAAATCAGCCTGGATTTCTAGGGATTATGAAAGAGATTAATTTCTTACTAAAGCTTTTTTTTTTGAAACAGAGACTAACTTTGGTTTTGGGAACAAGGTTCTTCTTTATTTCAATCTTATCACAATCTATTTTAAGGGTCCAGATTATTTGTCTTTCTCCTACTTGGGGACTGTGCGTGACTAAGACCATGATCAACTTTGGATGACCAAGAGACAATAGAAGAAGGCAGGGATAGTCTTTCATGCATTCTGTGTTCAAGCAAAACTGGCCTATGTGTTGTATTTTATACACAGCATCTTCCTCATTTCTACCTCTTAAACTTATAGCATCTTTCAAAGGGAAACTCAAGGTCCGCTTTGTATAAGGCTTTTCCTGACTCCCCAGGTTTTAGTGCCTTCCAGAAATTGTGTATTGTAAGCAGGTAGCCATGGTATAGCAGCAGGTAAGAAAGCTTATCTCAGACACAAAAATACTTTGGTTCAAGCACTGACTGACATGCAGTTGATGTATGACCCATTTCTCAGTGCCACTGGGGCCAAGACAGTACATTGCTGAACAGGTACTGATCTGTATGACATTTTCTCATCAGGAACTTTCTTTACCGATGAAATCACAGGTCCAGTAAAGCTTTTTAAAAAATGAGCCATTTTGTAGACAGATGTACATGCTATTATCCTTTCACTTGCTCATAAAAGGTCAGCTCTTTGATAGGAAGGACTGCCTCTTTCCCCTCTTTAAGTCCTCAATGAGTATCATAGATGTGATACATAGTAGACATGTAACAAATGCTTGTTGAATTAGTGAATAATTCTAAAGCCTGACCAAAAATCTTTCTTTCATTGGCATATTTGTAAAAATACATACACACACACACACACACACACACACATATACACACACAGCAGCTAGGCAGCACAGTGGATAAAGATCAAAGGCTGGAGTCAGGAAGACCCAAGTTCAAACCTGATCTTAGACATGAGCTGTGTGACCTTGGGCAAGTCACTTAACCCTGTTTGTCTCAGTTTTGTCATTTGTAAAATTAGTTGGAGAAGGAAATGGCAAATCATTCCAGTATCTTTGTCAAGAAAACCACAGATGGGATCAAGAGAAGTCAGACATAACTGAAACAACTGATCAACAACAAAATACATACATACATACATATAATCAAAACTCGTCCCTACCTCAACACTTCTTTCTATTCAATCTTAACTCTCTCCTGGAGTTTATCAGCTATTTATAATTACCTGATGAACATCTTCACCCGGTGGGCGAAGAGGCATCTAAATTCAATGTGTCAGTTAGTCAACAAGCATTTAGTAACCATCTACTTCATGTCAGGCAGTGTGCTAAACATTAGAGATGCAAAGAAAAGCAAAATATTTTATCTGCTCTGAAGGAGCTCACACATTAATGGGGGAAACAGTGTCCAAATAAACAATGTGTATATATACACATACACATATACATGTATACACACAGATATACACGCAGATATACATATGCATATATACACACACATATATAAACATGAAAAAATGGAGATGATCAACAGAATGAAGGCACTAGTAAGGAGATTAGGGGAGATTAGGAAAGGCTTCTTGTAGACAGTGAAATTTCAGAGGGGACTTAAAGGAGGCCAAGGAAGCCTAGGCAGAGATAATTCTAGGCAATGAAAATGGGCCAATGAAAATCCCTCAAGTCAGGGGATGAAGGTTTTTCCCTCCACCAGTAATTCCCTCCACCTATTAATCACTCCCTATGTGCCAGGCACTGTAGTGCACACTACTACCAAATGAATATTCCTTTCTAACAAAGACGTGTTAAGCAAAATCAAACTGTGCAATGAGAGTGCCTATATTTAGATGTGTTGCACTCCTAAATCAGGGAATAAAATGTACTTTGAACAAAAATCCCTTACTGCAATGTAAAAACATCTAATCTCTGAACTCTGCTTCTAGGTAGAAGTTCCCTGTCCTTCTTGGTCACTGAATCTCTAGAGTCTTTGGATCAAGAGAACTGCCAAGCTAAATTATTAACATCCAAAGCTTTCATCAATCAACAGTACTATATAGGATTCTAATCAGTCAAGGCCAGGTGATTCCTAGAATTGCAAGTATATTTCTAACTAACCTTTAGATCAAATTGGCCCTACATGTTTCCAAAGGACTCAGATGTTGAGGTTCTTTAATATTCATCTCACTTGGCCCAAAATGAAAAGGCCCCTTTTACATTCAGAAATTCTCTGCCTACTCCTACCTTTCAAACCTTCCCTATCTCCATTCATGCCCCTCAAAAATTGGAATTGTGGATTTTGGAACAATTTATCCATTTGGTTACAATGCTACTAACTTCATTTTCAGGACACTTCTAGGTTAAGGAGAACTTTTAGTTCCACACACATACTACTAATTATTATATTCTAACTAGTAACATCCCCACTATGTGAAGAACAGGAAGGACCAAAGGATAGCATGTATAGAATATCCTTTCATTAATTTACACTAAGATGTAAATAACTCTGTTACCCAAATATTCAGAGAAAAGAATAATTAAACCCAATTTACTCTGCTAACTCTTGAAAGACACTCGTTTTCTCATAAACATTTATTGGTTCCTCTAGCTAGAAGAGATTTCTTAGAAATAAGCACTTTGCAGCATTCTTACCTAGGTCTTATACCAGAGTACAAACTCTTTGAAGTCAAAGTATTTCCTAACCTAGTGTTTAGCACACTTCTTTGCTTATAGTAGGAACTTAGTATATTTTTTTAAAATTTCTTGAAAGTGTACACAACTGTGATTCAAGGATAGAATAGTGCTATCATTCATCCTAAACACTAGAACCTAATCAAACATTTCCACTGCATCAAAATCTTCAATAATCTGACCATCAGAATAAGGACTCAACTCCCTTGCTAGCCTATAGAATCTCTTTGCTTACTCAATATCATCATTAGTCATAGGACTATAGTATTATAGACTTAGAGCAGGAGGCAGCTAAGTGATGTGGATAGAGTGTCAGTCCTGGAGTTAAGAAGGCCAGAGTTCAAATCCAGCCTCAGACACTTACTAGCTGTGTGACCCTAGGAAAGTCACTTAACCCTGGGTGCCTCAGTTTCCTCACCCATAAAATGAGTTGCAGAAGGAAATGGCAAACTACTCCAGTATCTTTGCCAAGAAAACCCCAAATGCAGTCACAAAGCATTGGACTCAGTTGAACAACCTAGGCTAACTTCTTTATTTAAAGAGGGGGAAAGTAAGTCATATGGAGGTTCAGTGACCCAGTATCACCAGAGGCAGGATTTGGACAGAGATTTTCTGAGTCCAAGTTCCACAATTTACCTATCGTACAACATCGTTTCACAACGACCACTCTTCTCATACCATATATCATTTTCTAATATTCTCTAGACTGGTAAAAGTTGGGGTAGGTGGTGGGAAAGGGGAGCAAGCACAGTACCTTCCTATATATACCTTCCTATTTACCATTAGAAGCTAGATGAAGTGTTAATTACATTGTACAATGCAAAAACAGGTCACAGTAGAGAACAAGCCTCAATAAAAAAGAAAAAGAAAATGGAATCAAACAAGGCCAAAGCATGCTCAATATTTAAATGACTATTTTTATGTGTGTTAGAGACAGTTTCCTTTCTTTGAGAAATTTGCTTCCAAGCTCTGATGGTTAACACTAAAATAAGCCAGTTTATGCAAATACGATTCTTGGAGAGCTCTATTTCTCCAAGAACTAGCCTAACTTTTAGGTTAATACCAGATTAACTCCATGCTGAGAATCAGGGATCATGATAACAGAACCACCTGTCCAATAATCAGTTCCATTACTTGGTAAAGGCTACATTTCCTCTAATCGTTTTTGTTTTTATGTAATAACCAACACTGTAAAAGATACAAAATTCACTGAAAGGAATAACATTGACTTAAGTTGACACTAAGGCAGAAATGACTGATGACATTCTTCCCTGGGGGCAGATTTTGGAATAGATAGAGAACCAAGGCACCATAGGATTGAAGAATAAAGGTCTGGCTCTATCTGCTACAAAAGGGAGGGGAGGATAGCAAAGATTTTACCTGCTTCACAAACCTGCCCAGGGCTGACTCAGTTCTTCACAATTCCCTTGAGGCTCACAAAGTGCTACACTCTGGGGACACTAGCACTTCTCACCCATCTTTCCTTCAAAGTCCATTTGTCTGCAGGCTACACTCAAGGTTTCTTCTCTTCCCTTCAACCTGAAGCATCCCTCCACTGGAATTCACACATTGTGAGTACCGTTCACCCTTTTGGCGGCTCCCTCTGATTGGATGGGTACTCTCAGAACCTCCATTTAAGGAGGGCCCTCAGGCCAGCCCTTCCTATAAGTACTTTTCTCTTCCCATTCCCCTGACTTTTCAGCTTCGTTTTATCTTTGTCCTCCCCAATTAGAATGTCAGCTCCTGTACAGCAGGAATTATTGTTTTCCTTACTTTTCTTACTTATATTTATATTCACAGTGCTTGGTATATAGTAAGACCTTAATCAATGCTAGTTTGCTGACTGCCAAAAGACAATAAGGAAATAATGACAGCTAATTCTATAAGAATTAGCTTTCACAATAACAACAAAAAAAAAAATCAAACACTTCCTAAAGAATCACAAGCTTAGAGTGACCTTAGTGGTTGGTTAGTCCAATCATACTTCAGAAAAAAAAAGTTTTTCTCATGTTTGAGAGAAGTCAGCAGGTGCTAAAATTTCTCTAAATTTCGTTGTTGTCTCTCACCATTCTAATTCTGAAACGATGTTCATCTGAGGTCAAAAGTAACAACTGCAACCACCATAATAGAAAACACATTTTCCACTGTTATTTTTTCTTCAAAAAAGAAAGAAAAGAAAAGAAAGATGATGTTAGACCAAGTTCCTGAAGTTAAATGAGAGCTATACTGATTGATTCTTGGTAACTTTTAAAACATAGACCACAAACAAAACCTTATTTTTGCTAAAATTGTGAAGTAAATGAACAGGCGTTAAAATGTCAGCAAACACTTTCTATCATGTTCTTATAACTCTGATTTTGTTTTTCTGACTCTATTAAAAAGTTTGAAAAATTATCAAGATAAAATGGCTTTTGTATTCATATTTGAAGGTTTTGTGTTCAGTCCTACTTCATATCACCAGATCCCAGTACACAACTGTATTTTCTCTCAATTAATTCCTTTTGTTATATACCTAATCAATGTTTATTTCTTACACATAAATCTAATTTCCTTCTAACCATGTACTAGAAGCATGCAAATATCTATGAAAATTTTTGAGTGAAGCAAAGAAGATGTCAGAAAATGACTTTTAGAGAAGGAAAGTGATATTAATTGTTGCTGTTTTTCATGGACAGTATATTCACTGTGAATTGAACTATTTCTTTTCCTGTGTACAAGGTTATTTGCATCTTATTCTTTAAGGAGCGTATTTTTGTTTTGCCTGTATTTGTGCTTTTTAGAAAATAACTTTTGCAACAAAGACTTTTTAAGGATCCAGAATTTTGTGGTAATTATGTCATATATAATCCTAAATGTGAAGTACTTGCTAGGAAAAGAATTGCAGCAAACTGTGGTGTTTGTGGTAAAGTAAATTTTAGGAGGAACAATAAATTTTAGGAGGGATTCAACCTGAGGCCATCTTGTTCAACCTTTTCACTTTACAGATGAGGAAACTGAGATCAGAGAAGTTAAACAGCTTACTCAGGGTCACACAGGTAGAGGCTGGTTGGCCTAACATTTGTACCAAGATCCTCTGACCCATATCCAGCTTCCACTGCACTGTATTACATAATGGGAATGACCACAACCCTTTTCCCTGGGTTCATCTGCCTACCTGAGACGGGGTACAGTTTGCATCACCACTCTTCATTTCTTTATATCTACCTACCTATAGAGAGGGCAGCTAAGTGACATAGTGGATAGAGCTCAGGGTCATGAATTAAGAAGACTCATCTTCATGAGTTTCAATCTGACTTCAGACCATACTAGTTTGATCCTGGACAAGTCACTTGACCTTGTTTGCCTCAGTTTCCTCATCTGTAAAATGAGCTGGAAAAGGAAATTACAAACCTCTCTACTATCTTTGCTAAGAAAAACTCAAATGAGGTTGCAAAGAGTTGGACATGATTGAATAGCAATCTTCAGGAAACACCAGACACTAAGTGAAGGTTTGGTGCTACACAGAATTTGGCTTTAGTAGACTACTTTATTAATGTTATTATTATTAAATTAAGTATTTATGAAAGTTCTGCTTCCAGGAGCCAAGATAGAGAAGTAAAAAGGTAGCAGCTCTCACCCTCCCCTATCAGCCTCTGAAAACCCAGAAAATATCACCCCAGAAAAAATCCTGGAACAGCTGAAGCAGAAGAAAGATGGACAGCAGAATTGCAGTAGCCCAGGTAGCTAGAGGGATTAATGGGAAAGGCCCCTCTTACCCTGGGGGAAGGGGAGCAGTACAGAACAGGAGTTGCCCAGCCAGCTAGTGAAAAGACCCACTTTAGCACACCAGGAGGAGATTCTGGTGCCTTGGGATTCTATAGCAAACAAGTCTCCCAGTACCTCAGCAAAAATAAGGGAAACAGCACTCCAAACGGCCCCCAGGAGGATAAGCACCCAGCAGCATTCATCTGAAAGGAGCTGAAGAAAACGACTGAGAGTTGCCTGAAAGTTCCAGCCTTGCTGATTCCAGTCCAACACCAGGTAAGCTCTCAGAATCCTACAGCCACCAACTGCCAACCAGGAGGAGATCCTGAAGCCCAGGTGGTCAAGCAAGCAAACACCAACAGCTGGACCTCTGAGTGCCTCAGTGAGAGCTGGGGAACCGGTGGAAACCAGTTGAGGAAACCGCTGGGTGCCTCAGCATTCTACAACAAAGGAGTCTTCAAGTGCCTCAGCAGAACTAAGGGAGGCAGCACTGCAAGGAGCCCAGGTCAGATAAACACCTGGGAGCACCCATCAAAAAGGAGCTGAACAAAGCTAAAGGAAAGGAAAATCAGGCAACCTAGATTTACCTGAAAGTCCCAGCCTTGCCGATTCCAGCCCAACACCAGATAAGCTGCCAGAACCCTACAGCCTCCAATTGCCAACATAAGAGGCCCCAGCACACAAAGCCAGTGACCAAGACCTAGGCTCCCAAAACAAGAAGTTGGGTCAGTGCCCTCTGCTACCCAGCAGGAGAGATCAATCTCTTTAAAGGCCAGGGAATAAACACCATGAGTAAAAAGAAACATATGATAGATTCATATTATGAGAAGAGTGAAGATCAAGACAGAAATTCTGAAGAGGACGACATTGTCAACAAACCCACATCTGCAACCTCAAAAGGGAATATAAACTGATCTGAAGCTCAAAAGCCTTCTTAGAAGAGCTCAAGAAGGATTTTAAAAGTCAAAGGAGAGAGGTAAAAGATTCCTTAAAAAATGCAATTGGCCAATTGAAAAAAAGTACACTGAGGAAAACAAGTCCCTAAAAAACACAATTGGCAAACTGGAAAAAAGTACACTGAAGAAAACAAATCCCTTAAAAATACAATTGGACAATTCTAGAAGAAAGTACAAAATCTAACTGAAGAAAACAATATGTTAAAAAATAGAATTGGACAAATGGAAACTAATGACTTTATGAGAGAGCAAGAATAAGTGAAACAGAAACAAAATTGAAAAATTAGATGAAAACATAAAATACCTCATGGGTAAAACAACTGATCTGGAAAATTGATCCAGGAGAGACAATTTAAAAATTATTGTCCTACCTGAAAATCATGATAGAAAAAAAGAGCCTGGACAGTATCTTTCAGGAAATCATAAAGGAAAACTGCCCTGAAGTACTAGAACTGGAAGGTAAAATAACTATAGAAAGAATCCACTACTCCCCACCTGAAAGAGATCCCAAATTGAAAACAAGGAATATAATAGCTAAATTCCAAAATTACCAGACTAAAGAGAAAATATTACAAGCAGCCAGAAAGAAACCATTTAAATATCATGAAACCACAGTCAGGATTACACAGGACCTTGCAGCTTCTACATTAAAAGACCATAGGGCATAGAACATGATATTCAGTAAGGCAAAGGAGCTTAGAATGCAGCCAAGGATCAACTACCCAGCAAAAATGAGTGTGATTTTTCAGGGGAGGAGATGGATATTCACCAAAATCGGGGATTTCCATACCTTCCTGATAAAAAGACTAGAGCTCAACAAAAAATTTAATCTTCAAGTACAAGATTCAAGAGTGACATAAAAAGGTAAATGGGACAGAAAGATAAAATATGTTGTTAATAAGGGCAAAATGTTTACATCCACACAAGGGAAGATGACACATGCAACTCTTTAGAACCGTATTGTTATTACACCGTGTTAAAGAAGTATACATAAAGGGGGTGAATGTAAGTTGACTTTGATGTAATGATAAAAAAAAATCTAATCAAGTGGGTCAAATAGATCCAAGTAAGTGGATTAGTCTGATCTAAGAAAATGTACTGAGAAAGGAGGAGGCAGACAAGGGTAAATTACATTACAGGAAAAGACACAAAAACCTATTAGAGCAGAGGTAAAGAAGGGAGGGGGATGAGAATTGTTTGAACCTTACTCTCATCAGACTTGGCTCAAGAAGGGAATAAGACAATCAGTTGGGTAACTTGCCCTATAGGCAGTAGGAGAGAAAAGGGGAAAGAAAAGGGTAGGGGGATAGAAAGGAGAGAAGAAGCAGTAAGGGTAAAGGGGAAAAAAAGGGGAAGGGAGTGGGACTGAAGGAGGTGGTGATCAAAAGCAAAACACTACTGGTGGGGGAAAGGACAAAGGAGAAAGAAAAGCATAAACAGTGGGAAAATGGATGGAGAAAAAGACACATATAATAATCATAATGTGATTGTGAATGGGATGAACTCTCCCATAAAACAGAAGGGTATAGCAGAATGGATTAAAAACCATAATCCTACAATATGTTGTTTACAGGAAACCCATTTGAAAAATGCAGAATATATTATGCCTCAGCTGAAGTAAAACAAGCAAGGGTAGCAATCCTGATCTCAGACAAAGCAAAAGCAAAAATAGATCTTGCCAAAAGAGATAAGGAAGGAAACTACATCCTGCTAAAATGCACTATAGACAATGAAGTAATATTATTACTAAACATATATGCACCAAATGGTATAGCATCCAGATTCTTAGAGGAGAAGTTCAGGGAGTTACAGGAAGAAATTAACAGCAAAACTATACTAGTGGGGGACCTCAACCTCCCCCTCTCTGAACTAGATAAATCTAACCACAAAATAAACAAGAAAGAAGTTAAGGAGGTGAATAGAACATTAGAAAAGTTAGGTATGATAGACCTGTGGAGAAAACTGAATGGGTATAGAAAGGAATATACTTTTTTCTCAGCAGTACATGGCACATACACAAAAATTGACCACTTACTAGGGCATAAAAACCTCACAATGCAATGCAGAAAGGCAGAAATATTAAATGCATCCTTTTCAGATCTTCATGCAATAAAAATTACATGTAATAAAAGGCCATGGAAAGATAGGCTAAAAAATAATTGGAAACTAAATAATCTAATCCTAAAAAATGTTTGGGTCAAAGAACAAATCGCAGAAACAATCAATAATTTCATTCAAGAGAAAGACGATAATGAGACAACATACCAAAACTTACGGGATGCAGCAAAAGCAGTTCTTAGGGGAAGTTTTACATCTCTAAATGCTTACATAAATAAAATAGAAAAACAGGAGATCAATGAATTGGGCATACAACTAAAAAACACTAAGAAAAGAACAAATTAAAAATCCTCAATTAAATGCCAAATTAGAAATATTGAAAACCAAAGGAAAAATTAATAAAATGGAAATTAAGAAAACTATTGAACTAATAAATATAACTAAGATCTGGTTTTATGAAAAAAACAATAAAATAGATAATCCTTTGGTTAATTTAATTAAAAAAAAAGAAGAAAACCAAATTACTAGTATCAAGAATGAAAAGGGTGAAGCTACCACCAAGGAAGAAGAAATTAAAACAATAATTAGGAATTATTTTGCCCAACTATATGCCAACAAATTTGACAATCTTAGTGAAATGGATATATATTTACAAAAATATAAATTGCCCAGATTAACAGAAGAGGAAGTAAAATGCTTAAATAACCCCATCTCAGAAAAAGAAATTGTACAAGCCATTGATGAACTCCCTAGGAAAAAATCTCCAGGGCCATATGAATTTACATGTGAATTCTATCAATCATTTAAAGAACAATTAATTCCTATACTATATAGACTATTTGGAAAAATAGGTGAAGGAGTCTTACAAATTCTTTATATAATACAAATATGGTGCTGATACCTAAACCAGGAAGAGTCAAAAGAGAGATAGAAAATTATAGACCAATTTCTCTAATGAATATAGATGCAAAAATTTTAAACAAAATATTATCAAATAGATTACAGCAATTTATCACAAGAATAATACACTATGAACAGGTAGGATTTATACCAGGAATGCAGGGGCTGGTTCAGTATGAGGAAAACTATCAGCATAGTTCATCATATCAACACCAAAACTAACAGAAATCACATGATCATCTCAATAGATGCAGAGAAAGCTTTTGACAGAATACAACACTCATTCCTATTAAAAACACTAGAGAGCATAGGTATAAATGGAATCTTCCTTAAAATAATAAATAGCATCTATCTAAAACCTTCAGCAAGCATGATATGTAATGGGGACAAGCTAGAAGTATTTCCAATTAGATCAGGGGTGAAACAAGGACGTCCATTATCACCACTGTTATTCAATATCGTACTGGAAACATTAGCTTTAGGAATAAGAGAAGAAAAAGAACTTGAAGGTATTAGAATAGGCAAAGAAGAAACAAAGCTATCACTCTTTGCAGATGACATGATGTTATACTTAGAGAATCCTAGAGAATCAAGTGAAAAACTGCTTGAAATAATGAATAACTTATCAAAGTTGCAGGCTATAAAATCAACCCACATAAATCATCGGCATTTCTATATATTACCAACAAAGCCCAATAGCAAGAGATAGAAAGAGAAATTCCACTTAAACTTACCATAGACATTATAAAATATTTAGGATTCTACCTCCTGAAACAAACACAGGAATTCTATGAACACAATTACAAAACACTTTTCACACAAATAAAGTCAGATCTAAATAATTGGAAAAACATCAGTTGCTCATGGGTAGGCTGAGTTAATATAATAAAAATGACAATTCTACCTAAGCTAATTTATCTATTCAGTGCCATACCAATCAAACTACAAAAAAATTATTTTATAGAGTTAGAAAAAATAATAAGATTCATTTGGAAGAAGAAAAGGTCCAGAATATCAAGGGAACTAATGAAAAGAAATGCAGGGGAAGGTGGCCTACCCATTCCAGATCTTAAATTGTATTATAAAGCAGCAATCATCAATACTACTTGGTACTGGTTAAGAAATAGAGTGGTGGATCAGTGGAATAGATTAAATATGCAAGACACAGTAGTCAATGACTATAGTAATCTATTATTTGATAAACCCAAAGACCCCAGCTTCTGGGATAAGAACCGACTCTTTGAAAAAAACTGCTGGGAAAACTGGAAAAGAGTATAGCAGAAACTAGGCACAGACCAAAATCTCACACCATATACCAAAATAAAGTCAAAATGGGTACATGATTTAGATGTAAAGGCTGATATTATAAGCAAACTGGTAGAGCAAGGAATAGTTTACCTGTCAGATATATGGAGAACAGAAGAATTCATGACCAAACAGGAGATAGAGAAACAGTATGATAAGGAAAATGGATAATTTCGATTACATTAAATTGAAAAGTTTTTGCACAAACAAAGCCAATGCAACTAAGATTAGAAGGAAAGTAGAAAATTGGGAAAGAATTTTTACAACCAGCCTCTCTGATAAGGGCCTCATTTCTAAAATATATAGAGAATTAAGTCAAATTTAAAAGAATACAAGTCATTCCCCAATTGATAAATGGTCAAAGGATATGAACAGGCAGTTCTCAGATGAAGAAATTAAAACCATCCATAGTCATATGAAAAAATGCTCTAAATCACTATTGATTAGAGAAATGCAAATCAAAACAACTCTGAGGTACTGCATCACACCTATCAGATTGACCAACATGACAAAACAGGAAAGTGACAAATGTTGGTGAAGATGTGGGAAAATTGGAACACTAATGCATTGTTGGTCGAGTTGTGAAATGATCCAACCATTCTGGAGAGCAATTTGGAACTATACCTAAAGGGATATAAAAATGTGCATACCCTTTGACCCAGCAATAGCACTTCTAGGGCTATATCCCAAAGAGATCATACAAATGGGAAAAGGACCCACATGTACAAAAATATTTATAGCAGCTCTTTTTGTGGTATCAAAGAATTGGAAATTGAGAGGATGTCCATCAATTGAGGAATGGCTGACCAAGTTGTGGTATATGAATGTGATGGAATACTATTGTGCTATAAGAAATGATGAACAGGGTGACTTCAGAAAAACCTGGAAAGATTTGCATGGTCTGATGCTGAGTGAAGTGAGCAGAACCAAGAGAACATTGTACACAATAACAGTCATGTTGTGTGATGACTAATATTGATAAACTTAACCCTTCCCAGCAATACAAGGATTTAAGACATCTCCAGAGGCTTTGTGATGGAAAATGCTATCCACATTCAAAGAAAGAGCTGTGGAAGCTGAATTGCTATTTTTTTTCTCTTCTGTTGAGTTTTGTTTCCTCCTATTGGTTCTAATTTTTACTTACAACATCATTAATGTGAAAATATGTTTAATATGAATGTAAAGGTATAGCCTTTAGCAGATTGTGCACCATTTTGTGGAGGGTGGTGGGGAGGAAGGGGGAGAAAAATTTTAAACTCAAAAGCATATGGAAGCAATTATTGATAAATCAAAATAAATTAATAAAAAAATTAAGTATTTATTTTCTCTTCCTCCCCAACTCCCACTCCCACCTGAGAAAAAGAAAACGAAACCCATTTAACCAATGTGCCTACTTAAGTAAAACAAATTCCTACACTAGCAATATCTACAAATGTTCACCTCATTCTGAATCTTGAGTCCATTACCTCTCTCTTATGAGGTGGGTAGCATATTTCATCATTAGTCCTTTGGAATAATACTTATTCTGTTGATAACCTTTCCTAAGTCTTTC
The DNA here is from genome assembly GCF_900497805.2 of Vombatus ursinus. Taxonomy (NCBI): domain Eukaryota; kingdom Metazoa; phylum Chordata; class Mammalia; order Diprotodontia; family Vombatidae; genus Vombatus; species Vombatus ursinus. Next base: position 68,434,583 of record NW_020954576.1, read on the forward strand.
AAAATTGTTTATTTTTGCAATGTTGCTATTAAAGAAATTGTCATCAGGGATCTGTTTACTTTGATCTTCATCAGTTCATACAAGTCTTCATATGTTTCCTCAGAATTGTTCCTTTCATCATTTCTTATGACACAATATTCTGTGATATTCTCATAGGCCATTCCTCATAAAGCCATTCCCCAATTGACAACTGAACAACATGGGAAAATATCCTAACTATCCATCATTTCATCTTTTAGTGGAAAATCCTTCCACTATTCTCAGCTCTTAGGCAAATCCTCAGTAGATACACTTAGATTTGAATGAGAATAGGGAAGATTTTACTTCAGTAGGAGTTGCTCCTATGTCCAAGTATAGGCACTCAGTAAGAAAAATGCATCATATGCAAAATTCTTCCTACAATCTTATCCGTTGAATTTCTCCTCCAACAATGCAGACAACAGTACACCCTGCTGGTTCATCCTATGGGTCCATATAAATTCATAAATCTACTTGGGATACATCCATCATACCTTCTTCTAAATCCATTAACATTTGTGTGGCTATCTTTTTTTTTTTTGTGAGGCAATTGCAGTTAAGTGATTTGCCCAGACAGTTAGTAAGTGTTATGTGTTTGAGGCCAGATTTGAACTCAGGTCCTCCTGACTTCAGGGCTACTGCTATCCACTGTGTGCCACCTAGCTGCCACATGGCTATCTTTATAAAAATACATTTCACTCTAAAATTTTCTAAAAAAGGTAGCTGAAAAACAAAAAAAAATTCTTATCAGGTATCTGTATTATTGGTTTCATAATATGTCTGTTCCTGGATTGCCCTAACTTCTTGATGTTCACATATTTTGTGGGGAAAAATACTTCTAAAAAAGTTGTGATTCAAAGTTTCATTGTGATTCAAAGTTCTTTTTGAATACACAGGCTTTCTCTCAAAGTTGTACTTTTACATAAAGACAATTTTGAAAAATATACTTATATTAGTAAGTTTCACTAAATTTAAAATCAAACTATTCCTATTTCATTTAGTGGTGTTATCTATGGTAATTATTGTACATCTGAAATTGGTTTTCAAAAACCACTCTACTTGGAAGGATTTCACAAAAATATAACTAAAGGCCAACCCCTCAAATGGAGTGATTTTGGGTCCCAGGTGTCAATTTTTGATTGATGTTTTTGTCAGAAGACAGTTTAAATAATGATGAAATACTATCATGGGGAAAAAATCCTACAGTTTGCCTCATCTTCATTGAATAGAAATCATATAATTTAAACCTTTGAATAGCTTGCACTTCAATATGAGTGCTCTAATATTTTCCACTTGCATTTTTTCACGCGTCCCAAATGTCACACTTTATCTTTCAGACTTAAATTTGTTCATGGAGGGAGATGGATTATAAATGAGTCATACTTTTTTAGCCTGGAAGCAAACACTTTCTCTTTCTCACCCACTTCAGTGGCTATGAATGTTATTGCTTTTACCAAAGTTTTTCTCCCAGATGCACCACCAAATAATTGGCGGTTTCAGATTAAGAAATGTGGGAACTACAGAGTGCCTCTGCAGAACTCCATTTATGTTAAAATCTCATAGAAGTGCTACCCAAGTTTAAAGTGGCATTGAAAGAGAGCACCATTAAGCTGTCCTTGTCCATTAACAAAACATACACAAACAAAAAAACATTAACACACCATACTTAATTATTTGCTTCAGTGACACATTACCCAAATCATTTAAGGATATTTTTATTTCAAATAAAACATGAGTACTCAACTATTTTTTTCTATTTTCTGTTAAGAAGAAATCTAAAATAATGTTTAAAAATTCTATTCATATTTGTTTTGGAGATTTAAAAACTGTTTATAAGTAAGTAGGTCTAAAAAAACAAAAGAAAACAGATCTGAGCCCTTAAAGACATCAGGTTGCAAAGTAAAGGAACTGTTTGTCCCCTTAAAGGGGTTCTGATCAATTGTCAGTAAGAGAAGATTTAAAAGTTACTTATGGGCTAGAAGCTCTTAATTTTAAGCTTGTAAGGGGAAAAAAGTGAGATCTTAAGAGGATATTAACACTCTAGCCTATGAATTTCATTTACTAATGGAACTCTTATTAGGTGGAGATTGCAAGGAAAATAAATTGACCAGAAGTTATATAAAGGTCCTCAGGAAATCAATAAACATTTATTAAGATCTTACTATGTGCCAGGTACTGAACCAGGAGCTGTGATAAAAAACAAAACAAAACACTTAAATTCATTTTCATCTAATTGCAACTATCCCTAATAAAATGTATGCCAAGGAAGAGCTAGTCGAACTCGACCGTTCTAACCTTGTACCTCTCTAAGTGACAGGAACATTAATTTAAAAGATGTGTATATGCTTTATTTCACATACAATTATGTGTTTACATATTATAAGAAGAGAGTTATTGAAACAACAAAAATCTGGGGACAAAGCCTTCCCCGATACACGATGCCTGCATGTTTCTTAATAATTCACACTCTCAGCATACTAGAAAACTCTTTACGAGTATATGTTTTGGGGGCAGCTAGGTGGCACAGTGGATAGAGCACCGGCCCTGAAGTCAGGAGGACCTGAGTTCAAGTCCAGCCTCAGACCAAACACTTGACACATACTAGCTGTATGACCTTGGGCAAGTCACTTAACCCTGATTGCCTCACTAAAAAACAAAACAAACAAACAAAAAACAAAAACAAGAGTATATGTTTTGGGGGGTGGAGCCAAGATGGCAGAGTAAAAGCAGTTACTTGCTTGAGCTCTCCCCCAAACTCCTCCAAATACCTATAAAAATAACTCTAAACAAATTCTAGAGCATCAGAACCCACAAAAAGACAGAGTGAAACAAATTTCCAGACCAAGACAACCCAGAAGGTCAACAGGAAAAGTCTCTTATGCTGGGACTGAGAGAGGAGTGCAGTTCAGCGTGGGCCATGCAGGCAAAGACAGAGCCCCTGCAAACACAGAGCAGGCCTCAGGGGACTGAATCACAGGGCAGCTGTGTTGGGTTCCAGACTTCTCAACCTACAAACACCAAAGACAACTTAAAAGGTCAGTGGGAAAGGTCTGTCAGACCTGGGTAAGAGAGGAGCATGGTCCAGCCCCAGCCCTGGTATAGACCTAGGGTGGTGGTGGCAGCTGTTTCCGGAGCTCTTGGCATACAGACAGTGAGAGGGATCCAGCAGCTGATCAGAGGGGGTGTGCAGAGATCTTTTTGCTGGTGCTGAGGCAGATTCTCTTGCTTTGCCCATGCTTGAATCTGAGTCATAGTTCTAGGTGGTGGTCCTGGGGTGAGGAGGAGGGCTGGCATGGTAAAGCTTGTGGCAGCAGTGGAAAAGGAATCCTCCTCACAGTTCCAAGGCAGAAAAGAGTGCTTGTGGTCATAGACCAGAGTACAGGCCAGGAAAGGAGTGAACCCCTTGCCTTGGATCATACCACCTTGGAAGAACTGAAAATTTACAGATCCCTAGAAGCACCTCTGAAAACAGCTGCACAAAACCCCAGAAGCTTGGGACAGTACATTCTCCACACTGGAAATAGAGCCCTACCTTAACAAAGAGTTTAAAATACAAGTAATTGGCTGGGATCATGAGCAAATAGCACAAAAACATCAGACCACAGAATCTTACTTTGGTGACAAAGAAGATAAAAACATACAACCTGAAGAAGACAATAAAGTCAAAGCTCCTACATCAAAGCTTCCAAGAAAAAAAATATGAATTGGTCTCCAACCACGGAAGAACTCAAAAAGAATTTTGAAAAAGCAAGAGAAGTAGAGGAAAAACTGGGAAGAGAAATGAGAGTGATGCAAGAAAATCATGAAAAAGCAAGTCAACAGCTTACTAAAAGAGACTCAGAAAATACTGAAGAAAATAACACCTTGAAAAATAGTCTAACCCAAATGGCAAAAGAAGTTCAAAAAGCCAATGAAGAGAAGAATGCCTGAAAAAGCAGAATTGGCCAGATGGGAAAAAAGTCCAAAAACTCACTGAAGAAAATACTTCCTTAAAAAATTAGAATGGAGCAAATGGAAGCTAATGACTTTATGAAAAATCAAGACATTGTAAAACAAAACCAAAAGAATGAAAAAATAGAAGAGAATGTGAAATATCTCATTGGAAAAACAACTGACCTGGAAAATAGGTCCAGGTGAGATAATTTAAAAATTATTGAACTACCTGAAAGCCATGATCAAAAAAAGATCCTAGACAACATCTTTCAACAAATGATCAAGGAAAACTGTCCTGATATTCTAGAACCAGAGGGTAAAATAGAAATGGAAAGAATCCACTGATCACCTACTGAAATAGCTCCCCAAAGGAAAACTCCTAGGAATATTGTAGCCAAATTCCAGATTTCCCAGGTCTAGGAGAAAATATTGCAAGCAGTCAGAAAGAATCAATTCAAGTATTGTGGAAACACAATCAGGATAACACAAGATTTAGCAGCTTCTACATTAAGGGACCAGAGGTCTTGGAATATGATATTCCCAAGGGCAAAGGGGATAGGATTACAACCTTGATGAAAGCATTCTTGATGAAAAGACCAGAGCTGAATAGAAAATTTGACTTTCAAATACAAGACTCAAGAGAAATATGAAGAAGTAAACAGGAAAGAGAAATTATAAGGGACTTATTAAGGTTGAACTCTTCACATTCCTACCTGGAAAGATGATATTTGTAACTCATGAGACCTTTCTCAGTATTAGGTTAGTTGGAGGAAATATATATGTGTGTGTGTGTATGTGTGTGTGTGTGTGTGTGTGTGTGTAGAGAGAGAGAGAGCACAGCATGAGTTGAATATGAAGGGATGATATGTTAAAAAATAAAATTAAGGGGTGAAAGAGAATTATACTGGGAGGAGGAGAGAGGGAGAGGTATAACAGAGTAAATTATCTCACATAAAAGAGGCAAGAAAAAGCTTTTACAGTGGAGAGGAAGAGGAGGGAAGTGAGAGGGAATGAACAAATCTTACTGTCATAGGATTTGGCTTTACTAGGGAATAACATATACACTCAATTGGGTATGGAAATCTATTTTACCCTACAGGAAAATAGAGGGAAAGGGGATAAGAGAAGAGGGGATGATAGAAGGGAGGGCAGATCATGGGAGGGGGTAATCAGAAGCAAACACTTTTGAGGAGGGACAAGGTCAAAGGAGAGAATAGAATAAACGAGAGAGCAGGATAGGATGGAGGGGTTATAGTTAGTATGTCACAACATGACTATTATGAAAGTGTTTTGCATGACTACACATATATAACCTATATTGAATTACTTACTTTCTCAATGAGGGTTGGTGGGGAGGGAGGAAGGGAAAGAATTTGCAACTCAAAGTTTTAAAAATGAATGTTAAAAATTGTTTTTACATACAACTGGGAAATAAGATATACAGAGAATGTGGTATAGAAACCTATCCTGCCCTACAGTAAAATATAAGGGGAAGTGTTTAAAAGAGGATTGATAGAAGTGTGGGCAGATTGGGGGAAGTGGTGTTCAGAATGCATGCTTTTGGGCGGGGGGAGGGGAAAAATGGGGAAAGATTTGGAACTCAAAATCTTGTGGAAGTGTATGTTGAAAACCAAAAATAAATAAATCAATAAAATTAAATTAAAAATAAATAAATAAAATAAGTAAAAATAAATAATTTAAACAATAATTTTAAAAAGAGTGTATGTTTCAAAGAAGTTGCCAGAGGGGATTAGTGGAGGAACTTCCCTCTACCAAAGAAATCAGAGGCCCTGTTCCTATCTCTTATATATGGTGTTCCTTTCCTCTCTCTATTATAGAATATAAACACCTTGAGGGCAAGAGCTACTTTTTATTTTTGTTATTGACTCCTCAATAACAGAGTCCCTTGCATGGCAATCTGCTCATATGTTAACACTCAGATGGATCTGAAATTGCATCAATATGTGTGATCTTTCTAATGATACAGATTTCAAACAAGCCATTCCTGTCTGATACTAATCTATGATTTCCCATATGTTGCTACCTGGGGTCCATCCAATGAGCTGTGAGGCCTTCTCAAAATATCTTCTGATATGAGGCTACCACAGGGTCACTTAGGCTGTATTCCTGTTATATCATACTTAATTTTTGCCATTTTCTTCTATCATTTTTCCACTTGAAGACATACTTTACCACAGTCCTTTTTCTACCTTCCACATTTGTTATAAGTTAACCTCTTCATGTGCATCATCTTCCTCTCCTTTGATCACCACGTGATATTCATTTTTATTTACAGAAGACTTGTGTTCCATGTCCCAAGGAATGTAACAATAGTGGTAGTGTGGTGTTTAAAGAGATTACCTTTTGTCTAGGGAAGAAGTTTGGGATCAGTAAAGTGGTGTTTCAGTTTCTTGAAAGTAATCCAATATGATCTACTCCTGTTTAATTCTGGATGCAAATCAATGTCCATTTCTATTGCTTGTTCTAGACATACGTAAAATCAGTCAGTTAAAAAGTTATACATTGTCTGTTGTTGTTCAGTTGTGTTTGACTCTTCGTGACCCGGTGGACCATACTGCCCATGAGGTTTTATTGGCAAAGATACTACAGCGGTTTGCCATTTCATTCTCCAGTAGATTAAGGCAAACAGATGTTAAGGGACTTACCCCAGGTTACATAACTAGTAAGTGTCTGAGGCAAGATCTGAACTCAGGTCTTCCTGACTCCAAGCCCAGTGCTCTATCCACTGAACCATCTAGCTGCTTCATACATTGTCCACCTAACTATAACATAATATAAGCAAGAGACATTATCCTTTTTATTTTTTTCCTGTGTTGATCATCAGGATATATTTACCTTTCTATTCTCTTAGAAATTTAGTGAAACTCGTACAACATCATCAGCAAACTAGAGCATCTGGAGGCCCTCACCATCCTCAGGGAATCAATCCCTCTTCTACTTAGATTAGATGCTAGATGTCTTCCATCGCTGTGGCAAATACCTTTGGCAACATGCAATTCCCCGTGTTATGCCAGATGTTTATGATAATAGAATTTCTGAACCAGGCTATTTCTATTGTTATATTTCAAAGAATTTTCGCTGATTATTATATTTTACTGGAAAAGAGTCTTCTTGGGGAAAAACCTTCAAAATCAGCTCTTTATTCAAATAAATGTATGAATATACATATATATGTATGTGTGTATATATGTATACACCCATACACAATGCATATATACATATATTATATATATGTATACATGCACACATATGTATCAGAATGTCATCCTGTATTCTCTAGATATTTCATTCTATTTTGAGATAGTAAATATCTAATTTGTTATGGAATATCACCCGGGGAAACATGCCTATTCCTTGATAATACCCTCTTAGGAAATATTATTGATTTATGGGAAAATTATTACAATTTTATATCAATTACAAAGTAGTGATTGGTGCTCTTTTACCCACCTCTGTGGTATTAATACAGTTGAATATTTTTCCCACATCTTTTATATTTTCCCTCTTTCAGGTACTTTATGAATTTTTCTCTCAATGGCTTCATAATTGTGTTGCCTGTAGTGCAGGTCTTATCTATGTACACTTGTTCTAATCTATTTTTTCCCATCCTTTTTCTCGTTAGTTGCATTTCTATTTCCTCTGTAAGGACTTCTGGCACTGTGGTGTTAGATTCCAAGAATGTACTTGGTGGCAAAAACAAATTGTTATAAAAATCTTTGAAGATCTTTTCCATTTTTCTTTTGTTTGTGACATTTCCATTTTAATTTTTTAAATGCCTCTGAGATGACTTTGCTTAATGAGATCACTCAACAGTATTTGGTCATTTTACTTTTTGCTCCTTCTATGGTTTATGAGATGATATTGCTCACAATCTTTCATCGTTACTTTTGTAAGATTTCATAAACTAGTTTACATATTATGTCACTGTTGTCTTTGGTACCTCTCACCAATTAGAAAGTAAAGTAGGGATTTTCATATTAAGGTACTTGTATAAGTCTTTCATGTAGGAGGTAGTTAATGAATATTTATTGGAATAGACTATATGGACTAAAAATTCACTAAAATATAGGCTAGCTAGAATAACATTAGCTAGCATTTAAATAGCCCTTTATATTTGCAAAGCACTTCTACAAATATCTTATTTGACCTTCCTAATAGTTATGGGAGGTACGTGTTATTATTATCCTAATTTTACAAATGAGGAAACTAAGGCTAAGAGAGGTTAAATGACTTGCCCAGGGTCACACAGCTAGTATTGTCAGAAGAGGATCTAACCTCTGGTCTCCTTGATTCCAAATTCAATACTCTAACAATTATATCACCTAGCTGCCTCTAGATAGTACATTAGAGGCCGTCTAGTTCAACATCACCAAGCTGAGAACCTATGAGATTAAATGACTTGCCCAAGGTCATACAGGTAATAGGTGACAGAGGCAAGATTTTGAAGCAGGTCCTCTGACTTCAAATCCTGTGCTTGCCCAGGGAGTTGTTCACTTTCTTGTATTGCTCTATCCTTTCCAATTTGACAAGTCTTCCTGAAGCAAATTCTACTGGCTCAATCATTGTAGCTGGTTTTACACACACATTTAAAATAACCTGTTCTTTCACATCTCCAATGTGGCCTTGGACTATGTGTCCTGAACCAACCAACACTTGTCCACAGACTAGCATGGTCCTTTCTTTCAGAAAACCATTTTTTTCCTATTTCTGATCCTATGTGACCTTATTCTATCTCTTCACTCATTGGCAAAACTAAGTGGAAAGTTTCCACCTGGATCTCCCTGATACTGATTACCTTTAATTTTTTGTTTTTATCTAAGGATCCATCTATTTCTCCAAATCAGGATGCTGAGAATTGACCCAGGCTTCAGATCTCACCTCCTATATCCATTTCCATGGTGAGAACTCCTAAAAAACATATTATTTTTACAATCTACAAATGAAAACTGCATATGCTCCTCAATATCCAGGGAGAAACCGGGTTTGATCTGTGTCAGTCTCTAAGTTCTAGTTCCAATTATTCCTCTAGTTTGCCCTGCTCCACTAGGCCTTATCAGACTAAGGGCTACATACGCAGGCTGAAACATCATAGTACATGGCTGCAAGATAATCAAGATCCTGTCGATCCTGTTCACGTGGGTGGCAATTTTCCACCGTTATCAGGGCATGAGTGTTGCCCTTTCTATTGCTATGAAAGCATCCTGCCCCTCACCCTGCTGTGCAAAGGAAGAAGAGGTTCATTAAATCCAAAGTTCACTTTTTACATTTCGGGATCAAGCTTAACGCTTTCCATTTCACTTAATTATGTTTTAGTCATCTCCTAGTACTGGTATAACTTTTCCAAAACCTATTCCTTTTTCCAGCATTCCATTTTTGTTTCTGCTCCTTCTTGGAAAGTTCATTCTTCTCTGGATCCATTATTGCTATAATTTGTATTGATTGTCTCTCTCTTTTAATTAGCTTGTACATCATATATTAATTTTGAATATTTTATGGTTATAATTGTGTTCTAAAGTTTTTATTTCTGTTCCCATATAATTCATGAATTAACTGAGCCCTTCTTTATATTTTAATACGAAGAAAAATAGAGAACTACAAAGGCACTATGCATATATAATATATATATATATAGTCTCATTTTAATTCATACAAAGTAAAACCATTAGTCCTCACTAATGATTGTGAAGTATGTAATAAGAGGCCATTGTCAAAGTTTCGAAAGTGAACAAAGAAGAAGATTTGCTAATCTGTAAAAAGACTCCTAAAATTGAGTATCTTTTTATTAGCACAGTGAGAAAGAAACACTAAAACTGGAGTAAGAATACTTGCATTCCGTTATGAAATGAATTTATGTTGCCAGACCATTTTGTGTGTCTTGGTGTATCTGGAATGTGTGTGTATGTGTGAGTATATGTGTATATATTTGCATGTTTGTATATGTGTGCAATCTACTCATCTCCCTAGGCCTCAATTGTTTTTATCCATACATTAATGATGATTAAACCCTTTCCACTTTTAAATTCTGAATCTATCTTTAACCACATGGAATTGTTTATAGAATCATGAATTTAGATAAAACTAGAAAAGGCCTCTAATATTATTCAGTCTAGTCCAGCCCTTTTATCTTTTGGATAAGGAACCAGGTTCAGAGAGATAATGGAGATAAAATAGGATAATACATGTGAATGTTTTATAAAGTGGAAAGTATGATGTAAGTACTGGCTATTATTATTATCAGAAATAAGCTGAACCAAGATGGAAAGGCATAGGCAGGAAGTCAGCTGAACTCTTCCAACATTCTGCTGCATACAACTTTAAAATAATGCCTCAAATCAAATTCTGGAGTGGCAGAGTCAACGAAAGGTTGGAGTGAGATATTTTTCCAGCCCTAGACAACTTAAGAGATCAGCAAGAAAAGTCTGTGATACTGGGGTGGTGGTTGGCCTAGACTAGAACATAGAGCAATCTGTGACATCTCTGTGGCAATACCAGCAACAGGCCTTGGAATGGCCACAATAATTGTAGCAGTAGTATCAGCAGCTTTCAGTGGGAAGGGAGTCAGATAACTGGTCAGAAAGAGATTACAAGGGATGCTTTAGAATCACTGGATTCAGGACCCTGTTGCATTGCCTACGTGTAGTTCTAGGGCAAAGAGGTGTTCAATGAAGAGCTTTTACAGTAGAAGGGAAAATTGGGGCACGGCAGGCCACATTTGAACGTTTCTCTCACTGGAATTATCTCAAAGCGGTAATAGCATGCACACTCGGTTGAGTATAGAAATCCATCTCACCCAAAAAGGGAAGTAAGAGTGGAGAGGGATAAGTGAATGGGGGCAGAGGGAGAGAGGGAAGGGAGGGAAGATTAAGGGAGGAAGCGAAAAGAAGCAAAATGGACTTTTAGGGAGGAAGAGAGACAGAGACAGAGAGAAACAGAGAGAGAGTGAGAGACAGACAGAGAGTGAGAGACAGACAGAAAGATAGAGACAGAGAGAAAAAGAGACACAGGGAGAAGATAAACATGAAGACAAAAAAATAGGATGGAGGGAAATAAACATTGAGCAATCATAACTGTGATTGTGGTAAACTCATCCAACAAATGGAAGTGGATAGCAGAAATAAATTTTAACCCAGAATACAAAAACATGTTGTTTACCAGAAACACAATTGAAACAAAGAGACACACACAGGCGTCTGCAGCAGAATCTATTATGTTTCAGCCATAGTTTAAAAACATAATGTTGCAATCTTGATCTCATAAAAAGCAAAACCAAAAGTAAACTTAATTTAAAGATATAATCAGGAAAACTAAATTTACCAAAGAAGTACCATAGAACATGAAGTAATATCACTTTGAAACATATATGCGCCAAACATCATGGCATCCAAATTCTTAAAGGAAAAGTTAGATGAGTTACTGGAGGAAATATACAGTAAAACTATACTAGTGGGGAACCTCAGTTTTCCTCTTTCAGAAGTAGATAAATCTAACCCATAGATAAACAAGAAAGATATTAAAGAGCTAAATATAATTTTAGAAAAATTAAATATAATAGACCTCTGGAGAAAACTGAATGGGAATAGAAAGTATACCTTTTTCTTAAATGCCCACGGCACCTTCACAAAAACTGACCACATATGAGGGAACAAAAACCTCAGAAACAAATGCAGAAAAACGGAAACATTAACTACATCTTTTCCAGAACAAAATGAAATTAAAATTACATTCAATAAAAGGTTGAAGAAAAACGGATTAAAAACTAATTGGAATCTAAATGATTTAATCTTAAAGAATGATTGAGTCAAAAAAACAAATCATAGAAAAATCAATAATTTCATTAAAGAGAATGATAACAATGAGAGAAGATTTATGGGAAACATACAAAACAGTACTTAGGGAAAATTTTATATCTCTAAAGGCTAACAAAAATAAAATAGAGAAAAAACAGATCAGTAAACTGTGCATACAATTTTAAAAGATAGAAAAAGAACAAATCCTAGCTGTTTTTAAATTCACAGAAGAAAAAAAAATGTGAAGAAGACACAAAGTTGTGTTACTACCTTGTGACAGAATACAAGTGAGTTAGGAGGTACAATGGATAGATAGAGTGCTAACCTGGTTTCTCTAAGATGAGTATAGATCCAGTCTCAAACATGTACTAGCTGTGTGATATTGGGCAAGTCACTTAATCTCTGTCCGTCCCAATTTCTTCATTTATTAAATAGGGATAATAATAGCACCTTCCTCCCTGGGGTATTATGAGGATAGAATGAGATACTTGCTATTTTAAAAATACTATTTAAATGTAAGCTGTCATCATTAATATTATCGTCATCATCAAACTGTCCATAACAGAAGTTCACAGATTGTTGGTCAAATCTCTTTTCATTCTTTTTTTATATGTTGAAATGCTGATTTTTTTTGATTAAGTTGATAATTATTTTTACAAAAGAAAGAAGTAGTCATTTTCTACCTTTAAATTAGGATATACAGTTTATTGAAACAACAAACAGACTGGGAGAAGTGAACAGTATGATGAAGTATTCTGAGACCATCCTATATGAGAAACATTAGTTTGAAGGTTTCAACTTTATCAATGCTAATGTTTCAGAATCATATAATTTATTTTACAATACATGAATTACTGAACGTTTGACAACTCTGGCTTTACAATCTGGCATGACTACATATAACAAGTATCTTATCTACTTAATAGATAAATTTAGCCATTGTCACTATGATTTTTTGGGGGGGGTGGGTGAGGCAATCAGGGTTAAGTGACTTGCCCAGGATCACATAGCTTGTGAGTATTATGTGTCTGAGACCGGATTTGAACTCAGGTCCTTCTGATTCCAGGGTTGGTGCTCTATCCACTGTGCCACTTAGCTGCCCCTTGTCAAAGTAATTTTATATTAAAATATAAATGATTCCATTACATAGGAATATAGATACATAGAAATAGGATATTAGGACATGATTATGAGGCACAGCAGATAGAGTGCTGGACCTGGAATCAGGAAGACCTGAGTTTAAATTTGGCCTCAGAGACTTGATAGCTGTGTAACCATGGGCAGATCATTTAATTAACCCTGCTTGTCTCAGTTTCTTCATCTGTAAAATGAACTGGAAAAGGAAATAGCAAACTACCCCAGTATCTTTGCCAAGAAAATTCCACATGGCGTCACAAAGAGTTAGACATGACTAAAACAACAACAAAAAATGACTTCAAAGTGTTTAAGTTATTAATTAAAATAAAATGGAAGAATTATATAAATGAATTCAATTCAACTACTACTTATTAAGACCCTGTAAGAAAATTAAATAAATTCATTCAATTGAAGAAATATCTATTATATATGCAAAAACATTGTCAGGTGTCAGGGATACAAGGACAGAAGGGAAATAGGGCCTGCCCTCAGAGAACTTATACCAGCCTGGGGGAATACAACATGGAAAGAAGTAAGTAATAAAATCTTAGGATCATAAGGTCATAGATTTAGAGCTAATTTAATCTCTTCATTTTATACTTAAGGAAGTTGAGCACCAGTGAGTTAAAGTGACATGCCTATGGTCACATAAGTAGTAAATTACAGTTGAAGCGAAATGTGAATCCGTATCCTTTGATTTCAAAATCATTCTACTTTTCCAATGTACCACAAATGTTTAAATCACAATATAAACATAGGTTATAATAAGGATGCTGGTAGTGATAAAGCAACAATAAATATAAAAGAGGTAAAACTCAAAATTAGATTATATGAGATTAATTCTGTCCTCGTTTTGTTTTTTATACTCATAGCCCACATTTATAGAGAGTTTTTGAGGTACTTTTCATATATCACCCCATTTGATTCACCCAATGTAGAACTTATTACTAGCCCTATTTTACAGATGAGGAATCTGTGACTCAGAGTATCTAAGTCACTTTTCCATGGCCACACCTAGTAAGTATCTTAATCACAAATCAAACTCAGGTCTTTTTGACTCCAAGTCCATTGGTTTTGTGTACTGTCCTGCACTCCCTCATGTTATATGGCTATATCATGGATAAGACAATTTTTAATTTTATGAATTCCAATAAATTAGTATCATATTCCATAAACTGGCTTTCAGGTAAGAAATTCTGAGAAGTGTCATGTTCTAAAGAATTAACTGATTTCATAGTAGGAATACTTAAGAACTTGTTTTCAGTTCTTTCATCTAATTGCTTGAATTTTTCACACCTTAATCTCTATTTAATCAGAAACTGATCTACTGTCATCTAATTATTTCTGAAAGGAACATAATCTACACTAAGGTAGTTGAATTCAATTAATGTCACTTTCATCCTCAAACAACATTGCACTAGACTGCATAGTCAGCAAATAAATAAAAGATATGGATTGTACATACTCATATCTTAAACACAATATAAAATCAATTTTTACATACAGAAGTATAGCCAGAGGCCTGAAGAACAGGCAGGTTTTGAAATATCAAGAGTGATGCTTGAAAATAAATAAACATTTACATCATAATTAAGGTTAAATATTACTGTAAAGTTTGTGGTTACAGATAGCTACTCATTTGGGGAAGACTATGGTAATAGTTAATTTTTAAAAGATTTTGAATTTATAATAAAATGGTTCTTGGCAAAGTGAATTGTAGAGTGTTTCTCAATAGTACCAGAATATCAAGTGGGTGGCATATACTCCATTGAGCAATGTAGGAGGTAGGAGGGAATCGTGAAAAGTCGCTTATGTGATGGATTCCAATCCAAATCATTGCTTCAGGCAGCTCAACAGAAATATATGATGAGTTACTGTCATGTCATTAATCTAGGTTTGAGACAGAGTAAAATGAGAATCAAAGACTCTCCAGTTTGGGGTAGGGGGTGTAATTTAGTCTACTCTACCTGGATAGGTAAAAACACTTTTTTAGAATGGTCTCTGCTTTGTAGTGACATTTCTGGAGGAATTGGAGGAAAAATGTTTTTGTTTCTATTTTTGTTCACTTCTGCACTAGCAATGATTAATTGAAAATTCCACATTCTAGCAATATATAGAATATTGAATATCTGATACACTTATCCAGAATTTCTATTTGGAACTCATTAAGAACATAATAGAGATTATTTAAGTGCTAAGTCCCTTGTGGTTTCAAAAGACACTGAAATCAAACTATCATTCTGGATTGTAAGTACATGAGAAAATAACATTTCTAAAGTAGAGTTTCTGCATCTGTAAAATAGTGATATTATTTGCATTACCAAAATAGAGAGTCATTGTGAAGGAAGTGCTTTGCAAACCTTCAAGCACTATATAAAAGTGAATAACAACACATAGTCATATTAATACATAAACATTTTCTGCAATGTATATTTACTCTTTATTTTGTTTACATCCTCTTGATAACTACAATCATGTGACCCTCCACCATAACCAATACTAGTTTACTCATGCATCTCAAGCTTTCATTATCACTCTACCAGGGCCTTTTTTTGACTAGGCAAAAGAGGCCATTCTTTGCCTCATTTCTTACCTAGCTTTAATCACTGTAATCTCAGACAAACTAAGACCTGGGAAAGACCTTAGCTTAAAAAGGCCGAGGTCTCCTACTGCACCTGGGGCCATCTCCAATTATCCTGATCTATATCTTGCCACTGGACCCAGATGGCTCTGGAGGAGAGAGTGAGGCTGGTGACTTTTCACAGCCCTGCCTCACTTAAGTCCAATTTTCTTGCAAGTCATAACATCACCTTCCTGATGTCATTGGTCCTCTTCTATAACAAAGGATGAACAACAACAACCATAACCAGTACCTGTCTTTTCACCTAAACCCTACAGGGCAAGGTGGTGGGCCTTTAGTCAAGCTATCTTCTACAAGAAACATTTCCTTCTTCCCACAACTCTGATCAACTGAAATTGCCCTACAGGAAATTACAGCTAGCTATGGCTTTGCACCACTACAAAATCTTTGAAATCAAATGAGATATTATTTGTCAAGTGCTTAGTAGAGTGTCTGACACATAAAGTTCCTTCTCTTTCCTTCCTCCTTTTTTTGTGATAATCATCTCCATATACATCTAGAACATCCTTGATGAAAAGGGAACAAGAAGGTTCACAAATGATAATTTCATCAAAGACCCCATTTTTAGCATAACAAAAATGATTGAGTTATAGGGAACATGATACATGACTGTGATTATTGTTTGTTGACTGTAAAAAAAAAAAAGTATTTCTTTTAGTAGAGCAAAATAGCACATGCATCTCCTCTAGGAGTCAATCAATCAATCAGTGAACATTTATTAACTACCTACTATGTGCCAGGCACTGTGCTAAGTGTTCATGTCAATAAGGTCTCATTTATGTGAAAGTTATAAAACTTTGCTTGAAAGATATAACAGAAGTTACTTTTGTTCAACAACACTCATTCCCAATATCAAATAAGAAAAGAAACAGGTTGATATATACTTGCCAAAGCAATATGGCACTGTTGTCATGAAGGATGTCAAACACAGAGTCCAGAGGAAAGAAGATTCCCTATAGATGGTGAGGTCTTACAGATGCCTCTGTTTGTGGATCACGTTATGTGGAAAGTGTCACACACTTTAACACTGCAGAGTTTTCTAAATAAGAACTACAATTACTAAAAAGTTTGGCCTTACTATCCATATAGGTGGGAAAAAAAACATGTATATGAAGATCTATTGTCTAGACAACCAATAAAGATGGTCCATTAGTACACATATCTTAGGTACCACACATGGAAGATGTACTTAGCCCTAAATAGAATAGAAGGAGGAAGTGGGGCTTGGTTGCCTTTGGCAAATTTCATGATGCTTTTAATAATCCCTAGCTTCCCCATGCAATTGAAGAAGGCCCAAATTATTAACATTGATATTCTTCTAGTGATATCATACATCTTTGGGTGATAAAGATTTAAATTGTAATTTGCCAAAAGGGCAATCAAGACATTCAGAGTCAGCATGCATAGGGTGACATTTATTACCAATGAAAAATGCTACAAGCAAGTTGGCATGAAAGCTATTATATTAGGGATATATAATGGTTAAAGGGGTGGGCCAATAGAGAGAGGATAACCAATCCGTAATCCTCATCTTTCATTATGTAACATAATTAGAACTAGAGAAAGTCCTGTTCCTTGTGAGGTAGATCCCTTGTAGATAATTTTTGGAATACACGGATGTGACTCATATAGGATAAGAAGGTAAGGAAGGGTTGTGATCTCCAAAAACAGAGACTATATGCACAATTTTTTAAGGAACTTTTTTTTTTTTCATTTCTAGGAAACTCCATGCTTATTTTCCATGCTTCTGTACACCAAATGATTAGTAAACTTGAATTTTTTTTAATGTTGGACTCAGATTTAGGAGACATGATGTCTGACTTCTCAATTCTACCTTTGATACTTATTAGCTGTGTGACTAGAGACAAGTTACTTAACATCTCTGAATCTCTCTGTCCTCATTTATAAGATTTATAAAATTATAAGTACAGAATTTACCTCAGAGGGGTGTTGTAAGGACTGAGAAAAACAATATGCATTGAAAATCTTGAAGCACTCTAAATAGGTCAACTATTACTATTATACCATCTATCATCGGGTTTTTGATTTGGTTGCCCGACTACCTACCATAGAATTCTCTTAGAATAGCACTGTTCACTTAGTGGGATATAGACTTAAGGAGAGAATCCACTTATGATGTGTACTTCCTGAAGTTGGCAGAGTGCTTTCACCATTACAATTCCACAAAATGCAAACTCAAGTTCTGGGAGGGCATCACATGGCAAGAAGTAGCATCCAGGTCCATAGTTATACATGCACAATGGATTAAGAAAGGGGCATTGCTAGCATGCCAAAACCATTTGAGAAAACTGACCAATTAATCTTAGGCATTGAGAAGTTGAATGAGGCCAACACTGAACTAAACGATAATTCTTGCTCCCGCTCAAGTAGGCTCTCCTGATCCACTCTGCTGCCTAAACTTGGGATAAGTTTTACACATCCTTCCCCACTTTGAATGATTATTGGACTGGTTAACCCATGAATGTCTTGATTGATGCAACATAGTAGAATGGTCTACCAAATTATAATTTGAACCACACATTCTTTCAAAAGCAGGGTTTGCCTCTAGCCATTAGAATATGTCAACTCCATTCCTGAAGGGGACTGAGGATACAAAATTATGGGAAGAGAGGAGCAATTGGTTGCTGACCTCAAGAGGGTTATCTAATGAAACAAACAAACAAAAAAAATCAGAACAATTTGAAGAAACTGTATAAAATAAATGCAAATAGATTTTAGCTGAACAGGGTTGCATAAATGCTGAAGTGAACAAAACCAAGTAAGACAGCTTCTCATGTTTTTTGAAGAACCAATTGTATTTGCAAATGGAAGAAACTTATTTTCCTTTACTCATGACCAGAGGACATCAACATGTCCCATTTTCTCATTATATATGTGCATGAGCAGGGCTGAGGGTAGGGAGAGGAAGAAAAAAGAATGCTTCTTCCCCTAATATTTTCCCACAAACTTCTTTCCATGGATCAGAGATTTGGATTTGATATTACTGAGTGACTTTATGGAGTCAAATGCACATGATAAAGAGTCAGCAATAAACCTAGCCTTCGAATCAAAATAATTTGATCTGCTTTGTAACTTTTAAAATTTACATCTAATAATGAAACCAAGTATTCATTTTCAAATTCCTCATGGGCCATTGATAATCTTGTTTTTGAGAAAAAGAACGCATCTAACTGTATTTCAGATCAGTTTCATCCTCATCACGAATATTTTACTTCTAATTTAGTAGGCATTCCTTGTCTAGAAGCATGAACAACTGAAAAATTTTTATAAATAGTAGATTGATTGCATATCAGTATCAACACCTACAACGAAGAGCCAAAACTTGATTTTAAAATCTTAGCAAAAATTGTAGCATTTAAAAAAGTTAACATCTATGTTGCATTTGATTACTTTGAGACAAGAGAGTATTAAACATTTGCTAATGTTACCACTGTTCATCAGATTCTCTGGTTCTCTTTCTCCTCTAGAAATTTAATAAATATATAACTGAGTGGGAGTGGGTTGAATGTGCAGAGCTGAGTCATATGGATCAAACCTTTGTTTTCCTCTGGATTTATTGTAGATTTTCTTTTTAAATTTCCACCTTTTATTTATTTATTTTGTTTTAATGTTTCATCTATTCTTTCTTAATCCTTAATCCTTTCATCCTTAATTCTTTCTAATATGTTAAAAGGTATACCAGTCTCTCTAAAGCCCTTTTACTTACTTTTTAAGTAAGAAGACAAGTTAAAAATTGAAGCATATATAATTAGTGACTACCGCAGGCAGGAACACTTGCATAGAACAGACCCTACATGTCAGTGTCAAAGCAGTGGATATCTTTATGGCCACAAATTTCCTGGGTAGTAAGATGGACGATAGCCCTTTGTGTCAGTCTTCTATAATCTCACTCAATAAACTAACAAGGAAAATCCCTGTTTCATTCCTTCTTCCTGTTGTTTCTGGGTGGAAGTTGCTCCTGAGAAGTATGTATTTATCCTCCTTCCCTTTTGTTCAATTGTTCAGTCCTGTCTGACTCTTCTTGAGTCTATGGACAGACCACACTGTCCATGGGATTTTCTTGGCAAAGATGCTGAAGTGGTTTGTCATTTCCTTCTCCAGTGGCTTAAGAGAAGCTGAGGTTAAGTGACCTACCCAGGGTAACACAACCCGTAAGCATCTAAAGTCAGATTTGAACTCAGGTTTTCCTGACTCCAGGACCAGTGCTCTACCCACTGACCCATCTAGCTGCCCTACCCTCCACCTCCAGCTTTTCCTCACTACCACCACTTAATTCTCTCATGTGCTATGGTGCTATAATAAAATATTAAGAACTACCTTTTAGTAGTTGTATAACTTTTTAAAGTATGAAATAAGAAATCTGGTCAGTAATTGGTGGATTTGATGAGCCTTGGCAGGCTGTCTTCATTTCTTAGACATTGGATTCAGAACATCTATCTGATCAAATAGATCAAGTACACATATACATATCTATCCTTCTCAAATGAGTCTACCATTTTTCTTCTTCTTGGATATGATGACTCAACAATTTGTACACAGAGTGCACCCCCCCCAGTCTCATTCCTTTCTAGTTTACTCAATTTACATAGCATCCAGATGGTAACAAAAAACACGTTATTCACCTACCACCTTGCCTACTTCCAATCTTTGCATGAAATGAAAATAGTTGTACAAATGTAACATTAGTGGCTGCGGATGTCACTTTGGAAAATGCGAAGACGTTCAGCTAGTACTCAACACTTTTCAGCATTCTTGCTTCCCTGCCCCCTTTGTCTCTGGAGATTTAATCTGCCACACTCTGTTACAATAATTAGCTCTATTTAAAATCTAGGGCAAAGAGTCTTAACCTAAGGTCCATGAACTTTTAAAAAATATATTTTGAGAGCTCTATTTTAGTGGAATGGGTTTCAATTTTCATCTTAATGTAATTGTTTGCATTTAAGTCATTGTTCTGAAAAGGGTTCCAAAGGCTCTACCAGGCTGCTAAAGAGGTCCAAAGGACTAAAAACAAAAATAAAAACAAAAACAAAAACAAAACTAAAAAAAAAGTTAAGAACTCATGACTTAGTGATGATATTGTGGCTTCTCAGGTTTATTTGATCTTCTCCTCAGCAACTTTATGAAGTTCATATTAAGTGAACAGTTAGGAATACAATCACTATATCTTAGAGCCCTCTGTTAAGAAAATTATTAAGAAACAGAGGTTTGGTTCTGTGTCCTAATTTAAATTTATTTTCTATATTTAGCTAACCACTGCCATTCCTAACACTGATGCAAAGTTCTGGCCACCAAAACCATTTGGGTAAAGAACCAAGCAGAATATATTACAGTGTCACTTAATGGATTGAAATGTGGAGGCACAATTGGAAAAAGAACAGAAATTTTCTTGAAACTTGATTTAGCCCTTAAAGAAGATTGTAAAACTGGTACCTTTAGCCCAAGTCTTTTCTCTTAGATTCTTTTAGGGGCCTATGGCATTTTCTCTCCCAGATTTTTTTCTAGTACTCAGCTCTCGAAATTGGTTCCTTTTTTTTTCTTTCCTTCTTTCTTTCCTTTCTTCCTTCCTTCCTTCCTTCCTTCCTTCCTTCCTTCCTTCCTTCCTTCCTTCCTTCCTTCCTTCCTTCCTTCCTTCCTTCCTTCCTTCCTTCCTTCCTTCTTTCTTCTCTTGCTTCCTCCCTCCTTCCTTCTTTCTCCCCTTACTCTCTTCCCTCCTTCCCTCCCTGTCTCCCTCACCACTCTGTTTCTCTTCTTTTCTCCTTCTCATTCCCCGCCCCCCCCCACCCCTGTCTTTGTATGTACCTTTAAGAGCTACCAGGAATGTTTCAAATCTACCTCCTGGCCCAAAGATTGTGATAATCAGAAATTGTTCTCAGGGCTGAAAGGGAATGTTTGTCTCTCTGAACTACAAATTCAAGGTTGCCTACCATTTTCAAACCCGTCTAACACACATATTAATTGCTATGTTTAAACATTACTATATTCTTCTTTATTTTTGTCTCAAACACATTATTCAATTACCATCTTATTGACAAAGACTTGTAGTAAGGGACAGCAGTATATTATATCTGTTTCATACTACATCTCTCAATTTCTTTACACTGTTTTTATGTCTTGCTATATAGGAAAATGGAAATAGGGATAACTAAGCTGCTTTCCTTTCTTTACATAATTATATAGCCATATCTATATTGCGTAAGGACAGTATTAATTACTTTTGTCTCATCCCATACTTTCTGAAATATATACTTTCTTTAGCACCTTTGTTTTAGAAAGCCCATAGGGGCCCCACCCCACCCCACGATCAGCCATGTTTCTAATATCCTTAAGGCACAATGATTGTCTTTTGGGGTTGAGTTAATTTAAAATTATAGTTTCAAACTACATAATATTGGTTTAGGTAGTATTTGATATTTGGGTTTGATTACTTTAAAACTAATTTGCTTTTAAAATGCTGCTGACACCCCTGAAATCTATATATTTAAGTTTGTTAGGCAGTATATGCAAGATAGAAATGGGTGAGCCTGTGCCAGATAGGTTTAGGAATGAAAACTAGTAAAGATAATTAGGTAGACTCTGCACAAGGACATTGTCAAGATCAAAACCATTAGAAGCATGGATAAATCTCAAGAATCCAGATTTCTGAGTCTGGTACCAATGCCAGATTCCAAATTTCCAAGCTGAGGTCAGAAGCAAAGGCAAAGATCATAGGAGGATAAATTGTGGAATTAATGCAATCTAGGTAGCTAATTTTGAAATCAAACAAGGCTTATAGGTTTCTATATGGATTTCCATCCTACATATACTGCTGGATAAACTTAAATATATAGATTTCAGTGGTGTAGCAGCATGATTTTACTGCAAATTAGTTTGAAATTAATCAAATCCTACTTAAACTAAACAAAGCAACCCTAAAAAAAAACTCTTTTTTTCTCATAGGAACGGCTATTTACTGGCCAAATATAAGAGAGGTGAGAATACAGATGCTGGAATAAAGGTATATAACATATCCTATCTTATGTAGGTCTGAGTTTGCTGATCTAGTTGTTTAGAGGTTGTTCATTTCATCCCATGAGCTAATTACATTTGCAATTTGGAAAGTAGTCATGAGATAAACTGGGGCACCAGATAAATGACCACATAATCAGAAGAGAAAGTCTTTCTATAGACAAAGAGATCTGAGTTGAAAAACAATATAGGGGCAACTAGGTGGCACAGTGGATAGAGCACCAACCCTGAAGTCAGGAGGACCTGAGTTCAAATCTGGCCTCGGACCAAACACTTGACACTTACTAGCTGTGTGACCCTGGGCAGGTCACTTGACCCTAATTGCCTAAAAAAAAAAAAAAATTTAAAAAATTTAAAAAAAAGAAAATTACTCAAAAAACATTATAGTACTATACTTGATTCTACTCAATTAGACCTTTTGCAAAAACAAAAACAATCTCAAAAGTTTTCAGCAAATGAGGTAATGTATCTAATGTGCTTTGCAAAACCTAGATTATTAGCCTTTTAAATGAAGAACTTTCTAATCTCTGAGGTACAAGGGATTACAGAGAAGAGGTTCTATCCTAAAACTTGACCTGGGATTAAGTGAATGCAATCTCAAGTAAACAGCAATTACAGCCAGAAGGAAACGAAAGTTCCAAGTTCCATTTATACCTAAACTAACCAAAGGACTATATCCAATGCCTATGCAAGTGAAAGGTAAGGTTAACAGAAAGTTTCTCTTTAAAGTGAAATAAAGAAACAGGCTAGATTAGTGATCATTAACACTTGAAGTTTAGGACAAACACACTAAATTTTACCTACATGTTTATTTTAATATTGTTATAAAATGTTATAAGTCAGCATGGAAGCAATAATTAGTTATTAATGTTTATGGTTATTTTAGTATAACAAGGGCTTGCAGTCCATACTGCTATTTACCTAATAATCCTAGGTTCTATTTTTTTTTGCCCCTTTTCCCTCCCAGTGGAAACTCCTTACATCTTCTTATAACCATCTATATTAACAAATCACTTAGATATCTTTTCAGTTGTAAAGAATGAAAACAATTTATTTAAAATAATAATTTTGCAATAGGAAGCAACTTATATCAAGAGTAATAACTTCCTATTTTCCAAGGAAAATGCCTCAACTACTCCCAGACATTTCAAGGATGGAATTCAAGCTCTCTCTATGCCTGGTTTAGTTCCATACAATAGGAAGGAGAGAAAACAGACATATACTTCTACCTTCCAAATTAGAGGGAAAGGGAGATTTCTTGTTCCCTTCTTACTTTTCTTAGACAGGTTAGGTTATACCACAAGCTGAGCACTCCAAGCTGCTTTCATTATTTCTAGTGAAACAGTTAGCGAAATAACCCTCTGGTGCACTGCTAACTGCTCAGTCAAGGCATAGTTCTTTTATTGAGGATCATATATCTATATAGGAAAGGCTCACCACAGATATCAAGTCTAGGTACAGCACAGCAAGAATCTCTCAGTTAACTGAACAAAACACAATAATCCTGGGGAAACAGGAGCAAATGATAGACAGCATAGTGTGAAGAGCACAAGATATAGAAAGTTGGGAGATTAATTAATTTATATAGATGCCTGCAAATTTAATGGAAACATTCAGAGCCAACCCACAGAGGTTTAGCAGCTCTGTCGGGGCCTTCAGAATATTCAGAGAATAGGTTAAGTATAAATAACTATTGGAGCCTATCACGTTTTAAAAGCAAGATTGTTTTTTTTTTTCATTTTTCTGTCTAGAAGGAGAAATTCTTCCTGTTATTCTCTACAACAATGTTTAAGTGACTGATTGTTCCCTAGATCAATGCCAGAGTTCTAGGAGTACAAGAAGTATTAAACCTAGTATTCAGATAGGCATAAAATCTTTTCCCCCATGGCTTCCATTTACGGCCTATTTGATTTGACTTCATTCATTGCTTATATTAGGGTTCAGCTCATATCTGCACATCAATGCAGACTGGTATACATGGTAGACCCAGGCCCTGTGTTACAGATTTCGATAATGGCAAAAATTTCAAGAAGGAAAGATGTTTTGCTTAAAATTGTGTAAAGGCTATTATGGTTAGATATATTGGTGCAAGTTGTGGCCAAGTGATTTTTGGATGTAACTAGAAACCTAGTTGGCTGAATTAGAGAATGGGATGTGTCATATAAGGATTAGATGAAGAAATTGGAAGGAATGGGGAACCTGTGGCCTCCAGGCCATACATGGCCCTCTAGGTCCTCAAGTACAGCCCTTTGACTGAATCCAAACTTCACAGAACAAATCACCTTAGTAAAAGAATTTGTTCTGTAAAACTTGGACTTATACATATAGCATAGCAGATGGAGTGCTGCTCTGGGAATCAGGAAGACCTAGGTTCAAATCTTAATTCTAACACATCTTTAAATAGGATGCCTATTAACCCAAACTCATTTCTAACTTGTGGAATTTCATTCAATACTTCTCAGAAATTGATGGTATTTAATAATGTGAAAATAATTCAAGCAGTACAGGTAGAGAAACATAATACTGCAGTACAGATATTTGCACATAGAAGTCACTGGCTCAAAAGCTAGCTCTAAAAATGAATAACTAGCTTTATGCTAAATAATAACAAATAGTTCTATGTTAAAGTATATATCAGGTAATCAAAGCCTGTATTCTTCTTCGAAAAGCAAAGGAAACCAACACACATCAATAATTACCATTGTTGGACTTCTTGACCAGTTGCCAAGTCTTATTAATTCTATTTCTCATTTTCTCTACTCACATAGCTATCACACTAAAGCACAGGTCTTACTATGTCACTCCCCTTCTTATGAAGTCCCAGTGGCTCCCTTTTATTGTTTGTATAAAATGTAAAACAAAATAAAACAAAAAACAACAGCAACAACAATAAAAAAAAAACAAAAACATAAACACAAAACCACAAAAAAACCCCTCTCTTTTTTTAAGGCCTTTTATAATCTGGATATTGCCTACCTTTGCAGGAGTATGGCAAGTCATATTCCCTCATGATTTCTATGTTACTTCAAAACTACCCTTCTTTATGTTTTCCCCACATGACATTTCATCTCCCATTGCCATGTCTTTGAAGAGGTATCCCCATGCTTGGCACTCATGCACCAATACCTCAACCTCATAGAATTCCTTGTATCCTACAAAGAAAGCTCAGTTCAAGAGCCACCTCTAATATGAAACCCTTCCTGATCTCTTAAGTTGCTGGTACTCTTCCCCAGAAATTACTTTGAATGTTTTTTTTTTAATTCAGTTTTCAAAGGCTATGCTGTTTCATCCTGGAGGGCAGGAATCATATCATATTTTGGGGGATAATAACACCACCTACTTGCCAGGGCTGTTGGAAGGATCAAATGAGATAACATTTAAAGTCCTTTATAAACCCTAAAAAGTAATAGAAATGTGAGCTGTTATTGTTGTTATTATTATTAAACTTATTAATTATAGTCTTCCTATCCCTCTTTCCTCATAAAGTGCTTGTCACATAGATGATATTTAATAAATACTACTGGAAGAAATAATTCACAATTGTTTTTCAGAAAGCTTGGGCAAATTACAGCATTACAGATGCAATTAATATTATAAACAGATCATTTGTGTTCTACTCTTCCTGTACTATCTCCAGTAATGACTATTTCTGCCCTTTTTATCTTTACCAATTTGTGGTATATGAGGTTAAGGCCTAAGAGCTATTTTACTTAGAATTTCCATTATTAAGAGTAATTTTGAACAATTTTTCATGTAGTTATTAATAGTCTACAATTCTTTTGGAAACTTTTTTAGATTCAAAGATTCCTTGGAAGTTCCAAATTTTTCAAAGTAGGCCCTGTAACAATAGCTTAGATATTATAATTATGGTAGGAGGGAAATCAAAAGCAAGGACCCTTTGTATAGTGAATATTGTTCCAATGTTCTCAGAAAAACCATGGAATAGAATGAAGTTAAATGCTTCTCAAATGGTCTATACATGGTAAGAATATAATATTGAAAGTGTAAAGCTAACTGAATAAAATATTTTAATGGGGCTTGAGTTTACTGCTATTCACTTTTATTGGTAGGTTTGTCACATAAGATGCATGATACTACAGTAATATCAATTCATTGTTTCAATTTCTGTTCAGAAAATTTACCTAGTGGGCTATTCATAGATTTGTTCCAATTCACTCACACACCTGGAAGTTGTGACCATTCCTAAGGCTACTCTATGTTATTTTTCAATATGAGTAAAATGAATGTTATTAGAAGTCATATTATTAGAAGTAATATGTATTAAAAGAGTAATATCTTTGACTTAACTAAAGTGAACACATAAATAAAATATGGATGTATTATATATCATAAAATATATCTGAGGGTTGTCCTGAGAATGAAATAAACTAATAAAATATTATGTAAATGCTAGTTACCATTATCATATGTTATATGTCTATAATTATTAGTCGCCATATGTCATAGTAACTAAAGAGCTATCCTCTAAACCAGCTAAGTTCAAGTGTCATCTCAAACACATACTGTCTGTGTAACCTTGGAAATGTAATTTAACTTCTCAGTACACTAGACAACTTTTAGAATATAAGTAATAGAGAAAGTATGGACTTCCATTGATAGAGGAAGTTTCCTTACCCAAGAGCCCTTTACAAAAATGAAATCACAGGTCCAGTCCATACTCACATACACACATATGCATATGTTGGTGTATATGTAATATGTATGTACACACATACATACTGTATTTTGTGTATAGACCTCATGCCGTAAACAAGAATTTGTTACATGACCATTATTTTCTAGGCAGTCTGCTAAGTCCTAAAACAACAAAGTCAGATGAAAAAACAACAAAAACAACAAACCAGGCCTTGCCTTTGAAAGATGTACATTTTAATCAACTTAAGAATGTATTAATGTTAGAAGACTCCCAGTCCTGAAGTTCCCTTCATCTATGCAGATCAACAATTTGCTTGTTTTAGGACGTGGCACCAGCACTGATAAGTTAATTGATTTACCCACACTGCTAAAGTTAGAATGTGTCAAAGGCAACACTTGAACTCAGGTCTTACTGACTTCAAGGCTTGTCTTTTATGCATGTCCTTTATCTACATTGTCATATTAATAAAATTTAAAACAATGTTCTCCAATATAATTTATATACAAGGTGCAATAACTTCTATAAATAGGAGATAAGACATAAAACCACATTTGTTTTCATTATAAACAAGATGTCATTCATCCTTAATTTAAAAAAAAATCAGGCTAATATAAGAGTGCATATTGAAAAGCAAATACAAAATTTGGTCACAGAACAGCAAACTTACTGAAAATATTTTTAAATCACAGACTGAAATAGTCCCCAGCAGGTGTTTCATTTCAGGCCTTGTTAATTTGAAGACTACATGATAATGAGGGCAAGTACTTTAAAAAATAATTTTAGCAGGATCGATCTTCAAACATGATTCCAAAAAAGAAACAGAGATATAAACTCCAGCTAGAATTATGGAAAACTTTCTAAACCACTCTTTTTCCTACCTCAGAAAGATACGAAAAACTACAACTTAATTCCTTGAGACTTAGTAAAACATTATATGCATTTATTCTAGAATATTACTTATAGTATAGGTCAGAAGAGAGAGATCCAGCAAGGATGACTTTTTAATTTACATAAATAATGCACACTTTGTTTTCTTAAGTTGACTTCCTTGGAAATGAAAAAAAAAGTCTACATTCTTGTTCAATTGCTTTTATCCTGCAATCCTTGGTCAAGTTGTTTATGTGATTTCTACATAAACATCTAGATGTCATTTTCTGTTCCACCAATTATTCAATTTAATAATACTAAAAACACTAATATCCATAAAATCAGTCAAATCATTGTTTAAATTGACCAACATTTTCAATCAAAAGATTTAATCAGAACATAAACTTTCTTTCCTGTAACATGGGTATGATTTCTACCATACTTTAATTCCACATTCAATAAACATTAAACATTACTTAAATAAATTTTGGGGTAGTTAGGTGACACAGTGGATAGAGGACCAGGACTGGAGGGTCCTCAGACACTTATTAGCTGTATCATCCTGGCCAAGTCACTTAACTTCTGTTTGCTTCGGTTTCCTCATCTGTCAAATGAGGATAATAAAAGTACCTAACTCTTAGAGTTGTTGTGAGGATCAAATGAGATGGTATTTGTAAACTGCTTGCACCCCAAGGAGCTCAAATTCCCATCCAATTTTATCTCATTTATTTTGACAACATTCCTTCCAGATAGGTTGGGAATAGCTATCATTCCCATTTTAAAGATGAGGGACACTGAGGTTTAGTGATGGCCCATGATTGCTACAAATAAGGAGCAGAGATAAAGTCAAACTTTGGCATTAAAAAAAAAGGGGGCAGCTAGGTGGTGCAGTGGATAGGGCACCAGCCCTGGATTCAGGAGGACCTGAGTTCAAATCCAACCTCAGACACATAACACTTACTAGCTGTGTGACCCTGGGCAAGTCACTTAACTCCCATTGCCCAACCAAAAAAAGAAAACAAAAACAAAACAAACAAAAAAAAAAGTTTGAGCACAGTATCTTTTCCATTTGATGAGAAATAGATGAATGGAAAGTTATGACTAAATTAGTTTACAAATGTGTTTACTTTTAAGAGAGAGAAAAGTTTAACTTTACATACTTGATGATAATTAACAAGATCCTTGATAGCTCTCCCATTGGACACGAATTCACAAAGGAAACTACCTAAGAGGGAAATAGTGATAGCCAATATTAATTAAATGTGCCATCTTCCTCTTCTAGGTTAATTAACATAACTAGAGGGAAATCCAAGAGAACTGAAGGACTGAATAAGATACATGGAAAGTTTAATGGAAGAAGAAAATGAGTAATTTGAGGTCCTTTAAAGTTTTCTTATTTTGAATTGAAAAGCACAAATGAATTATCACTTAGGCTTAAAGGTCTCTATTCTGATTTGAGAAAGGCACAAAGATTGTTGTTGACTGGCAAGATATCACTTACAGTAAGAATTAAGCAAAGGAATCAGGGGAAGTTTTTCTTTAGTGTCTACTTAGAATGCTAGACTATAACTATCATAAAAATCCCAAAGGGGTTAAGTTACTGAAAGTATTGGAAAGATTTTGCTTTGGATTTATCACTTTCCTACAGCATGGACCCTGAGGATGGCAATATGACAAGGTGCTGGCCCACTTATAGAGTTACTGTACTGATAATGTGTTTTTGCTGCAGGAGAAATTATTATTGCATAGAGTTTTTAATGGGCTTGCTGCACAAAACTACCAGATACTGTGCTTTAATCTAGGTCCTTCCTCAAAGCGGGGAATTTCCTCAGACTGATCAAGAGTTCTACTGAGTCTCTGGGCCTTGATGCACAAAGGAACTGGATCAGGGAATCAAATTACATTTACCTTTGTTATGTGTAATGTATGGTTGCCTAGAAAGCTAATTTAATCTTAGATTGCTTTAAGAGACACAGAGTGTCTAGCCCTAGGGAGGTGACAGTTCCAAGGTCAGATGAGACGATGCCTTTGTCAGACAACTGCAAAAATGTTATTTAAGGATAGTTTAAGGATAAAATAAAAAGCTGAAGGTTTAGAGGAAGGAAGGAAAGAAGGAAGGAAAGAAGGAGGGAAGGAAAGAAGGAAAGGGAGGGAGCATTTATTAAGCACCTACTGTGTACCAGCACTGTTCTAAAGGTTTTTCAAATATCATCTCATTTTATGTTCACAACAATTCTGGATATTATTATTATCCCCCAGAAGAAGACAACAAAGTCAAAGCTCCTACATCCAAAATTTCCAAGAAAAATATGAATCAGTCCCAGGCCTTGGAAGAGCTCAAAAAGGGATTTTGAGAAGCAAGTAAGAGAAGTAGAGGAAAAACTGGGAAGAGAAATGAGAGTGATGCAAGAAAATCATGAAAAGCAAGTTAACAGCTTGCTAAAGGAGATCCAAAAAAATACTGAAGAAAATAATACCTTAAAAAATAGCCTAACCCAAATGGCAAAAGAGGTCCAAAAAGCCGATGAGGAGAAGAATGCCCTAAAAAGCAAAATTGGCCAAATGGAAAAGGAAGTCCAAAAGCTAACTGAAGAAAATACTTCCTTAAAAATTAGAATAGAGCAATTGGAACCTAGTGAATTTATGAGAAATCAAGACAATGTAAAACAAATCCCAAAGAATGAAAAATTAGAAAACAATGTGAAATATCTCATTGGAAAAACAACTGATCTGGAAAATAGATCCAGGAGAGAGAATTTAAAAATTATTGAACTATCTGAAAGCCATGATCAAAAAAAGAGCCTAGACATCATCTTTCAAGAAATGCTCAAGGAAAACTGCCCTGATATTTTAGAATCAGAGGGCAAAATAGAAATTAAAAGACTACACCAATCTCCTCCTGAAAGAGATCCCCAAAGGAAAAGTCCTAGGAATATTGTAGCCAAATTCCAGAGTTCCCAGGTCAAGGAGAAAATATTATAAGCAGCCAGAAAGAAACAATTCAAGTATTGTGGAAACACAATCAAGATTACACAAGATTTAGCTGCTTCTACATTAAGGGACCGCAGGGCATGGAATATAATATTCTGGAAGGAAAAGGAGATAGGACTACAACCAAGAATCACCTACCCAGAAAAACTGAGTATAATTCTTCAGGGGAAAAAATGGTCATTCAGTGAAATAGAGGACTTTCAAGCATTCTTGATGAAAAGACCAGAGCTGAATAGAAATTTTGACTTTCAAATACAAGACTCAAGTGGAACATGAAGAGGTAAACAGGAAAGAGAAATCATAAGAGACTTATTAAGTTGGACTGTTTACATTCCTTCATGGAAAGATGATATTTGTAACTCATAAGACCTTTGTTAGTACTAGGGTAGTTGGGAAAAAATTATATGTATGTATAGATAGATAGAGAGATAGATAGATAGATAGATAGATAGATAGATAGATAGATAGATAGATAGATAGATAGAGGGCACAGGGTGAGTTGAAGATGAAAGGGACATATCTAGAGAATAAAATTATGGGGTGAGAGAGGATTATACTAGGAGAAGGAGAAAGGGAAAGGTAGAACGGGGTAAATTATCTCACAAAAAAACAGAAAAGAAAAGGCTCTTACAGTGGAGGAGAACCAGGGGAAGGTGAGAGGAAATGAATCTTATTCTTATAGGATTTGACTTAAGGAGGGTATAACATACACACTCAATTGGGTATGGAAATCTGTCTTACCCTACAGGAAAATAGGAGGGGAAGGGGACAAGAGAGTAGGAGGATGATAGAGAGGAGGGCAGACTGGGAAAGGGGGGTAATCAGAAGCAAGTACTTCTGAGGAGGGACAGGGTCAAAAGAAAGAATAGAATAAATGGGGGGGCAGGATAGGATTAAGGGAAATAGAGTTAGTTTTTCACAGCATGTCTACTATGGAAGTGTTTTGCATCACTGCACGAGTATAGCCTATATTGAGTTGCTTGCCTTTTCAATAAGGGTGGGTGGGGAGGGAGGAAGGGAGAAAATTTGGAACCCAAAGTTTAAAAAATCATGTTTAAAAAAATGTTTTCACATGCAACTGGGAAATACAGGAAATGGGGTACAGAAATCTATCCTGCCCTACAGGAAAATAGAAGGGGAAGAGGTGGAGAGATACCAGGGATAGCAGACTACAGGAAGGGGTATTCAGAATGCATGCCATCTTGGGGTGGGGGGAGGGGTCAAATGGGGTGAAAATTTGGAACTCAAAATCTTGTGAAAGTAAATGTTGAAAACTAAAAATAAAAAAAATAAATTAAAATTTAAAAAAATAGGTGGTACAGTGGATAGTGCACTGGTCCTGGAGTCAGAAACACCTGAATTCTGAAATAATCTCAGACATTTCCTAGCTATGTGATGCTTGGCAAGTCACTTAAACTCTCTCTGCCTCATTTTTCTCAACTATAAAATAGAGATGATAATAGCACCTACCTCCCAGGGTTGTTGTGAACATAAAATAAGATATTTGTAAAGTGCTTAGCACAATGCCTGGGACACAGTAGGTGCTTAACAAATGTTTGTTCCCTCCTCTCTTACATGTTTGAGTGCCTCATAACTACTTGTAAGCTACTAATAGTGCACAGTGTCTATAGGAATGAGACTAGTGTCAGAGCATTTTGAGAGATAATTAGTTTAACACGTTCCTTAACTCAGATAGGCACAAATCTTTTAAAGGCATAAAGAAAAGAGTTTTAACATTTTATTGAATCACAGATTTAAAGATGTAAAAACATCAGAAGCCATCTAGCAAACATCTTCACACTACAGATTCAGAGATAGAGGCTAGGTAAGTAAGGCTAAGAGATTTTGCTAAGGTCACACAGGTAGTTAGAGGCAGACTTTGACCACAAGTACCCTGACTTCAGAGACAGGTTCTTTCCACTGTAACATGCTGCCTCCTTACTGTAGAAATATGAATATATAGTTAAACAAACTCCCATACTGAAACTATGTATGTATGTGTGTGTGTGTGTGTGTGTGTGTGTGTGTGTGTGTATAATCTTTGTTTAGTAGAACCCTTGAATTTCAAACTCTTAGTGACTTCCCATTTGGATTTCAAATCTCATTTCTTCTCTGGATCTGTAAATTCACATAACTTAGGCACACTTAACTGAAATACCCACAAATAGGTAATCATCCTGAAATCTATTTCCAGCATCTAAACAACTTTGCTAAATTTTCCTGGTAGTCTTGAGTTTTCCTCTTATATTATTTATTTTAAAATGTTACATTGTTGCTCTTTTCTGTTATACCTCAGTTATTTCTTTCACTGCCTACCTAACTGAATCCCTCCTTGTAACAAATAAGCACACACACACACACACACAAACACACACACTATATATATATATATATATATATATATATATATATATTTACATGCAGTAAAACCAACTAATGCAGCCATGACTTCCAAAAGTGTGTACTTCCTTATCTTTCTACTTAGAAGATCATAGGATCATAACATCATAAATTTAGAGCTGGAAGGGTTGTTGGTAATCATCCTGTCTAATGTCCTCATTTTACAGATAACTTTTAAGTAACTTGACAAAGCTTATACTACTAAGTGACTGTCAAGATACAAATCCAGAACTCAGGATGTTTCCTTATTGGTTCTCCAGGACCAAGCTTATTCATATGTCTTTCGACCACATCTTTATTGGGAACGGTTTTTGGTCTTATACGAAGCTTGACGGTATGGAAGAGTTCTGGGCATGTAATCAGGAAGACCTGAGTCTGGCCTCAGACACTTACTAGCTATGTGACCCTGGATGCGTCACTTAACCAATAACAACTTCATTTTATATGTGTGTTAATTCTTTATGTAGCCTGGATACCAGATTTTTATAAATTATTTAAATTATATAAATTATAATACAGATATAATATGAATTATAATTTATTTTATAAATTATTAATTTCCTTTATATCTTATATTCATTGATTTTGTGGTTTCAAAATTTTTTAATTTTATATATAATAGAAGTTATCTTTTCTCTTTCATGACCTTCTAGCTATTGTTTATTTACCTTTTTTTCCTTATTCCTATTTACATTTTTTTTTTGTAGTGGCAAATTCAGCCAAACTATGTGTTGGCAACCTGATAATAATTATTCAATTAGTCCAGTATTTTCAGTATTTATATTCCTAAACACCAACTAGTTAGAGAGCAGATTCTGGTTATTGAAAAACTAGTTGACATTATTCTCTCCTTATCCTATATATCCTTTCAGTAAAGGCTGCTTGATGCAATCATACACTAGCCCTCTCTAATGTTGTATTCAATTATAAGGATTCAAATAAGCTTTATTACCAGAATTTAGGGAATGTGTTAGAAATTAAAATCAAGAGAAACCAATATACAGTAAAAAAAAATCCATCAATGGAATTTTGTAAAAGAAATTATTTACCCTGAGAAGATCAATAAATTGGTGAAAGTAAATTTTCTCTTAAATACCATCAAGTAGTCTAGGCTACACTATCTAACATTCAATAAATATAAATTGTATCCGAATTAATTTTAGCACATATGTCAATCAAGGAAGCTTTTTGTCTGATCAATAAGAAGCATTGATAAAGGAGAGTTGGAAAATAAATAATTAAATATTAAGAGTCTATTAAGATATGTATTAGGTGGTGGGAATACAAAAGCAAAAATGATACTGCCCTTGCCTTCAAAGAGTTTATATTCTATAAGAGGATATTTAACATAAGTGAATCTTTTAACTAGAAGACTGATCGCTTGGGGGATAGGGTAGGTTTACATGTAGAAGATGGAATAAAAGATGAGAATTTGCCATTATTAGAACAGGCGGGCTTCAGTTTATAGCTCTGCTGCTTGCTAACTGTATGACCTTAGGCAAGTAACTTCATATCTTTGAGACTTAGTTTCCTCATCAGTCAAATGAGAGGGTTGAACTGGATGACTTCTGATGTATCTTCTCTTAATCTAGGACCTTATACTCTGTGCTTAATACTGTCCAAGGGAGAAAAGGTTTCCTGACAAGGTATGTGAGAATATCTGTCCTTTAAATGGACAAATTCCTATAAAGGAAGTATGTGAATCATATTCTTCTCAGCTTGTTGATTGTTGTTGTTCAGTCTTTTCAGTTGTGGCCAACTCTTCTTGATTTCATTTGGAGTTTTCTTGGCAAAAATACTGGAGTGGTTTGTCATTTCCTTCTCTAGCTCATTTTGCAGATGATGGATGGAGGCAAACAGGATTAAGTGACTTGCCCAGAGTCACACAACAAACAGGATTAAGTGACTTGCCCAGAGTCACACATCTAATCAATGTCTGAGGCCAGATTTCAACTCAGGAAGATGAGTCTTCCTGCCGTCAGACCTAGCAATCTATCCACTGTGGCACCTACCTGCTCTAGGCACGTGAGTATATCTGTCTTTTAAATGGATAAATTCCTATATGAGAAGTATGTGAATCACATTATTTATAGTTTTATGATACTATCCCTTGAAATCATTCAACTCCCTTTACTTTGACTGTATTTTCTAAGTAGAGTTTTTTTTTTGGTCTGGGAAAAATATAATGATTAGACAATAATTCTATAAATTAATCAACTGGCACTGTGACTTTTTAGATACTCTCATGAGTTTGGTTAATGTAATTCCATTGTCCAGAGGCTGACTGCCCAAGTGAGCTAATAAATCCAAGTCTAAACATGCAAAGTTGGAGACAAATATCTGCATCTGTGATGATCCTATGATTATCTAGCTGTTTGTGTTGATCCAAATAAGTATATCTAATTCCATACAGAGAAAGAAAAAAGAAGTGATATTGTCTCTCACATACTCTCTCTCTCTCTCCAAATTCAATTCAATTCAGTAAATATTTGCTGAGTACCTACCATGTGCAAAGCACTGAGCTGGGAACTATTTCATGTACTCCATTCCCAAAATGTCTCCCTCTTTTAGGGGGAATAAGAATGGCTGGGAGGTTTTTTTTTAGCTGATCTGTCTTCCCATGCCATAAAGGAGAGGTGGAATTGACTCTGTGAGAAGTAATAAGATCCATAGGGAAAAAAACTGCTTGACCTTACATGTATTTTATTTGTCACAATAAAAGCATTCTCACAATTAGGGACATCTTAGTAATGACTCTGGGACTGTCAGAATGAGAGCTGAGTGGAGAAAGTAGGGATTGGCTAGCAAATGCCATTTAGGAAAGAGGTGTAAAATATTTGATTAGGGTTCTCAGTCACCATTTAAACTAAATTTGCAATTAGGTGACCTTCACTTATTCAATATCTCACCATTCATTTTAATCAGATGTAGTTGTTTTCTGCTATGCTAGAAAAGAAGCTTCATTAAATTCTTAGTCACTATTTGCATGTGTGTCTTCATACATAAACCCAGATAAAATACTGCTGTAATAGAAGAAGAAATCCTCCCTTGCCCCAACATCCTGTTAATGAAATGGCCCAAGGTCAGTGGATGTTTGGTATGCAAAGCTAGTAATGCTATAGATAGCACTTCTGTGTTGTTATGATAAATTGTACAGTTGCCCATCTATGGGCATTCATTAGATAATAAAATGATACTTGGCCTTCACCTCTTTATTCCCTCTGCCATCTGCCTAGTCCACTGTGGAATCCTTTACCATGTTTTCCCCACCTTACTCTCTCTTTCTTCTAATCTATCCTGTATATGACTGATAGACTAAGCTGCCTTATGTGTTTGGTCATATCACTTCTATTCTCAACATCTTGCAATGACTGCTTATTGCCTACTGAATAAGATACTTTTTGGCTTGGGATTCAAGGCACTGCACAGTCTGGTACCACACTAACCTTTCTGCCTTACTATCAGATTTCCCCTACCCTTCCCCCTTGCTTCAGTAAAACTGGGCTATTTGCCATTCTCCATAGAAAACCTACATTTTCCCATTTTTGTGTTTTTGCTTACCACATTGGCTATTCTTTGAATATCCTTCTTTTTTCACCTTGCCTATTGATTTAGATTGCATCCTTAAAGCTCTGATGTCATCTCCTTCAGGATATCATCTCTGATTTCTCACTTATCAACAATGACTCTTTCTTCTCAAATCTCACCTTTTCTTTTTCCATTTTATCAAACACTTTCACTGAATTTTGTGGTTTGTATTTATTCATGTATGTTTCATATTCTCTTTCTGTTGTTTGTTTGTGTCCAACTCTTTTTTTGAATATTTTTTATTTCCATATAATTTTTTAAATTTTATTTATTTGTTTTTATTTTTATTCATTTATTTATTTCTAACTCTTCATGATGTCATGGGTCATACTGTCCATGGAGTTTTCTTGTAAAGATATTGGAGTGGTTTGCCATATCCTCCAGTGGATTAAAGCAAAAAGAGATTAAGAGACATGCTAAACCACAAACTTCATGAAGCCAGGGAAAATGCTTTATCTAAATTGCATATCTCATGGACTGCCTTGTATATGCTTCATTGAAAGGTAGTATAGCATAGTAGAAAGAGTGTTAGATCTAGAGTCACGAGACCTGAGTTTTAATTTCACCTCTGATACTTATATGCTGTGTTATTATGAGCAAATGATACCCTCCCAGAAACCCTTTCCAAAACTACAAATTGAGGATAATAATTTGTTCTTTATTTACCTCACAGTGCTCTGAGGAAAGCACTATATAAAATTGAGTTTTCATTTTTCAAATACAGGGCTAATAAATATTTGTTAAATGAGCCAAATAATCTAAAGCCATTTTGAATTTTATTAATGAGAATAATATTTCTTTTTTAGATAAAGTCAGAATTCCTTCAACATATTCCCAATAGTGCTGAGGAAAAAATAAAGCTCTTTTAACAAGAATGAGGGAAATGAGCATTGACAAGGTGGAACACATTCAAAGTAGAGGAACAGGAGAGTGGAGGCTTTGAAATATTCCATAAAATGATTACTTGAAGGAACTTGTAATATTTAACCTTAGGAAGGGTAGAATTTGGTGGGGATTTCATAGAAATAAGCATGGAAGAAAATCAGATTTAAGCTTTTCTATGACAAAAAGAATCCCAATGACTAGAATTGCCCCAAATTCAAATGAACTGCATTGGGAGATCTCCCCAATCAAAGACTTGCCAATGAGTTTTGCTTATTGTGCAAGGGGATTCCTATTTGGTTTATTTTTAAGACAAGAAATTCTCTGACATTTTATCTTACTCTGAAACTTTGGGACTCTATGACATCCTATAGTGCAGAAGACAATTTAGAAGGTACAAATTATACAAAGGCATGAGAGTATTGCAGAAAGGGCAATGGAATAATTATGAGAGCATCTTGGTCCTAGCCTTACCTCTTACTTTCCTTACCTATGTGCCTCAGGTTCTAAGTCTATGCAAAATTCTTAAGCATAGGTCTGACTATGTTACTTCCCTATTCAATAAACTCTAGTGGTTACCCATTACCTCCAGGATCAAATATAAAATCCTCTATTTGGCATTCAAAGACCTTAATATCCTAACTCCCTCTGACCTTTCCAACCCTTTTACACCATACTTATTCCCACATACTTTGCAATCCAGTAACAACAGACCTCCTTGCTGTTTCTGACAAGTGTTTTCATTGGCTGTCCCTCATACCTGAATTTTCCCTCTCATCATATCTGCCTCCTAGATTTGCTGGCTTCTTCTGAATCCCAGCTAAAATCTTAATTTTTACAAGAAGTCCTGCTTAATATCAGTGCCCTCCCTCTGGTGATTAATTCTAATCCATTTTTATATATAGCTCTTTTGTACATAGTTGTTTACATGTTTCCTCAATCATTATTTTGTGAGTTCCTTGAAAGCAGTGACTGTTTTTTGCCTTTCTCTGTATCCCCATTGCTTGACACAACATCTGGTACATAGCAGGCATTTAATAAATGCATGTTGGCTGACTAATATTTTTGTGCTCTGCCAACCAAAACTGAGGTCATTATTATGATTGAGACATTACTATGTTTCTGTTATCTGCAATTCTCTCTTTACATTTCAGTCACCTGCCACTCTAGTAATATAAACACCCTTGCAAGGATAGTTATAAGCATAATGACAGTAATGAAGCCATTCTGTACCTATATGTACTTATGCCTTTTGATCCTCTTGAACCCTAAGGGAGAGGTAAGCATCATTAAAAGCAAGGAAGTCTGACTCTTCAACATCACTACCATTCTATACTAACCCCAATTCCCTACTATGGGAAAGCTTACATTTATGAAGGGCATAGGACCAGAATCTGTGATTTCATTTTTGTAGGAAACTTCCTCCAATGCAAATAGGCTACTTAACTGTAACTTATGTTTTTAGAGATTTAACCAGAGCATTGACAAGTTAAATAACTTGACTAGGATCACATAATCAGTGGATATTAGAGATGGGACTTAAACCCAGGCCTCCTGACTCCCAAGCCAGCTCTCTATGCACAATACAACACTGCTCTTTGTTGTATGTATAAACATTTTCAATGTGACTTAAGCTATAATAATTGTACTTCCTGCCTCACAAAATGTTTTCACTCACATTTTCATCTAATCCACACACCAATCATTCCAGACAATTTAGTTTGCTTTAGACTAAACAAACTGGTCAGTTCAGTCATAATGACTGACTCAGTTTGTCAGTGCCGTCACCATCTTAACCAGAGAAAAACCTACCTACTTTCAAGGTGGCTTTACCTTTTATTATGATCCGAGCAAAGAAGAGAACCTTTATGATTTACCTGGAAATGCCCGAATTATTGCCTTTCAATTAAGCACTGAAAAAATGATTACATTTGCATCTGTCCTTTCAGCCAAGCAAGTTCCCTTCTCATGTGTTCAATGCTTTGGTTTCCATGGAAGTTAACAATTTCTCATTCAGTTGTATTATAGGATGTAAACAAACACACAGATTTGAAGGATTTTCTTTCACAGACAGTCTGTAGCTATTTGCTTAAAGTCCTTGACTTAGAGTCAAATTGATCTAGCTGAAGGTACTGTGGATTTGAGCCAAGTTCGACTCTCTCAGACAATATGATCTTTGAGAAAATGATACTAACCTGTCTTAGTTCACCCTCAGGGGAAATTTTTAAATCAATCAGTTCCTCTAATGTTTTGAAATGGTGTTTAGACAGTAGGATGATCCAAAATATAATAAATTTGAGTTGTAATTTTGAAAGAAAATTTCAAAATCATTTTTAAAATGCCAACAGGTATATTGGACTTTTTTTTTCTTGAAATATGCTTTTCTACATAGGAGATGAGAGAGATTACTCCCTCCTCCACACATAAATAGAGTAATGTTACCTGGTCCTACATACATTTTCCCCCACCCCCTCCAACCCTGCCAAAAGGCAGACTTTAACAGCTATCTGCAGAGTTCACTTTTTCTTTCTATTGGAATGAGGGAAAGTGTAAGCCCTTTCTTTCTGACTCCAGGAATCAATCAACAATGACAGCCACTGAGGGCCTGAATAATATACATTATCTAAAATACTAAGTAGTGTTGCAGATAAAACTTAAAAAAAAAAGCCATGAGCTTGTCCCACAATAAATACTTATGATAATCCTTCTAGGATTGAAAATGAGATTTAAAAAAAGAATATTAATTTCTGGACCCAATAAAAATCATTTTTGTCTGAACTGATTTGACCTTTCTACCTTTGCCAGAACTGATCAAGCAAAACGTAATGGAGAAACAATGCTCCACAAGGAACATAGATATATGGGGTAAATCATCCATATTCTTAGATTTTTTTTTCTCTCCATTATATGTGAGTAGTGTTTATCTCACTCAGAAAGAGAGTGCCTTTCATTACTCAAAAACAGAACTCAAGGTGATTGAGACACAACATCATTCCATTTCAAATTGTATCACCCACCTCCAATTCTTTCATTGCATTTTTTTCTGCAGAAGCCTGTGTCTGTGACAGGAAAAGAAATAAAAGTGTAGGGGGCATACGAAGAAAGAAAAGAGACTATTGCAAAACAGAGAATGATTAAAATGTTTCAGAGATGGAAAAACCTGATTCCTTGTCAGATCTGTAATTCATTTGCAGCCAGATAGGACTGAAACACAAGGGTGTAGGAGGGAGGAAAGTAGAGAATGGAGAAAATTGTTTTGTTCTGTTGTTTTTTTTTTCAAATTAACAAGGAAACCTGTGAATGCATTTTTATTTCATGTCTTTCATGTTTTCTACATTAAATGCTTCCTGTGGAGGCTTAGTATGAGTTTGGTGATGTGCTAAAAGGTTTCTGATGATTACTTTCCATGGTGACAAAGATTAGCTAAATTTCAGTGTCAATAAAGGAATCTGTATAGTAGCATTGCACTAGATTTTGGACTTCATATTTTGTGAATGTCTAATTTCTCTCTTCCATTGCTGATATAGAAAACATGCAGCTCCCAACCTGCCTGGTAGGATTGCTCTGATGTAATTTCTCTGTAATAATAACCAGATATAATAATCTGTGTTAACCTATAAAGATCTTCTATTAGTTCTTTTATTTTTAAATAAATTTTGTTTCATTCAAAATATCTGTAAGTATTTTTTATTTATTTAAAAAAAATATAACCTACCAAAGGTGTTTTAAGATACTATTTCCAGAATTGTCTACTGTCATAGGACTTAGAGCCAGAAGATACCTTTGGGATTGTATAATCCAGGGATTCCTGTAGCATGTCCTCGGCAACTTCTAAGAGTTTTTTATTACCTGTGCCTGAAATTATGTGAAAATTTCACTTGCAATCCCATGTACATGCCTTACTTTCCCCAGTCTTTATTAAAGTGCCTAATTCTACACAGCAAAAAAAAAAATGATACTGCACTAGAGAAAAAAAAATTGGAATTGCTGATTTAATCCAATTTTTTTTTTGTAATTAAAAAAAACAGAGATACAAACCAATAGAGGTGAGGTGATTTGCCCAAGGTTACCTAGGTAGTAGAATTAGGATTTAAATTCTAATGCTGACTTGAAATCTGATATTCTTTCCAATTCTCTGTGCTATTGATCTTCAACATATGTGTATGTCTTAGACATCTCATTCTGTCAAAGCAGCTCAAATGATTACCATTATTGATTCCTTGAAATAAGATGTCATTTACAAAATGTCTTTGTTACCTCAGAGATTGAACATCTAAGCCCTAAGGCCCTCATCATCATGTGTGTATGGATTGTTCCAGAAGCAGTGTATTTCAGTGGGTGGTGAGCTGGGCTCAGAGTTAGGAAAACCTGGTTTTAAATAGTCTCTGAAACCTACTAACTATATGTCTCTGGGTAACTCTCTCAACCTTTCAGTATGCCAGATGACTCTAAGACTGTAGTTTATAAAATAAGTGATAATCAGCATTAGCAGTGGAAATAAAAATTTCTCTATACCAATGAAATCATGCCAGGTTAAAAAAAATTTTTTCAAATGTTCACAATAGTGGGCAGTAGGAAAATAGCTTGAAATCTCATGAGTATAATGTGTTTCTGAGGAGGTTAAAACTGAATGGACATAGCCTAGGAAAGCAGTGCAACATAAGGGCAATGAACACCTAGGTGGGTATTATAAGGAAAGAGGAAGATTTTGTGAAGAGGCCTATGGAAACCAACTTCACCTACTTCATGTGGGGCTAACAGCCAATTTAAAGAAATAAAGTCCTAAATACATCAAAGAAATAATTTCATACCTTAATTAGCAAGTCATTTGAGATAAATTTCTCCTCTGAGAAGGTGGCAGTAATAGTTTAAGGAGGAAGTAATTGTTTGTTTCTGATGCAGAGTAAAGAACCATGGAGGGATCTCAGAGATCATTTATTCTAATCCCTATCTGAACAAGGATCTCTTTTTCTTGGTGTAGGCCAGAGTTTGGTCTTGGTTTTATTTAGAGGTAGCCCGTATAGTTGGAGCTCACCCAGCCAAGCCATCTTGGAGTTGGGAAAGTACTGCTCAGGTCATATTT
Source organism: Vombatus ursinus (assembly GCF_900497805.2). Taxonomy (NCBI): domain Eukaryota; kingdom Metazoa; phylum Chordata; class Mammalia; order Diprotodontia; family Vombatidae; genus Vombatus; species Vombatus ursinus. The sequence goes on from NW_020954576.1 coordinate 68,477,614, forward strand.
TCATGCAATCATTGTTTTGAAATCTTTTAATGGATTCTGGAAGAGGGACTTGGAAGAGATAAGAATCTTCCTTGTTGAGAGGTAAATGGAGATACACTATGTCTTTTGGGAAGGTGAGGGAGAGAGTGTTCCACTGAACTTGAAGGATGTGGAGCAGCGTCCATTTTCTAGAATATGCATTCCTTGGCTTCATAAATGATTTCTGCTGCTGGTTCTGTTTTTACTAACAAAAATGGGATTACACATTGGGGCAGAGGGAAGTGAGAGAAGTGGAATCTTAAAAATTACACATTTAGGAAATTTAGAGCTATAGAAATATTTTCTTTTCTCTTCTACTTTTAAGGAGATCTCCATAAATGAGGAGGATTATAATGATTATTTGCATAAAGGAAGAAAAAAAGCTTTGATGAGTGTGAAATATATGATATTGATTATTATAGAAGAAGTAAGACTGGTAGATAGGATTACTGAGGAGCTATCAGTAAAAGTTTTATAATACTGCAGAAAAGGAGAGGTGCCAGAGGACTGGACGTGGACAAATATTATTCCACTTTGATTCTCAAAGGAAGAAGGTAAATGACTCAGAATATTGGTCAATGAGTTTAACTTCAATTATTGGACAAATTCTATGAAGAATTGTTAAAAGGGTATTTGTAAATATTTAGAATGGGAAGCAGTGATGTCTAAGAGCCAGGACAAGTTCATTAATAATGAGTATCACCAGACTAACCACATTTCCTTTCATGATAGGGTTATTAAGTTGAGACAACTGGGAAATTACATGTATGTTATAGGTGTATATGAATTATTAACAAGGCATTTGATGAATTTTCTCATGCTATGTTATGAATAAGAAGAAGAAATGTGAGCTAGATAACAGTGCAGTTAGGCAGAGTTGGAATTGCTGGATGTCTAAACTTAAAGAATATTAACCAACGAATTGATATTAACCTGGAAGGAGGTCTTTAGTGGAGTACCTCAGAGATTTGTCATTGACCCAGTGCTGTTCTTTCCTTCCTTCCTTCCTTTCCTTCCTTCCTTTCTTCCTTCCTCTCTATGTATCTATCTATCTTACTAGTGAACTGAATAATAATAATATTGACAACAACAATAAAAACTCCAGGTTTTTATAGAACTTTGAATTTGTATATGATAAACTTATGAAATATGTAGGTGACACAAAGCTGTAATAGATAGCTAAAGTGTTAGATAACAGAAACGTAATTCAAAAATACTTTGACAGGTTTACATAGTGAGTTGAATCTAATAAAATGAAGTTTAATAGTGATCAACTTGAACCCTTAATTTCCATTAAAAGAAATCAATTGTACATAAATAGGACAGTACAGTTTGTAACAGTTTGTATTCGAACAAATGATCTGGGAGTTTTAATTTCTGACCCTTTTTCTCGTTACCATTGGCTCAGCATTCTAATCTCAACATAGGTGTCCCCAGGTCATTGTCCTTTGCCCTCTTAAATTAATTTTATCTGATCTCCTACATCCCAGTGGAATCAATTACCAATTCTGAACTCCATTTATGTATGCCAAATTGAAATGCCTTCGTCTCTATTCCTGCATTTCTAACTTCTGCTGGAAATATGTACTTGGATTTTTTACTGGCATTTCAAATGCAACACATCCCCCAAAGAGTTTATCATCTCCCCTTAAGAGTCTTCTGGAGTTCCATACTTTCTCATTTTTGTTTATGGCACCACAATTCTCCTTGGTACACAAGCTCAAAACCTCAGGGATATTTAACTCTTCCCTCTTTTTTACTCCCAACATTCAATTAATTGCCAGTCTTATTGGTTTTTCTTTCATAGAACCCATTTCATCAATCTCATATTCTCCACTTACACTGCTACCATTCAAGTTCTGAAACATATCACCACTGCCAGGACTATTGTAATAGTCTCCTAATTGCCCTCTCTGTTTCTAGTCCTTTCTGTCCCTAGTCTTGCCTTTCTACAATTGTGAGAAATACACACATACATATATACATGCATATGTACGTACATACATACATTAGTACCCAGCTCAAACTCAGTCTCTTTTTCACTATTGTTTATAAAATAAAGTGTAAATTATCAGCATAGAATCCACAATCTAGTTCTCACTTTGCTTTCCAACCGTTCCAGACTTTTTAAACGTTATTTCTCTTCATGTAGTCTGCATTCTAGACAAAGTACGTTATTAGCTATTCACTAATCTCATCCTGCCATCTCTTATAGTATTTCCATGAATTCATATAGGCCATCCTCAGTATCCCTAGGAATATTCCACCCTTGCTTGTTGGAATCCTTACCTTTCTTCAAGGCTTAGCTCAAATACATCCTGAAACCCTTCTGAGGACATATCTACTCATTGCTGAAAGACTTGGCATTTGAAGATAACACAGCAAATGCTGAAACATTGAATTGTCCCTTGGTTCCTATCTTCCTCCCCATGATGGTGGCAGAGAAGAGTATTATTCCAAAGCTGCATCAGAAGGGACTGGCCAATGAATCAGGAAGAACCACCTCTTCACTGAACTTTAGTAGTAAAATTGACACCAATTGAGGAATCAAGGAACCCCAGACCTCTTGAACTCAAAGCAACCCATGTCTTGTCTGAAAACTGGCCCCATACTGGATAATCAGTTAGTGTTTCCTTGTTCTTTTGATAGAATATAGACACTTGGGGAGCAGTGAGACATGTCTATTTCTGATGTCAGGGAATAGCACTTGTTTTGCTTTCCCCACTCCCAACTTTCAAAACTCACTTATCCTCCTCCCAAATTGGAAAACATATCATCTTTCTCCCAATTAGAAATTACATTACCTGATTTTGTATCCTGGTTCGTGTCCTGTTGTTTTATTTTAATGGATACATCTCTCTCTCCCCCCCACCCCAACCCTCTTATTTGATATCCAGTGTCCAGCTGAGGAGGCCTGGTCTTGATTTATTATGCAAATAACATGCATTGCTTAATAAATCAATGCTCAGTTTTCAGATGAAGAATTAAAAAATATCTATAGGCATATGAAGAAGTGCTCTGCATCACTTCTGATTAGAGAAATGCAAATTAGAACAACTCTTGAGTTACCACCTCATACCAATCAGATTGGCTAATGTGACAAAAAAGGAAAATGATAAATGTTGGAGAGGATGTCGGAAAATTGGGACACTAATGCACTATTGGTAGAGTTTTGAATTGATCCAACCATTCTGGGGAGCAATTTGGACTATGCCCAAAGGGCACCAAATTGTGCATCCCCTTTGATCCAGCAATACCACTAGTAGGTCTGTATCCCGAAGAGATCATAAAAAAGCAAAAGAACCTACTTGGACAAAATATTTATAGCAGCCCTTTTCATGGTGGCAAAATATTGGAAATTGATGGAATGTTAATCAATTGGGGAATGGCTGAACAAGCTGTGGAATACGTAATGGAATACTATTGTGCAATAAAAAATGATGAACAGGCAGATTTCAGAAAAACCTGGAAAGACTTGTACAAAACCCATGTGAAATGAAATGAGCAGAAACAGGAAAACATTTTACACAATATCAGCAACATTGCATGATCAACTATGAATGACTCAGCCCTTCTCAGCAACAGAATGATGCAAGATAAGTAGGAAAGACTGAGGAAAGAAAATGCCATCCATACCCAGATAAAGAACTGGTAGACTCAGAATGCAGATTGAAGCATATTTTTTTCACTTACTTTATTCTTTCTCATGGTTTTATTTCCTTTTAATCTGTTTCTTTTTCCACAATTGTGGCAAATATAGAAATACGTTTTACATGATAGCACATGTATAAACTATATCAAACTACCTACCATTTTCGGAAGAGGGAAAGAGAGGTGGGAAGGGAGAAAAGTTTGGAACTCAAAATCTTATATAAATGAACACTAAATTTTTTTCTTAATATGTAATTGTGGAAAAAAATAAAATACTATTTAAATAAAAAATAAATCAATGCTCAGAAGCTTGAACCTTTGTTTCCTTAGTTTTTTTTTTCCAGATTTCACTCATCACACTATTCCTAGGGTAAGAAATACAAAACAGAAGAGGAATCTAGAGGCTCAGGCTTAAGGTCACTTAGCTGCCATGTGGAAGCAGTGCCTACTTGTGTTTGCTTAGATGAGGGAAGGTACTCATTACCTATCCTTCATAGTAGAGAAGGGGAGGAAAAAAGAGACAAACTAGGACAGGGAGATGAAGAGGTGAAGATGGAGAAGGAAAAGTAGAGAGAGAAGAAAAATGATTTGTGGTGTCATTCCCAAATGCCATGTCCTTCATTGCTGAGCATATGAATCCCCAGAAGTCAGCAGGGCCTAAGGGGGTTTGGGCTCACCCTAACCTATAGTTGTATGTTACATAAAGTAGATGGTTTAGTGATTGTTTATTGAACAGAGTTGAATTAGCAGATTGTAAACCTATTAGGAAGCAGTAACATGATATGGTGGCCAAAAGAGTTTAGGCACATAAATGTTTAGATTATGGGAATTAAAAATCTCTGAGCTCTGGTGGTTGGTTCTTGGTGCCGCCTTGAAGGAAGGTCATAGACATAAACGAGAGTATCCTGGAGGGAACAATGAGAATAATGAAAAGACTGAAAATCATTCCTGCCATAAAGAATTTCTCAAAGGAGCTAGTAAAGTTTAGCTAGGGAAAGGAAGATTTGATAACAGGGAATGGGTTAGGATGGTATAGAGGGAGTTGGATAGCATAGATCACCTTAAGTTTTAGAAGCCAGTTTATATCAAAGAGTAAAAAGATCATGATTTGGCTCCAGATGATTAAACTAATTGCAATGGGGAGAAATGCAGAAAAATATATTTAAGATTAACGCAGGGACAAACTCACTAATAAGTAGAACTATCAAGAAGTGGGAAAAGAATACTACCTTGGGAGGTTCTAATAAATTAGTTCTCCAGGCATACATTGGATGCTTATTTAGGTATACGTTTAGTAGATGACCTTTAAGGTCATCTGAAACTCTGAATTTTAGTGATTCTGAGATTCTGTGTAGGAACTACATTTTGGAGGAATGAAGGAAACTTCCTGAAAGGGTCACAACATGATAGATTTAAAGTTGGAAACCTGAAATAATAATAGCTACCATTTATGGAGCTCTTTGAGATTTGCAAAGCAATTTATAAATATTATTTCACTTGATTCTTACAACAGTGTTAGAAGGTAGGTGTTATCATTGTTCCCATTTACAGATAAGGAAAGTGAGGCAGCCAAATGTTGATTTTTCCCAAGGTCATAAAGATAGTAAGTGTCTGAAGCCAGATTTGAATTCATCTCTTTCTGATTCCAGGTCCAGCACTTTATCTACTTATTACCTTACTATCTCTAGGAAGTTGTTTCATTCAGCTTCCTCAATTTACAGATTTACAGAAAGGAAGAGTTAAATCGAGTGAATGAATGTGAAAATCCCTGTTCAAGGGTTTAGAAAGAAAAAGTTAAGATCCTAATTTCGAAGATAATGCATTGTTTTCTAAGATGCTTTTGTAGAGATAGCAAATAACTGTTCATTCTTGACTTCCAGTTTGGGAGACAGATTTTTCTCTTAGCTTTTATATTACTTCAAAAATCCACTATATTTTTACAGCAATTAGTTATTAAACAACAGTTAATGGAAAGATAGTGGTTACAGCATCATTGATTTTTTCTAAAAACTCAAGTGATATCAAAACCAGGCTCTCTTAATGCACAAAAGACTTAGTCATTGACCTTCAGAAAAGTCAGAATTATTTTTAATACAGTAACTAAAATTCTTTATCTAAAGAAATCCATGATCCTTACTCAGTCGCTTACTATGTTGCATAGAAGAGGTCTCTATATCTCAACATATTATCCAGGTTTAAAGATAGCAGTTTCCTTGAGCTTTAATGACTCATAGATTGGTGATACATCTCTCATTTACTGAAAAAAATAATGATAATACTTTTAATGATGTGGCATTATCCATCCATAGGTCTTGAAGTATTTTCAAAATATAACTCATGGCACACTGTATAAGGTTGATAGTTTGCAAAGGGGTTATTATCTTTCATTTCCCTGACAGAAAAACTGAAGCTTAGAAACAAAACCAAGGTTACATATGAAAACCACAGATTAAACTGAGGAATTGTGGTTTCTCACCAGTAACACAACAAATTCTGGGAGTTCTGAATGCAAAATCAGAATATCTGAGTTCAATTCCTGACTTTTCTACTTACTATTTGTCTTTAGGCAAGTCATTAAATTTCTTTGAGGTTCCATTTCCTTTTGTATAATGATGGGGTTGAATTAAATGAAATCTAATCTCCTTTAAAGTTCTAAATTGAGAATGCTATGATTCTAGGATCTCATATTTCTTTCTCTTAAGCCAGGAGTGGGGAACTTGCAGCCTTGAGGCCACATGTGATGTGGTCTTTGGACTGAATGCAAATTTTACAGAACATTCCATAAAATTTGGATTCAGTCAAAAGGACACACTTGATCTAAAAGGCCACATGTGGCCTCAAGGCCGAAAGTTCCCCACCCCTGTGCTAAGCAGTTGTTTATATTTATGGTATACTATTTTTCTAGATAAGCAATTTTATAATCAATTATTTTCTATTAAACATTTCTATATTTAAACATCAGTAGTCATTTCACATGTAATGTAATGATATGATAAAATGCTATAATATGATGTGATATGACAAATAATATTTCATATACAGACATACATACATATATGTATATATATAACTTTGATGAACAATTTTGACTTAATAAACCTAGACTGGATGGCAAGTTTACAGTGTGCTACTCCACTGGAGTATATACCAGTGGAAACTCAAAGTACTATCAGCAAGAACCTAGCATCTGAATTTTAACCTTTTTGAATGGCTAGTACCATCAAACCTAGTTTATTTAGAAGTAGTTATTTGCACCTGGTCCTCCAGTTTACAAAGCACAGTCTGAAACACTTGATCAGTCTATGATCTTGCTAATACAGCAGGGCACCTTGTTTCCTTGACTTTGTAACACAGCTGTCCTGACAGTCTCTTACCATGGGTGACTGCTGTTTATTTCTCCTGTACTCATTTCCAGGCTACTAAGCATTACTGAAAGAAAACTCATGTGCTTATTGATTCCTATACAAATTCACACTAAACTCTTAGGTGGGTCTTTGGTGTTACTTAGCTATCCTTCTTTCTATCTCTTGTTGACTGCCTACCATATTTCATGTGCAGATCTCCCCAATGAAAATACATACTTGGCTTCATCAAAATTTCCTAGAACAATTTATCTAGAACTTTTTGTTCTCATCCAATTCTAACCTGTATTTTATCTTTCTGTGCACATCATAATCCCCCTAAAAGATTTTACATGCTAAAAAGGGTAGAGATAGTATTGTTTTTCACCTTTGTATCCCCAGTGGTAAGCATGGTGCCTCGTAGACAGTAGGCAATTTAAGTGGAATTTTATTGAATGAACTAATCCCCAATGCAATCAAAAAAGATCATGGCACAAACATCCCCATCTTCTCTCTGCTCCATTTCAAACTGTTCCTTCTCAGATCTACTGTAATCACAGTGACACGTCCCTGGACCACTAGGATGATGGGATTTTAAGACACTGAAAGAGGTTTACTAGTAGCCACAAATTCAAAATTATTCCCCCCCCCCCACTAAAGCTCTGTGCATGAACAATTAATTTTGGTTATTGAACCCAGAGTACATTGATTGCTATTCTGATTTCTCATTAGTCTTTTGCAATGAATCCCGTATCTCCAAGCCTTGTTTTGGTTTAGCCCACTCTATTTTTAGTTCAACCAGCACCTTCTTTGAATCAATATCCATGGCCTCTTATTAAAGCTACATACCAGCTTACCCTTTATTTCTCTGCTTCTCACACCTTCTCTTGGCTCCTTATATATATTTGGAAAGTCCTGCTGGATTTTTGCTGGATCAGTCATTCACCCAGATGAGAACCATACTATCAATAGCTGCTAAGATATTCTAAATAGACTGTCATCCAAGCAATCACTGTTCCATTTTAGCCATTACAAACTATGCAATGCCTTGACTTGACTACCTCAAAAACTCTAAGACCACACTTTGTTTATCCTAATATCTACCCCAATTTCCCTGTGTCCCCTTTCTTTATCAGAGGAAGAAATTTCCTTTACACCTTTGAAGATTAATTCCTGCATATTTTCCTTTTATCTCATTTATTTTTACCTCCTCTACAACTTTTTGCCATAAATTATTTACTTTCTTTAATCTTCAATTTCTCCTTCTCCAATAGCTCAATTTACTTAGCTTACAAACATGCTCTCGACTCCCATATTCTAAATAAACTCCCACAAATCAAGGAAATATATGCTTGCCTTTGTCTGAAGGATTCAGGAAAGTAAATTTATTTTTACATAATATGTATTCTCTATTATTTGCACAACCACTTCCAATCTGACTTCTGCCTCACCATTCTAATGATAGACTTTTATTTGTTATCTCTCCCCTACTTCTTCCAGAAAGACATCCCATATAATAAAGAAGAAAAAAAGAGGAAGAAATTAAAAAGGTCAACAAAACTGAGACCTCAGATATGTTTGACTTACTGAAGGTGTTTCCCACCCACAGGCTCCCAGAGATATAAAGAAGTCAAGATGGGATCTTCCTATATTTAATCTTTGGAACCAAGATTGGTCACTATAATTTCGCAGCTTTCAATTTTGATTGTTTTTTTTTTTGGCCACTTTCAGTTTTGATGTGATTTCTCTTTACATTACATACTTTTACAGATCATTCCCACTTCATGAAGGGTCTTTTATAAGAAAGTGAAACTATTAAAACAGCGATCTCATCTGAAAGTACATATAGCATTTCCCTTTTGTAGCATACCCTGACTTCTCTCTGTGTCTCTCTCTCTGTTTCTTAATTAGCAGAAATATATGTTGTCTTCCTTTCACTTCCCACTTCATTGGAAAAATGAAAGAAAAATTCTTAAAACAATATGCGAAATCAAGGAAAACAAATCTTCCAATACCTTATATAAATATATTATTATTGTTGTTATTTAGTCATTTTCAGTGATGTCTGACTTCTCACAATACCTTTTTGGAGTTTTCTTGACAGAGATACTAGTGTGGTTTGCCATTTCCTTCTCTAACTCATTTTACAGATGAGGAAACTGAAGCAGACAGAGTTAAATGATTTGTCCAGGGTCACACAGCCAAGTGTCTGAAGCCAGATTTGAATTCAGTTCTTCCTGACTCTAGACCTGGCACTCTATCCACTGGCCATACATCAATATATGATGGTTAAATATCACTGTGGCAGGAGTTCTTCAGATAAATGCTTCAGGGATATGTACTTGGCTTTATACTATTTAACTTCTTTTTTCTATGACTTGAGTGAGGGTATAGATTCCATCCTCATCAAAGCTGTATATAACTCAACACTAAGAGGAATAACAAATGCACTGGAGAGGGCCATCACCAGTCCTCTTGACCTTTGTCTTGCCACTGGACTTTGGTGACTCTGGAGGAGAGAGTGAGGCTAATGCTTTTGTGCAGCTCTGCCTCACATATCCAACTCATGTACAATTCAAGACATCATCCTGGTGATGCCCTTGGTCCTCTTTGAGAAAGAAGAATGAACAACAACAACAAGGAGGAAAATAGAATCAGTGTTGAAAAGCATCTTTATAGCCTAGAGCACAGTATTGAATATAATCAGGGGAAATTGACTATGGATAAATGTAAAGTCTTGAACTGGGTACAAATAAGCAATAGCATAGAACAAGTTCAATATGAGTCAGTTGTGTGCTGTGGCAGCCAAAAAAGCTAATGCAAATTTTTACTGCATTTAGAGGGGCATAGTTTCCAGGAACAGAGAGTTGATAGTTATTTTGCCCCCTGCCCTCCTTAGACTTCACTTGGGGTATTTAGTTCCATTCTGATCATCACAGTTCAAGAACTTTAATGTTGGAATGTGTTCAGAAGAAGGCAATGGGCTTGAGTTGATGATTAAGAGCCTTGAGCTCATGACATAATATCACTGAAAACATCATGCTCAAAAGCATGGGGATTGGAGGCAGTTAGGAGGTGCAGTGGATAGAGCACTGGCCCTGAAGTCAGGAGGACCTGAGTTCAAATCTGGCCTCAGACCAAACACTTGACACTTACTAGCTGTGTGACCCAGGGCAAGTCACTTAACCCCAATTACCTAAAAAAAAAATTTAAAAAAAAGCATGGGAGCAAGCAGACATCTCTGCTTCACGCCACTGGTGACTGGAAAATTATGAAAACATTGCCCATTAAACAAAACCTATGCAAGCAAGACATCATGGAACTGGCATACTATACTGATGAACCTCCCTAGGCAACCAGATTTTTCCATGATCTTTCACAAACCCTCATGACTGATAGTATCAATGTCCTTGATCAGGTCAAAGAATGTTGTGTATAGACCTCTGTTCTGCTCCTGGCATTTTTCCTGGAGTTGTTGGTAGCAAACTCCATATCAACTGTTAAAGTCATAACATTAAACTCATGGCTGTTGGTCAGGTGACCAGTGATACCGCTCCTCAGGGATCCTGTTCCCTTGTGACTGAAAGTGATACTGTTCTTTAGTATGGCCCCTCCTCTCTCTTCACCAAAAGTGATCCTTTCTACCCTTGAACTGTGACAAAGAAGTGGGCAATGGAGTGACCAAACTGTATCTAATTTTGAGTCCAAGACTAGCACAGGGGTTCCCTGCAATCTCTTTCTTGGCAGTTGCCAGATCTCATTACCATTTCTCCCTTGATAGTTCCTGAAGCTGCTTCTGCTTCTGTTGCCACCACCTTGTTCCACTACTGGTATCCACTTTTGTCCCAGGCCAGCCTTCACACACACATCAAAGATCTCTCTTTTCAACCTAAGTTGTCTTAGGCTGAAAGAATGTCTCACCTTGACCTTTTATTGGCTTTGCTACTACAAAATTTCATTTGAAGTGTTATTTTAAAGGTTTTTTTTGGAGGAGAATGTTGGGAGAGCTCAGTTGAATTTTTTTCTCTACACTTCCATCTGACTCTATACTCAGATATCTTTCTTTGTAGTAAATACTTAAATTCTTTTTTTTTTTTTTGCTTTTTTGGTGAGGCAGTCAGGGTTAAGTGACTTGCCCAAGGTCACACAGCTAGTGTCAAGTGTCTGAGGTCACATTTGAACCCAGATCCTCCTGACTCCAAGGCCAGAGCTCTACCTACAGCGCCACCTAGCTGCCCCTTAAATTCTTAATGACTGAATGACTGATTTACTAACTTTTTTCACTTCACTGCCAGACTAACCTTCGTCAAGTATAACTCAGATTTTATATTGTTACTGAAAATATCCAGTGATTCTCCACTTTTATTGAATAAATTACAAATACTTCAGCTTGGCTTTTGAGGTTCTCTACAATTAGGCCTCAATCTCCTTTTTCAGCTTTTTCTCACATCACTTCATTTGCTTAATTTAGGATGTTAATCGTTCCTGAAACTTTTCAGATTCTCTCCTTATCTGTATCTATACACTTTTTAAAAGTTAGTCTGTCTTCCTAGAATAGCTATGTCTTTACCTGCTCTATTTCAATGTCCATCTCAAATGCCACCTTCTTTATAACACTTGGATCTACTCAAGCTTTAAAAAAAGCTTTTTTTTCCAAAACAATAATGTAACAATCAATATCTGCAGAATGACACAAACTAGTTGAAAGCAGAAAAAGAAATCAGTCAATCAGCTTGCTATTTAATTCTCACAGATGCCAGACTGATTTGGAGTGGGCCCTTGCCCAGACTCAAACAGAAGTACCTATCCCCTCTCACACTGAATTGGCCCTATTGGAATCGTGAAGATGGAGTCTAACATTCGGATTTGAAGGAGCAGAGAGGTTACCCACTGTAATCTAAAGTAGCTAAAGTGATTCACAGTTTTATCGTTTGGGCATTAAAATTGTGACTCATGCTTTGAACCAGTTTTTAATTGTTTTGAACATTTAAATTAGGCAATTATTTTTAACTGGAGGGAAAGGAAAAGGGCCTCTGATAATATTGTGATGTCTAATTACTTCATTGCCAATTACAAAAGCAAAGCCAGACAAAGAGTAGGATACTAATTTTCCCTGTCTGCCCACCATCACTTTAATGAGATCATTTGGATTCAATGTGTTTATGATATGGGAATGAAGCAGGAAATTAACCGCCAAACTGAATATTTGTATTAATGATTGAAGCAGGGATGGTATCCTTTGAGCTCAGAATACAAACAAGAAATATCTTTCAACCCAACAGTACACTACTATTATATCCTTCTAAGTATGAAGGAGAGTTCATTTATAAAATCCCCTTTCCTTCTAATCTTTTGATGATGACTTTAAAACTTTTTTTTAGTATATGAATCATATGGGTGAGACTAAAGACTAAAAGAACCATTTAAACCTCCTTTCCTAAACCCTCTTAATTATAATGTTTTTCTTTTGTTGATCCCCCTCCCCAACATTCTGTGTATGGCTTGTTTGCACATAGTTATTGACATGCCAAATGCCTATTAGATTGTGAGCTCCTTGAAGGCAGGAACTGTCTTTTAGCTTTCCTTATGTCCTCAGTGATTAGTGTAGTTCTTGGCACTTAGTAAGTGTTTATTAACTTACTTAATAAGTGTTTATTGACTTACTGATGACTTTTTAAAAATATAAAAACCTACAAACATTTATTAAGTTCCCAAAAGCAGTAGACCTTGCCCTTAAGAAGCTCTCATTCAATTGGGGAAGCAATACAGATAGCAACACACACACACACACACACACACACACGCACACACACACACATACATATATACGTACATACATTCATATATTTACAAAACATTAAAAGTCTATATTTTTATCTCTTCATATATATCCATGTAAATTCTATAGAAGAAAATAAATAGATTATCATACATGGAACATTGGAGGCAACTGTGGATTCACAGACTCAGGAAAAGGATGTTTCTACTACTTAACCTCTTCCTTGAAATGAGATACAAAATAATTTAGCAATTATTTCTTCTTTGATAATTAAATCGATTATTTATCACAGTACTTATATTTATGAAAAATCAATTAATCAGCAATTATTTATTAAATGCCTATAATTTTTAATATTATACTCATCAGAGAAACACAATATTTAATACTGAAATGGATGCTAGATTTCACTTCTTCCAACTCTCTATTCTATAGGGGAGAAAAATATAGTTCAGATAAGGTAAGTCATTTGTCAAAAGCCATGTAGGAAGAAGTACATCCAAGCTTCAAATTTGGTGGAGGGCTTTTCTACCATAGGAAGTAGGAGAGATGCAGATGACATGGTTCTTTTTAAAAAGTCTTTTTATTTACTAAATTTGTTTATTTATTTTTAGTTTTTAACATCCATTTTAATAAGATCTTAATAAGACTACATGCAATCTGATATAGGCTATAGATGTATGATCATATTAAACATATTTCCACATTAGTCATATTGTGAAAGAAGAATCAGAACAAAAGGGAAAAATCACAAGAAAGAAAAACAAAAACAAAAACAAAAGACAAAACAGTATGCTTGATCTGTATTCTGCCTTCATAGTTCCTTCTCTGGATGTGGATAGTATTTTCATTCATGAATCTTTTGGAATTGTCTTAGATCATTGCATTGCTGAGAAGAGTCAAGTCTAACGAAGTTGGTCATTGCACAGTGTGGCTATTACTGTGTACAATGTTCTCCTGGTTCTGCTCACTTCACTCAGCATCAGTTTGTCCAAGTCTTTCCAGGTTTTTCTGAAATCCACTTGCTCACCATTTCTTATGGAACAATAGTATTCTACTATATTTATATACCACAACTTGTTCGACCATTTCTCAATTGATGGGCATCCTCTCAATTTCTAATTTTTTTGCCACCACAAAAGAGCTGCTATAAATATTTTTGTATGTGTGGATCCTTTTCTTTCTTTGGGATATAGACCTAGTAGTAGTATTGCTAGATCAAAGGGTATGCAGTTTTACAGCCATTTAAACCTGATTCCAAATTGTTCTTCAGAACGGTTGGTTCAGTTCACAGCTCTGACAACAATGCATTAGTGTTCCAATTTTCCCACATCTTCTCCAACATTTATCTGTTTCCAACTTTATCATATTAGCAATCTGATAGGTGTGATATGGTACCTTAGAGTTGTTTTAATTTGCATTTCTCTAATCAATAGTGATTTAGAGCATTTTTTTCATATCACTATAGAAAGCTTTAACTTCATTTGAAAACTACCTGTTCATATCCTTTGACCATTCATCAATTGGGGAATGACTTGTACTCTTAAAGATTTGACTCAGTTCTCTATGTACTTGAGAAATGAGGCCTTTATCAGAGACACTGGCAGTAAAAATTGTTTCCTGTCTTTTTGCTTTCTTTCTAATCTTGGTTACATTGGTTTTGTTCAGATGACAAGGTTCTTACCCTTAAGTAGCTTATACTTTGTTTGGGGAGATAAGATTAATGCTAATGCAAAAAATAAGACCATATAAGTTGATGTATGATTAAGACCTAAAGTGTGCCATACAAGTATCTACAAGTGTTGTGGTTCAGAAGAGAAGCATATTAATGGAGGTTAGAATAATCATGGAAGATTTAATGGAGGAGTTAGAACTGAACTGCACATTGAAGAAGTGGTGGGATTTGCTTCAGTATAGGAAGTAAGGAAGGGCTGGATAATGAGATAATAGAAAAAAAGGCATAAAGACAAGTATGAATATGATATCTAAGTGAAAGACCAAGAGTTAACTTACTAAACTGGAGGAAGAATTCTGAGTAGTAATGGGAAAATAAGAGGGCTAGATAAGGAAGAACTAGATTTTGGAGAACTTTGAAAACTTCTCCCAAGCAAGAAAGATGTACAGGTCTCTCAATGAGGTTTTTTAAGCAGTGGTCATAGACTATTTCCCCTAGGCCACATACAAGGAAAATAATTGTTTTTTCCTCTATTTTCCCCACTGACTCCCTCAGTTAAACTTTTATTTGATCTATGGTCATGAGATCATTTTACTTTTTAGTTCTTATATCTCTAGTCCAGACCAAATATCTCCAGGACTTCAGTGGAAAGAGTAAAGTGGGTAAAATTCATGAAGATACTGTCCTCAATCCCATATTCTATTATCATGCTTTTCTAATTATGTAAATCACAAAGGTGGGGCAGGTTGCAGAAAATAGAAAGGTCTAGTGAATTTATTCTTGCATTCCCCTACCACCAAACTACAGGTTGGTATCTTTATTCAGATAAACCTTTACTGGTATAAAACATTTGAGTCATCATATTTTATTCTTACAGCAACCTATGAGGTATGCATTTACAAACATTATTCTCATTTTACAGATTAATAAATTAAAATTTAGAGAGTTTAATAAGTTGCCCAATGTATACAGCTAGCAGAACTTAGATTCAAACTCAGGGTTCCCTGTTTCCAAATTCTAATAGTTCTCTTACTCTGTCACATTACATCTCTATTTCAAACAAAATATTACTTCATTTCCAAATCCAAAACACAGATACAGAGATCATACTATAAAGTCGAATACTACAGAGCACTAATCTATAGACCACACTTTAAAAGTCCAGCAATTTAGGTGGTGCTTGGGCCATCACCCGATTACTTCCACATGATGGTCAGAATATTTATGTAGGAATTGATACCTCATAACATTGTATACAGGCATTTTTAACAGTATTTCATTTTTTACCCAGTTACATGTCAGGAATATTTTTAGCATTTATTTTACATGATTTTGAGTTCCAAATTTTTCTCCCTCCCTCCCCTCACCTCTTCTGAAAATGGTAGGAAGTTTGATATAGTTTATACATGTACTATCATGTAAAAATATATCTATATTAGTCATAGTTGTGAAAGAAGATACAGATCAAAAGGAAAAAATGAGAAAATAAAGTAAGTGAAAAAATGTGCTTCAATCTGCATTTAGAGGCCATCAGTTTCTTTATATGGATGTAGATAGCATTTTCATTTATAAGTCCTTTGTACTTGTTTTGAAACATTGTGTTGCTGAGAAAAGCTGAGTCATTCATAGTTGATCATCACGCAATGTTGCTGATACTTTGTATGATGTTTTCCTGATTCTGCTCATTTCACTTTGCATTTGTTTGTACAAGTCTCTACAGGTTTTTCTTAAATCTGCCTGTTCATCATCTCTTATTGCATAATACTATCTCATTACATTCATGTACCATGGCTTGTTCAACCATTCCCCAATTGATGGGCATCCCCTCAATTTCTAATTCTGTGCCACCACAAAAAGAGCTCCTATAAATATTTTTGTACATGTGGGTCCTTTTCTCTTTTTTTATGATCTCTTCGGGATATAGAACTAGTAGTGGTATTATTGAATCAAACGATATGCACAGTTTTATAGCCCTTTGGACATAGTTCCAAATTGCTTTCCAGAATGTTTGGATCAGTTCACAACTCTACCAACAATGTATTAATGTCCTAATTTTCCCACATCCTCTCTAACATTTATTATTTTCCTTTTTTGTCATGTTAGCCAATATGATAGGTATGATATGGTACCTCAGAGTTGTTTTAATTTGTATTTCTGTAGTCAAAAGTGATTTAGAGCACGTCTTCATATCACTATAGACGGTGTTGATTTCTTCATCTGAAAACTGCCTGTTTTCATATCCTTTGACCATTTATCAATTGAGGAATGGCTTGTGTTCTTTTGCTATTTCTTCCTGTAATTCATTTAACTTCTCCTTTAAGAACCTGGATGATATACCACTTGGTGCACATATGTTTAGTATTGCTATTGCTTCATTGTCTATGGTACTTTTTGGCAAGATGTTGTTTCCTTCCTTATTTCTTTTAATTAAGTCTATTTCTGTTTTTACTTTGTCTAAGATCAGCATTGCTACCCCTACTTATTTTACTTCAGCTGAAGCATAATAGATTCTACTCCAGTTCATTAGCTTTACTCTGTGTGTATCTCTCTGCTTCAAGTGCGTTTCTTGTAAACAACACATTGTAGGATTCTGGTTTTTGAACCATTCTGCTATCTGCTTCCATTCTATGAGAAAGTTCATCCCATTCAAATTCACAGTTGTGATTACTAATTGTGTATTTCCCTCCATCCTATTCTTTCTTCTGTCCTTTCTCTCCTTTAACCCTTTCCCTCCTCACCAGTGTTTTGTTTCTGTCTACTACCTCCCCCAATCTGTCCTCCTTTCTGTCAGTTACCACTACCATCCTGACCTTTACTTTATCTCCTTCCCTCCTACTTCCCTGTCAGGTAAGATAGAATTCTATATTCAACTGATTTTGTATGATTTTCTCTTTGAGCCAATACTGATGAGAGTAAGGTTCAAGCAATGTTTGTCACCTACCCCCCCATCTTCCCTTCCACTGTAATATAGGTCTTTCACACCTCTTGATATGAAATAATTTACTCCATTCTACCTCTCTCTTCCTTCTGCAAACATTGTATTTTTCTTGCTCATCCCTATTTTTTTTTATCATTCTCTCAAGTTCACCTTATATCCATACCCTCTGTCTATGTATATTCCCTCTAGCTGTACTGTTAGTGATATGAGTTTTAAGAATTAGAAATATCATCATCCTCTGTAGGGATATAAATAATTTAGCTCTATTGAATCCCTTATGTTTTCTTTTCCTTTTTTACCTGTTAATACCTCTCTTGAGTATTGATATTCAAGGTCAAATTTTTTTGTTTAGTTCTGGTCTTCTCTTGTGAAAGCTTGAAATCCTTCTATTTCATTGAATGACCATTTCCCCCCTGATGTATTATATTTAATTTTGCTGGGTAAATGATTCTTGGTTGTAGTCCTAGCTCCTTTGCCTTCCAGAATATCATGTTCCATGACCTTTAAAGTTGCAGCTGCCAAGTCTTCTGTGATCCTGATTGTGACTTCCTGATATTTGAATTGCTTCTGTCCACTTGTAGTATTTTTTTCCTTGACCTGCCAGTTCTGAAATTTGGCTATAATGTTCTTTGGGGTTTTTATTTTGGGATCTCTTTCCTGAGGTGATTGACAGATTCTTTCAATACCTATTTTGCCCTCTGCTTCCAAGACATCAGGGCAGTTTTCCTTGATAATTTCTCAAAACATGCTTTCCAGGTCCTCCTTTAGATTATGCCTTTCAGGTAGTCCAGTGATTCTGATATTGTCTCTCCTGTACCTATTTTCCATGTCAGTTGTTTTCCTCATGAGATATTTTACATTTTCTTCCATTTTTTCATTTTTAAAAATTTATTTGATTGGTTTTTGATGTCTCATAGAATCATTAGTTTCCACTTGTCCAATTCTAACTTTTGAGATATTGTTTTCCTCAATTTTGTATTTTCTTTTCCGTTTGGCCAATTGTACTCTTTATGGAGTTGTTTACTTAAGTGGATTTTTGTATTTCCTTTTCCATGTGGTCAATTTTATTTTTTAAGCAGTTTTCCAAGCTGTTGTCCCATTTTTTTCATAGTTCTATTGCACTACTATCATTTCTTTTCCCAATTTTTCTTCTACCTCTCTTATATGATTTTAAGCTCCTTTTTGAGCTTTTCCATGAATTCTTTCTGGGCTTGAGACCACTTCCAGTTTTTCTTTGGTGTTTTGCCCATAGGTGTTTTGACATTTTTGCCCTCTCCTGTGCTTATGTCTTGATCTTTCCTGTTACCATAATAGCTTTCTATGGTCACATTCTTATTTTGTTGTTTTTTTTTTCTCATCTTCTTTTTTGACCTTTTTCCTTTCTTTTGAATTTGAGCTCTGCACCCAGGCTTCTTATACCACCAATGGCTATAGTCCCTGGTTGTTTACCTAGTGTTGCACTGATGTTGACCAGAGGCCCATGGTGGATCCTTGTGTCTGGTGCTCTGTTGAGGAGTGTGGTGGGGAGTGGCTGGTTGCTGCTAGGGGTTGTAGGGGCATGGTAGTTTACCTTGTGCTGAGCTGGAGTCCCAGTGGTGGTATATGTAGTATGCAGAGGTCTGGGGAGGTGTTTTTGCATTTGCTGGGGCTATACTGAAGTACATGGCAGTCTGGCTTATCGAAGATGCCTGTCAGCCCTGGGCTGTGCTGAAGCACATGGAGGTCTGGCTGCTGGAGGATGCCCATTTGCCCAGGGCTACACTGAAGTACATGGTGGTCTGGCCTACTTCTTATCGAGCTGGAGGATGTTTATTTGCCCTGGGCTGTGCTGAAGTACCTAGTGGTTCTTGGAGCTGGAGTTTGCATGTTCCCCTGGCTATAGTAAGGCACATGGGGGGTCCTGGTATTGGTGTTTGCATGCTCCACCACATTGGGGGTCAGCATCTCCCTCTGGTTTGCTGAAGTGGGGCTTGCTGCTGGTTTACTTGGTTGCTTCCTGTCCTAGAATGTGCTCCACTTTTACCTGAGTGAGATGGACCTTTCTTGTCAATCTTCCAAGTTTCTTGGGCTAAAATATTGTTTCACGCCATCTTTTTGCTGGTTTTCTCATTCCAGGATTTGTTTTAGGGTGCTCTTTTATGGTTGTTTGGAGGTTAATATGGGAGAGTTACAATGATTTACTGCTTACTCTGCCATCTTGGCTCCCAGAAGTCTATCAGACCCCCAGCTTCTATTCTTTAAAAATATCTAAGAGCCAATTTCATTTTTTGATGTATGAAACCCTATAAACATTATGTTTAGAAATGTAAGGATAAAAAGCATTTCATTAATGATACACTTTAGAGCCCCAATTCGTAGCACATATTAGATGTCAATAGTAGAATAATAAAAGCAAGTTTTTAAATAATACTTTATGATTTGCAATGTGCATTATAAATAATATCTCATCTGATCTTTGCCAGAACCCTGGGAGGTAGGTGCTTTTATTGTCCCTATTTTGCAGATTGGGAAACTAAGATACAGAGTGGTTAGATGATTGGTCCAGGTTTGAACTCAGGTTTTCCTGATCCAAGGTCTCACACGCTATCTGCTGCACCACCTAACTGCCAAAGACTTCTCAGCTTCCTACACACACATTTTTAAGTGGGTCTCCTTACTTCAACCATTCTTGATATCAATATTGCATTTTCACCCCAGCTGAGGCCCTTTTCCTGAGTAGCCAGAGTGAAGATGAAAGACTAGATGTAAAGTCCTCCTTAAGACACAGCCTTCCTGGCCATCTTTATTTTTAGCTCTCTCATCTTTCACTCTGATAACCAGAAATATGCCACTTTGGTAGCACCACTGCCAGAGGCAACTTCACTTCAAAATTCTAGTAAGTATCTTGGTGTCAATTTAGTCTACAAGCATCACAATAGATATTTCCCCTGTCTTGCAGTTAGTAAATTCATACTTCTTATTCCAAAACTCCTGTTATTTAGAGTCATTTCCTATAGAGATGACAGCAGTTTTTTTCCTATTACTTTCCCTGTACTCTCATTCCTAATCAGATCAGCATTATCCCTCCCCAGTCTGAATTATTTGTTGAATGCCAACTATATGCATATCATTGTGATAAAGTGATATAAAAGATACCAAATAAGTCTAAGGTGAACTTTGTCCATAACAAGTTTGCATTCAAGCTTACAAGATCAATGATATGATACAATTATCCTTACTGTTTCTTGTATCTTTAATTTCTCCCTTTTGAATGGCTCTTTCCACTCAATCCTCAAATATACTTGTCTCCCACCTTCTAAAATAATCTCTTCCTTAAATTCTGTTATTCCTTTTAATAGCTTCCATCTCTCTCTCTTCACTGTATTGCCAAACTTCTTTAAAGATCAATCTTTAAACCTCAGAACACAGATTAATACTTGGAAAAGATATGTGATTTCATGTGTGGGGGGAATTCTGGCAAGAAAAATCCTTTTTCTAAAGCAGATCATCAATTATTCTGAAACTTATGACTTCAGGGCATTGCCTGACAATCCATCATTCAACAAACATTTATTAAGCTCCTACTATGTGCCAGGCACTGTGCTAAGCAGACTCAGAGAGATTAGGTAACCTACTATGAGATAGACAGTATAAGTCTGAAAGGTCTTCTTGACTCCAAGACAAGTTTTCATTCAGTACTCCATGCTGCCTCTCAGTTTAACAATTAAGTCAGCTAATTAGGAATTCTAAAGCCTATTCTGAACATAATAGTAATAGAAAAAAAGGGAGAGATGAGCATTACCTGACAATATTGATAAGGTTTCCAGAAGTATATTCAAGCTGACCTTGCTCTAGAAATAAGGATATTTGGATAGGTGGAACAAAGGAAGCATAGTCTTGCTGAGGGACACAACATTAGCTGAGATGTGAATATAAGACTCACCAGGGCTTCTGTAATAATTTATCCTTAATTGGAGCAGATAATACAATTTGAGGAGTAGTAAGAAATAAAATTTGATGGATGTGTTGGAACCAAATTATGGAGAGCCTTGAAAACTAGTTACACTGAAATTTCAATATATGATGATTTGAATACTCTGAGCATTTCAAAACTGGATAGAGAATAACAATCAATAATGGAAATTCATCAAGAATAAGATTAACTTGTGAGAGTTTTTGAATGTGTGTGTGTGTGTGTTCGTTTGTCTTTAGATTTGGACTACTTGAATAAGATATGTTAAATTGATTAATTAGGGTTCAGTTTCATGTTTAATTATAAAGGATAATCTTTTAAAAATTTATTTCATTAAAATTTCTAAATTGCATGCAAAAAGTTTAACATTCATGTTTTAAAATTTTTGAGTTCCTAATTTTCTCCTCTCCTCTCCCCATGGCTTAAGAAAGCAAGTGACATGATAATAGATTATACATTCCAAACCAGTTATGCCATGGTATGAACACATGAATTCTTAAAGAATATGTAATTTCTTTAGCATGGTGACTATCTTCTTGGGGAATTCCCGCTACTCATACAAATCACACTCTATTTTTGAGGCAGTTGCTTGACACACTGAGGTTGAATGACTTACCCAGGGTCAAGCAGCAAATAAGGTTCAGAGGCTAGAATTGAACCCAGGAATTCCTGCTTCCAAATTCAGCACTCTCTCCTCTATATCATGTTGCTTCCATAATGTCTGAGTAGTGGTTGCAAACATTTAGAATTTTAACACTTTATATGAAAAAACTTCCATTCTCACCTATAAGAGATATTATTTACTCATTTGTTCATTGTAAAAAGTGAGGTCTCTGCCTCACAGAGATTTTGCAAAGGTTGGCATGCTTTTATAAAGGACTAAACATAAAATCAGCAGACATGAGTTTGAAAGCTAAATCAATTACTTCCTAGTTATTAGGGTATGGATAAGTTCCTCAAGTCTCTCTGAGCCTTAGTTTCATCTCTAAAATGACTATAATGACATGTACCACCTACTTCAAAATTTTCTTGCGATAATAGTGCCTTGTGAGCCTGAAAGTGTAATAGAGATGTGAAATACTATTTATAGTTGAAACGCTCTACCGGCTTTCCTAAACCAATTTAAATTCTTCAAAATGACATATGTTGAAATTGTAGCACTGTGGAAAGACCACTGGCCCTGGGGTCAGAGGACTTGAGTTCAAATTGTATTTCTGATGTTTTATACCTGTCTGACTGAGGGCAAGCAATTTAAACTCTCTGAACCTCTGTTTCCACACCAGTAAAAACAAGTATGGGAGCCTGGATGTATTTTGAGGTTCTGTGATTCTATAAGGTTCTAGCTGTATGATCCCAGTGTTTTTTTTCTTCCTTTTTGTTTGTTTGATGTGTTTCTGTACACGTTTTTATTTTGAGACCACACCGTAACAAAGGAGGCAGTGGCCATACTTTTGTGTTTCTACTAGAACCTGGAAGGAATCTCCCCACCTCTCTCTTAATTTTTTTTTTGAATGTAAAAGTCCTATCTGCCTCTGAATTATTTGCTGTGATGTGAAACATCTCTGAATCCCCTGACTTTTTCAATTTCTAGAATAATAATTTTAACTGCTAAGTGGTTATCATCATCTTCTAAAATTCTCCTTAGCCACAGGACCCTTGTTGAATACTTGTTGATTTTGATATCCACCTAGCCTTTATCTTCAAAGAGTTACTAGGCTATACTTCAGAATTCCTTCTTCCTCAGCTTTCAGTCAAACATCTGTGAGGTGTGGGAGGATGGCCAGAGCTAGATACTGCATATGATGTATCATTTTTTCATACTTATTATAAAATAAAGTAGTAATTTTAAAAGGTTCATAGTGCTATTACAAATGAAATAATTGAAAATCATTAAATACAGGTATGTAATAGTGTTCTTTATATTTCAAGATAACAATACTGCTAACAGTTAAGCCACCTTATTTCAGACCAATATATAACTCCAACAGATCTCTGATCTCATTAATGTGGATATTATTTCCAATGATGAAGATTCGAACCATTCCAAACCTGCATATCCTATGCATCTCTTACCTACATTCTGCAACAATTCTGTTGCACAGAGTTCTCCATTAGGTGTTGGAAGCTTTCTTCATGTTCTCTTTACGTTGCACAGAAACAAATGAAGCTTGTGAGCTGTCATTTCCTTGTCCTGCACTCTCACTCCATAAATAGTCCATCATTTTTCCCCAGTCATTTTCCCCCATGTAGCCTGTTTAGTGTCCTTTGATCCCTTTCCCACTCCTCAACCACAATCACTGCAGAAGTGAAATGGGATTGCAACGGACTGACTGAGGGATGTTTTATATTTGTCTTTGTGTCACGAGTGCCTGTGGTCAAGGAATTCAGCACCAAGTAACCAGCTAAGAGGTGTGAGACTCGTTGAACTTAGGAACATTGGGCCTCAGACATATTCTGTTGACCAGACCACATTTAGAAGAAGTTATTCCATTTTGGGGGGTTTGTTTCATTTTATTTTTGCATTTCTTTATATCCAAAACACTTAACACAGTGCCTGGCACATAGTGGCACTTAATAAATGTTTATTAATTTGATTTGACTTGAGAATGCATCAGATTCTGTATTTTCCTGGCATAGCCTTCAAAATTTGAGGTTCTCTTTCATATCATCAAGAACCATCGGCACAGAATAGTTTCTCCCCCAATTTTTTTCCTCCACCCACCCCACAAACAGAGCAGGTTCTCTTTACTCTTTTGCACTTAAATGTAAGTTCATATGCTCTCAGCCTCCCTTAACTGCGGGGTAAAGAATTAGAGTCTGCCTGGAATGTTTTCAGGAAATTCCAGAGTATGGAGAGTTAGAATGTTCTCCTGGTATTCTCCTGGAATGGCATGTTCAGCATTTACAACAGGTTTACAATCCTATCTATAGGATATTCATGAAAGAAGAGAGGAGAGGAATGTTAGCTAGAAATAGGTACCAATTCTAGTGGTAATGTTGTCTTTTTCTACATAGTCCAAAGGAATGAACTAAGGCAACGATGGCTATTCAAAAGGGGTTGAAGATTTTCTCAGAAATGTGCTTTTTTTTATCTAAATGGTCCAGCTTAATTGATTTGCAGCATCCTTTTAAAGAGGGTGAAAGTTTTCAAGAGGCTATTTTCTAGCTTTGCCCACGATGCGTCATCACTTAATTCACAGATAACATGTTGTACTGTGCAAGAGATAAAATTATACATGTTAAATCACACATAACCTTGGCTATACTTGTCTAACATTTTTTTCCTTCATTCTTTCCAAAAATGAACATGAAATCACAAACTAGCCATTTCTTTTTGCCTTGATATTTTCATTCCTAAAAAATTCCCCCCAAGGGAAAAAGACATTATAGAAATCAAAATTTATTGAAAATTACACAAAAAGGCATTATGACAGAGAGAAGTTGGAGGAGTCCATGGAGGCTCTGCTACAACAGCCCCTGAATTAGCAAGGGTCCAAGCAATAGCTGGACAACAACAACAAAAACAACAGCTAGTCATTTATGTAACACTTTAAGGTTTGCAAAGTTCTTTACAAATATTATCTCATTTTATCCTTATAATTTCCCTGGATGTGAATGCTATTATTATCCCCATTTTATAGAGGGGGAAACTGAGGTCCATAGATTAAATGACTTGCCAGGGTCACAGAAAACTTACGATTTTGAAGAGGGATTTGAACTCAGGTCTTCTTGACTCCTATTCTAGAATTTTATCCATTGTGCTATCAACATGCCCCTAATGATCATGATGATTTCCCAAAGCCTTTGGCTTACTGCTCCATCACCATTATTATAGGATAGGGCAGAAGAATATAGCCCAGGCCATCCCCTAACTATTGCCTTTCTCTCTTTCCTTCCTGCCCCAGAAATGGGGGGATTGAGATCTTATTCTAAATTCAAGGATATCTTCTTCTTGAGGGATTAAAGGAGTAAAGAAACAATTGAAGATGATTGGCTAATAATTAGAAGTCAAGGAAAAAAGTAAAAAAAAAAAAGTCAAGAAATTCCATACTATAAAAGAAGGAAGTAACAAAGTAAAGCAGAACTGCAAATTGAAATTGTGATATACTCAACAGAAGAAACATTAAATGATAAAACAAATTAATTAGCAAACTCATGAAAAATGTAAGAGAAAAAAATATAATTCTACAATAAAAATCAAAGGAAGATGGAAAGGAATAACTTTAAAACTGCCAAGCGAAATAGAATAATAAAAAATTAGTGATAGAAACTCAATAAAGAACAAATGAAATTAAACAAAAGTTAATTATCTATGAGAAAAAAAGTAAAAACTAAGCCCCATTAATCAGAGAAGTCAACAATGCAATGTATAAGATTTGGAAGATAAAGAATGGGGGATTACATAAAGAAGATCACTGATACTTTTAAACATACTATAAAGCAGTTTTCATTAAAATTATATGCTAATGGACAAAAGTGAAATAAAAAAACATAATAAGGGGGAAATAGAAATTTTAGAAATAGAAATATATACATATATATTTGAAGGAACAATGTTTCATAAACTTAATAATATTTAAAAACACAGAAAAGGATATATTATCTAATGAACACTTTTGGGAACATTGACTAAAATATGGCGACACAAATCTTGATCCTTACCCTTACAGCACGTACTTCAGTAGATTGCAGCTGGAATCACAGAATTAAACAGGAGAAAATGGACTACTAAGAATTTAATGTACAAATTCATTTGTTTTTATTCTGGTGAGCAAATATATTTTAATTATTAAAATGAAGTCATAGTAGGGATTATGCAAATGAATGTAATTATATAAAATAAAGTAATTCTGGTGGAACTATACATTTATGTAATTTTTTCTAGGGCAATACAACAGTTTGTGAATTGTAGGAATCATCAGGCTCTTTAATCCAATGAGCATACTTTAAAAAACATTCTGCATATTGTTATAAAGGATACCTATTCAAATACATACAATTAATGTGTATGTACAAGTCACAACATTATAAATTTTAAAAATTGGAAATAATTTAAATCAACACTATGTGGTAAATGATCAAAAAACTATGTGTATCAATATAATAATTTAATGCATTGACATGATAAAATGTTGTTTAATTTTATTTTTCAAGCTGTGAAATAAATTATGAGGCATATAAAACAGATTGGTAGTGTAAGTGAAGACAGAACACTCATTATAAAAAATGAGAAACACAAATATAAGAGACAAATAAAATGAAATTGGAAAGGCATAAAAAAGAGTAATTAAAGCTGTTGTGATCCTATTGTATGAAGAAATGATTTTAAAGTGAAAATAGTTGTAAATGTATGTTTTGTTCTTTAAAGTGAAGCATATAACTTTTAAAGCCATAATTTAGTAGGAGAATTCTAGACAAATAAAATTATAAATAACAAGGTTAAAATGGCTGTTTGTAATATAAAACCCTGTACTTAAAGTTAATCTCAGTGAATGTAGATATGAATGGATGAAAAGCATTTATTAAGTGCCAATATAGTGTGTGTAAACTTGAGAATCCTTATTCCATCTCCCCTTCGGACATGGCTCTTCTTCAGGAGGAAGACGGTGTTTCCTGTCAGAGTTCTACTGGGTACCCCTGAGAAGATAGGAGCATCTTTCTCTAATGCTCTCAGTTTCAGCTCCCACCAGTGTGCTTCTAAGATTATGAACTTAACTAATAAAATATCAATGATTTCCCTACATAAATCAACAATGAAGAAGATAAAGTTTTTGTGAATCATTTTAAGGTAAGACTTTAACTTTTAACTAAGTTGGTACAGTAATAACAGTTGGTATAAAATATCTCCCAATAAGTCAGTAATACAATCTCACAAGCACATATCATTTCCAGAGGAGAGTAGGTTCAAACTTATCCTCTTCAGAATTTCTTCCTTGATCTTCACTGTTCTCATAATAACAGTCTATAGTACATTTCTTTTTGCTAATGGTGTTTGCTTGGTTCTGGCCTTTGAAAAGATTGAGCTCTCCTGCTGGGGGGCAGAAGCACTGACCCAAGCCCCTTGTGTTGGGAGCCCAGTGCCTGGTCACTGACTTTGTGTGCTGGGGCCTCCGATGCTGGCAGTTAGAGGCCATAGGGTTCTGGCAACTTACCAGAATCAGCAACACTGGAACTCTAGGGGTAGGATTGGGTATTCTGGTCCCTTGAGGTTTCCTGCTCATCTGGGCCTTTCACTTTCTTCCTTTCTTTGGCTCCTTGCAGATGGATGTTTCGCTGCTGTGGGATATTCTCCGCCTGGGGCTTTCCCCCTTGGAGCTGCACTTCCCAGAGTTTTGCTGAGGCACTGGGAGAAGTTTGGCTGCCAAAGAATACCATGACACATGGTGGTTTTCCAAGCTGGTTTCCACTGGTTCCCCTTCCCGTACTGAGGCACTTGGGGGTCCTGGTGTTGATGTTTGCTTGTTCTACCACCTAGGGTTCAGGATCTCCCCCTGGTATGCTGAGGTGGGGCTTTCAACTAGCTTGCTAGGACACCTCCTGTTCTGTACTGCTCCTCCTCCCCTAGGGCAAGAGGGGCCTTTCTTGTTAATCCCTCAAGCTTCCTGGGCTACCGGACTGCTGCACTTTATCTTTCTGCTGGTTCAGCTGTTCCAGGGCTTTTCCTGGGGTGATATTTTCTGGGCTTTCAGAGGTTAATAAAGGAGGGTAAGAGTAACTTACTTCTTACTCCACCCTCTTAGCTCCTGGAAGCGAAACTCCAGTAGGTTTAAACTTAGAAAGTATATGTGATGAACATATTCGATGAGAAGTCCTTTTTTCCTATTTGACAGTTGTTCAAGGAAATTTCCCTTAAGCTTGGTAAATCTGTGTTCAGTCTGCTCTTGGTTCACTCTGGAGACCTTGTTATCGGCTTATTCAAGGATAGCACTAGGACACCAATGCAAGAAAGACTTACAACATATTTCAAACCATTTAAAGGTCAAAAGTCCTCTTTTAACCAAAGGAGAGGAGGAGTGGATGAGACCCAGGCAGGATGAAGTCAAAGCCTCTCCTCCCTCTTTCTCCTCCCATCTTTCTCATAGGATTTCATTGAGCGTCATGCTTGCTTCAACCTTTCTTAAAAAAAAAAATCAAACTCAACTATCACCTTGTTGGGGCAATCCTTTTTTCATTAGTTGTACAGCCAGAAATGTGAACATCTTAAAAAGCCCTACAACAATGGCATGGATTTTACCATATTTCCACTTAAACGACTCCAATTACACCATCTAGTAAGGGTGGAGGCCCTGAGGGTCATCTCATTTCCTTTGTTACCTCCTTAGGTCATGTGTCCTTGAAAAACAGGCCTGTGTCTTTAGCCTTTTCATTTTTTTTTCTTTCCGTTTTAGATTCATAGAAGAGTTTCTGATCTGACCTGGAAGCATAAGCCAAGGAAGTCTCTGGAAATCCAAGAATCCAAATTGAGTATTGCAACCCCACTCAGCAGTAGTGACCTAAGGAGCAAAGTCTGAAGACATTTTCACAACAAAAATTAACACTGCTGGCTTTGGACTTGAATTTAGTAGATTAATACTATGAAGGAACTGGGAGGGGTTCAGTTAGGATATATACTCATTCTTTTATTTTTTTTCCCAAGTTTGCAGAGAATAAGCTAGATTTAAAGCTGATAGGGCTTGATTTTGTTAGACCTACATAAGTATCTAGGCAAGAAACTGTTATGCTTGAATTAGTTCAACTAAGTAAGTAAGGTCCTTAAGGACAGATATGTTATACTTTGTGTTTTCCACAAGCCCATGTATCAATGAATAATTTTCAACTGATTTATTCTCCCCTAAATACAACAAAACGGACTCTAATATATCAGTTTCTATTCAGCAAAAGGATCCCAAAGATGGAATCAGAGGGGAAAATGTGGTACTTTTTTATAATAATAGTCTAAAACTAGTCTGGAAAGTATTATTGGCAAGGGCTATAGAATCTATAAATGTATGTAATCTATAAACGTATGATGTATATGCATAATCTCCCAATTCTATCTCAATGCCCCATCGTGGTCTGGAGGTCAACCCAGCTGAGTCTACCAAGCTGGAAAAGCCTCAAGTTATCAAAGTGGTTAAAGACTATATGTTGTCAGAACAACCAGCTGGCTTTATGTAAAGTGAGGATAATACTTGTACTACCTTTTTAAAGGAGTTGTTATGAGGGAAGTGCTTTGTAAACCTCAGGTAGCACAAAAAAATGAATTATTTACTGAAGGGCAAAGTAAGTATGCCCACTGCAATGAAATCACAAAGCTTGTATTTTTTGAAATAATAGATGGGATGGACTTATTCTCCTGTACTAGAACTTGAAAGAGGAAAATTTAGGACAAAATAAAATTTCCTATGTGTTAACTTAGGACAAATAAATATTTTATTTATGTTCTGGATAGTAAACATAAAATTCACTACCCCCAACGGGTGGTAAAGGATAAAAGTAAGTAGTTTCAAAAGAGGTCCATATAAATCCAAATCTGACAGGCCCACACATTTAAGGGAAAATAGAAAAGAGGTAGCTGAGGTGTATAGAAAAAAAATATTAGACTTAGAAACAGACAACAAGTTTTGAATCTTGGTTTTACCAATGAATATTTATTTAACCTTGGGGAAATAAAATCTCTCAGGGTCCCATTTTTCTCATGTGAACTTGATCCCTCTAGTGATACAAATGCTGATGTAGCCTTGCTTCCCCATTCTGTTTGTCCATTTTTTATTTTTACATTTATGTACCAGTGGTATATCTAACACCTTGTGAAAGCTTCCTCTACATCTCTTGCCATTTTGTGGACAATAATGGAACATTCAGTCCCTACCCTGTCTAGCACTTGTTTTAGCTTTGCATGACCAATGTGTGTGTATGTGTGTGTGTGTGTGTGTGTGTGTGTGTGTGTGTATTTTTTTCCTCCTATGATTCATTTCTCTGATGATATTTTTTCATACTGCTACTACCACACAATTCCTCTTTGGTAATGTAATGCAGCCTGATCAAATATAGAATGAAACTTTTTATGTTCAATGGTAGCCAATGAAACAGTGAATGCCCTCCGTTCTATGTGGCTTCATTTCACTTCTGTGGTGACATTGGCAAAATGACAGAAAAGCGGTTGGAAGGTGCTAAGAATCAAGTAGATTTTAGATTGTGCAACATTAACTTAGTTGTGCACATAGGAAGCATTACATAAATGTTTCTTGAATTGAATTTAATTATGTGAAAGCCTTCAATCATTTAGTACCATTCAAATTCATAAGACTGAGGGGGCATAATCAACGAGGCTAATTTTCATGTTAAATAAAGAGAAACCTTTCTTTGAGAAGATTCTAGAACTTTCTTTAGAGCTGCTGCTTTTCCATTTTTTATTCAGTATCTGTCTTCTTCTCAGTGCACCTGTGTGCGTTGGCTTCTTGCATTGTCATTTGCAGATGGTTTAAAGTTCCTGTTGTGTTTTAAAGGAAGCTAAGAGAGAATTTGCAACATGCGCAAAGCAGAGATCTTTGACAGCTGGCTACCAGGATTTCAGCATTTAACTTGACTCTCTTTTCAGTCACCTAAACAGCATATGTGCATTGGTCAAGTCAACTATTTATCAGTTAAAAAGGCTAGTTGGGTTCCTATGAAATCAGTTCTAATACCATTAATGCCTAAGTCTTAAATGTGCAAGTTACAATTGTTTTATCTTGCTTCTAGCATCTCCGCTGTAAATTGCTAGAGTTTTATGATTATTTCCTATCCATCATTTTCTAATGTCATTTGCAGACACCACGTCTCAGAGAGGGAGTACTTTAGGGAATGATTTTGTACTGCCCATCAATTAGGATCCCCAGTGTGCTAATGTCATTCTGGGAAATAAGTTCATCAATACCGAGCACTTCTGGGAACAACAACAAAAGCTGTAGATTCTTAGAAACTAAGGATGAAAAAAGGTGATGAGGCTACTCTCTTACAAAGCAGGGTAATTCCTTGTTGTACAGTTAAGATACTGGACCAGTCTGCTTTTTAATAACAGTGCTAGGGATACTACTATAATTGAATATTTTATTTGGCCAAGTAAGCCAATTTTCTCTTTAGGAATAAAAAAAAATCCTTTAATCTTCTAAGTTTATTGAGATTCAACATCAACAGCATAATCACAGTTAGCTTTTTTTGTTTACCATTTTATTTTTCCATAGTTACACGTAAAAACAATTTTTAACATTCATTTTTTAAAGCAGAGTACAAATGCCCTCCCTTTCTCCCTCCTCAACCTGCCCTCATTGAGAAGACAAGCAATTCAATATAGGTTATACATGTGTAGCCTTGCAAAACATTTCCATATTAGTCATGTTGTGAAAAAAAAAAACTTAGACCAAAAAAAAACACACAAGAAAAATAAAGTAAAAAAAAAAAGTATGCTTCAATCTATATTTCAGACACCATCAATTCTTTCCCTGGGAATGGATAGCAGTTTTCATCATGAGTCCTTCAAAGTTGTCTTGGATCATTGTATTGCTGAGAATAGCTAATTCATTCATAGCTGATCACCTTACAATATGGCTGTTACTTTACACACAGTTCATGTCACTTTGCATCAGCTCATGAAAGTCCTTCTAGATTTTTCTTGAGATTGTCCTGCTCATCATTTCTTTTAGCCCAATAGTATTCCTTCATAATTGTATACCACAATAACTTCAGTCATTCCCGAATTGATGGGCATTGCCTCAATTTCCAATTTTTGCCACCAGAAAAGAGCTGCTATAAATGTTTTTGTAATATAGGTCTTTTTCCTTTTTGTTTTTTATCTCTTTTCAGATACAGATCTGATATTGCTAGGTCAAATGATATGCATGATTTTATACTCCTTTGGGTATAGTTTCAGATTGCTCTACAGAATGGTTGAATTAGGTCACAACTTCACCAATAGCGTATTAATATCTCATGTTTCTTACATCCCTTCCAACACTTGTCATTTTCCTTTTCTGTCCTACTAGCCAATCTAATAGGTATGAGGTAGTACCTCAGAATTGATATAACTTGCATTTCTCCAATCAACAGTGATTTAGAGCATTTTTTTTTCATGTCACTATAGGTAACTTTGATTACTTCATCTGAAAACTGTTCATATCTTTTGATCATTTATCAACTGGGGGATGGATCTTATTTTTATAAATTTGACTCAGTTCTCTATATGTTTGAGAAATGAGGCCTTTATCAGAGAAATTTGTTTCAAAAATTTTTTCATGGTTACTATTGCTAGCTGAATTTCCCTCCATCCTATTTCCCCCTTTGTTTATTCTATTCTCTTTCTTCCACCCTGTCCCTCCTTTAAAGTGTTTTGATTCTGACTACCTCCTCCTCCAATTTGCCTTCCCTTTTATCACCTCCCCTCCTACCCCTTTCCCCTCCCACTTCCCTGTAGGGTAAGACAGATTTCTATTCCCAACTGAGTGTGTATGTTATTCCCTTTTTGAACCAATTTATCCCATTTTACCTCTCCCTTGCCCTTTCTCCGAGTGAATTCCTCTTTTATCTCTTAATTTTATTTTTTTAGATGTCATCCCTTCATATTCAACTTATACCTTTATCCTTTATCTATATATACTCCTTCTAACTGCCATAATAATGTGAGAATTCTTATGAGTTACAAGTATCAGCTTCCCATGTAGGGATATAAACAGTTTAACTTTATCAAGTTCCTTATGGTTTCCCTTTCCAGTTTACCTTTTAATGCTTCTCTTGAGTCTTGTATTTGAAAGTCAAATTTTCTATTTAGCTCTAGTCTTTTCATCAAGAATGCTAGAAAGTCCTCTATTTCATTGAATGTTGATTTTTTCCCTGAAGGATTCTACTCAGTTTTGCTGGGAAGGTGATTCTTGATTGTAATCCTAGCTCCTTTCTCTGAAACATCATATTCCAAGCCCTCTGATTCAGTAAAATAAAAACTGCTAAATCTTGCATTATCCTGACTATGGCTCCATGATATGTTAATTGTTTCTTCTGGATGTTTGCAATATTTTCTCCTTGACCTGGGAACTCTGGAATTTAGCTATAATATTCCTGGATATTTTCCCTTTGGGATCTCTTTCAGGAGTTGATTGATGGATTCTTTCAATTTCTATTTTACCCTCTGGTTCTAGAATATCAGGGCAATTTTCCTTGATAATTTCTTGAAAGATAATGTCTATGTTCCTGATCATGGCTTTTAGGTAGTCCAAGAATTCTTAAATTATCTCTCCTGTATCTCTTT
Organism: Vombatus ursinus; assembly: GCF_900497805.2. Taxonomy (NCBI): domain Eukaryota; kingdom Metazoa; phylum Chordata; class Mammalia; order Diprotodontia; family Vombatidae; genus Vombatus; species Vombatus ursinus. Next base: position 68,511,227 of record NW_020954576.1, read on the forward strand.
AAAGGTCAATATTTTTTTGCAATGAGAGTTCACATGGTATTCTATTTTTTTCATTCTTTTGGTTTTGCTTTATTGTTTTTTTTCTTATTTTTCATCAAGGCATTAGCTTCCATTTGCTCAATTCTAATTTTTAAGGAATTATTTTCTTCAGTGAGGTTGTGTACCTCCTTATCAATTTGACCAATTTTACTTTTTAAGAAGTTTTTTTAAATGAGTTTTTGCCTCTTTTTTCCATTTGGCCAATTCTGATTTTCAAGGCATTCTCCTAATTGTTTTTGTACCTCTTTTACCACTTGGCTTAGTCTGCTTTTAATCTGTTATTTTCTTCAGTATATTTTTTGTGTCTTCTTTACCTAGCTGTTGACTTGTTTTTCAAGATTTTCATGCTTCAATCTTATTTTTCTTCCCATTTTTTTCCTCTACCTCTCTTACTTGATTTTCATAATTCTTTTTGAGCCCTTCCGTGGCCTGAGACCAGTTCATAATATTCTTGGAGGCTTTGGACATAGGAACTTTGACTTTGTTGTCTTCTTCTGAGTATGTGTTTTCACCTTCCTTGTCACCACAGTAAATTTCTATGGTCAGAATTTTGTTGTTGTTGTTGTTTGTTTACTTTCCCAGACTATTTCTTGACTTTTTACTGTTTTGTTAAAATGGAACTCTGCTTCCAGGGTGAAGGGTGCACTGTCCCAAGCTTCGGGTATTTATGCAGCTGTTTTCAGAGATACTTTTAGGGACCTGTAAGTTTTCAGTTCTTCCAGGGTAGTATGATCTAAGAAGAGGTATGTTTATTACTCTCCTGGCCTGTGCCCTGGTCTATGAGTGGTCATAAGCCCTCTTTTCTGCCCTAGACCTGTGATGAGGGTTCCTGTTCCACTGCAGCCTGCAAGCTCTGGTCTACTAGTGCTCTTCCTTGCTTTGAGACTTCCTTGCCCTGGGACTGCACCTTAGGACTGGGACCTGGATTTGTGTATGGGAAAAGCAACAGAGTCCTGCCTCCAGTGCTAGCAAAGAGACCCCTGTAATCTCCTTCTACCCCTTTACCATCTGTGGGCTGAGAGCTCCAAAAGCAGCTGCTGCACCTGCTGATTAAGTGGCTTCCAAGGGCTGCTCCTGGTTTGCTGGGGCTGGACTGGGCTGGAGTGGCCTATGCTGGACTTTGATCCACTCTCACACTGGTGTAACAGGTCTTTCCTGCCAACCTTCTAAGGTGTCTTTGGCTAGAAAGTGATTTCACACTGTTGTTTCATGGGTTCAGCTGCTTTAGGAATTGTTTTATGGCATTTAAAGGTGTTCAGAGTGGTTTTGGGGAGAATTCAGGTGAGTTGCTGCCTTTTCTCAACCATCTTGGCTCTACCTCCCAATCACAGTTAGTTTCTTAATTCTGTAGCATGAATATGTTGTGTAGCAGAAATATTTCTGTATTTTTTTATAAAAAGCATTTTAGTTTGAATCTGAACTCTGGTACTCCCTGCCTGTGTGATCCTGGATAAGTCATTGACTTCTCTGGACCTCAAGTTCTTTTTCCATAAAATAAGGAGGTTGGACTGGATGAACTCTATGGTCATATGTAGTTCTAAATTATCCTAATCTATAAACATTTGTTCATTCCTCTTCCCTTGAAAAAATTCACCAAATAAATATGTAAAACATTCAAAGATTTATTAACTTATGAAAATTGTAAGCCAAAAATTTAGTTTGTACTGGGTTTTAACTTTCATATTTTACTGTTATTATATAGTCTAATATCATTTTTCTTGAAATGTTACATGAAATGAACACAAAGCCAGTTCTAGAAATGTTACACTAAAAGAACAGAAGCACAAACTAAGAATTTTACTTTAAATTGTCCCAGAAAGTGAACTTGAATTAGAAAAGTAGTTTTAGAAAGGATATCCTTAGCAATCATGAATTCTAAGCTCTCAGTTTTACATGTGAAAAAACTGATTACCGGAGGCATAATGTCTTTCCCAAAGAGAAATAGCCAGAAGAGGGAAGCCAAAATTAGTGCCCACGTTTCTTGACTCACTATCTAAGAAGTTTTTTTTTTTTTTTCCCTCTACTATATCACATTGATTTTTATAAAACAGCTTGAATGTGATTTTCACATTGGGAATCCTTATTTAAAGGAAAAGTAAAGATTGTTAGTGAAGTGAAGGGCTATACTTACTTAAATTCACATTGCTTGATTTAGTTCATTATTCTAGTCTATTGGGATCATTGGGCTCTTAATTTTGCCTGCTCTCATTTGATAAGGGCACCATCTATATTGTCATCAAAACCAATAATAAAATTCTTGAACAAAACAGATGTGAATTCAGAAACTTAAGGCCTGTCACTAGAAACTTCTTTCCAGATTGACTTAATCCATTCATCTCCATCCTTTGAAATTAGTCTAGGAGTGGGGAACCTGTGGTCTTGAGGCCACATGTGGCCTTCTAGGTCTTTGGGTGGGGCCTTTTGACTGAATCCAAGTTTTGCAAACAAATCCTTTTATTAAGGGGATTTGTTCCGTCAAGTGTAGATTATGTCAAAGGGTTGCACTTGATGACCTAGAGGGCCACATGTTGCCTTGAGGTCACAGGTTCCTCACTCCTGAATCAGTCCTTAAACATTTATTATACCTTTTCTATATCCTAGTCTCATCTCTTTTTCTTGTCAATAAGAACCAAACCTTTTTTATTTGTCTTGCTAAAATCCATGTATATATCTTTTCCCTTCTCCTATTCAGTTGATCTAGTACCCCTTTCCAAAAGAAAATAAAGTTAGTCTGTCTCAACTTGTTTGTGATGAATTCATAATGATTCAATTGAGCACTACTTCAAATTTTCTGTGCTCACAAGACATAGCTTTCATCATACATTACAAATATTAGCCAGGAATGAAAGTTAAGTCCATTAGTTTGGGCAATAGTGTTATAGAATATTGTTTTAATGTTTGGTCTTTCATATAACACTTCAAGGTTTACAAAGTATATATGTGTATACACACACACACACACACATATATAATGGGTATACATATATGTATATATAGTATATATATATAGAGGGAGTGTATATATATGTATATATGTAGACATATATACACACATACATACATGGAGACAGAGAGATATAGAGCAAGGTATGTATAAATATGTGAGTATTTGCACATATGTACTATATCTACATATATCTATATTTCTGTCTTTAAAGATTATATATGAAATTTTTATAAATGCTTTGCTGAAATATTTCTATAGTATTCCCCTCATTTACTAGTTGAATTACATAGTAAGAAAATGAAATGACATGAATCAGAAATACACTGTTATTAAAATATATATAATCTCATTTGACCCTTTCAACCCTCTGAAGAAGTCAATACTATTATAGTTTTCTCAAATGTTAGAGAGTAGAAGAGACTCAGAAAAGGTAAGTAAGTTGCCTATGAATATACAAGGGTAAAGAGGTATTCCAGGGCTCTCCTGATCCTAAATGCAGTGGTCTTTTCATTTTTTTTCTACAATGGTTTTCACCCTTTTTAACTTTTATTTTGAAAATTGAGACTACTTTTGCTTGCTTCCACTGTGCAGCACCTCTCTCATTTATGATACTTCAAAGTTCACAGCAGGAGTTCAAACTCTTATCTAAAATTTATTTCATTATTATAGGAAAAATTCAATCAGGATAAATAAATTGAATTCAATGAAGACAATTAGATGTTATCTTGCTGGCTACATTTATATTATGTATTTTAATTTTCTTTTAATTGTTTTCTCCTATCCTATTCATTCTGAGCATAATTTTGCTTAATAACGAAGTTATAAGTGAAAGTGCTGATTTTTTTTTTAAAAAGAAATCACCATACTATTTCCCAAGGTACAGGTCAGCACAGCCCCAGTCTTTCCTTCCTTAACTCTTATGAATCAGAATTAAGAAATGCTTTGTGAGTAATTTGAATGGAAATAAATGATTAATATGATACATTTCAAATTCATACAATTTCATTTTCTCACTGTGTCACTCAAATGGTAGATAAGAATACTATAGGAATACTTCACAAAATACTTAATAAAGTTTCATATGAAATCACTGAAAAAAAGAAGAAAGATACAACTTGAATGATAATACTCTTTAGGTAGATTTAGAACTGGTTGAATGACCAGACACAAGGACTAATACTTAGGGGTTGATTTCAACTTTGAGGAATGTTATCAGCAAAGTGACCTAAAGGAAAAATAGGCAGATAACCTAAATATGAGAGAGCTAGCTAACATGTATTATGAAAAATGTCAGATCCAAAATGATCTGAACAAGCTGGAAATATGGGACATAATAAGATCAATATCTTGATGTGGATAAATGTAAAATTCTACATTTGGGTTCAAACTATAAATGACAAATTTTTTGGATAGTAAAGTTTTGGCTAGATAAAAGTTCTTTTGAACAGTATCTGAAGATTTTAGAGGAATGACAGTTCTAGAGAAGCTAGAAATATGACACAGCATCTAAGAAATGATCTTGGTTTGAATTAATAGTGGCAGAGTATCCAGAATTATGAACTTAATTTTACCACTATTTTCAGATTTATTGAGACTACATATTGAGAATTACATTAAGTTCTGGGAAGGACATTTTAGTGCAGTGGGGGGATATGACCATGATGCTTTTTGATTGATTCATTCCTGCCACCTGTAGCTCAGATTAGGTAATTACAGAAAGCAAAGCATAGGTAAAAGAGGTAATGAAGTTCTACAATATTGGCAAAGTGTTTAATTGTTGTTGTTTTTCATCTTTCATTTTCTTTTTTTTTCTTTTTTTTAATCTTTCATTTTCAAAGAGGATCAATGACATCACATGATGATGACTTGACTCAAGCATGAATTGGATTGAAATGAGACAGAGTTACACAAAGTCATCAGCTTTACTCCCTCTTCCAGAGTCATCAAAGTCCAATGATAAGACAAAAGTCAAGACAATTTTACCCAATTGCTAAATGGTCAAAGAAGATGAATAAGCAGTTTTGAGATGAAGAAATGAAAGCTATCAATATTCATATTAAAATGCTCTAAATCACTATTGATTAGAGAAATGTAAATTACAATAATTCTGAGGTACCACCTCACACCTATCAGATCGGCTAATATGACAATAAAAAGAAAATAACAAATGTCAAAGAAGACATTGGAAAATTGGAACACTAATGCATTGTTGGGACATTTATGAATTGATCCAACCATTCCGGAGAGCAATTTGGAACTGTGCCTAAAGGGCTTTAGAACTGTGCATATCTTTTGATCTAGCAATGCCACTACTAGGTTTATATCTCAAAGAGATCATAAAAATGGTAAAATGGCCCCCATGCACAAAAATATTTGTAGCAGCTTTTTTTTGTGGTGGCAAAGAATTGGAAATTGAGGGGATGCCCATCAGTTGGAGAATGGCTGAAGAAGTTGTGGTATATGAATGTAATGTAATACTATTGTGCTATAAGAAATGATGAGGTGGATTTCAGAAAAAACCTGGAAAGACTTAAATGAACTGATGCTGAGTGCAGTAAGCAGAACCAGGAGAACATTATACACAGTAACAGAAACATTGTGTGATAACCAACTTTGATAGATTTAGCTCTTTTTAGCAATACAGTGATATGACAATTCCAAAAGACTCATGATGGAAAATGCTATCCAAATCCAGAGTAAGAACTGTGGACTCAGAATGCAGATCAAGACATACTCTTTTCTCTTTTTTTGTTTTTTTTTTCCTTTCTCATGATTTTTCCTTTTTGTTCTGATTTTTCTTTCACAACATGACTAATGTGGAAATTTGTTCAATATGGCTGCACATATATAGCCTATATGAGGCTTGGGGAATGAAGAAGGGAGAAAAGGAAGGAGGAAAAAAATTGGATTCAAAATCTTGTGAAAGTAAATGTTGAAAAAAGAAAGAAAGAAAAGGAAAAAAAGGAAGATAAAAGAGGGAAAAAATGCAAGATTATTCGTGATGGCCCAGCATGTAGTGGATGACCTTGGCTTCTTTGATGTCTCACTAAGTTCTAAGCACTCTGCAGTTCCTGCTTCAGCCACCTTCACAACTGTTGGAACAAATTTTTCTCCTATACCCATATATCAGCAAAGTATCTAATTAGGTCAAATGTTGTTATCCCTTTACAAAATGTGAAAAAATTCCCTGATTGAATTGAAAGTGGAGCTTGGCATTGGCTCTGTAAAGGCTTCCAAGCAACCCTTAAAAGAAACCACTCTGCCGGTCCTCTAAGGATTTGAAGTGGACACAGCTCCCTAAGAGATACACAGAAGAAAATGGTTCTGTAGGAGAAGAGACTATGTGAACCACACAAATCTTGTAGAGTAAGAGTTGGATTTAGTTAGTCACAAAAAGGAATGGGTTTCAGGACTCAAGTAGTAAGGCTATGTGGCCAAACACAATAGACATGTTAGGACAGATGCTCTGTTGCTGAAACTTTTTCTACCCTTCAGATCCCAAACTGGATATTTCTTTTCTCCCCTTGGAGTTCATGGCAGTTTAATATCTTTTTTCCTATGACTGAGGAAAATATTATTCTTTAAAAAATTTTTTTTTATTAATTTATTTTGATTTATCAACAATCACTTCCATAAGCTTTTGAGTTTAAAATTTTTTTCTCCCCTTCCCTCCCCAAGAAGGCACACAACCTGATATAGGCTTTACATATACATTTCTATTAAACATATTTTCACATTAATCATGTTTTAAGGATGAATTAGAACCAATAGGAGGAACCACAAGAAAGAGGAAACAAAACAGAAGGAAAAAAAGGCAAACAGTATGCTTCAAACTGCACTCAAACTCTGTAGTTCTTTCTTTGTATGTAAATAACATTTTCCATCATGAGACTTTTGGAGATGTCTTAGATCCTTGTATTGTTGAGGAGAGCTAAGTCTATCAAAGTTAGTCATTGCACAACATGGCTATTACTGTGTACAACGTTCTCCTGGTTCTGCTCACTTCACTCAGCATCAGTCCATACAAGTCTTTCCAGGTTTTTTGAAAGCTTTATTCTTAAAACTATGTTTGGGTCCAGGGGCAGAGTCAAGATGGCAGAGAAAAGGCAGCAACTCACCTGAATTCTCCCCAAAGTCATTTGGAACACCTTTAAATAATGCCATAAAATAATTCCTGGAGTGGCTGAACCGGCAAAACAACAGAATGAAATCATTTTCCAGCTTAAGACAACATAGAAGGTTGGCAAGAAAGGCCTATTACGCTGGAGTGAGAGTGGAGCACAGTTCTGCTTGGGCCATGACAGCACAGACCCAGCACCAGCAAATCAGGAACAAGACTTAGTAGCCACTGAATCAGCAGTTACAGTAGTTGCTTCTAGAGCTCTCAGACCACAGATGGTTAGGGGGTTGAACAGCTGGTCAGAAGATTACAGGGGTGTCTTTGGTAGCACTGAGGGCAGGACTCTGTTGTTTGCCCATACTCAGATCTGGGTCCCAGTCCTGGGGTGCAGTCCCAAAGCAAGGAGGAGCACTAGCAGACCACAGCTTGTAGCTGCAGTAGAATGGGGACCCTCATCACAGTTCTAGGGCAGAAAAAAGTGCTTATTGTTACAGACCAATGCGCAGGCCAGGAAAGTAGTAAACATACCTCTCCTTAGATCATACTGCCTTGGAAGAAGTGAAAATTTACAGGGCCCTTAGAAGTATGTCTGGAGAGGATTCTGGAAAGATGGTAGAGTAGGTCAGAAAAATTCAAGCTCTCAAGATTTTACTCCATAAAAAAAGATAAAATAGTGCCTCTGGGCAAACACAGAGCTGTGAAAGCAAATAAGAGTAGGGGCAGAAGAGGGGTCCTACTGGACAATTGCAGAAGATTTGAAGAAAAATCCTGGACAAAATTTCCTCCCTGTGAAGAGTAAACACCTCCAGGCTAGGGTCTGCTTCAACAACAAGCAGCAAGCTGCTTCAACAACAAGTTGCAAGCCCTGAGATTAGCTGGTTTGGGAGACTGCCTTGGCCCCAGCAATAGGAATTTTTACCCCAGGGACAGTAATGGGAGTTGGGTATCTGACCTGGAGAAGATATAGGGAACTTCTTCTGACAAGGAATGACAGACCCAGCTGTGCTGTGGAGATGGGGTGGGGGTGAGAAAGAACCAGCACATACACGGAGAGTACAGAAGCAGTGGGGCAGAGATGCATCTGCTGTGGACACTTACAAGACTCTAGAGGTCTTCCTTTGAGTTCAAGGTCAGAAGGGTGAACTGAAGAGGATTAGAGGCACCATCCTCCATACCCCAGGACTAGAGGTGATTATAAAAATTAAATCATTGTAAAAAAAAAAAAAGCACAGGTAAGGAGAAAGAATCCAACCATAGAGAGCTATTATAGGAATAGAGAACATCAGGGTTCACCTTCAGAGGAGAATACAGAAGCAAAGAAACCCTCTTCTACCCCAAAGGGTAATGTCAAATGGTCACCTGCCCAAAAAGAACTCATTGAAGAACTTAAAAAAGACTTTAAAAATCAAATGAGAGAGACTGAGGAAAAACTAAAAGGAAAAATAATACAAGAAAACCAAGAAGATTATGATAATAAAATCAACCAATTAGAAAAGGAGATCCAAATCTTAAGGAAGAAAATGACTCCTTGAAAATCAGTATTAGGCAAGGGGAAGCCAGCAAAGTTATAAGAGATGAAGAAATCTATATATATATATATATATATATACATATATATATATATACAGAGAGAGAGAGAATGAGAAAAGAAGAGAATGTGAAACACCTCATAAGAAAAAAACAGTGGATCTAGAGAACAGATCAAAAAGAGAAAACATAAGAATAATTGGACTACCTGGAAGTTCTGATAAAAAAAGAATCTTGATACAATAATAGAAGAAATAACTAAAGAAAAGTGTTCGGAAGCATTAGAACAAAAGGGGAAAGTAGAAATAGAAAAAATCCACCAGTCACCACCTGAAAGACATGGCATGAGGAAAACTCACAGGAATATCATAGTCAAATTTCAAAACCCCCAGATCAAGGACAAAATATTATGAGCAACAACAACAAAAAAATGTACATATGGTGGTACCACAATTAGAATCACAGAAGACCTAGCAGTGATGACACTAAAAGATTGCAGGTCTTGGAACACTATATCAAAGAGCAAAAGAACTAGGCTCCTGGCCAAAAATATCACACCCAGCAAAACTAAACATAATTCTGAATGAAAAAAAAAAGGACATTTGATCAATTGTCAGACTTTCAGATCTTTGTTAAAAAAAAAAAATAACCTGAATTCAATAGAAGATTTAACATACAAGACTCAAGAGAAATATAAGGTACATATCAATGACTAATTACAAGGGACTAAAGGATAGAATGTTTACCTTTTTTGTATGAAAAATGTAAAACCTGTGTCTAAAATTGTTAATAGTAATTAGGTAACTTATAAGGAAGATTGGGGTAGACATGAGTATTATATGACTTTATAAAGTAAAACCATTCAAGTACAGCTAAAAGAGAAATTACCTTTTACAAATGAGTTGCAAGAGGAAGAACCAATACAGAGGAATTAGATGGGAAGTGTTAGTTCTAGAAACCTACTCTCATCAGGAATAGATTTAAGAGGGGAAAAATATATATACATTTAGAAGAGTATAAAAGTCTTCTAAATTTAGAAAGAAGCAAAACTCCTAGGGGATAAAGAGGGGGGAGAGGATAAAAGAGGGATCTTTAGAGGGAAGAGTGTGGGGATAGGAAAAAAGGGTGATATAGAAGGGGGTTTAGATTTAGGGGAATAGGAGGATAAGGGAGGGATTGCTGGAGTGGGGGTAGATTAAGTAATAGGAGGGTAAGGTAGCAGGTAGAAGTAAAATAGAGGAGGTAGAAGAGAGAGGAAAAATAAAGAGATATGCACAAACATAAAAATAAAGATTAGGAGTAGAATCTCTTAAGGAAAGTATATTGTGAATGTATATGTGTGTGTATGTATGTATATATATATATGTGTGTGTGTGTGTGTATATGTATACGTATATGTATATATCAACACCTATATATAAATATAGCCAATGCTCAACTGTAGCCTTGGAGTGTTGGGTATGGGGGTGGGAAAGGGAAAAAGAACAAAGTAAAAAAAGTGTTCAGCAGAGAACAAAAGAAAACCTACAAGGAAGCAAAGAAAAGATGGACAGCTTTCAACATAATGAACAGTATTTAATATACAGGCTTTCTTGAAATGAAAAGTTATTGCTATATAATTTAAATCCTCTCCTATGCTCTGCTGTGCACATGGCATTTTGTTTCTTCTTATTTTATATTTAAGTTTATAATGTTTCTTTTTCTTTTCTTATTATGTATTTAAGTTTTAGCATTTGTCTAAAAGAAAAAAAAGAAAAGAAAAATAAAACAAAATAAAAATGAAGTATCTCTGAAAACAGCTACACAAAAATCTTAAAGCTTGAGGGGCAGCTAGGTGGCCAGTGGATAGAGCACCAGCCCTGAAGTCAGGAGGACCTGAGTTCAAATCTGACCTCAGACCAAACACTTGACACTTACTAGCTGTGTGACCCTGGGCAAGTCACTTAACCCCAACTGCCTAAAAAAAAATTCCTGAAGCTTGGGACAGTGCACCCTCCACCCTGGAAGCAGAGACCTACTTTAATAAAGAGTTAAAAGTCAAGAGAATAGTCTGGGAAAATGAGAAAACAACAACAAAAATAATTCTGACTGAATAAAGATACTATGGTAACAATGAAAATCAAAACACACATTCCGAAGACAAAAAAGTCAAAATTCCTATATCCAAAGCCTCCAAGAAAAATATGAATTGGTCTCAGGCCATGGAAGGGCTCAGAAAGGATTATGAAAAGCAAGTAAGAGAGGTAGAGGAAAAATTGGGAAGAAAAGTGAGTAATGCAAGAAGATCATGAAAAACAAGTCAATAGCTAGGTAAAGGAGACACCAAAAAAAAAAATACTGGAAAATAACACCTTAAAAAGAGACTAGGCCAAATGGTAAAAGTACAAAAAACCAAGGAGGAGAAGAATGCCTTGAAAAGCAAAATTGGCCAAATGGAAAAAGAAGCACAAGAATTCACTGAAAAAAAAAAACCAACAAACTTAAAAAGTAGAATTGGCCAAATGGAAAAGGAGGTACAAAACCCTACTGAAGAAAATAATTCCTTACAAATTAGAATTGGGCAAATGGAAGCTAATGCATTGATAAGAAATCAAGAAACAATAAAACAAAACCAAAAGAATGAAAAAAACAGTAGACAATGTAAACTATCACATTGTCAAAATAACTGACCACTTTCAAGCATTTTTGATGAAAAGATCAATACTGAATAGAAAATTTGACTTTCAAATACAAGACTCAAGAGAAGCATAAAAAAATAAACACTAAAGGGAAATCATAAGGGACTTAATAAGGTTAAACTGTTAATATTCCTACATTGGAAGATGATATTTGTAACTCATAAGACTTTTCTCATTATTAAGATAGTTAAAAGGAGTATATACAGACAGAGGGTACAAGTATGAGTTGAATATGAAGGGATAATATCTAAAAAATAAAAGTGATGAGAGAGAAATGTTCTGGGAGAAAGAGAAAGGGAGAGGTAGGGTGGGATAAATTATCTGACAGAAAGGAGGCAAGAAAAAGCTTTTACAGAGGAATGGACAATGGGAGAGGTAAGGCAGAGTGAGTGAACCTCACTTTCATCAGAATTGGCTCCAAGAGGGAATAGTATACACACTCAATTGGGCATAGAAATCTATTCTACCCTACAAGAAAGTAGGAGGGGAAGGGAATAAAAGAAGGGCGGGTGATAGAAAGGAGGGCAGATTGGTAAAGAGGGTAGTCAGATGCAAAACATTTTTGAGAAGAGACAGGGTGAAAGGAAAGAGAGTAAAATAAACTGAGTGGGAGGAATAGGATGGGGGACATACAGTTAGCAATAGCAAATGGGAAAAATTTTTGAAGCAAGTTTTTCGGATAAAGGTCTCATTTCTCAAACATATAGAAAACTGAATCAAATTTATAAAAAGTAAGAGCCATTCCCCAATTGATAAGTGATCAAAAGATATGAATGGTTTTCAGATGAACTAATCAAAACTATCTATAGTCATATAAAAAATGTCCTAAATCATTATTGATTAGAGAAATGTGAATTAAAACAATTCTCAGGTACTACCTCATATCTATTATATTGACTAATAGGACACAAAAGAAAGGACAAGTATTGGAGGGGATATGGGATAAATGAGACATTAACACACTGTTGGTGGAGTTGTGACCTAATTCAACCATTCTGTAGAGCAATTTGGAACTATGCCCAAAGGGCTATAAAACCATGCATATCCTTTCACCTAGCAATACCACTACTAGGTCTGTACACAAAAAGAGATAATGATGAGGAGGATACTCTCAGAAAAACTTGGAAAGACTTACATAAGCTAATGTAAAGTGACATGTTGGGGCAGCTAGGTGGCGCACTGGATAGAGCACTGGCCCTGAAGTCAGGAGGACCTGAGTTCAAATTCAAGCTCAGACCTAGCTGCGTGACCCTGGGCAAGTCACTTAACCCCAATTGCCACAAAAAAAAGTCTATTCTAGCAATACAATAATCCAAGAAAACTCTGAAAGACTTAGGATGAAGAATTCTATCCCCCCCAGAGAAAGAACTGATGGTGTCAGAATACACATTGAGGCATGCTTTTTTAAACTTTATTTTCCTTGAAGGTTTTTTTTTTGTCTACATTTTCTTTTATAACATGACTAATATGGAAATGTTTTGCATGACTACACATGTATAACCTATATGGAATTACTTGTCTTCTTAATGAGGGGGTTAGGAGAGGGAGGGAGAGTTTGGAACTCCCAGTTTTAAAAATGAATGTTAAAAATTGTTTTCACACGTAACTGGGGAAAAATAAAATTCTAAAATAAGTAGAGAAAAAAAAGCAACCTGTCTCTTCAATAAAAAAGTTTATTTATTTTCTTTGCATATTTAGTTTTAGGGTCACAGTTGTGATAAACAGTATTAACCACAGGCATTGTTAATCTTGATTTATTTATTGGGAGAGTGATTAGGACAAGGTGATTGTAGGCCTCAGGGCCTGAGAAGAAAGGGTGGAGAGACAGAGATAGATAGACAAAGAGAGAAAGAAACAGACAAAATTCTGTTTATATATTCATTTGTTGCAATTTCCCAGATTCCAGGAAGAATATATCTATGTCAGAAAACCCATCCATGCAAAAGTCAGTCAGTAGTAGTATGGGGGGTGAATAAGAGTAAAAGAAAAAAAAACAAAAACCTGTTCATCACCCCCACCCCATCACTACAATATCAGGATTTTCATTAACAAACTGGAACCCCTTTTATATTATAATTATTATTTTTTGGCTAGGCAATGGGGTTAAGTGGTCACACAGCTAGTAAGTGTCAAGTGTCTGAGGTTAGATTTGAACTCAAGTCCTCCTGACTCCAGAGTCAGTGCTCTATCCACTATGCCACCTAGCTGCCCCCCAATACTTTTAAAAGATGTTAGCGAGAATAGTGAGAGGAAATGGTGACATAACAGAACAGGATTGGCTAAGCTTGGGGGAGGGCGGAGCCAAGATGACAGTAAAAGTAGTGACTTGCTTGAGCTCTCCCCCAAACCCCTCCAAATACCTGTAAAAAATGGCTCTAAACAAATTCTAAAACATTAGAACTCACAAAAAGACAGAGTGAAACAAATTTCCAGCCCAAGACAACCTGGATGGTTGATTGGAAAGTTGTCTATCCCGCCGAGCAGGGAGAGGAACGCAGTTTGGTGTGGGTGCGCAGGCCTCAGTGAACCTGGAGCAGGTCTCAGAGGACTGAATTGCAGGCAGCTACTGCTGTTTCCAGACTTCTCAACCCATAAAGGCCAAAGACAACTTCAAAGGTCAGTAGGGAAAGTCTGTGTCTGCAATGAGAGAGAATCATGTGGTCCCAGCACCAGGCCCTGAGTGCAGTCTGGGGGCAGTGACTGCCTCAAGAGCTTCTGACCCACAGACTAAGGGGGAATTGAGTAGCTAATCAGAGGGGGATTGCAGGGATCTCTTTGCTGATGCAGGATTGTCTTGCTTTGCCTACACTTGGATCTGGGTGGCAGTCCTGGGGTGAGGAGAAGCACGGGCACGATGGAGCTTGTAGTGGAGAGGGAATCCTCCTCACAGTTCTAAGACAGAAAAGAGTGCTTGTGGTCACTCATAGACCACAGCACAAGCCAGGAAAGGAGTAAACACCTTGCCTTTGATCATAGTATCTTGGAAGAATTGAAAATTTACAGGTCTCTAGAAGTATCTCTGAAAACAGCTGCGCAAAACCCCTGAAGCTTGGGACAGTACATTCTCCACACTGAAGCAAACCTCTACCTTAACAAAGAGTTTATAACTCCAGTAATTGGCTGGGATCATAAGCAAGAAGCACAAAAAGAGTCAGACCATAGAATCTTACTTTGGTGACAAAGAAGATCAAAACATACAACCAGAAGAAGAAAACAAAATCAAAGCTCCTACATTCAAAGCCTCCAAGAAAAATATGAATTGGTCCCAGGCCATGGAAGAGCTCAAAAAGGATTTTGAGAAGCAAGTAAGAGAAGTAGAGGAAAAACTGAGAATGATGCAAGAAAATTATGAAAAACAAGTCAACAGCTTGCTAAAGGAGACCCAAAAAAATACTGAAGAAAATAACACCTTAAAAAATAGCCTAACCCAAATGGCAAAAGAGGTCCAAAAAGCCAATGAGGAGAAGAATGCCTTAAAAAGCAAAATTGGCCCAATGGAAAAGTAAGTCCAAAAGCTGACTGAAGAAAATACTTCCTTAAAAATTAGAATGGAACAATTGGAAGTTAGTGACTTTATGAGAAATCAAGACACTGAAAAACAAATTCAAAAGAGTGAAAAAATAGAAAACCACGTGAAATATCTCATTGGAAAAAAAAACTGACCTGGAAAATAGATCCAGGAGAGAAAATTTAAAAAAAAAATTATTGATCTGAAAGACATGATCAAAAAAAGAGCCTACACATCATCTTTCAAGAAATTATCAAGGAAAACTGCCCTGATATTTTAGAACCAGATGGCAAAATAGAAATTGAAAGAATCCACCGATCTCCTCCTGAAAGAGATCCTCAAAGGAAAACTCCTAGGAATATTGTAGCCAAATTCCAGAGTTCCCAGGTCAAGGAGAAAATATTGCAAGCAGCCAGAAAGAAAGAACTCAGGCATTGTAGAAACACAATCAGGATAACACATGATTTAGCAGCTTCTACATTCAGGGACCACAAAGCTTGGAATATGATATTCCAGAGGATAAAGGAGATAGAATTACAACCAAGAATCACCTAACCAGCAAAACTGAGCATAATCCTTCAGGGGAAAAAATGGTCATTCAGTGAAATAGAGGACTTTCAAGCATTCTTGATGAAAAGACCAGAGCTGAATAAAAAATTTGACTTTCAGATATACGAGTCAAGAGAAACATGAAGAGGTAAACAGGAAAGAGAAATAATAAGAGATTTATTAAGGTTGAACTGTTTACATTCTGCATGGAAAGATGATATTTGTAACTCATGAGTCCTTTGTCAGTATTAGAGTAGTTGGAAGGAAAAAAAATTATATGTATGTGTGTATATAGATAGATAGATAGATAGACAGATAGATAAATAGAGGGCACAGGGTGAGTTGAAGATGAAGGGATGATATCTGGAGAATAAATTTAAGGGGCAAGAGAAGATTATATGGAGAGAAGAGGTAGAATCTCACATAAAACAGACCAGAAAAGGCTTTTACAGTGGAGGGGAAACAGAGGAAGGTGAGAGGGAATGAGTAAATCTTATTCTCATCGGATTTGGCATAAGGAGAGAATAACCTACACACTCAGTTGGGTATGGAAATCTATCTTACCCTATAGGAAAATAGGGGGAAGGGGACAAGAGAACAGGAGGATGATAGAGGGGAGGGCAGATTGGGGGAGGGGGTAATCAGAAGCAAATACTTCTGAGGAGGGACAGGGTAAAAAGAGAGAATAGAATAAATGGGTGGCAGGATAGGATGAAGGCAAATAGCTTAGTTTTTCACAACATGATTACTATGGAAATGTTTTGCATGACTATACATGTATAACCTATATCGAGTTGCTTGCCTTCTCAATGAAGGTGGGTGGGGAGGGAGGAATGGAGAAAATTTGGAGCCCAAAGTTTTAAAAACAAAAGTTAAAAAAAGTTGTTTTCACATACAATTGGGAAATAAGATATACAGGAAATGGGGTATAGAAATCTTTCCTGCCCTACAGGAAAATTGAAGGGGAAGGGGATAAGAGAAGGGGGGGAGAGATAGAAGGGAGGGCAGATTAGGAGCAGGGGTACTCAGAATGCATGCCATCTTGGGGTTGGGGAGGGACGAGGTGGGGCAAAAATTTGGAACTCAAAATCTTGTGGAAGTGAATGCTGAAAACTAAAAATAAATAAATTAATTTTTTAAAAAAGAAGAGGATTGGCTGAATAAATTGGAAAAAATTAAGTCTAGAGGAAAGAAGACCTAGTAGAGAAAAGATGTCTTCTGATATTTGCCAGGCTGTTACATGACAAAGAATTATTTTTTTTGGCCCCAGTGAGTGATGGGTAAAAGTTGAAATCAATGTAATGTTAAGAAAACCTTGCTAAAAATTAAACACTATACAAGATTAGAATGATCTACTTGGTAGTGGTTTCCATTTCCCTTGAGTTATTTAAGCAGAGGACAACAATTCATTGGGTATATTGAGGAAATTTCTCTATAAGCATGGGATGAGTTATTTATGCCTTAAAGAACATCATAATATCGACTGATTCTGCTGTTCTCTAGGATAATATGTCACATTATTTAAAGGCATCTGTGTTTTTTTCACTTCATCACATCTTCTTTGCTGGTCATAGTGAGGTTCATAATAATCATTTCTTATTCTGATTCCTATTGTAGTGAAAAGTACACTCAGTTTAGAGTTAGATGCATTACAGTTCTTCCACTTAATCACTCTGAGAGCTAAAACAGCTCATTTAATCACTATTGATATCAGTTTCCTTATGTATAAAATGGGGGGGGTTGAATTGAGACTCTATTAAGTCTCTTCAAGCATTATGTCATTATTATTTTTATATTCTCTATCCTCAGAAAGATAAAATTATAGGAAATTGAACAATTTGTCAGACGGATTTTGACATAGCTAGACCTTCATCATCATGTCCAGAGAGCTAAAATACTCCATTCCAAGATTATTTTGCATTCATTCCAGTATTTAATCTTGTTACAATTATTCATTTGCTCCATCTGGCTAGGATGTCTCTAGTATTACAATACATCATCGCTTTCTCCCTCTCTCTTTTTATTCGCATTCAAAAACTTTTCACTATTGTGCTCCTTCAGATTTTCACATTCTATATTGATATGCAGTACATTTATATTGATTTTTCTATCTACTCTTTCTTTTGAGCATTCTCCACCTTTTATTGTAGGATTTTAATGATGAACAACACTCTACCAATAACATCTTTTCATTTGTCCTCATCTTTTAATGTTAAGATCATCCATTGATTTTATTACTTTGTAGATGCGGTTATCTATATTTGAAACTGTAAGTATCATTTATTGCCTTTCTCTCAGTTATCTTTTCTCATGAATTACTGGAAATCTTCTTTCCTATCTTTAATGTCATACTTTGTATTCAGGTGCCTAATTTAGTAATTATAATTGAACAATTTTCTCCCTCACCTTATATTTTCAATATAACATCTGCTAAATCAGCATTACAATTTGCCAGGAAAATATATTGCTCCTGGTACTACTTAAATGTGATCCATTTTGGTGAAGAGACTTTATTCCTATACCTTAGAATAGATTTCAGAATCCAAATCACATTATTTGATAACATGTTTGTTTGCTTTTTTTTTCCTGCTAGCTCTTCACTTTTAATGAAATATTGATAAAAACAATCAACTCTTACCCCAAATATTTCAGTTTCCTTCTTAAAATTTCACTCTCCCCAGATATCCTTTCCATGTTCCTTTGTGTGTGTGTGTGTGTGTGTATAACTATTCTTTCCACATGAATTACCAGAAGAAGGGAGTGGTTAGCAGGTTTCACCAACTTCTCTATCATGTCCAGGATAGAGATCCTAATAAAGACAATACACTTCCCAGTTGATTGTTGGATTGACATATAATCCCTTCCGTGTCCTTCTTCAAAGAGTTAGTCACCAAGATGTTTCAAAGTCTTCTGAAACTTCTCATATTCTAATTATGCTAAAGTTTAGAGGAATCTTTTATCACCCTTCCTATTTAACTTCTATTTCACTTAACACTTCATATTAATGAGACTTTTTTTCAAAATGTGTCGACTGTGCAGGTGATAATAGCCTTTGTAGAGTGTTTTAGGGTTTGCAAAGCACTTTATAAATATTATCTAATTTGTTCCTTATGATAACCCTAGGAAGTAGGTGCTATTATTATTCCCATTTTACAGTTGAGGAAACTGAGACAGACGAACATTAAGATACTTGCCTAAGGTCACACAGAAAGTAGTATGTGTGAACTCAGGTCTTCCTGACTTCAGTGTTCAGTTTACTCTGCCAACTAGATGCCTCTAGGTGTTAGGCTGATTTCTAGGTTTGGAATATAAATTCTTTCAGGAGTATCCTTGTCACAGACAATTTCATTACAAACAGTCTTAGTTAGAAGAGTACCTAATTACCTGATATTAAACTGAAGTACATAGTAGCAATTACCAAATTATAAAAACACTTATAAACTGACAAAATAACAGCACTTTTTAAGAATTCAATAGAATTAGCTTTTTGCTAAGTGTCCTTTGAAAATAAAACTTTAAATAAAGAAAGATCACATGCAAACATATGTTAATCCTACTGAATAAAGCCAAGATACCCTTACATTTCTTTATCTTGGCAAGACACTACTCTTAGTGTGATTCAGATTCACAGAATGACAAATCCTTCATTTTTATGCCCTGATCTTACCTTGTAGGTGAAAGAGATCCATTAGGGCTATCAAAGGTAATAATGTCTTTCTTGACATCAAACATTTTTCATTCTCTCCTGCCTCTCTCTGCTGGCATCCTAGAGATGCCAATTATATAACAGAAGCCTTACAGCTGAGAAAGAGACTAAAAATGCAACTGATTTTTTTCCTTTTCATCAAAACTGATGAAACAAACACTTTTGGATTTTATGTAGGAAGTAAATACAATGAACAGAAAAATATCTGATATCTTTGCAACTTTGTAGGTGCTAATTATACATTTGATATATTTTTCTTTTAGTATGATAAATATCTTTGACCATATTCATTTGAAGAAAATGAAAACTGCTCT
Source organism: Vombatus ursinus (assembly GCF_900497805.2). Taxonomy (NCBI): domain Eukaryota; kingdom Metazoa; phylum Chordata; class Mammalia; order Diprotodontia; family Vombatidae; genus Vombatus; species Vombatus ursinus. Next base: position 68,530,615 of record NW_020954576.1, read on the forward strand.
GTTTTTTTTTAAATTAGTAGTGGCCTAATTTAGTTTAAAACTCATATTAAAATATGTTACCCAGTTCTGGGCTCTACAATGAAATTGACCTATGTAATAAACTTGGATAAAATACCAAGAGTATTGATGAAAGAGACGGGAAAATTGGAACCCTCTGAAGAACAAGTAAACATAGCTATTTAATCCTCATTTCTCTTTGCTCAGTACCTGTCAAATCCTCACTAATGTTTGGTTAGAGGTGAGAAGTTAATGGCCTTATCAACTAGAGACCATGTGGACTAAGCCTCAGGAAAGGGAGGGAGCCCAGAATAAAAACTATCCAAAGCAGCAGGCAGGGAGAGAAACCAAATGCAAACAGGAGCAAAAGATGCAGGAGACAAGGAGAGGAGGCTATGCAAAATCTTATGGGTCAGACAAATAAGGAGGAGGAAAAAAAATACAGAACAGAGAAATGTAGATTTGAAAGCATGGGGAAAAAACCCAAAGAACTAAAAGTTAAATCATGGTAGATACAAACTGTCTTTCAATAAGGAATGCAAATCTTTGTTAATGAAGTCCTTAGACCTGATTTCTATACTTAAATTTTTGTTTCAAAGAAGTCACCACATAGGAATTGTGATCCTTGAAAGAATCTGTTGTAACTTCTGGGCTAAGAATCACAGAGACCACGTCTGATCTCAGGCACTCATTATTTTCCCTCCCTCTCAAAATTTATACTTGGAAATCTCTGAATCTTGTCCATTTATAAATCATCTCTGAGTTTCCACAAAGGAAGGTATTGGGACCCTGGCTTCTGCACAGGCATTTAAGATAACAAGTGCATATCATAGAGACTTTTATTTCATCCCACAGAAAATGTATATTATGGAAGACTCACAAAAGCCCCTGAAATTACATAGAACACACATAAAGCATGTATACTATTACTTATAGTAGCCCAAAAATCACTCAACACAATTCTCCTCCATCTCTCATGGGTACTACTTCTGCATCAGAGTCCTAGAGTTCTGATTCAGCATTACCCATGATTTGCTGTTGACTCAGAAGGGAAAATAATTTGGGATTGTTAGTGGGGCAGTACTCTGAACATATATATATATATATATATATATATATATATATGTACACATATATATGTGTGTATGTGTGTATGTGTATATATATCATATATATCTTATTCATATCCATATCATCTATCTATCTATCTATCTATCTATCTATCTATCTATCTATCTATC
>NW_020954576.1:68531862-68735547 GCF_900497805.2 Vombatus ursinus
ATCTATCTATCTATCTATCTATCTATCTATCTATCTATCTATCTATCTATCCATATGCCAGCTCTCCCACAGGGTGCTACACAATCCTTTCCAGACTCATAGTGCCAACTTCTGGCTTTGAAGTCCCCATAGCAGGAAAACATAATTTGGGGTTACTGGGTTAGCAACCCCATTCCCATCAGTCCTCTATATGAATAATGCATATCCTATTGTTAGAGCTAGTAGTGGTGGTAGGAAGGATCAGATCCATTTTTCCTCCATGGAAGGCAGCTAGGTTGTACAGAGGATAGAGTGTTCACTTGTATTCAGGAATGCCTGAATTCAAATCCATCCTTACACACTCCACGACCCTTAGCACATCATTTAACCTTGGTCTGCCACAATTTCCCAGTTGTACAGTTATGATCATAATAGAATCTACCTCCCAGGATTGTTGCGAGGATCAAATGAGATAATATTTGTAAATTGTTTAGCACAGTGCCTGACTCATAGTAGGTACTTTGTCCTTCCTTCCATATCAGGTAATGATCAAAATTACCTTGTATTAATATTTTCATATGTATAAACAGATATTATTCCTCCTGACACACAGCTCATTGAGGAAAGATCTTGTTATTGTTAGACTTTTGTCTTTATATCCCCAGCCCCAGCACAGTATTTGGTATACAGTAAGTGCTTAATAAATACTTGTTGGTTGATAGGTGCTATAAAAGCTTAAAAATGGCATACATAACATGTGGAAAATTGAGCTAAGGGGTCCTTACTATAGAGAGTTACAATAGGAAATTAGTAGGAGAGCAAAGGCAGCCTTAGAGGAATGGTGAAGTAGTGGTTTGACTTTGCTTACTTTCCATAGTCCTTTCAAAAATCTCCTTGTTCTTCCCAAAGGTGGATTCACATCAGCTTGCTACCTATCTTGATAGTCTCTGATTATAACAATTACGTACATAAGACACACACACACATATATGCAGTGTTCTATAGTTTTCAAAGTGACTCTACAGACAATGTCTTATTTGATACTCATGACAACCCCATGAGATAGGAGATACATACATACATACATACATACACATATTTACATAAATAAATATTTACACACACACACACACATATATATATATATATATATATATCACATACACATTCCTGTGGATCTTGAATACTTAATAATTATGAAGATTCCAAAATCTAAGTCTTTAATGGTAGAATTTCAGGCACAATGATACGCCCTATATGGGGGCATAATGGAAAGTACTGGACTGTGAGTCAGGAGACTTACATTCTTGAATTCTAGATTTGGCTTTCATGTTAACTGACTGCACACCCTTAGGCAAATCACATGCCCTCTTTGGTCTTAGTTTCCTTACTTGTAAAAGCAGAGGGTTAGAAAACATTATTACTGATCTTCTTTCCACTCAAAATTCCTCTTCTATTGTATTCCATTATCCTCTCCTCCCCTCTTCTCTCCTCACTGCATTGAATTCCATTCCACTGTTGCCAGGGATTCTTTTATGCCTCTCAAGGTATAGCAAAATAGTCTTGCATTTTATCAATCAACATCAACTTCTACTCAAAACTTTCATCTTAATTTTCTTTTGGATAAATTACCCTTTGTATCTATGGGGAAAAAATTAACATCTTAACCATAACTATTACAGTTTATCAGCAGTTAATTAAGTGATAACCATCTTTATGAAACTTCCCAATTTTATTACTCAAAAAGACTGTGTCTACATCAAACTAGAATGTTTTTTCCCTCAGAAAATGGAGAATGAAGTCCATTACAGTAATAAACTTCCAGCAGTTTCTAACAAGTTCCAGCTGGTTGAATGTATAACCAATCAGGACCCAACATATTCTCACAGCAGACATTCACAACTTACCACTTTCTAAGAAGGAACTGCAGGGTCTCACACCCTTCACTGAATTTAACTTCTAATAAGCCAATAAAGGGGGCTAATAGCTGAGACCACAACAACAAGTATGTCATAATAAGAATATTATGAGTTAATTGTGCACATGCATGGTTAGGTAAGACTTTATTCAGAAGGGAATCATTTATAAAAAAATAAAACTTTAAATATTTGAAAAAATATGTTCAAGTAACCTGGTGTTGTTTTTCTAGTAATCTAGTAGTGTTATCTTTCCTGGAAATAATACCAGTTAACATACATACATACAGAGAGAAAGAGAGAGAGACAGAGACAGAGACAGAGACAGAGAGAAATATGGAAATATATATGTATATATGGAAGGGTGTATGATTTTTTTAAATAAAAGATCTACATTTAGATATTTGATATTTGAGAGTGAAACACAGTGAAAGAAATGAAGCTGAGAATATTATTAACAGACATAGAACTCTTAGTCCCTTTAAGATTGCAAGAAAGAAAAAGCAAGATAATTTGTAGACAGAACTATTAGGCCAAAATATTAGTTATATAAGGACAGCCCTAGGCAATTAAATATTCTTTGGGAATTTTTTAAGTTTTTCTGTATATTTTAATAGCTGATATATTTACCTAGGCATGGTGCCAAAGCAGTGATATGTTAATAATGATATATGCAGATATGATCTAAGTGCATGGGTTAATATTTTATAAAGTGTCAAGCACTGATACATGTAGATTTGCTTTTAAGAAATTCCTTTTATGAATGAATTCTGCTTTAAATCATAGAATCTTAGAGTGACCTCAGAGATCGTAAAGCCCTATTCCTATTTGCATCATGAATTCTATCTATTTTGTAGATTCTACAATATCCCAAGACAAATTGACATTCAGTCTCTGCTTTAAGTTCTCCAGGAAAAAGGAACTCATAATTACATGATCACATTATTCTCATTCTTTTAATTTGGCCTCTCAGTGACATTTTAGTCTCATTTTCCCAATTCCCTTTATTGCACACACACAGACAAGATACATTTAATATATTTAAGAACACTGATGCTTGTTCAAAGCAGTAGCAATATGGTTTAGTGGAGCAGTAAATTAAGTATCAATTTGAAATGGGATGTTCAGCATTGGCATAGCCAAGCCTCTGGAAAATTCTGCTACATCCATTTATACTTTATAGACACACTTGACACCTGTCTCACAATTGGAATGTTTGAAAAGCATTAAAATGGTCTCCAATAGGTATACAATTCAAGAAAAAAAATAGCTTTAAAGAATTCATTCATTGTAGTCAATTTTATGCCATACTCTGAATTCCCTTGGTAATAATTGCAGTCAAAAAGGTTCTATCTTTATATGAAAAGTAAAAGGGCAAAGAATGACTGTCATTTTTGTTCATCTGTTCACCTGTCACCTTTATAGACTGATTACTCTGTACTGTGGGCTCTCCTCTCCCCTGTTTTTCTCCCTCTCCTCTTCCCTCCTTATAACCCCCTACTCTCTTCTGTCTCATTAACTAATTTGATGCATTGGCTGCTTGACAACTGGGTCAAGTTGCTCCACAGTTAAAAGTTCATCATATGATGCAGGATGTAGTTCAGTGAGACAAGATGGTGATTAACTAAAAGTCCCCTTCAAAGAGGAATCTAGAAGTCCAGGAACAGAGAATACAGATGTGACATAGGGATTTGAGAGAAAGAATATAGATCAAGTTACAGATTCCAGGTCAGGGTTATGAAGATTGGTTGTTTTTGTTCCTGATATGGTCAATTATGCTGGTAGTTTTCCTAATATTGAATTGGCCCTGCGTTAATGGTATAACTCTCACTTGGTCACAGCATATGATCTTTGTGATATGTTGCTGTAATCTCCTTGCTACTATTTTATTCGAATTTTTTGCATTAATATTCATCAGTGAAATTGGTCTATAGTTTCCTTCCTCTGTTTTTGTACTTAGCGTATTTGTCTCATAAAAGAAATTCGGTAGGAGCCCTTCTTTACCATTTTCTTTACCTATTTTTTCTGATTATTTATATAGTACTGGGATTGATGGTTTCTTAGACGCTTGGTAGAATTCATTTGTCAATCCATTTGGTCCTGAGGATTTTTTCTTAGGGAGTTCATTTATGGCCTGTTCAACTTATTTTTCTCGGATAGAATTATTTAAGTATTTAATTCCCTCTTTTGTTAACCTGAAGAGTTTATATATATTTTTGTAAATATGTATCCATCTCACTTATATTGTCATTTTACTGCCCTATAGCTGGGTAAATAAACTCTTAATAATTGCTTTCATTTTATCTATACTGTTCGTGCCTTCACCTTTTTTGATTTTTGGCACTAGTAATTTGGTTTTCTAATTTATTATTTTAAATCAAATTAACCAATAGTTTATCAATTTCCCCCCCCATAAAAACAGTTCCTAGTTTTATTTATTATTTTTTTTACTTTCAATTTTATTAATCTCACCTTTGATTTCCAAGATTTATATTTTGTTGTCAAATTGGGGATTTTAATTTGTTCTTTTTCTAGTTTTTGTAGGTTCATGCCCAATTCATTGATTTGCTTTTTCCCTCTTCTATTGATGTATGCATTTAGAGATATAATTCTCCCCCAATACTGCTTTGGCTGCATCCTACAAATTTTGAAATGTTGTCTCATTATTGTCATTCTCTGTACTGAAAAATTATTGATTGTGGCTGTAATTTGTTCTTTTAATGACTGATTCTTTAGGATTAAATTATCAAGTTTCCAGTTAGGTTTTAATTTATGCTTCTATAGCCCTTTGCTACATGTAATTTTTATTGCATTATGATCTGAAAAGAATGCATTTTTTTGCATTTGGTTGTGAGGTTTATATGTCTTAATAAAGACACTTTTTAGAAGGTGCCACATATAGCTAAGAAAAAGGTATACTCCCTTCCATTTCCATCTACTTTTATCCAGAAGTCTATCAAATATATTTTTTTCTAAAATTCTATCCCTCTCATTGTCTTCTTTATTATTTATTTTGTGATTAGTTTGTCTAGTTCTGAAAGGGGAAAGACAAGGTGTCCCACTAGTATTGTTTTTCTATTTCTGCCAATGCTTCATTTAACATTTTCTTTAAGAATTTGGATACTATGCCATTTGATGCTTATATGTTAAGTATTGGTATTACTTCATTGTCTATGGCCAACATGTCATTTTCCTGCTTATCCTTTTTAATTAGGTCTTTTTTTGCTTTTTTTTGAGATCATGATTACTACTCCTTCCCTTTTAACTTCAGCTGAAGCTTAATAGAATTCCCTTTAGCCCCTTACTTTGATTATGTGTATGTGTTTCTGTTTGAAGTGTGTTTTTTTATAAATAGCATATTGTTGGATTCTGGTTTCTCACTCATTCTGCTGTTGTCTTCTGTTTTATTGGTGAGTTTGTCCCATTCACATTCACAGTTATGATTACTAATGTTCATTTCCCTCCATCCTCTTTTCTTTTGTTTATCCTTCTCTCTCTCTTCATCCTGTCTCTCCTCTCAAGTCTGTTTTGCCTCTGACACTGCCTTCTTTTATCCGCCCTTCTTTTTATTATCTCTCTTTTCTTTTATTCCCTTCCCCTCCTATTTTCCTGTAGGGTAAGATATATTTCAATTATCAGTTGAGTGTGTTCATTCTCTTTTTGAACCAATGTAGATGGGAGTAGGGTTCAAGCATTGCCCATCCCCCTACCATTTTCCCCTCCACTGTAAAAGATCTTCCTTGCACACTTTTTTATGTGAGATGATTTCCCCCATTTTCTCTCCGTTCCCTTTTCTTCCAAGGCATCACATTTTCTTGCCTCTCATTTTTTTTACATCATCCTGACATAATTGACTCATTCCTGTACCTTCTTTCTATGTGTAATCATTCTAACTGATCTAATAATCATAAAGTTCTTAAAAGATACATGTATCCTTTTCCCATATAGAAAGGTCCAAAGTTTATTCTTACTAAGTCCCTTATGATTTCTCTTCCATGTTTATCTTTTTATGGTCTTGTATTTGAAATTCAAAATTTATATTAGCTCTGCTCTTTTTATCAGGACTGCTTGAAAGTCATCTCATTAAATATGCATTTTCCCCTAGAGGATTATATGCAGTTTTGCTGAGTAGGTTATTCTTGGTTGTGATCTCATATATTTTGGAATATTATATTCCAAGCCCTCCACTCCTTTAATATAATACAGATTGTGTGAGATTATGATTGTGGTTCCATGTATTTGAATGGTTTCTTAATGGCTACTTGAAGTATTTTGTCTTTGACCTGGGAGCTCTGGAATTTGGCTAAAATATTCCTTGCAGTTTTCATGTTAGGTTCTCCTTCAAGATGTGATCAGTGGATTCTTTCTATTTGTATTTTACATTATGTTTCTAGGATATTGGAGCAGTTTTTCTCAACATTTTCTTGAAATATGTCTCTTTCTTTGATCATGGCTTTTAGGTAATCCAATAACTCTTAAATTATTTCTCCTTATTCTGGTTTACAGGTCAGTTTTTTTTTTTTCAGATAAGATATTTAACATTTTCCCTTTTTTTCATTCTTTTGACTTTAACTTATTGTTTTTTGATTTCTCATGGAGTCATTAATTTCCACTTGTTCAATTATAATTTTTAAGGAAATGTTTCTTTCAGTGAATGTTTGTACTTCTTTTTACCTCATTTAGTTAATTCTGCTTTTTAAGGCATTATTTTCATCAATGAATTTTTGTACCTCTTTTCCCATTTGGTCAGTTCTGGTTTTTCAGGTGTTATTTTCTTTAGTATTATTTTTGTACCTCTTTTACCAAGGTGTTAATTGTGTTTTCATCATTTTCTTCCTTTCTTTACCTTTCTTTATCTAATTTTCCTCTACCACTCTTATTTGATTTTGAAAGTCATTTGTAGTTTTCTAGGTATTTTTGTTGGGTTTTGTTTTGCCCTTTTTTGACTATTTTTTTTAACTTTTTTTTTCCTTTGAGGCTTTGCTTGCAGTTTTAACTTCATTGTCTTCTTCTTAGGTTGTTTTTTTTTCTGTCTTGATATTCCCTGTCATCATAGTAGCTTTTTATGGTCAGGTTCTTTTTAAGTTCTTTACTCATTTTCCACCCTATTTCTTGATTTGGAACTTTATGTTAATGGTGGACTCTGTTTCAGGTGTGGGAAGTTGGAGGGGCTCCGCTTCAAGCTTTAGCCATTTTCATACTTCTGTCTTCAGATCTAATTCTGGAGGTTTAGAAGTTTTCAGTGCTTCTGAAGTAGTCTAATCTAGGGAGAGGTATGATCAGTGCTCTCTTTGTCTGCATTCTGATTCTTACCCATGAAGGGCCTCTGATATCTTGGGATTGCAATTGATGCTCTGCTCAGGTCCCTCTTTCCTTGGGATCAGAAGTTATACTGTTCCCCTGGGGCACTGATTCCTTATGATTGAAATTGATGTTGTCCCTCAGGGATCCCACTCCCTGAGGAGAGAGGACCACAAATGCTCCTCTCTTCCCTTTAACTATGACCCAGAAATGGGTATAGGCAATGGAGATGCCAAACAGGATCTGGTCCTGCATCCAGTGTTAGCACAGGGCTACCCTGTAATCTCTTACCAGATGCAGGTTTCCTTACTATCCCTGGCTTGAGAGCTCCCAATGCTGCTGCTGCTTTTGTCACCACCACCTTTTCCCACACCTGATGTTTCACTCTCATGAACTTCAGGCCAGCTTCCTCCCACATGTCAAAGATTTCTCTGATTATCTATGTTGTCTCAAACTGGAAGAATGTCTCACTCTGACCTTTTGTTGACTCTACTACTCCAGAATTTGTTTTGAGGTATTATTTTAAAATTGGAGAGGAATATTAGGAGAGCTCAGGTACTGTTTTATTTATTCTGACATTTTAGTAATTATGTTTTAGACTGCTTTACTGGAAACTTAGTATGAAGACTGGGCAGTTGGGAGGCATAGTGGATAGAGCATCAGACCTAGAATCAGGAAGACTCATCTTCCTGAGTTCAAATCTGGGTTCAGACACTTACTAGCTGTGTAACCCTGGGAAAGTCACTTAACCCTGTTTGCCTCAGCTTCCTCATCTATAAAATGAGCTGGAGAAGGAAATGACAAACCATTCCAGTATCTTTGCTAAGGAAATCCCACAAGTGGTCATTAAGAGCCTGACACAATTGAAAACACCTGAACAACAACAAAGTATGAAGACTACTCATTGCTTGCTGCTGCGTAACAAAAAGAGAGTGACACTTCTTATCAGGGATACTTATTATTTTATTATCCTAAGGCTCATTAGCTATCCTCCTCCTTTGACATAAATCACGATACTTTCAGGCTTTGTGAAATGTTTTATTCAAAAATAATAATTGTAATACTAATTGCTATACAGTACACCTGGTGATAAGCTTCTTCCAAAATAACTGGACAAGTATAGGTATACAAACATCAAGTCATCTGCCAGAATTTGTATTCCTTAATGGTCTTTGAAAACCCAGATTCACTTATATGCCACCATGTATTATTTTTGTAGTATAATTTCAGAGGAAAAATCACCAGAAATTGAAGATGAAAATGAACAACAATATTGGTTAAGTGCACAGAATAAATAATAAAGACATATGGAAACTCATTCAGGTCTGGCACATTATTGATGTTCTAAAATCCTGAAGTTAAGAAGCTGAATTTTAATTCAATACTTATCCTACGACTTTTAATTTTGATCTTTTTGGTACTTCATGCTCTATGGCTTGTGGCTTCTTGAAATGAACAGCCTAGGAATTAGCCCTATAGCAATCAAAATAACTAGGACTCAGTTTAGAGCAATTTAAATGAAATGATGCTTTGGGTTAATTGATTTTGAAACATGGTTCAGTGGAGAAAATCTAAAAGGAAAATGCTTTATAATAAACATAAAAATCTTCTAAATCTCTTGGAAGTTGTTTTCCCTGGAAGGTAGACAGAATTTTGCTTTCGGTGGTAGAGGGCTTGCTTCTGAGCACTGCTTCTGTTAATTCTCCCCCCTCCCCACCTCTTAACTTGAATTCCTAGTGATATAATAGCATATCCTGAACCTGCCAGAAAGAAGGCTTGCTTTTGGAATTCCTACCATTTTAAATATCATTGCAGTCATCCGGCACCACAATCCAATTCAACAGCTCAATCCAATAAAGATCTATTAAGCACCTACTCCTTATATGGCATCATGTTACCTACTGGGGGAAACGTACTCTTTGATCTCAAATGAGTTTATATTCTATTGTAGAAATATAACATATACATAATCTATATGTGTGCATATATTTATATAATATAAGAGAACGTAAGGAGAAGAGAGAGAGAGAGAAAGAGAGAGAGAGAAAGAGGGAGGGAGGGAGGGAGGGAGAGAGAGAGAGAGAGAGAGAGAGAGAGAGAGAGAGAGAGAGAGAGCTCACAACTAACATTCCCAGAGGATGTGATATCTAAGCCAAGCCTTGAATGAGGACAAGAGGAAGAAGTGAGAGAAGATTGAATTCTTGAGAGAGAACTACTAAAGCACTTTGGCAGAAATGTAGAATTCATGAAGAGATACAGTTTGAAATACAATTTCAAAGTTGGAATGGTGTAAGAGGGTTGTAAATGCCAGGCTGAGGATTTTGTATAGAACATACTAAAACTCATAATGTAAAACAACACTATTACTTTTGGGACATATTATTTTTTCTAGACACAAACAACAGTGAAGACTTTGAGTTTCTGAGGGACATAGTAAGGGTTATATATTAGCAAGATGATTTTGACAGCTTCGTAGAGGATACATTAGAGAAGGGAGAGATAAAGGGAGAGAAACCCATTGGGAAGCTATTTCAAAAGTCTACGCAAAAGATGATGAAGGGAATAAGTAAGGCAAAATGGTGAAATAGTTGTTTGTTTGCATAATTCAGTAACCAAAAAAGAAAAAGGAAGGAAAACCTCAAAGAAGTAAATATGCATCAGATATATAATAAAGTATAAAACCTGAAAAAGGAAAACATAGAAATACTCCACAAAGTAAAAGCTCTTTGAAATTACATGAGACAATCCTAATATTTATTCCACAGTTGGTTGCAAGTGTTGAGCTCATCCAGTATACACTATAATACAGGCTTGTGTCTGGATGGATTAATACCTGCCTGGATTTTCTATGGTCTTGACTAAGTTATTTAGTTGAAACCCTCACACACACACACACACACACAGCTCCACAAGAGACACACAACACTGATTCTATCAAACCACAAAAAGTACACATTACTAGGAATACAAGAAAGTAGCTGAAGGGCTAGTAATCCAAAAGAAAATAGGCTGGATATAAACCTAGCTCCCAAGTAAATAAACAATCTGTGAGCCTCATAAAGACAGAAGAAAAATTGCATAATTTTCTAAAAAGGTAACAACATACTGAATAACTGTTATATCCTTAAGGAAAATTAAATCAAAATGCCGGGAAAAAAAGAGAATTCTATTGATTTCCTACAATTCATGGAACAATGGTAAGAAACTCCAGAATGGTCCTAAAGGAAAATAACTTTAAAGAAAAGTATTAAGACTGAAAATAGGTAAAATATTAGGGCTCTCAGAAGTTATATGAAACCAGTGCTTGATAAATGTATATTGACTGACTGACCAAAAGATGAATTAACAAAGAAAGTTTAAAAAGGATATGACCAGAAAACATAATGGATCAAGCAATGTAATGGAGGCTGTGGAAATGTATCTAGCAGATTTGGTATTAAAAAATCCAGAATCATAGGAAAATTTGCTGGGAGAGAAAAGGAAGGTAATGACTTTAATGGAATACATGAATTCTACAGAAGCAAAAGCAATTTATTATGGAGAAAGGATGCAGAAATAACTTAAGAATCATAGGTGCCCATGAAGAATTTAAAGCATTGTACAAATTTCAATAGATTATCATAGGGGATAACAGAAAATACTATGAAATCCAAGAATATTTAAATATAGATGACAAAATGCTGATTGATTAAATTCAAGGAATGAAAAAAACTCCATGTTTCACTCTCTCAGATATTTAGTGGTTAATTTTCACAATTTTAGTGCCATACAACAAATTTGCAAGCTTCCAGGAGAAATTCTTTCATCTGTGAAATAATCTGGATTTGAATGACTCAAATTTAGTCTATAGCCATAGGAAATTAGGGAAAATAATAGCATAAAACTTTCTATAAAAGCAGAGGAGCTTAAAATGCAATTAAAAATAACATCCTGAAAAGCTAAGCCTAACTCTTAAAGAATAAAAACAGTGAACCTTCAAATAGAAGCAAAATAATACAGTTAAATCAGTGTAAATGTTAAAAACTGAATAATATAAATAATTTTTCACATTTTAAAAATAAAGGAAAGAAATTAACAATTTCAATAAATACCAAGTACTTTGGATAGGGCAGGGAAAACAGTGTGACTATAGACTAGCCTAATAGTAGTGTAAGTTAAGTGCTGAATCAAAAGATAAAAATCAATAATCATAACTAAATTAAAGTAAACCAAGCCATCATAATCTAGGTTGTGAATGATTAAGCAATCCAAAAAATTCAAGATGTAGAATCAATTAGAAAACAAAATCCAGCATTTGTTGCATATAAGAAATACATTAAAAAAAAAGACAGAATGAACATGAGAGGCTCTAAGAAAAATTATTATGCATTGGGTTGTTACAAAAAAAACAGAATTTGTGTTTGAACAGATAAAAATTAAAAATTCACATTGTTGAGATAGTGAAACTATATTGTGTTTAAAAGTATGATAGTGAAATAATATCATTAATAAACATATATATGTATATTTAATGTCATACTATCTGATTTCAATCAATTAATCAATAAACATTTATTAAAGGATATCATGTGCCAGGAGTGAATTAGAAAAATACATTGATAATTACATAATAATTTTAAGAGTCAGTAATGTCTTCTCAGACCTGGCTATATACAACAGAAAGATAAATGAAAAGGGAGTTAAATGAGGTGTCAATAAGCATTATTAAACACTTACTATGTTCTAAACACTGAGGACACAAAGAAAAGCAAACATTATCTCTGCCTTTAAGAGTTCACATTCTAATGGTGAAGATAACATGCAAAATTTGTTTTTGTAAATATAAGATCTATAAAAGTAATTACTGAATCACAGTAATCTGAGATTGCTAAATACAATCCCAGACTTATTACACTAGCAATTGAGGGATGTGGAAACAGAGAAAGGCTTCTTGCAGAATATGGAACTGAACTGAATCTTAAAGAAAGCCAGTAATCATGAGTAAAGACAGAAAGCATTCCAGGCATGGGCAATGGCTAGTGAAAAGTTTCAGAGATAGAATGTCATGTTTAAGGAATAACAAAAGCATCACATATCAGGTTTTTTAAGGTATCTCTGAAGCATATATGGAGTTTAAACATATTAACTTCAGTTTGATAGGAGATAAGAATAATTTAAAATTCAATAGAGAGTAAATTTATTCAAGTTTTAGGATATTTAATCTTAGAATTATTAAGCCCATTCATTCAACATGTCCATCATCATTATAGATACAAAGCCTAGCACATTATTTTTTAGTTCTATGAACACATTGTAAAGTAGTCTTTTGTCCCTTATTACATCAATTATCCTAGCATATAGTTCACTCAAAGAATGAGTTTTTGATGAGTATAATTAAGTTTTTAACATTTCCCTAAAGTTATACATTTTTTTCTAACTCCTGTTACAAACTTCTAAACTTTAGGAATCAAACTAAACTATCCTCTTTTTATCCTATTGAAGCCATTTAATGTGAAAGGATATATTACATAGGAATATTAGAAAATTTGGATAAATTTCCTTCTTTTTTCATGAAAATTAAATAAATTACTCCTTTACTGAGCTTTAATGATAGCTTTTATTTCCTATAGAACTAAAATTCATACAAGGATTTTAGGCACACTCTAAAAGGAACTAAATACTGAGTTGTAGATGTTAATATACATAGAGAAATCATAATTGTAAGAAGTCAGAAATACTAAATATATGATTTATAAAACATAATTCACAGTAGCAGCTAATCAGAAACACTAAGCAAAAATTGTGTTCATAAATAGATATTTATATATAATATCCTGAATTATAAGTTGGATCAAAAATGGCACAACTGTAACTGAACCCTATATCTCCCACCTCATATTCTCAGGTTCTTTCTTTTGTGTTATGCTTTAAGCAAGAGGGAAATTAGAGATGAACAAGTGCACACAGAGCCTTGGTAAATCTTGGAGGAACAGAGATTGAGTATCTTTTATTGCCATGGAAATAGAAATCACTTAAAGTAACAAAATCTCTACTTTTCTCATGTTGTATAGATTTTGTGATATATAAGAGGATAAGAGATCATAGTACCTGATGCATATAGTAATAGGAACATAATAAATGCTTGTTAAATTTAATTTGTGGAAAAATCCAATGAGGAGAATAATGCCTTGAAAAGCAGAATTGGCCAAATGGAAAAGGAGGTATAAAAGCTTACTGAAGAAAATAACTCCTCAAAAATTAAAATTGGGCAAGTGGAAGCTAATGACTTTATGAGACATCAAGAAATAATAAAATAAAACAATATACAAATTCAAAAGAATGATAAAAATCAAAGATGATATGAAATATCTCACTGGAAAAACAACTGACCTGGAAAATAGATCCAGGAGACATAATGTAAAAACAATATTGAACTACCTGAAAGAAACTGCCTGGATATTCTAGAAACACAAGATAAAATGGAAATTAAAAGAATCCACCAATCACCTGCTGGAACAGATCCCAAATAAAAGTTCCCAGGAATCAAATTCCAGAGCCTCAGGTCAAGGAAAAAATATTGCAAGCAGCCAGGATGAAAAAAAAAATCAAATATTATGGAGCCATAGTCAGTCAGGATCATACAAGATTTAGTAGTTTCCTCATTAAAAGATCCAAGGCAAAGGAGCTAGGATTACAACCAAAAGTAACCCATCCAGCAAAACTGAACATAATCTTTCAGGGTAAAAGTAGATATTTAATGAAACAGCACACTTTCAAGCATTCCTAATGAAAAGACCAGAGCTGAATAGAAAATTTTACTTTCAAATACAAGATTCAAGAGAAGGATAAAAAGGAAATATGACAAAAATCATAAGGTATTCACTAAGGTTAAACTGTTTATACTCTTTTATGAGAAGATAATTTTAATTCCTAAGAATTGTCTCATTATTAGCCTATTAGAAGGAGTATACATAGAGGACATGGGTGTGAGTTGACTATGATGGGATGATTTTAAAAAAAATAAGAAGTGAAAAAGTAGGATGCACTGGGAGAAGAGGGAAGGGAGAGGAAGAATGGGGAAAATTATGTCACATAAAGGAGGCATGAAAGGAAGAATTTTTCCACTAGAGGAGGAATTGGTGGGGGAGGGGAGCTGACAGTGCATGAACCTTACTTTCATCAGAATTGGCTCAAAGAGAGAGTAACATACGCTTGGTATACAAATCTATCTTACAATATAGGGAAGTAACAGGGGAAGGGGATAAGTAAAGGGGGTGGTGCTGATGGAAAGGAAGGTGTATTAAGGAAGGCAATGGTTGGAAGCAAAACAGACTGTTGAGGAAGGAATAGGGGAGAGAGAAGAAGAAATAGAAGGAAAGGTAGAGGGAGAGAGGCAAAGGGGGAGAAGGAAAGGGAGAAGGAGAGGGAGAGAGAAATGGGATGGAGTGAGATAAATTCACCCAAAAATGAAAGTGGGCAGTAGAATGGATTAAAAATCAGAATGCAACATTATGTTGTTTACAAGAAACATACTTAAAACAGAAAGGCACATACAGAGTAAAAATAAGGGCTAAAGTAGAATGATGTTTCAACTGAGGTTAAAAAAAATACCAGGTATAGCAATCATGATCTCAGACAAAGCAAAACCTGAAATAAACCTAATTAAAAGAGATAAGCAGGAAAAAATAAAATAAAATTAAAAAATAAAAAAGAGATAAGCAGGGAAGCTACGACTCCTAATTTTTTTTCATTATTAGGGCAGTTAGAAGGAGTATACGTAGAAAGCAGAGATGTGAGTTGAATGTGATGGTAGAATTATCTAAAAAAAAATCAAATTAAGGTATGAGAAAAAAAGAATGCACTGGGAGAAGGGGAAAGGGAGAGGTAGAATGGGATAAATTATCTGACATAAAAGAGGTCTGAGAGAGATTTTACAGTGGACAAGAAAATGGGGGAGCAGGGAGGGGAGCACATGAACCTTACTCTCATCAGAAATGGCTCAAAGAGGGAATAATATATAAACTCAGTTGGGTATAGAAATCTATCTTATCATACAGGAAAATAGGAAGAAAAGAGGATAAGAGAAGGGGTGGGGAAGGGGGCTGATAGAAGGTGGGCAGTTTGGGGAAGGTAAAAGTCAGAAGCAAAACACTTTTGAGAAAGGACAGAGTAAAACAAGACAGTAGAATAAACAGGGGAAAATAAAATGGAAGGAAATACATAATTGGTAATCATTATTGTGAAAAAAAATTACTGTGAGCTTGTCCAATAAAGATTTATTTCATAAGCATATAGAAAACTGAGTCAAATTTATAGATGTAAGAGCCATTCCTCAGTTGATAAATGGTCAAAGGATATGGACAGGCAGTTTTCAGACAAATTAATCAATGCTATTTATATTCATATTAAAATGCTCTAAATCACTATTAAATGCTAATTAAAATGCAATTAAAACATCTCTGAGCTACTACATCACAACTGTCAGATTGGCTAATATGACAGAAAAGGAAAATGACAAGTGTTGGAGGGGATGTGGGAAAATTAAAACACTTATGTATTATTGGCGAAGTTATATACTGATTTAACCACTCTGGAGAACAATTTGTAACTAAGTCCAAAGGGCTATAAAAGCATTTGTACCCTTTGACCAAGTAATACCACTACTAGGTCTGCATTCCAAAGAAACAAAAAACAAAAAGGAAAAGGATCTATGTGTACAAAAATATTTGTAGCAGCTCTTTTAGTGGTGGAAAAGAATTAGAAATTGGGGAGATATCCATCAATTGGGCAATCGCTACAAGCTATTGTATATGATTGTGATGGAATACTATTGTGCTTTAAGAAACGATGAGCAGGATGCTTTCAGAAAAAAAAAAGCATGGAAAGACTTACATGGACTGATGTAAAGTGAAGTGAGCAGAACCAGGAGAACACTGTACATTGTAACAGCAATATTGTGTGATGATCTACTATGAATAATTTAGCCATTCTAAGCAATACAACGATCCAAGACAATTCTGTAAGACTTATGATGAAAGATGCTGTTCATCTCCACAGAAAGAACTTGTGGAGCCTGAATGTATTTTGCATGACTATACATGTATAATCTATGTCAAATTGCTTGCCTTCACAATGAGGGGAGGAAGAGGGAAGGAGAAAATTTGGAACTCAAAATTTGAAAAAAAAAAGGAATGCTAAAATTGTTTTTACGTGTAATTGGGGAAAATAAAGTATTAAAAAAAAAATTTTAAAAAAGAAAAAAAAAGTGGTGGTAGGAAGTATCAGTTAGATTTCTCCATTCCACAGCTCTGGAAAGTACATGAAAAGGAAAAATTGGTGGTCTAAGTCACTTCTAAATAATATTCAATTATCTGAAATATGTAAATTATCTTAAAACAAGTTCAGGGGCAGCTAGGCAGAACAATGGATAGAGCACTGGCCCTGGAGTCAGGAAGATGTGAGTTCAAATTCAGTCTCAGACACTTGACATTTACTAGCAGTGTGAATGTGGATAAGTCACTTAGTCCCAATTGCCTCACCAAAAAAAAACCCCAAAAAACAAAAAAAACAATGACGACAACAACAACAACAACAACAACAATAACAACAAATAAAAAAAAAGTTAACAGAATAAAAAATTCCAGGTATAAATAATTTTTGGTGATGACAACAAACCATAATCACAAGCAAACTTTCTTCAAATGAGTCCTCCAACATTTTGCTTCTTGATATTTTAAAGATCCTTACCAGTGTATTCTATGGTACAAGATTCAGAAGACTGAGTTATTAAGAATGGACTTCTAGGTACTGTGAAAACATACTCAGAATAAAGGCCATCTACTTTCTCAATTAGTTTATTTTTTTTTTTGGTTTTCACTTTACAAAAAAATTAATGACAGCTATCTAGGGCGGCTGGATAATTTTTTTTTAAAGAATTAAGTTAACCAAATTTGTTTTCTATTAATAGTTACAATCTCTGCATTTTCTTAAGGCAGTTAGATATTGAAGGTAATGTGGTCATAAGGTATCATGCTTCCTTTTTGCCAGAATTGCTAAAATCTAGCTTATAAAGTAAACTTTTTTTTTGAAGCCTTTACCCATGTGAAATTTAATATGTCAGGGCTGTGATTAAAATGTAAAGATTCAAAGCAAATAAAATAAATAAGTAAATAACCAAACAAACAGATAAATAAAAATATCTGATTGCTGTTTTTAATGAACTTAGTTTAGTTAAGGAAAAAGGACAAACTTATAAATACACAAATAAATAATAAAAGATGTCTAGGGTAAATGTCAAATAAGTCCAACAGACAAATGCCACAGGGATTCTGAAGGAATGCTTTACACATAGTAGGTACTTAATTTCCCTGGTCATCACCCCTGAATGAGATACATTTTCTTCCCTTCCTCATCTTGACCCCTTAATGAACCAGTTTATCTATACACTGTTCCTTTCTCTTGAATCCCTTCCCATTTTGTCCCATTATTGAATTTGTTCTGCCAAGCCTAAGCCCTAAATTATTTCCACTATCTGCTGTCTTTGCTTTTACTCATATGCTGAATGAAATTGGAGAAAATCACAAAACTATGCTAAATGCATTCATTACTAATTTCTTTTTCATTACTAATCTCAATTGGGCCATCAGAAAAATTTCAACAAGGCAATCTCCTCCCTCCCTTCCAGGCAATCGGGGTTAAGTGACTTGCCCAAGGTCACACAGCTAGTAATTGTCAAGTGTCTAAGGTCTCATTTGAACTCAGGTCCTCCTGACTCCAAGGATGGTTCTCAATTCACTACACTACCTATCTGCCCCAAGGCAATCTTTTTAAGCATTCCTAATTGACTTAATATTCCTACTCACCATTGAAGCTTTTCCAAATGTTTTCTTTTTCTTGATCAAACCTCTCATAATTCTTTTTCTCCCCTCACCTTCTCAGTCAAGAACCTTGCCACATATTCTGCAGAAAAAGGGAAACAATTTGCAGAAAGCCCCCTTTTCTTTCTTCTTCTTGACCTCACTTCACCCATATATTGACTGCCACCATCTCCACCTTCACCCTTATTTCATATGAAGAGACGGCTTTTCTTACCAAAACAGATCCCTCATTCAATCCCATCTTTTCCAGCAGACTACCGCACTATCATCCATAATCTCACTTATCATCAATCTCTCTCGATCTACTGGCTAGTTCACTAATGCCTAGAAATTTGTCCATATTTCCCCTATCCTCAAAAAAAAAGAAATTTTCATTTGATCCATCCGTACTTGTTAGCTATCATCCTTATCTCTTCCCTTCTGCAGCTAAAATCCTGGAGAAGGCTGTCTATAATTGATGTTTCTAATTTCCTTTCTTCTCACATTTCTCTTCTAATTTTCTTTCTTCTCTCTACGGTTTGACTTCCAAACACATCGTTCAAATGAAATTGCTCTCTTCAAAGTTTGGAGTGCTTTCCTAATTGCCAAACCAAATGGACTTTTGTTCAGTCCTCATCCTTCTAATCCCTCTGGAGCTTTTGATACCATAGATCACTGTTTTCTGTGGTACTCATTTCTCTCTAGAATTTTCAAGTTTTCATGACACTATCTTATCCTGATTCTCCTACCTGTATAACTGCTCCTTTTCAGCCTTCTTTGTTAGATTTTCTCCCAGGTCCCAGCTACTAACCATCAGTGTCACCAAGGCCTCAGTCCTTAGGCCCTGTTTCTTTCTCCCTCTATACCATTTCATTTGATGAAACATCTTTCATGGATTCAATTATCATGTCTATGTTGATGATTCTTACATTTATTTATCTAACCCTAACTTCTCTTCTGATCTAGAGTTTAGCATCTCCAACTACCTATTGGACATCTCAAATTAGATGTCCCATGGACATTTTTAATTCAACATGTCAAAAACAGAGTTAATTGTGTTTTCCCCAAACTCTTACCTCTAACATCTTTATTACTGGCTAGCATATCACTATCCTGCCAGTCACCCAGTCTTGCAACCCGTGTCATTTTTGACATCTCATTCTCTCCCATTCCACATATCCAATCTATTTCCAAGTTTTGTTGATTTTACCTTCACAATATCTTTTGTATATGTCCCCTTCTCTCTGACACTTCTACTGCCCTGGTACAGGCCCTAATCTCCTTATGCCTGAACTATTGCAATAGCCCTCTTTTTCTGCCTGCCTCACATGTTACGCCATTATAATCTATCCTCCACTCAACTGGGAAAAGTGATTTTCCTAAAGTTTAATTCAGATCATTTTATCTCTTCCATTCTGTATTCAATACACTTCGGTGGCTCCTTATTACTTCTAAGATCAAATATAAAACCCTGTTTGGTGTTCAAAGTCCTTCATAACCTGACTTATACCTCCACCTTTCCAGCCTTTCTATAGCTTATTCATCCATTTGTACTCTGTGATATGGTGACACCCTATTTCTTCCAAGATACTCTCTCTCCCAATTCTGTACATTTTCACTGGATGTTCTGCACACTTAGAAATTTCTCTCTCTTCAGCACTACCTTTTGTATTTTTTTCAATCCTAGCTAAAAGCCCACCTTCTACAAGAAACCTTTCCCAATCTCCCCTAAAGCTATTGCTTTGTCTCTGAGATTATCTCCAATTTATTCTGAAAATATCATGTTCATACATAGTTGTTGGTATGTTATCTCCCCCATTAAACTATGATCTTAAGAGCAGGGATTGTCTTTTGCCTTCGTATCACAAGACCTTAATACAATGGTTGGCACATAGTAGATGCTTAATAATTAGTTTTTGCTTAATAAGTATTTATTGACTAAGAAAGGGTAAAGGCATATGGACTTATGTGAAGCAATGGATGTTTCTGAAATAAAAGAACAACAACATTAAAAAACATACCATGTATCTTTGGAATTTACTAATCTCTTTCTTGCCTCTATTCCCTAACTTCTGAAATCTTCCTTCAAGGTCCAGCTCAGGTACCACTTCTTCTATGATGAACATATGTAGTAGTGATCCCTATGTCCTTGAATTTCACACCTTTTAACATTCTCTATGTCCTTATTAATTTTCTAACTTGAATAATAATTCTTGATGTGTCTCGCTTATCCCTCTCCCAGATTATCAGTGTCTTAAAGGGAAGGATTTTTTAGCATAGTGCCTTGCAAATAATCAGTGCATTAAAAAACATGAGGAATTGAATCCATGCATATTACCTTGTCAGACTCCAAAAAGCTTCTCTCATGTTTAATGAGCACACTTTTCTGTAAATATCCCAATGGAGGCTATGTAGGATCCTAGTGAAAATCTGTGTTCACTTACTCATCCAAAGTGCATGAAGAGGAATGATAGATTTGTTAACAATGCAGATATTTCTGGGGTCACTATGGATAGGGATTTCTTAATTTGAACTGTCCCACAAACTGTTAATAGAGCTGTGCTACAGGTTCAATTACATTCACAGGGTGAACAGGACACAATTTTACATTTCTTGCTGTTTCTGTGGCATTTGCTTAAGGTTTATTAGTCTTTTCACTTGTCAACCAAGAAGAACTGATTTTCAGGACTTCTGGGTATTGTTTGAGACACAATGCAAATAGATTCTTGTCTAGGTAGAATCCTTTGTAGTAAATTATAGAAGCTCTGTGCCTCCCTTGAGGAGATCTGATGAGATTTATAGGCTGTTTTTCCTTGACCTGGAGACAGACTTTAAAAATTATCTTCACCTTTTGTAGCCCTTGTTCTTTGGAGGAAACTTGTGTTTATTTCTAGTTCAAAGTAATAGTTGTCTCCTTAATACAAAGTCCACTGTACCTTAATATCTCATTTTTTTTCATTTGTTTGGGAAGATTTCTTATTCTGGCTCACTGAATTGCTTTGTTTTGATTTTTAAGAAACTGGTAAGAGGGATAATGATTCACTAGAACAAAATAATGGTGGCTGATAGTATAAAAAGCCAGATAGACTAAGAATGCTTGAAAGTTCCCTCAAGGCTGTTCTGGGATCTCTTTTTCTCTCTAAACTCTGAGTGAACTCATCAGGTCTCATGGATCGAACATTCACCTATCTACAAGTGATTCTCAAGTCTCTACATCCAATCTCCACATCTCTTCAGATTTATTCTCTTGTCATCACTTATCTTCTGGACATCTCCATTGAAATGGTCTTATAATGATCTTAAATTCAAAAATTTCAAAATGAAACATCACCTTCCTCTCTTCTTCCTAATTTCTGATGTATTTGTACAAATGCACATTCTTCCCACTAAAACACAAGCTGCTTGAATATAAAAGCTCTTTTCAATTTTTGGTTTGACTTCATAGTACCTAACATTGTGTATGCCACATAGTAAGAGCTTAATAAATGCTTTTTTGAGTTAAATTGTGTTAAAGATTGCTTTTTGTGAGGAGTGAAATATTAAAAGTATTACTCTTTTGGGAAGGAGTATTACTTTTATGGTGTGGTCACTCCCTTTCTGGTTTTTAAAAATTTCCTATCCTATTCACTCTTTGTGAATGATATTAATGTGTTTCCACTGTCACTGGCAATGACAAATCTAAAATTCATGACTATTTACTACAGAATAATTTTTGTCCTTTGGGATAACATTGTATAAAATTTTCTGAAGTATAGACTCATAAGTCACCTGCTGAATTGTTATGACAGGCTTAATCTGAGCCTGGAAAGAGTCTGGATTCAAGAACTCAAAGGCATATTGTCACAAAACAGAAATAATTGTGTTTAGTGATCAAGTGGAGCCAGAAACATAGAGATATTTAATATCAAGGTCTAAAGTGAAGCATATTCAAAAAGCAAGAAATTCAAAAACATGAGAGATCATATTTAATTTTTCAAATGAAAGTCAAGAAAAGAACAGATTCAAGACTAAGGGCTTGTATGAATTTCACCCTTCAAGAAAAGAAGCTAGTACAAGATGGCAATCTCACCACTATCCTGGACCTCTTATTAATCTCCATGTATCTAGCCTGCTTTCTTTCTTTCCAGGGTTCTGTTATCTTTGCTAGGAAGATATGATGACTCTCAAATACCCCCCAAATATACCTCAACTCACATGTCATTAGGGCATATAGTTTTATTTTTTCCAGTACCAATGATGCATTTGCATTGACTCATCCATAATCACTTGACATATGCATCTATAATTTCCTAGGTACCAGCAGAAGTTTGTGATAATAAAGGATTAATTATTTTGTAATTGTTCACATATCTTCCTTACAACAAATGTAGCAGGGAGGGGACAGAGTCAAGATGGCAGAGTAAAAGCAGTGACTGTCTTAAGCTCTCCCCCAAATCCCTCCAAATACCTATAAAAATGGCTCTAAACAAATTTTAAAGCAGCAGAACCCACAAAAAGACAAAGTGTAGCTAATTTCCAGCCCAAGACAACCTGGATGGTTGATTGAAAAGGCATACCACTCCAGGACGGGAGAGGAACGCAGTTCAGTATGGGCACCCAGGCCACATCGAACCTGGAGCAGGCCTCAGAGGACTGAATCACAGGCAGCTGTGGTGGTTTTCAGACTTCTCAACCCATGAAAGCCAAAGACAACTTAGAAGATCAGTGGGAAAAGTCTGTTTCTGCGGTGAGAGAAAAGAGCAGGGTCCCAGTCCTATTCCCCAAGCTCGGCCCCAGGCTGGCGGCTGTCTCCCAAGCTTCTGGTACACAGACTGAGGGGGAATTGAGTGGTTGATCAGAGGGGGATTGCAGGGATCTCTTTGCTGGTGCAGAATTCTCTTGCTTTGCCCGTGCTTGGATCTGGGTCACAGTTCTGGGTGGCAGTCCTGGGGTGAGGAGGAGCACTGGCATGGTGGAGGTTGTAGTGGCTGTGAAGATGAAATCCTCCTCACAGTTCCAAGACAGATAAGAGTGCTTGTGGTCACTCATAGACCACAGCACAGGCCAGGAAAGGACCTCACCCTTGATATAGCACCTTAGAAGAACTGAAAATTTATAGGTCCCTAGAAGCATCTCTGAAAACAGCTGTGTAAAACCCCTGAAGCTTGGGACAGTACATTCTCCACACTGGAAACAGATCCCTACCTTAACAAAGAGTTTATAACTCAAGTAATTGGCTGAGATCATGAGCAAGCAGTGCAAAAAGAGTCAGACCATAGAATCTTACTTTGGTGACAAAGAAGATCAAAACATACAACCAGAGGAAGACAACAAAGTCAAAGATCCTACATCCAAAGCCTCCAAGAAAAATGTGAATTGGTTCCAGGCCATAGAATAGCTCAAAAAAAATTTTGAGAAGCAAGTAAGAGAGGTAGAGGAAAAACTGAGATTGATGCTAAAGGAGACCCAAAAAATTACTGAAGAAAATAACACCTTAAAAATAGCCTAACTCAAATGGCAAAAGAGGTCCAAAAAAACAATGTGGAGAAGAATGCCCTAAAAAGTAAAATTGGCCAAATGGAAAAGGAAGTCCAAAAGCTAACTGAAGAAAATACTTCCTTAAAAATTAGAATGGAGCAATTAGAAGCTAGTGACTTTATGAGAAATCAAGATACTGTAATACTAATCCAAAAGAATGAAAAAAATAGAAGAGAATGTGAAATATCTCATTGGAAAAACAACTGACCTGGAAAAAAGATCCAGGAGAGAGAACTTAAAAATTATTGGACTATCTGAAAGCCATCATCACAAAAGAGCCTAGACATCATCTTTCAAAAAGTTATCAAGGAAAACTGCCCTGATATTTTAGAACCAGAAGGCAAAATGGAAAGAATCCACTGATCACCTCCTGAAAGAGATCCCCAGAGGAAAACTCCTAGGAATATTGTAGCCAAATTCCCAAATTCCCAGGTCAAGGAGAAAATATTGCAGGCAGCCAGAAAGAAACAATTCAGGTATTATGGAAACACAATCAGGATAACACAAGATTTAGCAGATTCTACATTAAGGGACTGGAGGGCATGGAGTATGATATTTTGGAAGAGAAAGAAGACAGGATGACAACCAAGAATCACCTATCCAGCAAAACTGAGTATAATCCTTCAGGGGAAAAATGGTCATTCAATGAAATGGGGGACTTTCAAGCATTCCTGAGGAAAAGACCAGAGCTGAATATAAAATTTGACTTTCAAATACAAGACTCAAGTGAAACATGGAAGAAATAAACAGGAAAGAGAAATCATAAGAGACTTATTAAAGTTGAACCATTTACATTCCTGCATGGAAAGATGATATTTGTAACTCATGAGTCCTTTGTCATATTAGGGTAGTGGGAGGGAAAAAAAACATATGTATAGACATATAGATAGACAGACAGACAGATAGATAGATAGATAGATAGATAGATAGATAGATAGATAGATAGATAGATAGATAGCACAGGGTGAGTTGAACATGAAGGGGTGATATCTGGAAAATAAAATTAAGGGGTGAGAAAGGATTATACTGGGAGAAGAAGAAAGGGAGAAGTAAAATGGGGTAAATTATCTCACACGAAACAGACAAGAAAAGGCTTTCACAGTGGAGGGAAATGGGGGAAGGTGAGAGGGAATGAGTGAATCTTATTCTCCCATGATTTGGCTTAAGGAGGGAATAACATACACAATGGGGTATGGAAATCTATCTTACCCTACAGGAAAATAAGGGGAGAAAGGGAAAAGAGAGCAGAGGACAGATTGGGGGATGTGATAACTGGAAGCAAACAATTCTGAGGAGGGACAGGGTCAAAAGAGAGAATAAAATAAATGGGGGGGCAGGATAGGATGAAGGGAAATATACTTAGTTTTCCACAACATGATTACTATGGAAGTGTTTTGCATGACTACACATCTATAACCTGTATCGAGATGCTTGCTTTTTCAATGAGGGTGGGTGGGGAGGGAGGAAGGGAGAAAGTTTGTTTCCCACAGTTTTAAAAACACATGCTAAAAAAAATAAAAATAAATTTAAAAAATTAAAAAAAAACAACAAATGTAGGAGGTAAGTGTGCAAGCATTATAATTATTTCCCATTTTATAAGCAAGAAAACTATATCTTAAAAAAGATGAGAAGTTTGCCCAAAGTCACCTAGTAAGTGGAAGAGCTAGGACTTCAACTGAAGCAAAGTAGAGTGTAGTAGACTACAATCTCCTCTTCCTAATACTACTAGGTAGGGTTGGAGGCGCAATGAATGGAAATAAAAGAATATATTCCGAAGTCAAAGAAAACAAATTTCTACAAGCTGTGAAATACTTCTCCTTCACAAAAGATTAAGACTCCAATGTTGCTGTTGAACTCAAACAAGGCATACTGTCTTATCTCCTATGTTTATCTGTATATGTTTTGGCAAGTGCACATACCTCTTAGTTAATATGCAGACTGAGGGATGAGCAATGAACAAATTCATGTCGGTTGAAAGGCTTTCTTCAAGTTGTACTATTAAATCAACTCTAACTATTAACAAATGTAAACATATTTCTTGAACCCACATTTGCATATTTTGGTTTTCAAAAATGGCAGAAGCTTTGGCTAATCTTGTGCTTTATTTACAAGGCCAAAGAAAAGCAAAAGTCATGAATCTGATAAGTCTTTCTCTGGCCATCTCATAGGATCAAAGTGATAAATTTGGAAGGGACATAGAAGGTCATTTACCAACTCTCTCATTTTATAGTTTATATATTGTATAAGTGACTTGTCCAAGGTTACACAAATAGCAAATGCTGGAGGTGGTATTTTAACCCAGGTTATCTAACTCCAGAGGCAGGGACCTATAGTTTGGCTATAACAGATCTGTGGTGATTGCTCTGTTTCTTCCATTAGAGGAAGCTTCCTATGTTAGGGAGTAGGTGGGTAGAGAAACAGAAGGGACTGTTTTTTTTTTCTTACTCATGACAGAAGCAGTAACAGTAGCAGTAGTAGTAATAGTACTACTAGTAGTAGTAGTAGTAGTAGTAGTGCTAGTAGTAGTAGTTATTGTTGTAGTTGTAGTTGTAGTAGTAGATTAGCATTTATAAAGTATCTGCTATGTGTAAATTGCACATTGTGTAAATCAAGTGATTTACAAATATTATCTTATTTGGTCCTCACAACCTTGGGAGGCAGGTACTGTTATTATCCTCATTTTATTAATAAGGAAACTGAGGCAGAAAGAGGTAAGGTGACTTGCCTAGGATGACACAGTCAGTATTTGAGGTTAAATTTTAACTCAGGTGTTCCTTTACTCCAGGCATGTCACTCTATTCAATGTACCACCTCACTACCATAACTGGTATAAACCACTGGCAAATAGATGACACTGACATTAACACATCAACTTCCTGTTTTTAAAAAATGCCCTTACTTAGCATTAGTTCTTAAATGTAGCTAAGTTGCACAAAATTCTTATTTTTTCAGACTGGGTCTTCTTATCCCCCTACACGCCAACCCTCTGGCTAGAAGTGAAGTTGCTTCTCACATACCTGATCCTATTACCAAACAATAGGGAAGGTTTGACCTGCTCCATTTCTGAACTGAGACAATTTACCTTTTTTTTAAATAGTATTTTATTTTCTCCCAATTACATGCCAAGACAATTTTTAGGATTCACTTTTATAAGATTTTGAGTTTCAAATTTTCCTTCCTCCCCTCTCCTCTTCCTAAAATGGTTGCAAATTTGATATAGGTTATACATATGCTATCATGTAAAACATATTTCCATATTAGTCACAGTTGTGAAAGAAGAAACAGATTAAAGGGGAAAAACATGAAAAAGAATGAAGTAAATGAAAAAAGAAGGCTTCAATCTGTGTTGAGATTCCATCAGTTCCTTATCTAGATGTAAATAGCATTTTCTTTCTTTAGTCCTTTGTACTTGCCATGAATCATTGTGTTGCTGAGAAGAGCTGAGTCATGCATAGTTCATCATGACACAAAGTTGCTGATACTGTGTACAATGTTTTGCTGATTCTGCTCTTTCATTTTGCATCAGTTTGTATAGGTCTTTTCAGGTTTTTCTGAAATCTGCCTGTTCATCATTTTTTATTGCACAATAGTATTCCATTATATTCATATACCACAGCTTGTTAAGCCATTACCCAATTGATGGGCATCCCCTCAACTTCTTATATTTTGCCACCATGAAAAGGATTGCTATAAGTATTTTTGTACATGTTGATACTTTTCTTTTTTTAGGATCTCTTCGGGATACAGACCGAGTAGTGGTATTACTGTATCAAAGGTATATATAAATTTATAGCACTTTAGGTATAGTTCTAAATTGCTTTCCAGAATGGTTGGATCAGTTCACAATTCTACCAACAGTGCATTTGTGTCCCAATTTTCCCACATCTCCTCCAACATTTCTCATTTTCCTTTTTTGCCATATTCACCAATTTGATAGGTGTGAGGTAGTACCTCAGATTTATTAAAACTTGCATTTCTCTAATCAAAAGTGATTTAGGGCACTTCTTCATAAGCCTATAGATTGCTCTGATTACTTCATTTGATAACTGTCTGTTCATATCCTTCGGCTATTTATCAAGTGGGAAATGGCTTGTATTCTTATAAATCTAACTCAGTTCTCTATGTATTTGAGAAATGCGGCCTTTATCAGAGACACTTGCTGAAAAGATTATTTCCCAGCTTTCTGCTTTCCTTCTAATCTTGGTTGCATTGTTTTTGTTTGTGCCAAAGGTTTTTAATTCAATGTAATCCAAATGATTTCTTTTATATTTCATAATGCTCTCAATCTCGTTTGGTCATGAACCTATAACTCACTTAACTTCTCCTTTAAGAATTTTGATGTTATACCACTTGGTAGATTTGTGTGTAGTATTGCCATTACTTCATTGCCTATGGCACCTTTTGGCAAGATATAATTTCCTTTGTTATCTCTTTTAATGAGGTCTATTTTTTTTCTTTTGTTCTGTCTGAGATCAAGATTGCTACCCCCCCCTTTTTTTTACTTCAGCTGAAGCATAACAGATTCTGCTCCAGACCCTTACATTTACTCTCTGTGTGTCTCTTTTGCTTCAAGTGTGTTTCTTGTAGGATCCTACATATTGTAGGATTCTGGTTTTTTATCCACTTGGCTATCCACTTCCATTTTATGAGAGAGTTCTTCCCATTAACATTCACAGTTATGATTACTAACTGTGTATCTCTCTCCATCCTATTTTTCCTCCTGTTTGTCCTCTCTCTCCTTTCACCCTTTCCCTCCTTGACAATGCTTTGCTTCTATCTACCACCTCCCTTGGTCTGCCTTCCCTTCTGTCAGCCCCTTCTTTCCTTAATCTCCTCCCCTTCCACTTTCCTATTGGGCAAAATAGATTTCTATATTTGACTGATTTGTATATTATTTTCTCTTTGAGTCAATACTGATGTAAAGTTCAAGTGATGCCCATTTCCTACCCTCCTATCTTCCCCTCCACTGTAATAAGTCTTTCATGCCGCTTCATGTGAAATAATTTGTCCCATTCTACCTCTCCCTTCCTTCTGCATCCATTGTACTCTGCTTTCTTATCCCTTAATTTTTCTTTGTCTCTAATTCGCCTCATACCCATACCCTTTGTCTATGTATATTCTTTCTAGTTGTATTATAAATGGTACAATTTTTAAGAATTATAAATATTATCTTCCCATGTAGGGATGTAATCTCTTTCTCCCTCTCCATCTCCCTCTCCTTCTCCTCTCTCTCTCTCTCTCTCTCTCTCTCTCTCCTTCTCTAATACACACACATACACACATATCTATGCATGCACACATACACAAATAATTTGTTATCAAACTGAACCAAATCTCCTGGTTTTTATCTAACCCTAATACATCTTGATCATTCTTCAGAATCTGACATTGTTCATCATTCTGTCCTCTTGTAGATGCTCTACTCTCTGGTCTTTTTATGATATCACTTTTTTTCTGTTTATCATCCTATTTGTCTGATTACATGTTTTCAGTTTCCTTTGCTAGATCATCTTCCATACCATGCTTTCTAACCTTTGGTATACTATAAAACTATGCTCTGGACTTTTTTTTCTGCTCTCTCTAAACTCATTCTATTGATCACCTCATCAATTCACATCAATTTAACCACTTCCCTGCCAATGACTCATATCAGGATATAAAATCTTACATATGTGGAGAAGAAGAATATGCCTAAAAGATGTTATCAATGTAGGAGAGGAAAAGAAGATGTATTGATCAACTGTCAAGGGCAAGGGATGTTAGATAGACAGTGCACATACTTCATTGTCATCCTTAAAGTGTAAGCAGAAGGTGAAGAAGGACTTCAGCATGTTGGGTGGACCTCTTGTGTTAAATTTATCAGGAAATATGGCCATGAATAGTGCATGATGAGCAGCCATGGAGTGCAAACTATATCCCTGGAGGCAACTTCAAATTGATAAAATCACATATTAATGTGACTATTTGAAGGAATATTAAGCATTTGAAGGAATATGTAAGCATTAATACAACCAAAAAGATTATTGTGCTTAGAGAAATACAAAATTGAGATCAGTTAGTTTCTACCCAAGCTCATGCTGCTCACCTTGTTGTAATTGAATGAAACACATGAACAGATTCCTTCAATACACAATGTTACTTGACAATATTAGTGCATCAGTGAGATGCAAAATTAAGTTCTTTATGAGGTCTGAGGTGAAAGGTTGATGGGGGCAATCATAAAAAATAACAACAACAACAAAAATTCAAGAGGGGAGAGGCAGAGATTTCAAAATCCTATTCTTCCCCAGAAGCTATAACAAAATAGATTGTTACAAAATAAGTTCCACATAATAAATACAAAATGGAATCACACATTCACAAATGTGATGAAATACCACAGGGATGAGATTCAAGATAGCATTTGGTAGTGGAAGTTATTACTTTACTTTGTAAAGGTAATAGCTCTCATTTTTATTAAGAAAAATCTGGTTTCATTATATTTGAAAACCAAACATTTGAGGCACAATAGAAAAGGGGATATACAAAAGGAAATGTTTTCTGTTTCCCAGATAGCACTAATAGAAAAGGTAAGTGACTGCTTTGCTCAGACTTATGAACATAGTCTATGTGTTATTCTGAATTTCTTGTTCAACAGAATTTGTTGCGTTCATACTAACATGTCAGTGTTAGCATAAACAAATGGCCTTTTTATAGTGAACTGGGCCAAGTAATCAACATCATTAAAACAAGACTCCATATCTAGTTGTCTAATTTAACAAGTGCTAGAGAAGACCACTTAAATATTCATTGTGCCTGTGCAACAGATGGACAATAAACTTTATTCAATACTTAAATTACACTCTCCATGTAAGTTAAGCTTTGGGGAATGTTAATGTTTTAGGATGCAAGGGCATTCTTAATTAGCCATGATATTACCAGAGAAGAATAATTTAGAAATTTATAAGAATACACTATTTGATATATAGCAGATTACAAAATGGAAGTATTTTCACATGTACTTGAAACAAATAAAGAGCTCATATTTCTAAAGACTTTACAAAAGTTTTTGCAAATTCATTAATATAATAACTTCTTTTGAGGTGATATTGTATTATGTATATATGTTAATTATATAGTAGCAAATCGTGTATTTAAGTTAAAAGAACTTTCAAAGAGTAAATTATATATGTCAGAGGATCTAAAAATTTCAAAGGCCAGGAAATATTTATGTATTACAGAGCTAGAGGAGAAGAGTTAAAACAACAACAACAACAACAACAACAGGGTATTTTAATTCAGAGAGCTTTGTTTTAAATTTCAGTTTTCCTACTGAACACCTATGGGACCTTCAGCAAGTCATTAAAATTCTCTAGGCCTCAGTTTCCTCCCCTATAAAAGAAGGGTGAGGGGACAGAGCCAAGATGGTGGAGTAAAAGCAGTGACTTGCTTGAACTCTCCCCCAACTCCTCCAAATATCTATAAAAAATGGCTCTAAACAAATTATAAAGCATCAGAACCCACAAAAAGACAGAGTGAAAGAAATTTCCAGCCCAAGACAGCCTGGATGGTTGAGTGGTAAGGTATATCACACCAAGCAGGGAGAGAAGTGCAGCTCATCATGGGTGCGTTGGCAAGGCAGGCCTCAGCGAACCTTGAGCAGTCCTCAGAGGACTGAATTGCGGGTAACTGTGGTGGTTTCCAGACTTCTCAACCCAAGAATGCCAAAGACAACTTAGAAGGTCAGTGGAAAACGTCTGTATCTGACAAATTAGAAGGTCAGTGGGAAAAGTCTGTGTCTGTGGTGAGAGAGAGAGAGAAGCAAGGTCCCAGCCACCCCCGAGCATGGCCCCAGGGTGGCAGCTACCTCCAGAGCTTCTGGCCCACATACTGAAGGAGAATCAAGTGGATGATCAGAGGGAGATTGCAGGGATCTCTTTGCTGGTGCAGGATACTCTCGCTTTGCTCTTTGCTGGTGCAGGATTCTCTTGCTTTGCTTGTGCTTGGATCTGGGTCACAGTTCTGAGTGGCAGTCCTGGGAGCGCTGGCATGGTGGAGCTTGTAGTGGCTATGGAGAGAGAATCCTCCTCATAGTTCCAAGACAGATGAGAGTTCTTGTGGTCACTCATAGACCACAGCACAGGCCAGGAAAGGAGTAAACACCTCACCCTTGATCATAGGACCTTGGAAGAACTGAAAATTTACAGGTCCCTAGAAGTATCTCTGAAAACAGTTGCACAAAACCCCTGAAGCTTGGGACAGTACCTTCTCCACACTGGAAGCAGATCCCTACCCTAACAAAGAGTTTATAACTCAAGTAATTGGCTGAGATGATGAGCAACCAGTGCAAAAAGAGTCAGACCATAGAATCTTACTTTGGAGACAAAGAAGATCAAAACATACAACCAGACAAAGACAACAAAGTCAAAGCTCCTACATCCAAAGCCTCCAAGAAAAATATGAATTGGTCCCAGGCCATAGAATAGCTCAAAAAGGATTTTGAGAAGCAAGGAAGAGAAGTAGAGGAAAAAGATCGATGCAAGAAAATCATGAAAAACAAGTCAACAACTTGCTAAAAGAAACCCCAAAAAGTATTGAAGAAAATAACACCTTAAAAAATAGTCTAATCCAAATGGCAAAAGAGGTCCAAAAAGCCAATGAGGAAAAGAATGCCTTAAAAAGCAAAATTGGCCAAATGGAAAAGGAAGTCCAAAAGCTTACTGAAGAAAACACTTCCTTGAAAATTAGAATAGAGCAAGTGGAAGCTAGTGACTTTATGAGAAATCAAGGCACTGTAAAACAAAACCAAGAGAATGAAAAAATTGAAGAGAATGTGAATATCTCATTGGAAAAACAACTGACCTGGAAAATAGATCCAAGAGATATAATTTAAATTGGACTATCTGAATGCCATCATCAAAAAAAGAGCCTAGACATCATCTTTCAAGAAATTATCAAGAAAAACTGCCCTGATATTTTAGAACCAGAGGGCAAAATAGACATGGAAAGAATCCACTGATCACCTCCTGAAAGAGATCCCCAAAAGAAAACTCCTAGGAATATTGTAGCCCAATTCCAGAGTTCCCAGGTCAAGAAGAAAATACTACAAGCAGCTGGAAAGAAGCAATTCAAGTATTGGGGAAACACAGTCAGGATAACACAGGGTTTAGCATCTTCTACATTAAGGGACCACAGTGCTTGGGATATAATATTCCAGACAGCAAAGGAGATAGGATTACAACCAAGAATTATCTCCCCAGCAAAACTGAGTATAATCCTTCAGGAGAAAAAGGGTCATTCAGTGAAATAGGGGACTTTCAAGTATTCATGATGAAAAGTCCAGAGCTGAATAGAAAATCTGACATTCAAATACAAGACTCAAGTGAAACATGAAGAGATAAACAGGAAGGAGAAATCATAAGAGATTTATTAAGGTTGAACTATTTACATTTCTGCATGGAAACATGACATTTGTAACTCATGAGGTCTTTGTCAGTATGAGGGTAGTTGGACGGTAAAAATTATATATATATATATATATATATATATATATACACATAGATAGATAGATAGATGATAGATAGATAGATAGATAGACAGACAGACAGAGGGCACAGGGTGAATTGAAGATGAAGGGGTGATATCTGGAGAATAAAATTAAGGGGTGAGAGAGGAATATACTAGGAGAAGGAGAAAGGGAGAGGTAAAATGGGGTAAATTATCTCACATAAAAGAGACAAGAAAATACTTTTATAGTGGAGGGGAAATGGGGGAAGGTGAGAGGGAATGAGTGAATCCTATTCTCATAGGATTTGGCTTAAGGAGGGAACAACATGCATACTCAATTGGGTATGGAAATCTATCTTACCCTACAGGAAAATGGGGGGGAAGGGGACAAGAGTGCAGGGGGATGATAGAGAGGAGGACAGATTAAAGGAGGGGGTAATCAGAAGCAAACATTTCTGAGGAGGGACAGGGTCAAAAGAGAGAATAGAATAAATGGGGGGGCAGGATAGCATGAAGGGAAATATACTTAGTTTTTTACGCATGACTACACATGTATAACATGCATTGAGTTGCTTGCCTTTTCAATGAGGGTGAGTGGGGAAGGAAGAAGGGAAAAAATTTGGAACCCAAAGTTTTAAAAACAAATGTTAAAAAATTCTTTTCACATGCAACTGGGAAATAAGAAATACAGGAAATGGGGTATAGAAATCTATCTTGCTTTACAGGGAAAAAGAAGGGGAAGGGGATAAGAGAAGGGGAGGTGAGATAGAAGGGAGGGCAAATTAGGGGAAGGGATATACAGAATACATGCCATCTTGGGGTGGGGGAAGGGCTGAGATGGGGAGAAAATTTGGAACTCAAAATCTTGTGGAAGTGAATGTTGAAAGCTAAAAATAAATAAAAAAATAAAATTGAAAAAAAAATAAAAGAAGGGCATTAGGTGAGATCCTCTCCAATGTCCCTCCCAATTCCAAATTCATGATATTATGTCTTACTCCTTCTCTCAAATGACCTAAGAATTAATTTCCCCATATTTACTATATTATTTTCTAATTAATTGGTCTTTTATATGTTACAGAGCACCAATTTTTTTTTTTACTTTCATCATTAACTATTGATCTTCAACAAGCATAGCCAATATTCACGTTCATTAGATCCTGGTTCTTCCTTCAGGAAATACTGTTTCAATGCCTTATTGTAGCATTAAGGTTATCCTGGTTTCCAAGGCTAACAAGAGCATGAAAAATCCTGGGTTCTCTCATGTGGAAGAAAAAAAAGTTTCTAGTATGGCCCCAGTGAGAAATTGCTTTTTGTTATCTGAGGATCAGTCTAGCTAAATATGGGTATGGTCATTACCAATAGATTGACTACTACTATAGGTGAGGACTTCTATGGTTTTGGCAACCCAGGGAACAAAAAAATCCAAAATACTCCTGATGCTGTTATTTCTTTGTCCATAAATGTTCATTTTACTCTTTGTATTCTAAATATGAGATTTTTGCATGATGAACAATATGTAAGCTTCCTATTTATGAGAAAACATAGGTTCATGACCAAAGAAGATATAAAATTACCATTGAAGATAAAAAGAAGATAAACGAGATTACATAAATAGTTTCTATACAAATGAATCTAAAAAAGTTAAGAGTAACATGTAAACAATAGGAAAAATATTGGAACAAGTTTGTCTGATAAAGATCTCAGTTCTAATATATACAAGGAAATGAGACAAATATAAGAGAAGAGGAACCATTCTTCAATGATAAATGATTTCAGGATATCAACAGACAGTTCTTATGGGAAGAAACCAAGGCTAACTTTGTCCATATTAAAAAAAATGCTCCAAATCATAACTAGATTAGAAAATGTAATTTAGAAAAATGTAAATTAAATAAATTTTGAAATTCTACCCCAGATCCTCGGAGTATAAAAGATGAAAAAAAAGAAGAAAACGATAAATATTAGAGTGACTGTGTGGGGTGTGGGGAGTACATTCATGCACTGTTGGTATAACTGTGAATGAATATAGCAACATAAATGTATACAAAAAATTGTTAAACAGTATGTGCCCTTTGCCCTACTAAACAGCATAGTGCCCAGGTATACCACTGCTTGCTTTTTATATCAAAACAAGATTATATAAAAAGAAAAAGGTCCTTTATATACAACATTAATTTTAGCTCTTTTTGTGGTGGCAAAAACAACAACAATTGGAAAATAAGGGCATGCCTATCAATTGAGGTATGATTGAATAAGTTGTGGTGTATGACTATGATGGAGTACCACTGTGCTGTGAGAAATAGGAAGTAGATGGTTTTCAAAAGAAATGGAAATACTAATATGAACTGATGGAGAGTGACATAAGTAGAACAAGACAAACGATGTATACTAAAACATTGAAATTATTAAAAAATGAACAATCCTTAAAACTTTTATAGGCTGATGCAAAATAAATTGAACAGAACCAAGAGAACGATTTAAACAATAAGAACAACGCTGAAAGCAAAGAGCTTTGAAAGCTCTAAGAACTAGGTTCAATACAATGACCATTTATGATTCCAGAGGACCAATAACGAAACAGGATTTCCAATAAAGAGAGGTGATGGATTTAGAATACAAAATGAGACATATTTTTGTATTGTGTAAATGAGTTTAGGGAATTTGTTGTGCTTGACTGTGCATATTTGTCATGAGAAATTTGGTTTTCAAACTTTTTTTTTCATTATGAAAGAATGGAATATGGGAGAAAGATTTTTGCTATTTTTTAAAAAGAGAAATGGAGAAAGGGGCTACATGTACAAAATGTTGCATGCACTTTCAATTACATTTAATTCAATAAGCATTTATTAAGTGCCTATTATGTGCCAGGCACTGTGCTAAGCACTGGAAATGACAAAGAAGAAAAAGACAGTCCCTGCCCTCAAAAGGGTTGTAATCTATTGTGGGAAGACAGCATTCAAAAGGAAGATAACAAAGAGGGGAGTAAAATGGGTGAAAAGGGGGACGTTTTGTTCCATGGAATTAAAACCAGATGAAGCTGCAGATAGAGAGTGGAATGAGCTGGAAGTCCAATTTCTGCCCACTATAAAGGATAGCTTTGGGAGGAATTTAGTATTCAAAATCTTGCAATCCTCCAACCAAAAATGTTGAAAGAGGTGGTATACAAGGTTTGATTTAGAAGCATGGTGATAAGATTGGAAGTAACCAGTTTATGGTAAGAGGGTGGAAATATTGTTCCTAGGCAGAGTGTATTATCAAGAGTGAGGTTACTGTACTGTTAGTTTGCTTAACTGCTTTGTTTTGTTACAAGAGACCTCTCATGAAGTAAGAATATATATATATATATATGTAATATAAAAATAAATCAACAAAACTTTTAAATAAAGAAAAAAAGAAAAGTCTCAAAGGAAGAGACAGTGGATAGATTGTGATGCCTTCTGTTTGAGCAACTGGGCAATCTATGAGATCCTAGATTTGTTCAAGTTGTATGCCATTTTTATGCCTTTCTTTTTGGAACACTGGAAGGAAAAGCTATTAAAAATACCTCAAAGGACAAAACTGCATCAGTAGATATAGGGTATTTTTTTTTCTTTTCATCCATAAAGCAAAAAAAAAAAAATAGGGGAATATAGGTAAAGAAATGTGCTAAACACTTTTTACAAATGTCTCATTTGACACACAACTCTGGGAGGTAGAGACAGTAGGATGAACATTTTTATTTTAAAGTAAAATTATAATATCTATTTGGAAATTATTTGTATTTAAAGTGCATTCACACAAGTAGAAGAAAGAAAATATCAAAGACATTTCCTTGTAATTTCTTATTTAGGAATTTCATCCTAACATACTTTTTTTGCCATGCATTTGCCACCAAAAAGTTTTTTTTTCTTTTAAATAGTATTTTATTTTTTTAATTATATGTAAAAACAGTTTTAACATTAATTTAAAATTTTTGATTTCCAAAATCTCTCTCTACCTCCCTCCCCTTGTGCAGATGGCAAGGAATTTGATATAAATTGCACATGAGCAGTCATACAAAACATATTTCAGTATTTGTCATATTATGAAAAAAGAAAAAAATAAAGAAAAAATAGTATGCTTCAATGTTCATTCATATTCTATCAGTTCTTTTCCTGGGGGTGGATAGCACTTTTTATCATGAGTCCATCGGAACTCTCTTGGATCTTTGTTTTGCTGAGAATAGCTAAATCATTCACAACTGATCATTGCACAATGTTGCTGTTACTATGTACAATCTTCTCCTAGTTCTCTTCACTTCATTTTGCATAAGGTCATGAAAGTTCTTCCAAGTTTTTCTGAAAGCATCCTCCTCATCACTTCTTTTTTTCCCTTTTCTTTTAACTTTTTATTAAAATGCATTGGATAAAGAATGGCCTTCTTTTGCAAAAGGCTGCTTCACTTTTCCAGAAAGGGGAACAGCAAACACCTTGATACAACACAATGAAGTTTTCATTCACAGTAATATCTGTAAGCAGCCCTGGACCCTTGATGTAGTCACACATTGAATTTCCATTGGTTGTATTTCTTGGCAGTCTCTGTAGAGGAATGGTGCATATACCATGGTGCAGGAGGAGGCGGTTCCTCTCACTCTGACCCCTTCTTTCTTCAGAGGTAAATATTGACCACTTTCACAGAAGGCTGACCTAGATTGGGGTAATGACTGTCTAGATTACTACAGAGAAAAAATTAGCTTAATACTGAAGCAACCACCCTTCCCAAGTCTCCACATAGAGAAGTATGAGCAGCTTCTTGCAAAAAAAAAAAAAAAAGATGAACAAGGCCACTATTTGGTTCAGTCATTGATGACTAGATTTGTTCACTTTTAAGGCATCTTTCCCTTCCAAACCCAAATAAACTTTCATTTTGTTGCTTCACTGTTTTAAGAAATAACATCAATTGGAAAATGTTCCAAAAAGAGAAGCCTCCTTCAGACAGGAAAATATGGTCGTTCAAGACTCTCACACATCTGGCAGGTGCTAAACACTTCGGCATTTGGTCATGGGGAACTCTAGTCCATCAATGCTGAGGATCAAGAATGACAAGTCTGATTGAAGAATTATACCAACTCTTCCTATTCCAAGTTAGCCTCTTGTCTCTCCCCTTCTTCCCATAATCTTAATACAGTCCAGACCCCTCTAAATATAACATCACTGCAGCTTCCATCATCGGGTAGGGACACATTTTAGACAACCAGTAAAGGTAGGTTTTATCTTGAGATAGTTATCTTAGTTCTTATTGCCAAGGAACTAACAATCAGTTAAGAGAAATCCAGTTTCATAGGGCATTAAAGAAATGGGAAGCCATTAATGCTCATTTACTGATGTCAACATCACAGGAGCATTTAGCTTCTGACAATGGATGACACTGGTTCAAGATCAGTGGCTAACCTGATAGAATGTAGATTTCTGATGGGGGGAGGGGTAAATTGTGGGAAAGAAATGTCTCAGGAACAATCTACCAACCCAACTTCTATAATCCAGTAGTTCAGTTCAACTCTAGTTACCCTTTCTGGAATCACCAATAAGATCTAGTTCTTAGTCAATGGAGAATTGGATGACTTCAAGCTATCAATGCTCCCCTGTGCATCAGTTCTCTTTGGGAGATGTTTCCCTAACTTGTGTGCAAAAGTGACTTAAGGCATCCACAGCATGCAGTGAAGCAGAATGTTTGGTTTGGCTGCCACTGCTTTCTGGGGAGGATTAAGTCAGCTTTTTTTTTAATTAACTGAAAATGAGGAAAGAAGGTGCTATACGCAGGAGTGAAAATTCAAGAGAGTCTAAAAGCGGAACCTGGCTTAAATTCATGATCTTTTTTGATAAGCCAGTTGGATGTTGTGCACTTTTCTAATCATGTATGTGTGTGTGTATACATATATACATATATATAGTATGTATATATATATATATATACATGTATATATACACACATACATACATGCATACATACACTGGACCACTCTGCCATGAAAGCATCTGATCCAGAATCTGCAAAGTCCAACGGAGCCAAGTGACCATACAAGGTAGCCACACCCAAACCTAGATTTACTGTGGGTCTCAAATATATTTGCTCAGTATTTTTTGTAAAATATCTAACTGCCATTAAATAGATTAAAAAAACAACAACAAAACAACTCTAATATAGACTCTGCATTAAACAAGTGAATGTAATTGAAGAAGTTGGATTACATTGATAATATTTCTTTTAAAAAACAGAATCGTTTTCTTTTTTTATCGACCACAGTGGTGAGACAAGTTGTTCTTTTCACCTACCTCTGCAAAGTGCCCTGGCAGGTAAGAGCCCCAGAGATCAAGAGCCAGCTTTGCTCAGCCCGTGGGGAGATGCTCTGCTCCCCCACTCCCCAACAAAGGGTGGAAAAGAACAAGTGTCACAACTGGGTCATGCAGAGCTGCCCAAGGCTCCTCCCAGTTTTCCCAAAGCCAGGATGTGGTCAGAGAGCTTTCTGATTCATAAGAGAAAAGTCCACAAGGAAGCTGTGAACAGGATCGGTCCAGAGAAGTAAAAGGCTTTTATTTTCACTGCCCCTACATCAGTCAATGTACTGAGAGAGCCAGCGGAAACCCTTGCGGTAGCCCTCCCCTATTGGGCACACTGCACATGAACACTTCCACTGGGCGGATGT
This sequence comes from Vombatus ursinus, assembly GCF_900497805.2. Lineage (NCBI taxonomy): Eukaryota > Metazoa > Chordata > Mammalia > Diprotodontia > Vombatidae > Vombatus > Vombatus ursinus. The sequence continues at coordinate 68,571,558 of NW_020954576.1, forward strand.
TCAGCTCACTCAGAGCCGCGTTTCCCTTTTCTGTGTTATGTCCATAAAGCCCAAATATCTCACAGAGTCTTTCCTCACCGGTCCTGTCTGATCTGTCAATTTTATTGACCAAAATAAGAATTGGTACATTGGATATTGTTTCATCTCTCATTAGTGCACTGAGTTCAACTTTGAATTCCAGAAGGCAAGGTGAGGGTGAGTGATCTGCACAGTGCACCAGGAAGATAATCACATTAATTGTTGGTAAATAGTTTTGTTTTTTTTCCCCCAAATTGACCGGCCTTGCTCATGTCCACCAAGAGTAAACGTTGTAAAAGTCCTGTCTACAATCGTCAGCTCTTCAGATGTGGGATGAAGTGTTGGGATATGTTGGCCCAATCTATCATTTTTGAGCATGTGCAAATGGGTTGTTCTGCCTGTATTGTCCAATCCCAAGAACACAAGTTTTCCAGATTTCTTGCAGAGTTCTAAAAACTGCAGGACACTGCTGAAGCTGTTATAGATCCACTCAAAGATGAACAACATTGTTGTAGCTCAATCTGACCAGCCTGGGGTTCCTGGGGTGGTGGCTCAAACTCCAGAGGTTCGGAGCCTCCCTCTCCCTCACTGAGGCCAACACAACAGTAGCACCAAAGGCCATTAGACACTCGCTGGAAATCCTCATCATTTCTTATAGCACAATAATATTCCATCACAATCATATACCGCGACTTGTTCAGTCATTCCCCAATTGACGGACATACCCTCAATTTCCAATTCTTTGCCACCACAAAAAGAGCTGCCATAAATATTTTATACATATAAGTCCTTCTCCCCTACTTTTTAGAAAATCTCTTTTGGATACAGACTGAATAGTGATATTGCTTGGTCAAAAGGTATGCTGAGTTTTATAGCCCTTTGGGCATTGCTCCAAATTGCTCTCCAGCATAGTTGGATCAGTTCACAACTCCATCAACATTCATTAATGTCCTCATTTTCCCACATGCCTTCCAACATCTGCCATTTTCCTTTTATGTCATATTATCTAATCTGAATGGTGTAAGATAGTACCTCAGACTTGTTTTAAATTGCATTTCTCTAATTTATAGTTATTTAGAGCATCTTTCACATGGCTATAAAGAACTTTGATTTCTTTATTTAACAATTGCCTATTCATACACTTTCACCATTTTTCAATTGAGAAATGACTCATATTCTTATAAATTTAACTCAAATATATAGAATATATTTGAGAAATGAGGTCTTTATCAGAGAAACTTGATATAACATTTTCTCCCAGTTTCCTGCTTTCCTTTTAATCTTGGCTGCATTGGTTTTGTTTTTGCAAAAACTTTATAATGTGATCAAAATTATCCATTTTACATCATACAATGCTCTCTGTCTCTTGTTTGGTCATAAATTCTTCCCTTATTCTTGGATCTGACAGGTTAACTGTTCCATGCTCCCCTAATTTACTTATGGTATCACTCTTTATGTCTAAATCATGCACCCATTTTGACCTTTCCTTGTCATATGGTGTGAGATGTTGGTCTATATCTAGTTTCGGGAAAAACTGTTTTCCAGTTTTCTCAGCAGTTTTTTGTCAAATAGTGAGTTTTTGTCCCCAAAGCTAGGATATTTACTTTTATCAAACATCAGATCGATAGGTTGTTGTTCAGTTGTTCAGATGTGTTCAACCGTTTGCTACCACATCTGGGATTTTCTTGGCAAAGATACCGTGGTGGTTTGCAATTTTCTTTTCCAGTTCATTTTCCAGATGAAGAAACTATGGAGAAAGATCACACAGGGGAAAGGGTCACACAGCCAGTCAGTGACTGAGGACAGATTTGAACTCACAAAAATGAATCATTCTGATTCTAGGTTTGGTATTCTATTCACTGCACTACCAAGCTGCTCCACTATGTTCATTACCTACTGTGCATTGTGCACCAAATCTATTCCAGTGATTCACCATTCTGTCTCTTTGACAGTACCAGATTGTTTTGATGATTGCTGCTTTGTAATACAGTTTGAGATCTAGTATGGCTAGGCAACTTCCTTTACTTTTTTCATTAATTCTCTTGATATTCTTGACCTTTTGTTCTTCCAGATGAATTTTGTTATTATTTTTTCTAGCTCTATAAAATGATTGTTAGTTTTGATTGGCATGACATTGATAAAATGGTCATTTTTATTATATTGGCTCAGTCTACCCATAAGCAACTAATATCTCTTCAAATTTTCAGATTTGACTGTATTTTTGTGAAAAAAGTTTTGTAGTTGTGCTGATAGATTTCTTGTGTTTCTCTTGGCAGGCAGACTCCCATGTATTTTACATTATCTAGAGTTATTTTAAATTGAATGTCTCTTTCTATCCCTTTTTGCTGGGTTTTGTTGGTAGTATATAGAAATACTGGTGATTTATGAGGATTTTTTAATACCCTGCAATTTTGCTGAAATTGTTAATTATTTTAAAAACTGCCTTTTAGTTGATTCTCTAGTATTCTCCAAGTATACTATCATATCATCTACAAAGAGTGGTGGTTTTGTTTCTTCATTGCCTCCTCCAATTCTTTGAATTTATCTTTCTTTTCTTATTACTATCACTGGCATTTCTAGCAAAATATTGAATAGTACTAATGATAATGGGTATCCTTGCTTGAATCCATATCTCATTGAGAAGGTTTCTATCTTATTCTCATTACAGATAATTCTTGCTGATGTTTTAGATAGATATTACTTATCATTTATTGTTGCTGTGTCATTTCAGTTATGTCTGACTCTTCACAATCCCATTAGGGGTTTTCTTGGCAAAGATATTGGAGTGGTTTGCCATTTCCTTCTATAGATGAGGAAACTGAGGCAAACAGGGTTAAATGACTTACCCAGGGTCCCAATGCTACTAAGTGCCAAAGACTGGATTTTAATTAACGTCTTCCTTACTCCAGGGCCAGCATTCTATGTACTGTGCTCCCTAGTCACCCATATCATTTTAAGGAAAGTTACATTTATTTTTATCATTTTCAATGTTTTTAATAAGAATGAGTGTTATATTTTCTCCTCAAAAGCTTTTTCTACATCCATTGAGATAATCATATGATATTTGTTCATAAATTATACTGATAGTTTTTCTAACATTGAACCAACTCTATATTCCTAGTACAAAACCCACCTGGTCATAGTCTATGATCCTTGTGCTATATTGCTGTAATCTCTTTGCTAGCATTTTACTTAATTTTTTAAATCAATATTCAGTAGGGAAATTGACTTATAGTTGTCTTTTTTCTGTTTTTGCTATTCCTGGTTTAAGTATCAGCCCCATATTTGTGCCATAAAAGGAATTTGGCAGGACTCCTTCTTTGCATATATTCCTAAGTAGTTTATATAATGTTGGAATTAATTGTTCTTTAAATGTTTGTTAGAATTCACTTGTGAATCCATCTTGTCCTGAGGATTTTTTCTTAGGGAGCTCATTGATAGCTTAATTTCCTTTTCAAAGATGGAGATATTGAAGTAATCTGTTTCCTCTTGCATTAATCTGTGCAATTCATATTTTTGTAAATATTCATCCATTCACTTTGATCGTCAGATTTATTAGAATATTATTGGGTAAAATTACTCCTAATAATTTTTTTTAATTTCCTTTTCATTGGTGTTGTTTTTTTTATTTTAAAAAAATTATGAAGCAGACATCTGTGTCTGCTCTGGTGTCTTGTAATATGACAAGTACAGTACATTTTGGCTTGGATTACCATTTGTGTGTTGAAGCACGGTTGCTCTCACGACTAATTTGCTGTTTGGACAATATCTAGTAAGTTCCTAACTCATCTTTTGGATGTATTCTTGTGAGATAATGTTTGAATTACAAACTTTTTATGTATAATTCAGTGCTTTTTGAGTATTGTAGAAAATCCCTGTTTCCAGGAGCCAAGATGGCAGAGTAAAAAGGTAGTCACTCTCACCCTCCCCTATATACTTCTGAAAGCCCAGAAAATATTGCCCTAGGAAAAACCCTGGAACAGCTGAACCAGAAGAAAGATGAGGAGCAGCACCATAGTAGCCCAGGTAGCTTGAGGGATTAACGGGAAAGGCCCACCTTGCCCTGGGGGAAGGCGAGCAGTACTGAACAGAAGGCGCCCAGACAACTAGCAGAAAGCCCCACCTTAGCATACCAGGAGGAGATTCTGGTGCCTCGACATTCTACAGCAAACGGGTCTCCCAGTGCCTCAGCACAACTAAGGGAAGCAGAACTACAAAGGGCCCCAGGCAGATAAAAACTGTGCAACATCTACCTGAAAGGAGCGGAAGAAAGTGAAAGGAAAGAAAAATAAGGCAACCGAGAGTTGCCTGAAAGTTCCAGCCTTGCTGATTCCAGCCCAACACCGGGTAAGCTGTCAGAACGCTACAGCCTCCAACTGCCAACCAGGAGGAGATCCTGAAACCCAGGTGGTGGAGCACAGGCAAACACCAACACCTGGACCTCCCAGTGCCTCAGTGAGAGTGGGGGAACTGGTGAAAACCACCTCAGAAAACCACCAGGTGCCTCCGCATTCTACAGCAAAGGAGTCTCCCAGTGCCTCAGTAAAACTAAGGGAAGCAGCACTACAAAGGGCCCCAGGCAGATAAACCCCCTGCAGCACTCATCTTAAAGGAGACAGCCTTGCTGATTCCAGTCCAACACCAGGTAAGCTGCCAGAACCTTACAGCTTCCAATTGCAAATATCAAAGGCCCCAGCACACAAAGCCAGTAACCAAGACCTAGGCTCTCAACACAAGAAGCTTGGGTCAGTGTCCTCTGCTCACCAGCAGGAGAGATCAATCTCTTTAAAGGCCAGGGAATAAACACCATGAGTATAAAGAAACATACCATAGATTCATATTATGAGAAGAGTGAAGATCAAGACAGAAATTCTGAAGAGGACGACATTGTCAACAAACCCACATCTGCAACCTCAAAAGGGAATATAAACTGATCTGAAGCCCCAAAAGCCTTCTTAGAAGAGCTCAAGAAGGATTTTAAAAGTCAAAGGAGAGAGGTAAAAGATTCCTTAAAAAATGCAATTGGCCAATTGGAAAAAAAGTACACTGAAGAAAACAAGTTCCTAAAAAACACAATTGGCCAACTAGAAAAAAAGTACACTGAAGAAAACAAATCCCTTAAAAATACAATTGGCCAATTGGGGAAAGAAGTACAAAATCTAATAGAAGAAAACAATTTGTTAAAAATTAGAATTGAGCAAATGAAAACTAATGACTCTATGAGAGAGCAAGAATCAGTCAAATAGAAACAAAAAAAAATGAAAAAAATAGACGAAAATGTAAAATAACTCATTGGTAAAACAACTGACCTGGAAAATGGATTCAGGAGAGACAATTTAAAAATTATTGGTCTACCTGAAAATCACAATGAAAAAAAGAGCCTGGACAGTATCTTTCAGGAAATCATACAGGAAAACTGCCCTGAAGTCCTAGAACCAGAAGGCAAAATAGCTATAGAAAGAATGCACCACTCACCTCCTGAAAGAGATCCCAAATTGAAAATGTCAAGGAATATAATAGCCAAATTCCAAAATTACCAGGTGAAAGAGAAAACACTGCAAGCAGCCAGAAAGAAACAAATTAAAAATCATGAAACCACAGTCAGAATTACACAGGACCTTGTACCTTCTACATTAAAAGACTGTAGGGCATGGAACATGATATTCAATAAGACAAAGGAGCTTGGATTGTAGCCAAGGATCAACTACCCAGTGAAAATGAGCATGATCTTTCAGGGGAGGAGATGGATATTCAATGAAATAGGGAACTTCCAAACCCTCCTGATAAAAAGACCAGAGGTCAACAAAAAATTTGATCTTCAAGTACAAGGTGCAAGAGAGACATAAAAAGGTAAATGGGACAGAAAGATACAATATGTTGTTAATAAGGGCAAATTGTTTACATTTCTACAAGGGAAGATGACACTTACAACTCTTGAGAACTGTATTGTTATTACATATACATAAAGGGGGAATATACATAAAGGGGGCGGATATAAGTTGACTTTGATATAATGATAAAAAAAATCTAATCAAGTGGGTTAAATGGATCCAAGTAAGTGAATTAGTCTGATCTAAGAAAATGTACTAAGAAAGAAAGAGACAGACATGGATAAATTACATTACAAGAAAAGACACAAAAACCTATTACAGCAGAGGGAAAGAAGGGAGGGGGATGAGAATTGTTTGAACATTACTCTCATCAGATTTGGCTCAAGAAGGGAATAACATAATCAATTAGGCATAGAAATCTAATGTGCCCTATAGGCAATAGGAGGGAAAAGGGGAAAGAAAATGGAGGGGAGATAGAAGGGAGGGAAGAAGCAGTAAGGGTAAAGGGGAAGAAAAGGGAAGGGGTTAATAGAAGGGAGGAGGGACTGAGGGAGGCAATAGTCAAAAGCAAAACACTAGTGAGGAAGGAAAAGGAAAAAGGAGAAAGAAAAGCATAAACAGGGCAGAAAAGGATGGAGAAAAAGACAGAGATAGTAATCATAACTGTGAATGTGAACGGGATGAACTCTCTCATCAAAAGGAAACATATAGCAGAATGGATTAAAAGCCATAATCCTACAATATGTTGTTTACAGGAAACACATTTGAAAAAGAGTGACACACTGGGTAAAGGTAAAAGACTGGAGCAGAATATTTTATGCTTCAGCTGAAGTAAAAAAAAAAGCAGGGGTAGCAATCCTGATCTCAGACAAAGCAAAAGCAAAAATAGATCTTATCAAAAGAGATATGGAGGAAACTACATCCTGCTAAAGGGCACCATAGACAATGAAGTGATGTCATTACTAAACATATATGCACCAAATGGTATAGCATCCAGATTCTTAGAGGAGAAGTTCAGGTGGTTACAGGAAGAAATAGACAGCAAAACCATACTAGTGGGGGACCTCAACCTCCCCCTCTCTGAACTAGATAAATCTAACCACAAAATGAACAAGAAAGAAGTTAAGGAGGTGAATAGAACATTAGAAAAGTTAGGTATGATAGACCTCTGAAGAAAACTGAATGGAGATAGAAAGGAATATACTTTTATCTCGGTGGTACATGGCACATACACAAAAATTGACCATGTACTAGGGCATAAAATCCTCATAATCCAATGCAGAAAGGCAGAAATATTAAATGCATCCTTTTCAGATCATGATGCAAGAAAAATTATATGTAATAAAGGGCCATGGAAAGATAGATTAAAAAATAATGGGAAACTAAATGATCTAATCCTGAAAAATGATTGGGTCAAACAACAAATCATGGAAATAATCAATAATTTCATTCAAGAGAATGACAATAATGAGACAACATAACAAAACTTATGGGATGCAGCAAAAGCAGTTCTTAGGGGAAGTTTTATATCTCTAAATGCTTACATAAATAAAATAGAAAAAAAGGAGATCAATGAATTGGACATATAACTAAAAAAACTAGAAAAAGAACAAATTAGAAATCCTCAATTAAACACCAAATTAGAAATATTGAAAACCAAAGGAAAAATTAATAAAACTGAAATTAAAAAAACTATTGAACTAATTAATAAAACTAAGAGTTGGTTTTATGAAAAGATAAAAAACAATAAAATAGATAATCCTTTGGTTAATTTAACTTAAAAAAAAGAAAGAAGAAAACTGAATTATTAATATCAAGAATGAAAAGGGTGAAGTTACCACCAAGGAAGAGGAAATTAAAACAATAATTAGGAGCTATTTTCCCCAACTATATGCCAACAACTTTGACAATCTTAGTGAAATGGATACATATTTACAAAAATATAAATTGCCCAGATTAACAGAAGAGGAAGTAAAATGCTTAAATAACCCCATCTCAGAAAAAGAAATTGAACAAGCCTTTGATGAGCTCCCTAGGAAAAAATCTCCAGGGCCAGATGGATTTACATGCGAATTCTATCAAACATTTAAAGAACAATTAATTCCAATACTATATAGACTATTTGGGAAAATAGGTGAAGAACTAGTCTTATCAAATTCTTTTTATGATACAAATATGGTGCTGATACCTAAACCAGGAAGAGTCAAAAGAGAGAAAGAAAATTATAGACTAATTTCTCTAATGAATATAGATGCAAAAATTTTAAACAAAATATTAGCAAATAGATTATAGCAACTTATCACAGGAATAATACACTATGACCAGGTAGGATATATACCAGAAATGCAGGGCTGGTTCAATATTAGGAAAACTATCAGTATAATTGATCATATCAATACCAAAACTAACAGAAACCACATGATCATCTCAATAGATGCAGAAAAAACTTTTGACAAAATACAGCACCCATTCCTATTGAAAACACTGGAGAGCATAGGTGTAAATGGAGTCTTCCTTAAAATAATAAAGAGCATCTACCTAAAACCTTCAACAAACATTATATGTAATGGGAACAAAGTAGAAGCATTTCCAATAAGAACAGGGGTGAAACAAGGATGTCCATTATCTCTGTTGTTGTTCAATATCGTACTGGAAACATTAGCTTTAGCAATAGGAGAAGAAAAAGAAATTGAAGGTATTAAAATAGGCAAAGAAGAAACAAAGCTATCACTCTTTGCAGATGACATGATGATATATTTAGAGAATCCTAGAGAATCAAGTAAAAAAATTACTTGAAATAATAAACAACTTTAGCAAAGCTGGAGGCTATAAAATAAACCCACATAAATCATTGGCATTTCTATATATTACTAACAAAGCCCAACAGCAAGAGATAGAAAAAGAAATTCCACTTAAACTTACTGTAGACATTATAAAATATTTAGGAGTCTACCTCTTGAAACAAACTCTATGAGCAAAATTACAAAACACTTTTCACACAAACAAAGTCATATCTAAATAACTGGAAAAGCATCAGTTGTCCACGGATAGGCCAAGCTAATATAATAAAAATGACAATTCTACCTAAGCTAATTTACTTATCCAGTGCCATACCAATCAAACTATCAAAAAATTATTTTATAGAGTTAGAAAAAATAATAACAAGATTCATTTGGAAGAAAAGAAGGTCCAGAATATCAAGGGAACTAATGAAAAAAAAATGCAGGGGAAGGTGGCCTAGCTATTCTAGATCTTAAATTGTACTATAAAGCAGCAATCATCAAAACTGCTTGGTACTGGCCAAGAAATAGAGTGGTGGATCAGTGGAATAGGTTAAATATGCAAGACACAGTAGTCAATGACTATAGTAATCTTTTCTTCGATAAACCCAAAGACTCCAACTTCTAGGATAAGAACCCACTCTCTGACAAAAACTGCTGGGAAAACTGGAAGAGTATGGCAGAAACTAGGCATAGAACAAAATTTCACACTATACACCAAAATAAAGTCAAAATGGGTTCATGGCTTAGATATAAAGGCTGATACTATAAGCAAACTGGGAGAGTAAGGAATAGTTTACCTATCAGACCTATGGAGAACAGAAGAATTCATGACTAAACAGGAGATAGAACACATTGCAAAAAGCAAAATGGATAACTTTGATTACATAAATTGAAAAGTTTTTGCACAAACAAAGCCAATGTAACTAAGATTAGAAGGAAGGTAGAAAATTGGTAAAGAATTTTTACAACCAGTCTCTCTGATAAGGGCCTCATTTCCAAAATATATAGAGAATTAAGTCAGATCTATAAGAATGTAAGTCATTCCTCAACTGATAAATGGTCAAAGGCTATGAATAGGCAGTTCTCAGATGAAGAAATTAAAGCCATCTATGGTCATATGGAAAAATGCTCTAAATCACTATTGATTAGAGAAATGCAAATCAAAACAACTCTGAGATAGCACATCATACCTATCAGATTGGTCATCATGACAAAACAGGAAAATGATAAATGTTGAAGAAGATATGGGAAAATTGGAACACTAATGCATTCTGGTGGAGTTGTGAAATGATCCAACCATTTTGGAGAGCAATTTGGAACTGTGCCCAAAGGGTTATAAAAATGTGCATACCCTTTGACCCAGTAATAAAACTTCTAGGGCTATATCCCAAAGAGATCATACAAATTGGAAAAGGACCCATATGTACAAAAATATTCATAGCAGCTCTTTTTGTGGTGGCAAAGAATTGGAAATTGAGAGGATGCCCATCAACTGGGGAATGGCCGAGCAAGTTATGGTATATGAATGTAATGGAATCCTATTATGCTATAAGAAATGATGAACAGGCTGACTTCAGAAAAACCTGGAAAGACTTGTATCATCTGATGCTGAGTGAAGTGAGCAGAACCAAGAGAACGATGTATACAGTAAGTCACATTGTACAATGACTAATATTGATAAACTTAACCCTTCCCAGCAATACAAAGATCTAAGACATCTCCAAAGGCCTTGTTATCGAAAATGCTATCCACATCCAAAGAAAGAACTATGGAAGTCGAATTGCTATTTTTTTTCTCTTCAGCTGAGTTTTGTTTCCTCTTTCTGGTGGTTCCTCCTATTGGTTCTAATTTTTACTTACACCATCACAAATGTGAAAATATGTTTAATAGGAATGTATATGTATAGCCTATATCAGATTGTGCATGGTCTTGGGGAGGGTGGTGGAGAGGAAGGAGGAGAAAAATTTTAAACTCAAAAGCATATGGAAGTGATTGTTGATAAAACAAAATAAATTAATAAATTTTTTTTTAAAAATTCCCATAGGTCCTCTATTTGCTTTCACTGAGCAACACCTTGTCATTTGGTCAAGAGCATTTGCTCCTACCTTATTCTTTTTGTAAAATAGAAGCTGGAAATAGCTGGAGAGAGACAGACAAACACACACACAGAAAGAGAGAGAGACAGATACAGAGAGACAGACAGACAGAGATAGAGTGAGAGTGAGAGAGTGTGTGTGTGCGTGTGACAGAGAGAGAGACAGAGAGAGAGAGAGAGAGAGGGAGGGAGAATGAGAGAATTCCACTGTATGGGTACAGCCAGAAGATGTGCAATAAGGATACGGAGAGTTCTATGCAAGGAATAGGAAAGAGTATTACTATAGCTGGATCAAAAAATAAAGGGAAAGGAATAATGAACAAAAAAGAAGAGTTTGTTAACTTGGATCAAATTGGAATGAATCATATTATAAAAACAAAGGCAAGAAGAATTTTTTAGTAGTGTAATGACTGCAAACTTTACAAGAAAAGATTTTAAGTAAAGAATTATCAAGTGAAATAAACAAAAAAGCCAACAAAAATGTTTATAAGATTCAGTTTCTTTACGTTTTCAATATATTTTCTGCTTTAGAGAATGTGATCATGTTCACAAGTTATAACAGTCAAGCATTTAACATCCCTGTTTACTTTAATCCCTGTTTATCATTAATGATAAACATTTCTTCTTAGTTTTCTTACACAGTACCATCATGGGGGAAACTCTGTCTCTGTCTCTGTCTCTCTCTGTCTCTCTCTCTCTGTCTCTCTCTCTCTCTCTCTCTTTATCTCTCTCTCTCTCTCTCTCTCTCTCTCTCTCTCTCTCTCTCTCTCTCACTCACACACACACACACACTCACACACACACATGCACATTTTGCCTGCCAACTTCTTAACTTAATTTTACTCTAAGGCAGTGGACAAGATGACTAGACTAAAAGTTTCTTATCATTTCATCCTGTCTCCATGTTCCTGATAAGTGGGCACTAAAAGCATGATAGAAAAATTTTACCTTGTTATTCATACAAACATTTTCAATCATAAAAAGTTGGTTATGCAATCAGTTGATTTTTTAACTTGGCTACTAATCTCTATTATGGTGAACATGTTTCTGTGCTATTTAATTATTTCTTTGGACACATATTTTTAAATTTCCTTTAAACACATACTGCCTTCATTTGCTCTCTAACCCTAACTCTTCAATACCATCGATTCATAAGGATTTACTCTCATATATTTTAATTCCAATCAAGAAAATAATTAGTTTTGTCAAGAATTTTACTTGAGTTTTTGACCAGTTATTCCTAATATGATCATTATTGGGAAATTATATAGATATTAGAGGATGTTTATAAAATCCTAATGACTTCCTATCAATGTGACCTTAGACAAATCACAACTATTCTCAGGCTATTTCCTCAACTGCAAAATGAAGATAACATCAGTGTCAACTTAACTCCAAAATTGTAGAGATCAATTTAAATTAATAAATATTGGTTAGTTGGTTAAAATGTGCAAGAAATCTAAAATTTTGATGTGTGTTCTATAAATCTATTTATTTCTTTCCAATAAGAATATGGCTTTTTTTAAACTGTGGTATGTGATTTAAAAAAAAAAAGTATCATTGAAGAAATAAGTTCATAATCATGCCTTCAAAACTACCTGTTGTTTTAAAAAAGGTAAAAGTCATGGTAAGTAATAAAGCTCACAAAACTTTAATCCGTATTTTCCTATTACTCTAAATCATGTGTTTTTCCTGCTATACCACACTATTGTTCTGTGATTATTGGTATTCTTGTCCTATCCCATCTACTAAACAATAAATATAATACAAATAGTAAGCACTTAAGGAAAAGATAGACATAGTAAATGTGTAAATATGGGAAGATAAGACTATAAAGGAAGGAAAGTTGTGGGTAAATGCCCACAGATTATAAGTGCTAGTACAGTTCTGTTTTACATTTGTCTTTATATTTCAAACTTTTAATGTAGTGCCTAGCACACAGCATGTGCTTAATAAATATTTGTTAAAACAAATCAAATAAATAAAAAGATCAATAACAAATCAAATATATTTAAAATTAAAAAGCAAACAGGTAAGTAAGAAATATATTTTAGCAAATTTCTCTGACAAAGGTCTTATATCATATATATAGAATATATATATGTAACTGATTCAGATTTACAAAACTAAAAAGGATTCCTCAGTAAATAAATGACAAAAAGATATGAATAGGCAGTGTTAAAGAGAAGAAATCCAAGTTGTTAATTAGTGTATGAAAAAAATTCTAAGATTAATAATGAAATAAATGCAAATTAAAGCCGTGCTGAGGTTCTACCTCATACCCATCAAATTGTCACTGATAAAAGAAGAAAATGGCAATTGTTTGAGGAGCTGTAGGAAAACAGACACACCAATTCACTGTTGGCAGGACCATGAATGAGTCTAGACATTCTAGAAAGCAATTTGGAACTATGCCTCCAAATTGTTTTCTTTGACCCAGTTATACCACCACTAAGGTTTTCACCAAAGAGATCAAAGGAAGAGAGAAAGATTGCATACATACAAACTTGTAGCAGCTCTTTTCATCAAGTATAAAAGCTAGAAACCAGTAGTTATCCTCTTATTGGGAAATGGCTAAACATATGGTATATGAATGTAGTAATGTATTAATGTGCCATAAGAAATCATGAAATGGAGAGTTTCCAACCAAAATGGGAAGACCTGTATGAATTGATGAAGAGTGAAGCAAGTAGAATTAGGAGAAAAATTATACAGCAACAGAGGAAAATAATTGCAACGACATTATATAGAAAAATCAATATTGAAAAACTTTAAAACTCTGATCAATATAATGATAAACTTCAAGTGTAGAAGACTGATGATGAAACACTCTCTTCACCTTCTACCAGAGAGGTCATAAACTTAAACTGCAGAGAAAGACATATATTTTGGGGTTATGGCCAACATGAAGATTGATTTTGTTAGGCTATGCATGTTAAGAACAAGAATTTTATTTTATTTTTTAGTAGTAAGAAGAGAGATTTAGTAGAAATGTCTGTAAATTAATCAATAAATTTATTTGAAAATAATTGTTGAATTGAATTAATATATAAATGAATTTAGGCATCATAATAGAAGTACACACCAAATGCTACAGTATGCGAGGTCAGAATAGGAGAGATTTCTTTTTTGTTGGAAGAACCAGGAAAGACACATAGAAAGTGTAGCTATATATATTAAAGGATTGAAGTCATATAAGAAGTGAGCAATTTATATGGCATACAACATTTATGTGTCATTGTTTGTTAAATAGTAGTTTTTGTTTGGACTACTTCCAAATTGTATTACTATAACTTGGTACCATTCTAATTGCTATTTGTGTTCATCTTAACTACCCTTCAATACTGCCAGCTTCCTTAGGACATCGACCAAGTATTAGATGTCTTTGTTTCCCACACAGGACCTAGAATAGTCCTAATAGGGAATTAATGTATGTGTTTGGGTAAAATAACTGAATGAATATAGCGTATTAATACTTTCTGCCAACAGCTAGTTAATTGCACTGATTTGCTGTCATTTTCTATTGGTTAAATATAACATGATGGGTTTACTGGATGTTTCATGTAGTTGATGCTTAGTAGAGTTTTTTTGTGTTAAGTCAGTGGAGTCTTCTACAAATAAGAAGTCATAGCAAAGAAGTGCTAGGCCTGCAATTGCTATACCAATTGTTTTTATATAAAGAAAATTGCTTTGCCTATTCAAGGTAAATGAAAGCAATTTAATCATCAGAGCTCAATGCAAACCTTATATACGGTTAAATTAACATCTCTTCCAAAAAGTTGAGCTAAAATCAGTTTAAAACAAACACATTTTACGTTATAAGAATTCACTTACAGCATCTCCTCATTACATAATATTGTTCATCCAAAGTAAACAACCTAAAAAAAATAAACTGCAGTGCAAATCTGAAGCAGAAATTTTTGCCTTTCCTTTAACTTTTAAAATGCCAGAAGAAAGAGAAAAAAAAATGTCCTAAATCTTTTAAATCAGTCAACTACATTTATTGGTATCTAGACATGGCACTAAAGTACATTCACGAGCTTCAGAAAGCATTCTCTTTGAATATATCAGGTGGGGTTTCATGGTATTGACAATACACTCTGTTCTTGTTGCCAATAGCTCTTTGGTTTCAACCAGAGATATTTTAACAATCTGGTTTTGGTGCTTTCAGTTCCCAGTGGCCAAAGTTGTTTTTAGGCAAAATAAAGAAAAATCCTCCTAAAACAGTAAAATAGTAAGAAACTATAGGCATATTTGCTTTTTGCTCTTCTAATTTTTCTTCTTACATGACCTATAACACTTTTTTTCATCCTGACATGTCATAGGAGGAATTGACTCATCTATTTCCAGTATACTTCCCTATCCTAAACACTGCAACATGAAATCATTTATGATTTTATATACTTTTAGATTGTTTTAAAACAGTTTTGTACAGAACTCATTAGTAGTTGGAATAGCTTAGAGAAGTTTCAGTAGCAAAAAAATAAAGTTGCTTAATGAACCCTCATTGTCAAGTTGGAAGAATGGAAATATTTCTTGTTCTCCTGCCAGCCAGATGTAAGAGTCAAACCATGAAGTCCAACTCCTCAATTCTTACCTCAATGTTTTTCCAGTGTAACTTAATTTTCTAAGCACATTTTAGTATATAAATAAAGATGAAAAACTTATTCTGTGAAATGATGAATGAGATCCAATGTTATGGATTTTATAATGTGAAATTCAAATTCAAATACAACTTTAAGGTATTTAGTTCTGTACATTTATAATAGTACTTACAAAACATTATAGGATAGAGCAGGAGTGTAAAATACATGGCTATCAGGCCTCATGTGGCCCACAACACTCCCAACTACTGCTCAAATCAGATTAAATACAATTGGTAAATATTTGACAATAAAAATGAAATAGAAAATAGACAACATAAAATTTTAATACTGAGGCAATATATGACTGGTAGGAATCCTTATGCATGATTTAGTGAGTCCCTGTTTCTCTTTGAGTTGGACATCACTGGTGTATTGCATCTAATTTCAACCTCTTGGGAAGCCTCTGATGTAGGACATAAATCAAAAGGTCTTAAAGTGGAAGGGTCATTGGAGGCTACCTAGCTGAACCCCCTAATTCTATAGATGAGGGAAATGAAGACCAAGGAAGTTAGGTGATGTGCCCATGGTTCCATAGCTCATAAGTGTCTAAAGTGAGATTTGAGCTCAGGTCTTCCTGAGGTTCAGCACCTCATACACTATGCAACACCACCTTCCTTTGGACAGATGATGTTATTCCCATTTAGAGATCAGGAAACTAACAGCAGCTACGTAGCACAGAGTTCTGGGCCTGGTGTTGAGAATACTCATTTTTAGGGACTAGCTAGGTGGCGCAGTGGATAGAGTCCTGGTGCTGGAGTCAGGAGGACCTGAGTCCAAATCTGGCCTCAGACAATTGACACTTACTGGCTTTGTGACACTGAGCAAGTCACTTAACCCCATTGCCTAGCAAAAAAAAATACTCATTTTTATGAGTTCAAATCTGGTCTCAGATACTTACTAGCTGTGTGACCCTGGCAAAGCGGTTTAACCTTTTTTGCCTCAGTTTCCTCATCTGTATAATAAGGTAGAGAAGGAAGTGGCAAACTACTCCAGTATCTTTACCAATAAAACTCCAAATGAGGTAACAAAGAGTCAGACATGACTTAACACAAGCAAACAACATATTTACTTATCAAAGCTGAAACAATTTTCTTAAATTCTAAGTGTCTTTTATAAGTTGCCCTTAGATTTGAATGGGTCCCTTACAATTCTTTTATTTCTTTCCTTCCTGCCTGCCTTCTTTTTAAATGAAATTTAGAATGAGCTATTTGGTCTATGGTGAATCAAGCAGAGTAATTCTAAAACTCCTTTTTCTCCTATCTATGAGTGATATATTCTATACTCTGATTTTCTTCTAGCTTGAAAAATCCATGCCCTCAAAGAAAGTTGTCCTTTGAGTCATTTCCAGGAGACAATAATTACACATTTAATTTCTCTCTGCCCTTTAATTCACTCTTTCTATCCATGATTTCAATTTTCGTTGCTCCCTTTACGGGGTCCTTGATTGTACACTTCTGCAGAGAACAATGTCTTGATTTTTTATACAGATCCACAAGGGGTCCAGTATGGAGGTCTAAAGTCAGTGGATGCTTAGTAGGTAATGAAATATTTGGAGCTTGATTTGGTAAATTTTTATCCCCAGAAGGTCAACTCCCTTTGTTATATTGTCCCCCAAGTAAGCCAACCTCACAAGAGTAGAGAGAAGCAAAGCCTTCCCCTTTTCTTTCCTTAATAATACTAGTTTATATTTATATCATATTTTCAGATTCATAAAGTACTTTCAAATACTTTATCTTATTGTATTTTTTTAAAAAAATAATTCAAAGTACTTATATTTATATAGGAGGAAACAAAGCTCTCAGAGATTAAGTGATATTCTTGTTATCACATACAGGAAATATTAAAGGCAGGATTTGAACCCTAGTCTCTTTTGACTCCAGGTTCTGCACTCTCTCCACTAGGTGTGCAAATACTCTGCCAGTCAGACAGATAAGAGAAAGTGTTATTTTTGCATTGTACAGTATGATATATCATTTCTTCACAAGCCAAATTTGAAAATTAATGTAAATGCTACCATTGTAATGTCAAATGAGGAAAAAAAGAACAAAAGATGTTACAGCTGAAGATATATACTCAGATGCTTCTGCAGAACTAAGATTCAATCAATTTGTCTTAAACATGAATGTGCCATCTCCACTTATTGTTGCACCCTCCAGACTAGACATTCAGATGTCAATCCTTGAAGGAGCTAAGATATTTTGCTAAATATTTCTTGGGATTCTGAAACTTTTAAATACCAAAAAGAAAAAAGAAACCTGAAAGAAATCAACAATCAACTCCCATCTTCCATGGTTTCCTTCAAGACTCAACTCAAATCTTACCTTCCACAAAAAGGCCTTTGCCAGCACTCACTAACACCACCATACTAGTGACTTTTCTCAGATATTACCTTCCATTTACAATGGATATAACTTTTACATGCATAGCTTTTGCATATTGTCTCCTGTGTTATAATATGAGCTCTCTGAGGACTGTGTTTTTGCCTTTGTTTTTATCTCCATCACTTAATGTAAGTTCTCCGCACATTTTAAGTACTTGATCGATAAGTGTTGACTGAATCATTGTTGAGTCAGTCAACTGTTAAATATCCCTATTTCAGAGTATGCATCATCTTTGTAACCTTTTACAAATTATTATGCACATATTAATTATAAAGCATTTGTTAATCTCACACTATATAGAGAAAATCAATCATCTTTAATATTATTTACACTGATAAAACCTTATTTGTTTTTCATAATGAACCATGTAACAGTGCTAAGGACTTTGTTAATGAGAATTTATGTTTCCAAGTCTTCACTAGCTTTGGAATAAGCAGCTGCCAGGATATATTTCTATAAAGGTGTTATTTCTCTGGGCAGTGGTCATAGGGTATAGGTAGAAGCTGAGCCAGCAGTGGAGACATTTGGGGAGATGATGATGTTCCAGTGAATCTTGGGCTTATTAGTGAGGATGACCACCACATTTTGGCAACTTTTATTGAGATTTTGTACTTATAAACTACTTTGATAGAGCATTAGCAACATGGTAAGTCAGTCAATAAGCATTTATTGAGCACCTAAAATGTACCAGGCATTGTCCTCAACAGAGGGAATGTGAAAAGAGGCAAAACAGAGGCAAAACTACCCTCAGGGAGCAACAGTCTAATGGATCACAATCAACATGGTATATTGAGACTCTTAATTAGAAAGAACACTTTTCTTTATCACTGCTGAGACTACAGTTTTTAACACTAACTTTTTTTCTTCCTGCTAATTATATATATTTCTTTGACCACCCTCTCCTTGCCTACCTCTCAAAGGACTCTGTTTTGTACCCTTTCAATAGGCATATCTAAAATTGAATTTTATTATGTTTGTTGACATCTTAATCTGTTTCATGAGGGCTGGTCACATTTTTCTACTGGCCTCAAAAACCAACCAATGCCTCCCCACGTGCTAGAAGAATAGGAGGTAATTAATAAATTATTATTGTATGAATTTGTAATGGAATTTTATTCATCAACCAACATTTATTGTGTCTAGTATGTTCCAGTCACTGTGTTAAGGTTTTTATGAATATTACCTCATTTGATCCTCACAACAATGCTGGGAGTAGATGGTATTATTATTTCCATTTTACAATTGGGGAAGAAGCAGAAAGCAATGAGGAAGTAAGGCCTTCAGAGCAAAAGTGGATTTAATAATTGAATTATTATACTGATGATTCAAGTCAAAATGAAACTTCTTTTAAAGGAATGAATTATGTATAATTTATTTGGGGCCAAATTAGATTTGCCAAATAATTATTCAGTTTTAGATTTAATCCTTTCAAATTATTATCCTATACTCTGACCATATTATTTCTGACTGCAGTAAAGTACATAGACTCATGTTTCAGAAATTAAATTTCAGGCAAGATTTTCAAAGAAAGCAATGAGCTGAAGTAATCATCATTTACATACAGACCTTGGTTCAGCCCACAACTATTATTATTATTTAACCATAATAACCCAGACTACCCATGTCAGAATATAACCCAAATACCATGTAAGATAACCAATAAGTTTTATTTTTTTCAGATAAAAAAGAAATGAATACAATATACGGTTTAGTGTCCTGTAATAGGAACTTCTATCCACAAAGCTCTCATCTGTTTCAGCTAACAACTTAAAGCTTAAATTCCAAAAAATGCTCTATTATTGGGGGGAAAACAATGGGCTGGAATCAGGAGACCTACCTGAATTTAAGCCTTTTCTTTAAGCCCTGCTATTGGCTATGTGATCTTGGACAATTTACTAAATCTTTCTTAGTTTCATTTTCTTTATCTATAAAATGACATTTTATAACCTACTTCATAGATCTGGCATGAAAATCAGATGAAGTGATGTGCCTAAACTACTGTGTAACCATAAATTGTTACATAAATTTAAACTTTTTAAAATTATCATTGCTATTATTACTAAGTAATCAAGTGAGATAACATAAAAGCACTTTGCAAAAATGCTATCTAAATGTTAACTATAAATGTTTTAGTGTTACCCCACATTATTACATATGCTATTTTAGATGTTATCACCATCACATAAAATCTCTCATCCTGAATCATGACATTATGCAGATTTGGAAAAAAGAATGACAATATCTTTTTTTAAAATCCTTAACTTTTAGCTAAGACTTTATTTATTATTATTCAGATTAAATAACCAGCAAATATCTAACAGATTAATATCCAGCATAAGAATATGATATGTTGTGAGAAGTTTATAAAGAAAAGACACAAATATTTCTTCCATTTAAAATTATAATTCCTTTTGTAAAAATGAAATGAAGGAAATAGGTCTTATGAATAACATGGCTATGTAATGTTGTTTTGAAACATATCTATCTGTGCAAAATGATTAGTAGACACCTCATTCCAAGGCAGAAGATTAAGGTGCTTCTTCCTTACCTAATCTGCTGACAAATCTTTGCAGTCTTCATAATAAGTGGCTTACATACTAGCTTGGTAACTTATTAGTCATGTGAGGAAAGGGAAACCCCTTTATTTCTCCGAGCTTCTAGTTTCTCATGTGTACAACAAGGGTCTCAGGATAATCCATTCAGCAGTGAATAAGACTTTCTCTAGTCCGGGGGACTGCTGCACACCAACAGTTCCATGGATAGATTCAAGCAGTCTGTGAACTAAGATGAGAAAAAAGAAAATACATTTTTATTTCAATATAATTAGTTTCCCTTGTAATTCCTAAGCATTTTTTTTGCATTCAAAAACATTATTCTGAGAAGGGATCCAAAGGTTTCAGTGGAATGTCAAAGGGCTTCAGGCCACAAAAAAGGCTTGAGATCCCCTGATCTAGTCCAATCTCATTTTATAGATAAGGAAACGGACACCTTGAAAGAATTAATGTTGTTTCCTTCATGACACAGACTATATGTAGCAGAATTATATTTCAAATCCCTAATATTTTCAAATCTAGCATTCTCCCCCCTAGATAGAACTATACTATCTCTTCCACACAGGATAATAGTACTTGACCACTAATGGTTGTAAGGTCCAAAGGATCAAAATGCAAGTACACTCAATTCTCCCTTTACTAAGCCTACCTTTCTACTTACCTCTATGTAAAGCAATTTTATGTAAGGAGAATGTGCCTCTACCCACCTACTTCCCTTAGCATATGTAACAAAAGCATACATGCAATATTACCTTTATCCAAGTCACAAATGCACTAATGTACTAAAATGTACTAAATGTACTAAAATGCAGACATATCAAATATTGTACCATGGTAATGAAATGTGAAATGAAAGGTAAAGTTAATGATAAAATATGCACAATACTGTACAGTAAAGTCAACATAGGTGTGCAGTATTTTGCCCCTTCCCTAATGACTGCACTTAGCCTTTATAGCTGGTGGTTGGCTATAAGGCATTTTTTATGAAGCTATTGAGAGGCACTTGGACAGTGGTTCTCTTTTTGTCTTCATATATCTGATGATAGCAAACAGCATTATCCTCAACTAGTCTTTGAACTTTTAAAAATCTTGAAGTATTTGGATCCATCCTTTTTCAATACAGGAAAAGAATTCATTCGATGAAATGCTTTTGCCAACTGTTTTTGGTTTGATCTCAAGTTCCAAAGCTTCTTTCTCTTTCTGCAATCTTTGCAGCTGGCAGCTCAAAGAATGAGACAGTTATTAGCCAGTTCTCCAGGAAACTCAACTCCTCCACATCATTCTCATCCACTCCTAGCTCCAATCCTTCTGCTAATTTTATAATTTTGTTACTTCTTCAAACATTTCATCTTTGTCAAATCCACAAAAATCCAGAAGGAACTGCAGGCACACTTTTCCCCAAACTCTCTTCATACATACTTCTATTATATTTTTTCCATGTCTTAGCAATATTTCAAATTGCATGGTAAGTATTATAGGATTTCCAGAAATCTCTAGATGTCAAGGCCTTTTCTGCATCCAAAGCTGCAATAATCTGGGCAAATATAGTGCATAAGTAAATAATTTGCCTTGAAATGCTCAATCACCCCCAGATCCACAGGCTATAAAAATGAAGTAGTGTCAGCGGGAAGGTAGACCACTTTTATATTTTTATTAAGATCACTCAGATGGATAGGTTAATCTGGGGCATTATCCAAAATAAGTAGAATCTTGGAAGGAATGACACTATCATCATCAAACTTCTCCACTTTAGGAAGGAGGCAGTGCATAAACCTTTGTTCAAAGATAATAAGGATTATCCATTCCTTTCTGCTTATGAAAATAATGGACAGGTAGTGTTGCTTTGCTGATTTCTTTTCATGCTCTGGGACTTCTAAGTGGTACACAACAATAGGTTTTAATTTGGGAATCTCCAAGCAGAAGAGTAACTCTGTATTTTAAAGTTTTATGTCCTGGAATAGTTGTTGTTTTTTTTTTTCTTCCTCCGCTGAGAGGTAGATTAGTGATGGTTTTCTTTGATAAAAATAGGCCAGTTTTGTCTACATTAAAGGTTTGCTCCAGCAAGTAGGGACCTTCATCTATTATTATTATTTTTTTTGCAAAAAGTCTGGGAACTTTTTTGTTGCTTCAATATCTGCACTCGTAGTCTTTCCTGACACTTGTGCTTTAAGAAATCCTGCACTATTTTTAAATTGTGCAAACCAACTACTGCTTGCTGCAAATACTTGTGTTCATTCAGGGTTTTTTTTAACCTTTATATCTTCAAAAAGGCTTTGAGCATCAAGATAAAAGGAATATTCTTCTGAGTCCGGTCTTCTGTTCATGTAATTAATAGTTTCTTCATCTCTAGAATAACACTTTCTCTTTGTTTAAACACAAAAGTCAACTTCATGCACTCGCTGCCTTTTGCATACTACTTTACCTGGGCAGCACCATTTGCTTTGGTATTCACAGTCAATACTGCAAGACTAAGTTCACATGCTATTGACAACAATTTTTGTCCTTCATATTTTCTGATTATTTTCATTTCCATTTCCATTTCCAAATCAATTACTGCCTTAGACTTACGAGATGATTCACTTTTCCTCTCAAGAGCATTTTTGTTGCCAACCATGGTGAAAATATAAGGATCACTATTGAACAAAGGAAAAGTCACAGTATGCAGCCTGCAGACTGGAACTGATTTATAGATGCTTTTCAGCTTCCAGAAATCCAAGGCATCATACAGTGTCTTATCTTATAGGGGCTGTTCTGCATAAGGAATTTTTTAAATTATTTTTTGAATGCAGATTTTTTTTAGAATTCCTTAAGTAAAGTCAAATTTGCAATGTGAATTTACATAAAGAAAGAACTGTCTGCATTCGTTATTGTCATTCTTTGTTATTAGACTCACCTTAATCCACTGAACCAATAATTTCCTAGGGGTAGCCCTCAGGCCATTAATATTTACTCCATTTCTTTGTTTCATTTTTCTCTACTGATCTCAGCATTGACTACTTTCATTTACCAGTTGCTAACACCCTAGGCAGTCTCCCTCACTTACTGCCATTGCAGGTGTGGTAGCTGAGATAGCAGCAACTAGGTATTTAAAACATTCAGTGACCATAGTTTATACCAATAGATCAAGAATAAGGTGAATTGATGCAGTATTTATAACAGATGTGCAAATAGTTATAGAAAAAAAAGCCAACATTTTTCTGAGGATATAATTTACACATTCTTAATTCAGCAGTGCATAGTAACCACTTAATGTTTGTTGACTTAATTTCATAATATCCTCCATTATGTCGTCAGTCACCCAATATTAATTACCTACTATGTGCCAGGCACCATGGTAAGTGCTTTACAAATATTATCTCATTTGATCCTCACTTCAATGCTGGGAGGTAGGTGCTATTATTATCCATTTAAGGAAAATGAAGTAAACAGAGATTAAGTGACTTGCCAAAGTCACACAGTTAGTGTGTGGAATAAAATTTCAACTCAAGACTTCCTCACTCCAAGCCTAGCATTCTATTCATAGTGCCACCTATCCACTCAGTCAAGCTAAGTTCTGGGGGTACAAAGTAAAGGAGAAAAAATCTCTCCTCTCAAGGAGCTAAAAACATAAATAAACAAGATACATTAAAGATAAATTCAGGGCTAGTATCAAAAGTAAGACACAGATTAAGAAGATAACTGTCATAGGGCTATCACTACTATACTTTTCCACCTATCCCTTGTTCTCTATTCTTTCTACAGAGGTAGGTGATATATGTGACCCTCAAAGTATGGAGGGTACTATTTGGGACAAAGCTAGAAGGAAATTCTGAGAAGCCACTGTACCTATGTCTGCTCTCTACCTTTCCCAGCCCTAACCTTCCAAGTTCTATCATCTTGTTAGTGGCTAGCTTTATTCCTGACCCTGAGCTGACCTGCTTGAATTCATGAACTCCTACCCACAAAGGAGCTGGAAGAGAGGGCCTTCTCAGACTCTGATGAGGGAAAACTCACAGAAACTTTTGAAACTATGCCTCTTCTTTACCTTTTATTCAATCCTCTTGTCTTTTTTTCTGTTTTTTTTTTCCTGTACTGCTTATTAGATAGTTCTAACATGGTAATACTCTTGGGCTTCTCCCTCTTCTATGGCCTTTTTATTTGACCTAGGCTCCACTATCTTCTATAGCTGTTTACCTCTCCTTTTCAAGCCTACTAGCTGGTGAAATATATGACTCTCAACCCTCCCAGGTAACTGTGGTCCCTAGGGTAGTGAAAAAAAGGGTTAACCAGAAAGCCAATACCTAACACTAGAGCCCTATGAGGAATATGTGACAAGATGAACTCATGGGACCTTGGGCTCTGAGACAGCAGTGTCTATTGCAAGAGTACCAATAACAACAAAGATACGCTAACTTTTTCTTCTATGATGTCCTAATTGAAAAAGAAAAAAAGAAAAAAAATCTATATAACAGATATGGTAGATAGTTCAGCAAAACATTTTTTACATTGTCCATATCAAAAAAAAAAGTATCTCTCTGCATTTTATGTTTGTTACCTCTCTAGAAAAAGGCACATGTTATATATCATCTCATTCTGCTGGACTAGTAGCTTATCATTGCATCGATCAGTTCCTAAATCTTTTAAAGCTGCTTTACTTTATAATGTGGTTGTTGCATAAATCTTTCTCCTAGTTCTGCTCCCTTCACTTCGCATCATTTCATAAATTTCCTCAGACACTTTCTATTCCATCACGTGCATTACATTCATAAATAATTTGTTTATCCCACAATAGATGTACAACACCTTACTTTCCAGTTTGGAGCTACTAAGAAGATATGTTATACATATTTTGTGCATATCAGAATTCTTCCTTTCCTTGAGCACTTTGGCATATAGGGTTAGTAGTCATATAGTTGTTCAAAGGGCATGCACAGTTAAGTAACTTTTGGGGTGTAGTGGCAAATTGTTTTTCAGAAGGGCTGGACTACTGCATGATTCTGCCAAAAGTGCATTAGTGAGTTTTTTCCTATAGTCAGTTTAATAGCTGTCATCTTTGTCAATCTAATAGCTATGAGATAGAACATCAGAGCTGCTTTAATTTATACTTCTTCAAACATTAGTGGTTTGGAGTGTTTTTTTTTTTTAATATGGTTGCTCATAGCCTATATTTCTTCTTTTGAAAACTTTGGCCATTCATGTATTGGAAAATGGTCTTAGAAATTTGAGTGGATCACTTATCTATCTTAGGTGAATTTGGAGCTGGCTAAATGACTACAATCAAAAAGCATCATTAATAGTTTGATGTGAAGTTGAAGGTAAATCTCTAGTGAAATGCCTCAGACATCTATTCTTAGCCTTATGATATTTATCTTTTTGATCAATGACTTTGGTAAAGGCATAGATGACAAGTTTATTACATTTTGTGATGGCATAAAACTATTATAGCTTTGTCACTATTCTTAGGGATAGTTAATCCAGTGAAAAACAGATTCATAATACCAAAATATTTCCACAGATTAAAATGATTTACTCAATTTAATGAGATGAAGACAATGCACATAAATGCATTGAGGTTAGGCAAAAGTTCAAATGAAAATTATCTTGCTTTTTCAATTAAAGCATTTGTTATGTACTTATATATAAAACAATATTCTAGATAATAATGACACAAGGCAAAAATGAAATAGTCCTTGTTCACAGGAAGCTTACATTTGGAGGAGGAGAGTAGGAGAGAGGGAGATATATACAGGTAAAAAAATATAAAGTATATAGAAAATAATTTTTAAACAGCTATATAGTCACACTTGTGTATAAGGGAGGCTTAGGGCTTTTTTTTTAACTTTTCTGTATATGTAGATATTACAAAAGCTCTATCTACTGAATCACCTGTTGCCATTGCTCAGTCATTTTTCAGTCATGTCAGACTCCTCATGACCCCATTTGGAGTTTTCTTGACAAAGATGCTAGAGTGGTGTGCCATTTCCTCCTCCAGCTTATTTTACAGAAGACAAAACTGAAGTATACACAGTTAAATGAGTTGTCCAAGGTCACACAGCTAGTAAATGTCTGAGGCCTGATTTGAACTCAGGTCTTCCTGACTCCAGGTCCAGCACTCTATTCATTGTACCACCTAGCTGCCTCTCAAGTATTTTATGTATGCATACCCAAAGGACAGGAGCTGTTGCCACTTGCTTTGATACAAAAAATATCACTTAATGGCATTGGTTAATAAGGTCTTCATACACACACACACACACACACACACACATATATAAAACACAAGCAACAACTTTACACAAAAAAAAATTTAGCTTTGAAAGACAAGTAGATATAGGTCCATTAGATAGCCTTCTGAATTAACAACAAAAGTAAAATTTTGGGAAGACTTGTAAATCTCTTACATGATATAATTGTAAGACTCATCACTGCATATATTTTGTCATTTCCAATGACTTGACAAAAAATATTAATATATATAATCATATAATAAGTTCATATATAATAGAATCATATAACAAGTTAATCAATCATATAATATAATCCTTATTATTCAAATGGTTCAGTTCAACTTACTATAATTACTACTACTTATTACAATGATTTATTCATGAAAATTAGAGGGAAAGCAATTTGAATTATGGATTATTTTAAAAGAAATGCAAGTACTACAAATTAATGTCAAAAAAACTGTTAACATGGAGTGAACTTATTAGACTTGTAAAATTGATTAAGTGGAAATTATTTATGAAGAAGATATATTGAGGAAAGATGACCAGAAGAGGAGGGTGGTACAGTGGATAAACTGAGTACAGTTGGACTGGGAGTGGGAAAGACCTGAGTTCAAATATTCTCAAATATTTACTAGCTATGTGACCCTGGGCAAGTCATTTAATCATAGCCTCAGTTGCCTTAGATGTAAAATATAGACAATAAGGGCAACTATTTCACAGGTGTATTATGAGGACCAAATGATAAAATATATTTAGGAAAAAGCACTTTGCAAGCTATAAAGTACTATATAAAAGTCATTATTATTATTACTACCTCTAGTATTAATATTATTCTCATTGTTGTTAGTAAAAGCCCTGATAAACTGAGTGCCTGATTATAGTTAATGAAATTGCATTTTCAGACATTGAACTGTAGTTGAGTAACATTATCAGATTTGAGTTTGAGTTTTTGGAGTTTCTAAGTGTTGGGGTCAAAATGCCCTTCAATTATAACTGAAAAGATAAAAACAAAAAACAAAACAAAACAAAACAAAAAAAAACAGCTGAGATTTAACAGAGACCATGGATTTGCTCCTGGAGGTGGATTACCCAGGTGTCATTTCTGTACTCTGTCACTTCATTGAGTGAATTGGAGAGATGAATGGTTTCAAAAAAAGAGAGCATAACACTAGATACCTGAGTTCATAAATGAGCTAGCTATGGAGAAAGAATTCAACTCCTGAGGATGCCCTCAAATCTTAAAAAATATGTGTTTCTTATAGAGTAAAGGAAGAAGTGGAAGAGATTGCTTTCTCCTCATCCTTCCAATAGCAATTGTGTCCTATGGTAGTTTTATTTCACATGGGCCCCCTTCATGCACGCTACATTTCAGCTGCACTATTTGCTATTTCTCAAACTCAAAATTCCATCTTCTCATTCTATGCTTTGGAGTTAATAGAACCCCATGCTTTGAAGGTACTCTTTAGTCAATTCTGCCTCTTAGATCCCAAGCTTCCCTTGAGGCTTAGCTCATTTGCCAGCTTCTTTTATAGGAAACTTTTTGATGCCCCAGTTGTCAGTGCCAATTCTCTCTTTCAAGTATCATGGATGCTACATGTTCTATCCTCCAAGAAAATTCCAACCCCCTGAGGTTTAAAGATATTTTCCTATTGCATTTATAGAAGCTTAGATGTTTTTTCCATAGCAGATACTAAATGAGTATGTGTTGGATTTGATTTGAATGAATAATTAAGGCAATAAGTGGCAAATGGCCTTTAAAATCCTGCTTTCTTAAATAAACTCGTATTTATGTGACCTCTTTCCTATGAATATGCTAAAATCCATTTTTCACAAATCATTTAAAGATAAACTTTGGCTTAGGCCCTGTGTTTGCTTTCTGTTTCCAAATTAGAAATTCAAAGCAGAGTTTTTAGGCTCCCTTGCCTCCCTTTGGGAGAAACTGTTTGCCTCATCATTAGATTATCAGTTCCTAAAGGACAGGAAACATGTTTTAACTTGACTATGTATCATAAGCTTCTAGCATCAGGGAGCCTTACTTTAAGAAAACTCAATACATGAAAATTAGCATTCCTAAAGAAGATCTATATTATTTATATTAGAAAAATAATTACATTTTTCCTAAAGCAAAATACTAATAGTTTTGTGTTTCTTTAAATAGAAAGACCCTAATGATTTAAATATTTGCAAAAAAATCCTTATTTATTTTAGAAAAAAAGTCAGAAAATCCAGAGGAAAAAAATGGGAAGCCAAATCATTAGCTTCTAAGATAAAATATCATGTTTTAGTTTAGCTTTTAAAGCCCTTCATAGCTGGCTCCAATCTATCAATATTAAACATATAGCAGGTGCCTAATAATTTATGTTAATTGATTGACTAATTAGTAAGCACTATCAAATTAGTGCTTAGAAAACTAGAATCTGATTACTCTGGTCAGTCATATGACAAATGGCTCATCATCCAAAGACCTGGCCATTGAGTGTTGAGTTCTTTAAGCCATTGCTAACAAAAATGGTATTTCCTAAGGTGTGGTAGAGTTGCAATCTGCATTTGTAGAATGAGTACTAACAGTGATGATATCAGAAATCTCTAGAAATGTGGAATATATCTATATCTATATTATATCTATCTATCTTTATATTCTTATATATGCACATATACATATATATGTGTGTATATATGTATATACATATGTGTATCTGTATATATATGTACATATACATACTGTGAGAGAGAGAGAGAATGATGAATGATAAACAGATAACACTAATGGTATCATCTAGAATTATTTCTTAAATTATACATGCCTTTCAAAAGGAATGAGTATTCAGTCAAATACTTTTAGTAATTTATACTTGAAATGATCCCCACGTATTTAGTGAAATGAAAATGTTCTTTTTTTGTTTGTTTTTTCATACAACTAAGTATAATTTTTGGCAAATTTTTCTTTCAAAAAGAAATAAAGAAAAAAAGTTTAATATTTTTCTCATAAATTTTTTACAAGTCCTAAATTTTAGTTACAATTTTTTGAAGCATACATTAATCTATATTCAGAGAATGATTATGCATGTGTTAAATGGAAACTTTTTTTAAAAAAAAGTAATCAGTGTTCTCTAAAATCTAAACATGGTAACATATCAATTATTTGATATGAAATATGGAAAGTCATCCAGGAGCTATCTAATCCAACTCATGTTGGAAAGTAATATAAACTATAACATACCTGAAAAGTGTTTGTTCAGCCTCTGCTTGAAGACCTTAAATGCAAAGGAACCCACAAAACCTTGTGGAAACTCAATGTACTTTAAAACAACTTTAATGAATATTTTTTTTTCCTGACATCAAGTCTAAATTGTCTTCTTTTTAACTTTTCCACCCACTGTATACGTTATAATTATGACATCCACTCCCCCACATGAGAGTCCTTCAAACAAAAAAACAAAAACAAAAACAAAAGCAAAAACTTTAAATGAAGTAATAGATTTTTGCCTCCACTTTTTTTTAACCTCCATTTTTTTTGGTTATGGTAATCCATGAAACAAAGAAAAATACAAAATGGCCTTCCATCCTATAATAGCCCCCTTAAATTTCTGTGGTTATGGCAAAATGGTAGAAAGAAGAGGCAAAGGGTACTAAGAATGAAACAGTTTTTAGATCTTCTGTAATCACTAACTTAGCTCACCAGTACTCTAATTGTGAGAATCCCATCTAAGAAATGGTCATACTATTCCAAAAAGTTGCATCAATCTTGAAATTTTCATTATAAATGAAATAAGAAGACAGGAAAAAGTTGTATCTTGAAGAGGAAAGTAAAGAAGTTAGTATTATTATGCATCCAAAGGCAACAAGAAACCTAATTACATGGAACATTTTATTATCTCATAATGTAGTACTTACGGAAAGCATTTTGCAAAAATGTAACCGTGAAAATATTGCAGCTTCTGTGTCACCATATGTTAGAGAGAATGAAGAGGTGAAGTGAATGAACAAATCAAATGAAATCCTTCAAATGCACAATACACATATACAAATACACTTATACATAAAAACAAATTTATATATTACTCTGTGGTATCATTGCAAAAGTGGTAATAGGTGAGGAGGATGAAAAACATGTTGGAAAATACTGTTTTGGAGCAAAGAATTAAAAAGCCAAAGATTTACAGATTACAGAAATGCCTCATGCCTATATATCATAAATATTTTCTCCATAAAAAATCAGAAGGCACTAGATATTACAAAAAATAAAACTGATTCTATTTCAACAGTAAAATAATGGATAGATATTTGGCTTCTAAGCCAAGAAGACCAGGGTTCAACTACAACACCTGATGCATACTGGCTGTATAATCCTGGGCAAATCCTTAACCTCTGTTTCCCTTAGGAAATGAGAGTATAATTAGAATATAAGCTGATGAGAACATACAAATCTATCTTCATAAGACTTTCCTCAGTTAGGAGTATCCTATGCCAATGAAATCATAGGTACACTTCCTATCCCTACTCTTACTCTACATTTCAACTGACAAGAAATTGTCCCTCATTGATTTGGCAGTCAGTGTCACCAACTTGTTAGAGTTAGGATAAAAATTAGGGCAAAAGATTAAGAAGGAATAAACATCAGATTTATATATGTTAGGCAATTAAAATAATTATAATATGACATATTTTGATTTCAAAAACTGAGAAACTGATTGAAGGACATTAACAATGATTAAAATAATTTTATATAGAAGCATAATCAATACAATCTAATTCCAAAATAATGTCCTATTCAGAAAGCATTTAACTCAGATGCCAATTGAAGAGAGAAGATAGTCAAGGACAAGATCGATTTAGAAAATAAATTCTCATTATGTGGAAGGCTAGTGGATGATTTTTATGAGAATAATGTACACACATATCAAAAATTTCCTTGATGAAGGAATTAGAAGGAATCAGACTAGAGTTCATGAGGGCAGTTTACAGCAGATGTTTCAGACAGGCCACATTGTGGCCCACAACACTCCCTAATGTAGCCCCAACTAGATTAAAATGTAAAAGGAGAAAATAAATAAATACATAATAAGGAAAAAATGTAAATGGGAAACATTTTTAAATAAAATAGAACATAGATAATGTTAATATGTGGTTGTCTAAGGTAATATGCAGCCCACAGGAATCCTTATGTATGGTTTAGTGGCCACTGTTTCTATTTGAGTTTGACATAACTTACAGATCACTTGGCATTTTGTGAACAACACTGGAGCATAGAAGCTATTCATCAATTTTCTCTCACTATTATTGGTACCTCCCCAGCCAATCTTTTCTCCTGGTAATACATTCCTCTGATGAAACCTAATATGATGATACCTTTCTCACACACTTCTTCATTTGTACTGTATTGTAATCTGCTCAAGCCCACAACCTTTTTCTCTATTGCTCTTGGTAATCTTTAACTTCAATTCTTGGAATGCTTTCTTATAACTCACCACTAGACAATATCACTGGAAGAATAATGATATCAAAATAATGGGTCTTTGTGTCAGGAGTCTTTGTAGCATGGGATCATTAAAAAAAAGTAATCACTGCACAATTCTTTTTTTAATTTTTAATTTTACTTTTAACATGTGTTTTTAAAACTTTGGGTTACAAATTTTCTCCCTTCCTCCCTCCCCACCCACTCTCATTGAAAAGGCAAGCATCTTGATACAGGTTATGGATGTGTAGTCATGTAAAACACTTCCATAGTAGTCATGTTGTGCAAAACTAAGTATATTTCTCTTTGCCCTATCCATGTATAAGAGAACCTTCCTAAAGAGTTAATAGTTATCTACTTATGGAAACATACAGGAAAACATCATGGAGGAATTAAGTACATTTTAGGAAGGGTAATATGTAGAAATTCCTATTATTCTGCACCCGATTTACAAGTTGCTACTATTCTTAATGTTGCAGGTCATGTTATGTACAAGTTTCTGCTATTCTTTATGCTGCAGCTGATGTGGTATACAAATTCCTACTGTTATGAATGTAATATTTTTAGAATAATGTAAGTATATATATTTATATATTATATGTGTAACTATATTTTTATATATTTAAAAGTATATATTTTAGAATAGCATAAGTTTCACATGATATTTTTGAAATGGTATAGGATAATTGAATAATCATGACTATATAAAATCTTCTGTACCTATCTCCTTTTTAGTCCCAAGTGGATTACCAACATGCATGCGTATATTCTGGAAGCTCTATTTTCCTCTTTTCAATAGACTATTATTTTAAGGATTTTCTCCACATAGGTTCATTTCCTCCCAACACAGGAGACCCAACTACATTTACATGAGACCCAAAGATAGCAGTTGTTTCTCTGAAGACATCAAGCAATGGGTATGAAGGCAAGTTGGAGAAACCCCCAGAGGGTGCTAATGCTATCTCAGGTTCTCATATAAATTTAATTGGGTCTCATGTAGATCTATGAACTCATGCAAGCTCTTTGAAAATAGGGCAGCATCATTCTTCATTCTTTTATTTACTTCACCAGCAGTAGATTCTTAATAATTACTTGCTGATTTATAGATTGATTACACTAATTAAAGTGGTGGTTGAACTACTTCCTTCAGACCCTTACACATATATAGGAGAAAACTTGTTGAACAAAAGATTTTAAGTATATTTGTCTCTGCTGTATCAAATGCTACCATATAGTCAGCAAAAAAATAAACACAACATCATGGATTTTCTACATTTTTCACTCAACTGTGTGACTACAAAGATAAAATTAGCTGTAAAATATCTTTGCAGAAAATTTACCTTTTCCTTTTTCACACCTACTCTGATAATGTCCTTAATATATCTATAGATTGTTATCATAAAGACTGTAAAAATTAGAAAGTAGACATATGGGTTGTTGCAAGAATTTACAGGGTCCTTGCTAACCATAGAATGACTAAGCCAGAACAGGATATAGATAAACAGGTATATTTCAGATTATTTATCCACTCAAGTGTGTGATACACCCCATCAGTAGGTGACAGGCATATGTTTCTCACAAATACACATATCATACATGCACATATATCTCCTCCAGAAGTAGAGATGTCCAATAGGGAGGAAATAATGAAAAAAACTGGACTGAAAAAAAAGATGGACACTAAATATGTATATTTAGGATTCATCTGCATAGTGTAGGAATAAGGAATGGCCCTATGACTTCATTGATATAAGGAACTCCCAGTTGAAGAAACTATCTTTTCAAATGCAATTCATCACTTTTTCTTCAATTCATGATCTTAGAATGACCCAGAGCACTAATAGGTTAAGTCACTTCCCTAAGGTCAAACAGCCAGTTTACGTCAGAATGAGTATTTAAATCTATGTCATCCTAGCTCCAAAACCAACTCATGATACAGCATCATGATCATGATCATAGTTGTTACTGCTGCTATTATTCTTAAATCTGAAATATATCGACTTAAGTTTAGAAGGCACTTTATAAATATTACCTTATTTGACTGAATGTACTACTGCTACAAGTATTATTGTTTCTTTTTAATAGATGAAGAAACTGAGGCTGAGAGCTCACTTGAGTTACCTATGACTGCACAATGTCAGAGGAGGGATTTGATGGTAATTGGGATTAGACAATTCATTTAATTAGGGTCTGTCTTCCTAATAATCATTCTGTCTTCTGGTACCACTTCACTATACCCTGCCCCCTTCACACCAACTATTGGGGATTTAGACTTCAAGTAGACCAACAGAATTAGTATTCTGGGCTGTCATGGCAACAAAACCATCTAGAGACTTGGGGAAGGCGGGGTCAGTGATGACATCTATGAAGAAATCCATATGTGAAAAGTAATATTAGCATAGTGATTTATATTTGAACAATGGCATTAGAGTAGAAATCTTGGTCTTTGGATACATAGTAGAATCAGAAACCAAAAACTTTTTTGGCAACATTTGAAAGAGATGAAAGTAAAGAATAGCAAGAAAAGAGAAATGTCCTACTTGCAAAACTAAGAGAATGCAAATTCTGGTGGAGTGTTCTTTGGGTGGTAAACATCAGGGACTAAAGGTCATATGTACTCCTAGATGTAATTATTTTGTTGGATTGTTTTGCTGACATCTAGTGTATCCCATTCATTCCACCATGCCATCTTCTTGTCATGCCTCCCTAACACCTCTAGATTCTTCACCACTCTTATAGATTTAGATTGGAAAAAAAAGCTCAGTGCTTGCCTTGCACGAATTATTTCTTTTTTTGGAAATAAAAGAATGGAAAAATAGGGTTGGAGATGAGAGCACCAAGCAAACAGATCCCATATCAACTCCAAAAATTCATATTGTCCTTAAACCAAATTGCCTATATATTAGGGAGTAGGGCACACTTTACAGTCTCATGATTTCCATTCTGACACTTAACCTCTCTGCCTGTCTTGTTAAATATGTTGAAATGTCAGTGAGCTCATTTTCTCTCTTGCCAATATAATTAAATACTGTGCTTTTGGCTTTGAAATGTCCCTTAAATAGGTTGCAGTTAGGATTAGAAACTCTCATTAATATTGAAGTGTTTTCCTTTGGGTATGCTTAGGGAACACTTCTCAAAGAGTAGAATCTCAATTATCTGAGGAATATTTGACCATCATGTCTTTAGGAAAAAGAAAAACTCAGATGGTCAAGAAATCTCTAATAGATAAAATCATTATATATTCTTTCAAAGATACTTGAACTTCTAGATAATTAATAAAATAAAATGTCACAGAGATACTTTGAAATGAAGACAATGGAGGAATTACTTATGAAGAATTCAGAAAATTTTGAAAATACAAGCATCCCCATAGACCCTGAACAAAAACTAATGATGAAAATAGCATCTGCCAAATTACCCAATAGTTAAAAATTTTATACTTTTCATTGTAGGATCTTTTTTTAAAAATTTTAAGCTATGTTCTAAGCTAGTTCTTTTAAGGAATATGTTAAGATGGATATACCTACCATAATATTAAATGTTAATAACTTCACTGATCAATTTAGCATACCCCATAGGATTATCAGGAATTAGTCTGTTGGCTCTCAGAAAATCTGCCTAGTAATCTGGTATTATGGGATTTCTTCCAGTCATTTCTATAACAGACCATTTCTGTTCATGGATTAGAATGACAGAATCTCAGAGTTGGAAGGGATCTTGGAGGTCATAAAGTCCAATCTATGGGCATCTAGTGTTTGTTTTCAGACATCCACTGAGAGTTCACTACTTATCCTGAAAGTTCATTCTACTTTTGAATAACTCTAATTGTAAGGCCATCTTTTCACATCAAACCTAAATCTACTTCTTTGTCAAACCTCCATCATTTGCTCCTAGTTCTGCCTTTAGGGACCACATCAAACAATTATAACTCTTCAAACCTTTAAATACTTAAAAATGCGATCATATTTCCATTACATCTGTACTTATCCATCCTACCTCCACCTGAAGTCTTCAAACTATTCTCTTTTGATATGAGTTCCTCATCACCTTTTCTGCTTTTTACATTATTGATATCTTTCCTAAAATATGCTGCCCTAGACTGAACAAAAAACTTGAAATTGCTTTCAATTAATTAATCAATAAACATTTATTAGGTGCCTACTATGTGCTAACTTCTATGGCTAGACAAAGAGGCAAAAGATAGCCCGTGCCCTTAAGGAGCTTAAAATATAATAGGGGAGTTGACATGCAAACAAATATATGCAAGCAATCTATATATATATATAGGATACATACAAAAAAATTAACAGAGGAAAGGCACCAGAATTAAGAGGGATCAGAGAAGGCCTTCAGTAATAGATGGGATTTTAGTTGGAACTTGAAGCTAGGGAGGTCTGGGGGGCAGAAGCATGAGAGCATTCCAGGCATAAGGGAAAACCAGAGAAAAGGTACAGAGCTTGGAGATGTAGTGTTTTGTTTGTGGGACAGTCAGGAGGTCAGTGTCATTTGATCAAAGAATACATGGTAGAAATTAAGGTGTTAAAAGACTGGAAAGATAGGAGGGGCTAAGTTATAAAGGACTTTGATTGCCAAAAAGAGCATTTGTATTTGATCCTGGTGGCAATAGGGAGCCACTGGATTTTATTAAGCAGTGGGGCAGGGCAACATAATCTGACTTGCAGTTTAGGAAAATCACTCATGGCTAACTGGAGGATGGATTGGAGAAACTTGAGGCAGGCAGACCCACCAGCAGACTATTATAATAGGTTTAGGTGTGAGGCGATGAGGGCCTGTACTAGAGAAGTGACAGTGTCAGAGGTGAGAAGTTGTAGAGAAGGAGAAGAGAAGAGGATTCAGGACAGAACACTAAGAAAGACCTATGGCAGAGGTTCCCAAACTTATTTGGCCTACCACCCCCTTTTCCAAATGAAATTACTCAGTGCCCCCCTGGAAATCTACTTTCTTTAATGCTTTAATAGGTTTATTGAAATTTACATCATTGCAAATGTGTGTGTATATGTGTATATATATATATACATATATATATATATATAATGTATATATATATTATATAAATATATGTGATATATATTATATTTATATAATTATGTATAACATATATTATATATTTATATAATTATATATAATATGTATTTAAAGGGCATATCTGAAATTTAATAATGTATTGTAAATTTTTTGTTTTTTTCCCTGCATTGAAATTTTGATAATGCAATATTGCATCATGTAACCATATAGTATTGTATTGTGAATAAGTCATTACATGCACATATTCCTGCTGATGTATGCTGGACTTCCTGATAATGTATGATACACTTGCCTCTCAACACTTGCTTGTTAAGACCTGCTGGCTGGACTTGACCACTGATTGGTCATAACTTAGACTTTGTGTGTTTATTTGGAAAGTAATGTAATCACTACAACTTTAACTCTATTACACAACAGATGAAACATGTATGAAGGATTTTTCAAAACTTTCTTCTCTTCCTTCCTTATGCTTCCACCACCCCCTTATTTTTATTTGACACCCCCTAATTGTACCCAATGCTACTACTGCCCCCTTGGATCATTCCAGGGCCCCACAAGAGGCGGTATCACCCACTTTGGGAATCTATGATGGTGGTAACAGGATATGACCTGGAAAAGGATCCAGGAAAAGAGTGCTCAGATAAGGAGGAGAAGAACCAGGAAAGAGTGGTGTCCAGAAAAGCTAGAGAGAAGAGAGATTTGAGAAGAGAGTGACCAATCATTTGAAAGACTGCAGGGAGATCAAGGAGAGTAAGAGAACAAAAAGGCCAGTTGATTTGGCAACTAAAAGTTCACTAGCAACTTTGGAGAGGACATTCAGTAAAATGATAAGGTCAGAAGCTGGATCATAAGGTATTACCAAGAGAGAAAGAAGAGAGAAAGTAGAGG
The DNA here is from genome assembly GCF_900497805.2 of Vombatus ursinus. Taxonomy (NCBI): domain Eukaryota; kingdom Metazoa; phylum Chordata; class Mammalia; order Diprotodontia; family Vombatidae; genus Vombatus; species Vombatus ursinus. The sequence continues at coordinate 68,609,462 of NW_020954576.1, forward strand.
CACTGATTATAGATGGCCTTTTTGAGTTTAGCTAATAAAGGGTAGAAAAGATATAGGATAATAATTAGTGGGGATAGAACAATCAAGTAAGGGTATTTTTCTGGATAGGGAGACATGAACACATTTCTAGGCAGTAGGGAATGGGCCAATAGACAAGGAGAGATTGAGTAGAATGGAATCACTTGAACAAGTAGAGGGGTTAGCCTTGGTAAGGAGTAAGGCTACTTCATCATGTGAGACAGGCGTGAAAGAAATAGTGGCAGAAATTATCTGAGTGACAGGAGATGAGGAAGAAGGAATAAGATGAAGCTTATGGTGAATGGCCTCATTTGTTTTTCATGTTAAATATAAAGGGAGATTCTCAGCTGAGAAAATGGATATGAAGAGAGCCATGAGAGGTTAGAGGAGGAATGAAAAAGTTTAAACAGAACAGAATTTGGTAGGGCTGTTACTTTTACTATTGTACTACATTGTACTATAGTACTACTGTACTATATTGTACTATTACTAGCATTTCCTAGGGTATTAGAACTGTAGAGGTTTTTAGAGATCATATACTCCAATCCACTCATTTTATACACAGAGAAACTAAGGTCCAATGAGATTAAATGGCTTCTCCAAAGGCAGCATAGTATACTGAGGACAACTCACACATATAAAGCTCTGTGAGCCAAGTAGTATATTAATTAACAGCAACATTTTCCCTATAAGTAGACTTAAATTTTTAGAAGTTAAATTATTTTCCATTGACACAGTTTCTGTAATAGTAGAAATAAAGTTTGATACAAGATATCTGACTCTAAGACCTATAACCTTTCCAGTCAGTCATGTTGGACCATTTATGAATGAGAAGGCTTGTCTAATTAATGACAGAATTGTAATCATCATTCTCTTTACTCTTCATTTAGTGTACAAGAAAGTATAGCTAAGAATAATGGAGTTTTTGGAAAGAAACAAGACAATAGGAGAATGGGTGGTATTTTCATCACTGATAATGATTAAAGCTAGGGGCTTGAAGAGATTTAGGTGAATTTGAAAAACAAAAATCTGGGTAAGAAGATGCCATGCAAGAATAGGATTTGGACCATAGCATAAACAAAACAAAACAAAAAACTTGTCTGGAATATTGACAATTTAATCAAGAGGAAAAGGGAAGGAGAATTAAACAAGCATTCATTAAGTGTCTACTATATGCCAGTGTGTTAATCACTTTGTAAATTTTATTATTTAATCCTCACAACAACCCTGGGAGATATGTTTTTATTATTCCCATTTTACATTTGAGGAAAATGAGGACAAGAATTAAGTTACTTGCACAGGGTAACACAGTAAGTTACTGAAGCTGAATTTTAACTCAGGTCTTTCTGACTCCAGCCCTAACACTGTGCCACCTACCCATCAACATTTTAAAGAGCAGATTAAAATGAAAAGAGAGGCAGAGAGATATTTTTAAGTGTGTGTGTGTGTGTATACATATATACACAAACATATACATATATGTCTTATACATAATATAGGATTATATAAAGAATAGTAATTCTTGACTTGCTTGAATGATTTCGTTGTTCAAAAGATAGAAGTTATTGAATTCAATTCAGCTCACACAGATTATTTGTGCCTAGCATGGTCCCTAGTGTATAGTTGTTACTTAACAATGAAATAATTCAAGCAAGTCAAGAATTCTTGTTATCCTTGTCTTCAAGGAGATTATTTTCTTCTAGGAGTAAAAGGGATGATAGATAACAAATATGCAGTTAAGTACAAAATATGTACAAAATGATGCAGGGAATTGCTATCCCAAATAAAGAACAATTGATTTCTGAAATAAAATAATAGGAACATTTGGGAAAAGTGACCCCTACATTTTCAAATTAATGATAGGAGAGGAAAACCGGGCAGAATAGAATCCTTGATTTGGAAAGAAGAGAATTCAAAAGGTTTGGAAAAAGATTAGTCCCAAAACCTAAAATTCTACAATCATAGCTGGCCCAAGGAGAATAGGAGTAACATAAATAACAACAAGAAAACAAGTTGAAGAGAAAGCACAAATTATTTTAAGGAATAAAAATGAGGGGGTAGGTGGCCAGGGGAGTTTTATGAAGAGAAGGAAGTGAATTCACGTATAATGCAGTGACTAATTTAGGTCTAAGAAAAGCATGTATAGAAGATGGACACAATGTCATTTAAAGGAGAATGAATAGAAAAGAATGGTATGGTCCTTTAAGCATACTACCAGGATCACTGAAGTTCAAAAATTAATTTAGCTGGTGGTATGTGCTAAGGAATACAAACAAGATATATTCATTTAAAAGTACTTTTATTATGGTCAAAGGATATGAACAGACAGTTTTCAGAGAAAGTAAGCAAACCTATCTATGGTCATGTGAAAAAAAATGCTCTAAATCTAAACACTATTGATAAGGGAAATGCAAATTAAAACAGCTGTGAGCTACTACCTCACACCTACCAGATTAGCTAATATGACAGAAAAGGAAAATGACAAATGTTATAGGGGATGTAGAAACATTAAAACACTAATCTACTCTTGGTGAAGTTGTACACTGATTAAATCGTTCTGCAGAGCAATTTGGAACTATGCTCAAAGGGCTATAAAACCATGCATATTTTTTGGTCAAGCAATACCACTACTAGGTCTGTATCCTAAAGTGATAAAAAAAAAAAAAAGGAAAAGGACCTATGTGTACAAAAATATTTGTAGTAGCTCTTTCAGTGATGGCAAAGAATTAGAAATTGAGGGGATGTCCATCAGTTGGGGAATGGCTGAACGAGTTGGTGAATATGATTGTGGTGAATATGCTTTAAGAAATGACAAGCAGGATGATCTCAGAAGAACCTGGAAAGACTTACAAGAACTGTTGCAAAGGAAAGTGAGCAGAACCAAGAGCATATTGTGCACACTATCAGCAATATTGTATGATGATCTATGAATAACTTAGCTATTCTCAGCAATACAATGATCTAAGATAATTCTGTAGGACTTATGATGAAAGGTGTTGTCCATCTCCAGAGAAAGAAATAATAGAACCTGAATGCAGATCAAAGTTACTTTTTCTTTACTTACTTTATTTTTCTTGGGTTTTTTTTGTCTGTGTTTTCTTTCAAAGAATGACTAACATAACTAAACATGGAAATATGTTTTACATGATTACACATACATAACTTATGTCAAATTGTTTGCCTTCTCAATGGAGATGGGCAGTGGAGGGAAGGAAAGAATTTGGAACTCAAAATTTTAAAAAAAAGGAAAATTAAAATTGGTTTTATATGGAATTAGGAAAATATTAAATAAGATAAAAAAATTTTTTGAAAGTATGTTTACAGAAGGGAAAAGGGAAAGAAATAAGGAAGAAGGGAAAGATGGAAGAAAGGAGGAAAGGATAGAAGAAAGGGAGTCTGTAAATTATATACTAGTGAGCTTGACTTCAATTCCTGGCAAACATCTAGACTATATTACTGAAATATTGGTTTGTGAGCATGTAAAAATGGAAGAGTCAGTTCAGTTTTATAACAAATAAGCCAGGGCTGTGTAATCTCATTTCTTCCTTTGACAGGGTAAAGTGTTAAAGTCCCTGAGGGAATCACTTAGATATCCTATATTTGATTTCAGTTAAGTGTCTGACAGATTTTATCACACTGTCCTTGTGGACAAAAGGAGAAAAGTGGGATAGATAGGATGGTTAACCTGGAGAAGGCAACACTTAGGGAGAATGTTATCTAATACTTCACACATTTGAAAGCCTGTCAATGGAAGAGAAATTAGACTTATCTGTGCCTCCCAGAGTGCAGAGTTAAATACAATAGTTATGAGTTGTAGAGAGAAATATTTAGGCTGTACATACAGAAAATATTGTTTCTAATATTGTTCCCCGTAAATGGACTATTCCACCTGAGTAAGTACTGGACTGAAGCAGATGCTGGTTGACCACTTCTTGGGTATATTTTAAAAGTTATGGATTGGACAAGATGACCTCTGAACCCTTTTCCTACCCTGGGATATTTTTGGTTCTGTGATTACATGGATGGATAATAGGCACATGCACACACTCGTGCATGCAAACACACACACACACACACACACACACACACATACACACACACACTCACACAAATTACAGTGAGTTTCCCTGATAAAGCCCTCGTTTCTCAAATATGTAGTAACTGAGTCAAATTTATAAAAAGAGTGATTCCCTATTTGACAAATGGTCAAATGGCAGTTTTCAGAAGAAGAAATCAAAGCTATTAATAGTAACATGAGAAAAATTCTCTGAATCACTATGGATTAGAGAAATACAAATTATAATAACTCTGAGTTACTACCTCACACCTATCAGATTGATTAACAGGACAGAAAAGGAAAATGATATATGCATAAAGGGTTCTGTGAAAAAATTAGGACACTAGTACAGTGTTGGCAGAGTTGTGAACTAGTCCAACCATTCTGGAGAATAATTTGGAACTATGCCAAAAGGGCTATGAAACTGCACACCCTTTGACCCAGCAATACTAGATCTATATCCTAAAAATATTTTTAAAATGACAGAAAAGGACCTATACACACAAAATTATTCATAGCAGTTCTCTTTGTGGAGGCATAGAATTAGAAATCAAGGGAATGCCTATAAATTTTGGACTGACTAAAGAAGTTGTGATGTATGATTATGTTGGAATACCATATTGCTATAAATAATGACAAGCAGGATGGTTTCAGAAAAGCCTTGGAAGATTTATATGAACTGATGCAAAATGGAGTGAGCAGAACCAGGTGATCATTGTACATAGTAACAGCAATATTGAAATAATGATTAACTGTGAAAGACTTAGCTACTCTGATCAATACAATAAACCTATACAATTCCAAAGGACTCATGATGAAAAATACTATCAACCTCCAGAAAGATCTGACACACTCTGAATACACATTGAAGCATACTTATTCTACTTTATGCTTCTTGGTTCTTTGCAACCTGGCTAATATGGAAATATGTTTTGCATGACTCCACACATACAATTGATGTCATCGTATTGCTTGCTTTTTCTGTAGGTTGAGGGAGCAGTGTAAGGGTGAGAGGGAGGGAATTTTGAATTCAATTTTTTAAAAAAGGAATGTTTAAAGTAAATTAATATTTTTTAAAAAGAGAGAAAATAGTAGAACATAAATTATCATGGTATTGATTGAGAAAAACTTTCAAGCAATTTCACTTATTTATGTGTAATAGGACTTGCCTCTGCATGCACAGATCACCTAACATTAAGATAGTCTGTTTCTCTGTATTCCCCTACCAAGTAGGTAGGAGAAGCATCCTTCCACTGACTGCTGAGCTGGAATAGGATCTCTCTTTAAAACTGCTCTTTACTGTGAGCTCTTTTCTGCTTAGTCCAGAGGGTGAAGATCATAGTTCACCCCCAGCATGGGCACCACAAAATTGCTGAGGATCCCTCTCTTTTATACTTTATGGTTCTGAGAAATGGGTATGGTGTCTTTTTCTTGCCTGGTTTCTTTTTATTTGCCCTCAGTTTCAAATATAAGAGGTAATTACCACTCCTGACCTTGGAGTCAAGGTTCCCAGTGTTATGTTACAATCATCCAGCCTAGCAGGGAAGTCCTACGAAGTCAGGGGGCCTGAAGCTCAAGCTAGAAAGGGGATTTGGACTTGGAACTTGGTCTGTAAGAACTGGGTTAAACTATGAACCTAATCCAACTCTCTACCCCAGAGAATGAGGTGATATACAGGGAGTAATTAAATCTCACATGCTGGGTAGCAAGTTTGTATATTTATGATTATACTTTCGAAATAAATATTTGTTAGTAAAAGTTAATCAAATAACTAGTGATTAAATGTAATTAGGATTTAGTGGAGTCATCTCCTACACTTGAGTGAATATCATGGATGAGGTCTGCAGCTATTGACAGAAAGCCTAGATACCCTTCAATTTCCCTTAAGGGTAGCAGAGAAATCTGGGAGGAGGTGAAACATAATCTAACTGGCTTTCAGATAGAGGGAGCCAGAGTAATCAGTATTATATATGTAAACACAAGTGGTTCTCCAAAGATTTTTTTTTTCCATACTTGAAATCTTCTGACCTGATCAGAGATTATTCATTTAAAATGTACTCTGATAAGGAATGCTACTATCCAAGGGTACCATAAACAAACACATTAAAATCCTCCTTTGCCTAAGATGAGAGTACTACTATATACTGGGTGAAGAGTCAGCCTCCAGTGTCAGGAAGACCTGTACTGATGGCAAACTGTTACATAATGACTATGTGACATTAGGCAAGACACTTAATTTCTCAATACTCCAGACAACTCTAAGACTATAAAGAATTGCCTAACTGCATTGTTAATGGAAATTTCCTCACCAAGATTTCCTTATGAAATCATGGTTCTACATAATGACTACTACTACTAAAAAGATATAAGGACTTGACCAGCAGTATTTTGCCTTTTGTGTAGACATGAAGAAATGATCCCTCTAATCAAAAGTTCTTTTGAATCACAACAAGTGGGAGGGGGGAAGCAAAAGTGTCAATGTAAGTTGACAACCAAAACTATAATTAGAATAAATGTAAGCTCTACTCATTAGCTCACATATTTAATTTGTTTTTAATTTTTTTTCAATTACATTTTTTTCTATCTAGATGCTATTCCTCCTCCTAAGATCTCATTGCAGGGTTAAACTTGCTTCTATTCCACATGAATTTAGAAGTATGTAGAGTCAGTGGCTCCAGAAAGTACTGGACAAAATGGCTAAATTTTAGTACTGTGGAAAAATATGCTGGATTTTGAGTCAAATGACCTAGGATTGGTTCCAGACTTGGTAATTCACTATATGTGTGACCCTGGATATTGATTACTGAGCCTATCATGCTCAGCTGTAAATTGAGCATTTGTCTTAATGTCCCTGCCTTCTCTTTGAAATTAATTAATCCTGTATATATTTTGTTGCTACATAATTGTTTACATGTTTGTTGTCTTTCCCATTAGAAAATGAACTCCTTGAAGGCTGGGACTGTAACCCCCAGACTAAGTACCCCCCAGTACTTAGCATAGTGCCTGGAATATAATTGGTGCTCAATAAAGGTTTATGATTTGACTTCACTTGAAAGTGAGAAGTTGGTCTAGGGGACCTGCAAGGTCTCTTCCAGCCCTTAATCTCTAATTCTATGATCATGATTATGTCCAGAAAATTTCCTAATCTGAATCTGAGGCCTTTTTATTTAATTCTAATTTTCAATGTCCAAGCAAAGTATGTAAATGTATACACACACAAGCACACATATATACAAATGTATATATAATATACACATGCACATGCACATACACATATACACATATATATACACATGAATATATATACATATATATATTTATTTATATAACTATTGTTGTTCAGTCATTTCAGTATTGTTCAACTCTTCCTAACCTCATTTGGGGTTTTCTTGGCAAGGATACTGAAGTGGTTTGCCATTTCCTTCTCCATTTCATCTTACAAATTAGGAAGTGAGGCAGAATTAAGCGATTTGCACAAGGTCAAAATACAAGTAAGTGTCTCTGCCTGGATTTGAACTCACGAAAATCAGTCTTCCTAACTCCAGGCCTGTCACTTTATCCACTGTTACACCTAGCTGTATACATATGTACACACACACACACACACACACACACACATGTATACACTGGTATATACATATATAACACACATGTGTATATATACTCATGTATCCATTAAAGCTATGTATATGATATATACAACATACAAACATATGTGTGTGCACATACTTGTGGGCATGAGTATATTTAAAGGTCAACTCATGACTCTACTTATATCTATATCTATCTCTTTCGATCTATCTACCTATTTTTCTACAAATCTATCTTTTTCAAGAAGGAGAGTAAGGAACCCTGTCTAAGTCATTTTCCCTTTAGACTATTTTTCAAAAAAGATTTTGAAGGGAAGAAAGTCTCATCCCATTATTTTTGTGACTTCATGAAAAGTTGTCTGATAAGGAAAAGAGTTTAGCAAAATCAGCCTAATACCAGGTTTTTCCAAAAGTTTTAGTGTAGCAGTAAGCTTTAAAAGCTTAAAACTGTTTTTTTGTTGACTTGAGGGGCAAAAATAACTGATATTTATATAATCCATGAAACATTATCATAGCTGATCCTCACAATAACCCTGTGAGTTGGTAGTACAATATTGTTATCCCCAGATGCAGAAACTGAGGTTCAAAGAGGTTAAGTGGCATGCTCAGAATATGAAACAAGTTCTCCCTGATGCCATATTCAGCCCTCTCCCCTTTATACCACAATATGGACTTTTGAATTTACAATGACTTCTAAAAATGAATTTTCAGTTTTCTATAGTGATAAAAGTGGCTCATTAAAGCACGGACAAGTAGTAATCACATATAAAGATAAGCTATTTCCTATAAGAGATACAAAGCTATAGGAATTCCATTTATTGTAGATTTGTAAGAAAGGATATGAATGATCTACCTTTAATGTATATGAAAGTAATACCATGAGACTCCACTATTAAACATTTAGTTTTAGCATGTCCTGGGAGATGAGGTGGAAGGAGACAATGGTAATCATTCCATAGATATTGATTGATTACTATATGTAGGTCACTGGGCTAAGTGCCATGAAAATTTAAAAATGTCCAAGAATCATAGAATATGAGAACAGGAAGGGACCACAGTGGCTATGATGTTCAATCTATTCTTGAAGGAATCCCCATTACAACATACCTGCCAAGTGCATCATCCGGCCTCTTCTTAAAGACTTCCAAGGAGGGGACATCTACCACCTCACAAGGCTCCTTTGTTCAGCCACAATGGCTATGAAATTTTCCCTGACATCAGGCTTAAACTGGTTCCTACTTCTGTTCTCTAGAGTTAAAAAGAATAAGTCTAATACATCAGGAATATGGCATTCCTTTACTTGAAGATAGCTTTTATGTTCCCTGTAAGTCTTTTCTCTGGGCAAAACAAGTCCAGTTTCTTCAACTGGTCCTTATCTAATTTCAACATAAGGCCCTTCATTCCATTTAACCTACAGACATTCTACAGTTTATCTGTGTCCTTAAACTATGGTGCCCAGAACTTCACAATACTCTGGATAAGTTCTTACAAGGGCAAAGTACAGCAGGATTATCAATTGTGTATTCCTGGAAGCTACGCTCCTTGTAATGCAGCCCAAAATTGTATTAGCTTTTTTGGCTGCCCTATCACACTTCTGACTCATATTGCACTTGCAGTCTACTAAACCTCCCAGATCCTTTTCAGAACAGTTGTTCATGCATCATGCTTCATCCATCCTATATGAGTAGAACTGATTCTTTTACTCAAATGGAAGAAATATATTTATCCCTGTTGTTTTTCCCCTCTATATTAGGCCTAATTCTCTATTAAAATTATTTGGTGTCTTGTCTTTGTATTCCACTGTTAACTTTCTCTCCAAGCTTTTTATCATCTGAAAATATGTCCATACCATCAGTGCATTAATCTAAGTCATGAGTAAAAATATTAAAAGGTGCAGGTACAAGTACTAATCTTTGGGGTACTTAATGGAAGCTTCTTGCTATGTTGGTACTGAATCATTAACAACTCCTTCAATCTGGCTTTATACCTAGTTCTGAATATGATTCATCTCCCTCAATTTTTATGATAAGAAAAGCATGCAAATTTTTATTTAAAAATGCCTAAATGAGCCTGTTGTTTTGATGTATGCCTATAATACCAGCCACTGCAGAGCCTGAGTCTGAAAGATATCTGGAACTCCAGAGATTTTTTTACTGCAGTGATTAAAACTGCTCAGGTTTCCACACCTAATGCCAAGCCTGGCACCAATAGAGTTAGGCCCAAATTGACTAAGGATGGCCAAACTTGTCCAGGATAGAAATGTAAAGGAAGAAACCTATTATGCTTATCAGTGAAGGGATTAGTAAGTTTGTGAATACTGCACTTTCAACCTGAGTGAGATAGAGACATAGTGTTTTTTTTTAAAGTTACATTATATTAAACCATATATATAACATAATTCTCATCTACCACTGTTGTAATTCTCTCATAGGAAATGAGTTTAGTTTGATCTGCTTTATTTTAGGGATCTCTTTCAGGTGGCGATCAGTGGATTGTTTTGATTTCTAGTTTGCCCAATGGTTCTAGGATACTGGGCAGTTTTTCTTCATAATTACTTGAAATATGATGCCTAGGCTCTTTCTTTGATTGTGACTTTCAGGTAGTTCAATAATTCTTAAGTATCTCTCCTCAGTCTATTTTCTAGGTTAGTTGTATTTCTGGTAAGATATTTCACATTTTTTCTTTTTTTCTTTTCATCTTTTGACTTTGTTTTATTGACTCTTGATGTATCATTGAGTCATTACCTTACACTTGCCAAATTCTAATTTTTAAGGAATTATTTTCTTTAATGAACTTCTGTACCTTTTTTTTTTACATTTGACAAATTCTGTTTTCTAAGGTGTTATTTCTTCAGTATTATTTTGTGCCTCATTTATGAAGTTGTTAATTTTCTTTTCATAATTTTCTTTGCTCACTCTCATTTCTTTACTGAATCTTTCCTCTGTCACTCTTAATTTGTCATTTTTTTAGATTTTTAGAGGAATGTTTGATGGACTTATGAGAGATTCACATTTTTTTTGAGAATTTGCTCATAGCTCTTTTGACATCATTTTCTTCTTCAGAATTTCTGTCTCAACCTTCCCTGCCATTATAGTAGTTGTTATGGTCAGGTTCTTTTTGTTGCTTACTAATTTTTCCAGCTTATTTCTTGAGTTTGAATGTTATGTTAAAGTTAGGCTCTATCCCAAGGAGACACTGTCTCAAGCTTCAGTCTTTTTTACACTGCTGTTTTCAGAGCTGTGGGTTTGGAAGCTTTTTGGAAGTTTTCAATGCTTCCAAGGTGGTGTGATCTAAGAAGAGATTTGGTCACTGTTCTCCCAGTCTGAGTTCTGGTTCTTATCTAGCAAGGACCTCTGATCCTTTTGGATCACACTTGACATTGCTCCTCAGGAACTATGCTCCATTTGGACTGGAAGTGATACTGTTGTTCAATGCCTCTATTTACTTCTCTATATGGGAACATGATACATGCATTTTCTAAGAACTTTATCCATATCAGGGCAGTCTGAAGGATTCTACATAGAATGATTATGCAGGAGTGAGTTGATTATGTTGGTAAAAAATGGATAGGTAAGAAAGAGGGATCCTCTAGGAAAAGGGTAAAAGGAGAAGAAGACTGGGGGAAATTATCTTACATAAAAGAGGTTTGCAAAGAAGACCTTTTACAGTGGAGAGGGAAACGGTGGGGGTGTGTGTTATGCTTGAACTCCATTTTCATCTATTTGGTTCAAAGATGGAATAGATATATAGATACTCAATTGGTAAGAGAAATCTATCTTACCCATCAGAGATGTAGGAAGGGAAAGGCATAAGGGAAAGTTGGGGTGACAAAAGGGAGAACAGATAAAAGAAGGCAGTGGTGAGAAGCAAATCAAAACTTTAGAGGAGCGACAATAAAAAGAGAGGGAAAGAAAAACAGAAGAAAAAAAGGAAGGAGGGAAATGTAGTTAGAAATCATAACTGTTAATGGGATGAACTCACCTATGAAAGGAAGTCAATAGCAAAGTGGATTAGTAACTAGAATACAACAGTAAGTTGTTTACCAAAAACACATTGAAACAGAGAGACAACCCCAACTGATAAATGGCCAAAGGATATAAACAGGCAGTTTTCAGATGAAGAAATCAAAGCTATCTATACTTATATGAAAATTCTCTGAATGATTTGATTAGAGAAATGCAAATTAAAACAACTCTGATGTAGCACCTCACACCTATCAGATTGGCTAACATGATGAAAAAGAAAAATGATAAATGTTGTGGGGGTTGTAGCAAAATTGAGACTCATGCACTGTTGGTGGAGTTGTGATCTTATTCAACCATTCTGGAGAGCAATGTGCATACCTTTTGATCCAATAATATTACTACTAGATCTGTCTCCCCAAATTTTTTTTTAATAAAAGGAAAAAGGACCTATTTGTACAAAAAATGTTTATAGTGGCTCTTTCTGTGGTAGCAAAGAATTAGACTTTGATGGGATGTCCATCAATTGAGGAATGGCTGAACAAGTTGTTTAATCTCATTTGATCAGAGTATAAAACATATTATTCACATATTTAAAACTCCATTGACTTCGCATTGATTATATCACATTAACTGAAGCAGAGAAAATGACCATTCTAATATCCTTACTAGTAGCAAGTTACTGGCTTTGTCTTTAATCTCATGTCCTTCTGGAAATACTTGTTTGATAATAATATCTGATTGTAAGAATTACACCTTCATAAACCTTAAATTTTTATAAAGCACTTTTGGATTCATAATCTCTTCTGAGTCTCATAACTGTGTGAGTTAGATAAGGCAGGAACCATCATCACCATTCATGAATGAGAAAATGGAGATTTATGTCAGTTAAAATCAAGTGGATAGTGATTGACAAAGCCAAGATTAGAACACAGATCTGTGTCTAGTATGCATTTCCCTATATTAAGATTATAATTCTCTCATTATATTAAGTTGCCTCTATTAGTTCCAATATCTCTACCAGAGATACAAGTTGGTATTACTGCTTACCTCCTTCTCCTGTTCCTCTTCCTCCTATAAGCCACCTAGTCAGATTAATTACACTTCAAGTTACCCACTATAGCTAAAATATTCAACAACAGTTTTGCAATTAAGTTTTCCTAAAGTCTAAAGTTAATAAAATACATAAAGTTTTTCACCTCAAACATCCTTCTTCCTCCCACTCAACCATCCTGACATTATGATTTTTATTAACCTGGAAATCTCTGATAGCAGTGAAACCCACTGAGTTTTATTGAATTTTTGATGAAATGATCCAAGTATTGCAATGATTTATTCTGAAAGATCAATGAATGTAATCTTCCACCAACAGCAAATCATTAAAGAAGTAACATATGCTTTCCTTTCTTCTGTCATTTTCTCTGCTGCCCATCCATAATAGCTGTCTCATTTTCTGCTGTTTAGTGAGAAAACTCTTGGAGGTATGGCTTATTGGCCTTCCTTTTAGTAGCTAAAATATCCTGTTAACATAATTTCTAATTTCTAATGTTCACCTACCACACACACTTGGTACAGAGAAGACAGACAAGCGGTGGGACAATTCACATATTCACCTCTATTGGTAAAAGGTGGGTTACAGAAGAATGTTAAGATATTTTCAGGTACGTGATTTATTTGAACTAGGTTAACAAAGCAATCCTTCTGGAGACATCCTTACAAGATTTCAATGGTTTTAAGTGGGATATTAATTTAACACATTTTTGTGACTGGTTCTTTATAACTTGAAAGTGCCTGAGAGAAAGATGGCAGGGTAAAAGTAGTGACTTGCTTGAGCTCTCCCCCAAACCCCTTCACATACCTGTAAAAATGGCTCTAAATAAATTCTTGAGCAGCAGAACACTCAAAAAGACATAGTGATACAAATTTCCAGCCCAAGATAACCTGGATGGTTGATTGGAAAGGTCTATTGCTCCTGGCTGGGAGAGAAATGCAGTTCAGTGTGGGCATGCAGGCAAAGACCAGGCCTCAGTAAACCTGGAGAAGGCTTCAGGGGGCTGGATCACAGGCAGCTGTGGTGGTTTCCAGAATTCCAGACTTCTCAACCCATAAACCTACAACTTGGAAGGTCAGTAGGAAAAGTCTGTGACTGTGGTGAGAGAAAAGTTTGGTCTCAGTCACAGTTGTAGTGCAGAGGCTGCTTCCAGAGCTTATGGCCCATAGATTGAGGGAGAATCAAGTAGCTGATCAGAGAATGGCTGCAGGGATCTATTTGCTGGTGCTGAGGCAGGATTCTTTTGCTTTGCCTGTGCTTGGATCTGGGTCACAGTTCTGGGTGGCGATCCTGAGGCAAGGAGGAGTGCTGGCATGGTGGAGCTTGTAGTGGTGGTGGAGAAGGAATTCTCCTCCAGTTCCAAGGCAGAAAAGAGTACTTGTGGTCACTCATAGGCCAGAGCACAGGACAGGAAAGGAGTAAACACCTTCCCTTTGATAATACCACCTTGGAAGAAGTGAACATGTACAGGTCCCTAGATGTATCTCTGAAAACAGCTGCACAAAACCCCCAAAGCTTGGGACAGTACATTCTCCACACTGGAATGAGACCCCTACCTTAACAAGGAGTTTAAAAGTCAAATAATTGGCTGGGATCATGAACAAACAGCACAAAAAAAAAAAGTCAGACCATAGAATCTTTCTCTCGTGCCAAAAAAAGACCAAAACATACAACCAGAAGAAGACAACAAAGTCAAAGCTCCTATATCCAAGCCTCCAAGAAAAATATGAATTGGTCCCAGGCCATGGAAGAGCTCAAAAAGGATTTTGAGAAGCAAGTTAAGAGACGTAGAGGAAAAACTGGGAAGAGAAATGAGAGTGATGCAAGAAAATCATGAAAAAACTAGTCAGCAGTTTGCTAAAGGAGACCCAAAAAAATACTGAAGAAAATAACACCTTAAAAAATAGCCTAACCCAAATGGCAAAAGAGGCCCAAAAAGCCAATGAGGAGAAGAATGCCTTCAAAAGCAAAATTGGCCAAATGGAAAAGGAAGTCCAAAAACTCACTGAAGAAAATACTTCCTTAAAAATTAGAATGGAGCAATTAGAAGCTAGTGACTTTATGAAAAATCAAGGCATTGTAAAACAAAATCAAAAGAATGAAAAAATAGAAGACAATATGAAATATCTCATTGGAAAAACAACTGACCTGGAAAACAGATCCAGGAAAGATAATTTAAAAATTATTGGACTATCTGAAAGCCATGATCACAAAAAGAGCCTAGATATCATCTTTCAAGAAATTATTGGGGGCAGCTAGGTGGCAAAGTGGATAAAGTACTGGCCCTGAAGTCAGGCGGACCTGAGTTCAAATCTGACCTCAGACCAAACACTTGACACTTACTAGCTGTGTGACCCTGGGCAAATCACTTAACCCCAATTGCCTGAAAAACAACAAAACAACAACAACAACAACAGCAACAACAACAACAACAAAGAAATTATCAAGGAAAACTGTCCTGATATTCTAGAACCAGAGGATAAAATAGAAATTGAAAGAATCTACCGATCACCTTCTGAAAGAGATCCCCAAAGGAAAACTCTTAGGAATATTGGAGTCAAATTCCAGAGTTCCCAGGTCAAGGAGAAAATATTGCAAGCAGCCAGAAAGAAACAATTCAAGTATTGTGGAAACACAATCAGGATAACACAAAATTTAGCAGTTTTTACATTACGGGACCAGAGGGTTTGGGATATGATATTCCAGGGGTCAAAGGAGATAGTATTATAGCCAAGAATCACCTACCCAGCAAAACTGAGTAAAATACTTCAGGGGAAAAAATGCATATTCAGTGAAATAGAGGACTTTCAAGCATTCTTGATGAAAAGACCAGAGCTGGATAGAGGTAAACAGGTAAAAGAAACCATAAGAGACTTACTAAAGTTGAACTGTTTACATTCCTACAAAGATTATATTTGTAACTCATGAGACCTTTGTCAGTATTAGGATAGTTTGAGGGGAAAATATATATATATATAGATAGATAGATAGATAGACAGATAGAGGGCACAGGGTGAGTTGAAGATAAATGGGTGATATCTAGAGAATAACATGGTGTGAGAGAGGATTATCCTGGGAGAAGGAGAAAGGGAGAGGTAGAATGGGGTAAATTATCTCACATAAAACAGACAAGAAAAAGCTTTCACAGTAGAGGGGAAGTGGGGGAAAGTGAGAGGGAATGAGTGAATCTTATTCTCATCAGATTTGGCTTAAGGAGGGAATAATATACACACTCAATTGGATATGGAAAGCTATCTTACCCTACAGGAAAATGGGGGGGAAGGGAAAAGACAGCGGGGGATGATAGAGGGGAGGGCAGATTAGGGGAGGGTGTAATCAGAAGCAAACACTTCTGAGGAAGGACAGGGTCAAAAGAAAAAATAGAATAAACTGGGGGGGGGGTTGGCAGGATGGGATGAAGGTAAATATAAGTAGTTTTCCACAGTGTGACTACTATGGAAGTGTTTTGCATGACTATACAAGTATAAGCTGTATCGAGTTGCTTGTCTTCTCAATGAGGGTGGGTGGGAAGGGAGGAAGGGAGAAAATTTAGAACCTGAAGTTTTAAAAACAAATGTTAAAAAATTGTTTTCAGAAGCAACTGGGAAATAAGATATATAGGCAATGGAGTATAGAAATATATCCTCCCTACAGGAAAATAGAGGAGGAAGGGGATAAGAGAAGTGGAAGGAGAGATAGAAGGGAGGGCAGATTAGGGGAAAGTGTATTCAGAATGCATGCTCTCTTGGAGTTGGGTGAGGGACAAGATGGGGAGAAAAGTTGTAATTCAAAATCTTGTGGAAGTGAAGGTTGAAAACTAAAAATAAATAAATTAATGGATCTTAAAAGAAGAAAGTGCTTAAGCATTTGAATACTGTCACATTTTTCTTTTTTACAACTTTAGTGCTTGCAAAGTAATTTCCTCAGAAAAACCCTAAGGGGTATGTTAGTATAAGTATTATCCTATTTTTGCCAATGAGAAAACTGAGTTTCAGCAATGTTAAGTGATTATAGCCAACTTAACTTAGATCAAAGTCTTGAACTCAGAGCTTCAGAATTCAAGCTAACAATCTTTCAACTCCAACACATTCCCTCAGCACTTTTGCTCTCACCTTTTTTTATGAGAGGAAGAAAAAAAAGAGAAAATCCAATATAATTTACTTCCATAAATATAAGTTCTTAATTATCAGAGGTAAAATGAATAAGATCAGAGTATAGCAAATAATTTCTACTTAAATGGCTGAAAACCCCAGGAGAAGTACATTCAGATAGCCTATGAGATCATAGCATTGAGAGCTGGATGGGGACTCTGTAGACTACCTAATATAATTCCTTTTGTTTTTTATTCACTCACTTTCTCACTCTCCATTTTCTCTAAATATCTCTCAATCTCACACATTTAAAACAGATGAAACAACCAAAGGAACTTTCCTAAAGTTCTACAGATAATAAATAGCAGTCCTGAGATTTGATCCCAGCTTTTCTCAGTCCAGATACAGGGCTCTTTCCATTCCACACTAATGCCCATATTGTGGAACCTGGAATAAGAAAAAGAATATACAAAACAAATAAGGTGCAATATTTGAAAGGATTCTTGGGGCGGAGCCAAGATGGCAGAGGGAAAGCAGTGACTGTCCTAAGCTCTTTCCCAAAGCCCTCCTAATACCAAATACCTAAAAAAATGGCTCTAAACAATTTCTAAAGCAGCAGAACCCACAAAAAGACAGAGTGAAACAAATTTCCAGCCCAATACATCCTGGATGGTTGATTGGGAAGGTATATCGCGGCAGGCGGGGAGAGGAGCACAGTTTGGCATGGGCACGCAGGCCACAGCAACCCTGAAGCAGGCCTCAGAAGACTGAATCGTGGGCAGCTGTGGCAGTTTCCAGACTTCTCAACCCCTGAATGCCAAAGACAACTTAGAAGGTCAGTGGGAAAAGTCTGTGACTGCGGTGAGAGAGAAGCTAGGTCTCAGCTGCAAGTCTTGAGTGCGGCCCGGGGCCACGGCTGTTTCCTGAGCTTCTTGCCCATAGACTGAGGGGGAATCCAGTGGCTGATTAGAGGGGCATTGCAAGGATATCTTTGCCAGAGCTGAAACAGGAATCTCTTGCTTTGCCTGTGCTTGGATCTGGGTCACAGTTCTGAGGGGTGGTCCTGGGGCAAGGAGGAGCGCTGGTGTGGTGGAGCTTGTTGTGGCAGTGGAGATGAAACACCTCACCCCTTATCATAGCACCTTGGAAGAACTGACACTTTTCAGGTCCCTAGAAGTATCTCTGAAAAGAGCTGTACAAACCCCCAAAGCTTGGGACAGTACACTCTTCACATTGGAAGCAGACTTTTACCTTAACAGAGAGTTTAAAACTCAAGTAATTGGCTGGGATCATGAGTAAGCAGCGCAAAAAGAGTCAGACTATATTATCTTACTTTGGTGACAAAGAAGGTCAAAACATAAAACCAAAAGAAGACAACAAAGCCAAAGCTGCTACATCCAAAGCCTCCAAGAAAAATATGAATCAGTCCCAGGCCTTGGAAGAGCTCAAAAGGGATTTTGAGAAGCAAGTAAGAGAAGTAGAGGAAAAACTGAGAGTCATGCAAGAAAATCATGAAAAACAAGTTAACAGCTTGCTAAAGGAGACCCAAAAAAATACTGAAGAAAATAACACCTTAAAAAATAGCCTAACCCAAATGGCAAAAGAGGTCCAAAAAACCAATGAAGAGAAGAATGCCCTAAAGAGCAAAATTGGCCCAATGGAAAAGGAAGTCCAAAAGATTACTGAAGAAAATACTTCCTTAAAAATTAGAATAGAGCAATTAGAAGCTAGTGACTTTATGAGAAATCAAGACACTGTAAAACAAATCCAAAAGAATGAAAAATTAGAAAACAATGTGAAATATCTCATTGGAAAAACAACTGACCTGGAAAATAGATCCAGGAGAGAGAATTTAAAAATTATTGGACTATCTGAAAACCATGATCAAAAAAAGAGCCTAGACATCATCTTTCAAGAAACGATCAAGGAAAACTGGCCTGATATTTTGGAACCAGAGGGCAAAATAGAAATTGAAAGACTCCACCAATCTCCTCCTGAAAGAGATCCCCAAAGGAAAACTCCTAGGAATATTGTAGCCAAATTCTAGAGTTCCCTGGTCAAGGAGAAAATATTGCAAGCAGCCAGAAAGAAACAATTCAAGTATTGTGGAAACACAATCAGGATTTAAAAAGATTTAACTGCTTCTACATTAAGGGACCACAGGGCATGGAATATAATATTCCAGAGAGCAAAGGAGATAGGATTACAACCAAGATTCACCTACCCAGCAAAACTGAGCATAATCCTTCAGGGGAAAAAAAGGTCATTCAGTGAAATAGAGGACTTTCAAGCATTCTTGATGAAAAGACCAGAGCTGAATAGAAAATTTGATTTTCAAACACAAGACTCAAGTGGAACATAAAGAGGTAAACAGGAAAGAAAATCATAAGAGACTTATTAAGGTTGAACTGTTTACATTCCTGCATGGAAAGATGATATTTGTAACTCATGAGACCTTTGTCAGTATTAGGGTAGTTGGAGGGGAAAAAATTATATGTATGTATATATAGATATAGATAGATAGATTGAGGGCACAGAGTAAGTTGAAAATGAAGGGGTCATATCTGGAGAATAAAATTAAGGGGTGAGAGAGGAATATACTAGGAGAAGGAGATAGGGAAAGGTACAATGGGGTAAATTATCCCACAATAAAAAAACAGAAAAGAAAAGGCTCTACAGTGGAGGGGAAATGGGGAAGGTGAGAGGGAATGAATGAATCTTATTCTCATAGGATTTGACTTAAGGAGGGAATAACATACACACTCAATTGGGTGTGGAAATCTGTCTTACCCTACAGGAAAATAGGGGGTGAAGGGGACAAGGGAGTAGGGGAATGATAGACAGGAGGGCAGATTGGAAAAGGTAGTAATCAGAAGCAAATACTCCTTGAGGAGGGACGGGGTCAAAAGAAAGAATAGAATAAATGGGGAGGCAGGATAGGATGAAGGGAAATAGAGTTAGTTTTTCACAGCATGTCTACTATGGAAGTGTTTTACATAACTGCACATATATAACCTATATTTAGTTGCTTGCCTTATCAATGAGGGTGCATGGGGAGGGAGGAAGGGAGAAAATTTGGAACTCAAAGTTTTAAAAACACATGTTTAAAAAAAATTTTTTTCACATGCAACTGGGAAATAAGAACTACAGAAAATGCGGTACAGAAATCCACTCTGCCCTACAGGAAAATTGAAGGGAAGGGGATAAGAGAAGGGGGGGAGAGATAGAAGGGAAGGCAGACTAGGAGAAGGGGTATTTTAAATGCATGCCATCTTGGGGTGGGGGGAGGGGCAAGATGGGGTGAAAATTTAGAACTCAAAATCTTATGGAAGAAAATATTGAAAACAAAAAAATAAATAAAAATTACCATTAAAAAAAGGATTCTTCTCTTAGGAAGGAGATAAGTAATACATATTAGATTAGGGGATATTATAGAGTAAAGGAGAATGCAAACTCATCAAAGAGGGCAGGTAGTATAAAGGTTAAACTGAGAAACACCACTGTAGTTCTGATGCACATTAGCAACAACCTGGGACAACTCCTTCCCAAAATTAAATACACAGTTTTTAAGTCATCTAACGTTACATTAAAAAGTGGGAATATGTTTTGAAATGGAAAACAAAGACAATTTAATTTGTTTAGGGAACATGCCATATGGATTTGTTTTTTGCCTGTATTTTTGAAAAATGTGAAACTACAGTCTTAACTACAGTGGTCTTCTGCTGGTTGGACATATTTAGCCCATGAAAATATATTTACTATAGGATCCTATGTCCAAAGCCTTTTCAGAATTAATGACAGAAATAAGAATAATGATCTAAGTGGTTAGAACTATGGTTTCCAAAATTCTTGACATATATCAACCTATTTGAACCTCCTAATATCCTCATATGATGGGAAATCAAAATGTCAATACATCAAGCATCTGTGGTGTCATCCAACTGGGAACTTCCTCCATCGACATCATACCCTCCTTTTAAAACAGTAGATAAAAAATGAGTTGCCTGAAAGTCAGAGAGTTTAAATGATTTGCACACAGTTACACAGTTATTAAGCTTCAGAGGCTAGATTTGAATCCAAGACTTCATGAACCTAAGTCTAGGTTACCTGACAGAAGTAATATTTTGCCCAATTGAATGATGAGGAAAAAAAACTGATTCTTTCTGAAAAGTCAAGTGACTTTCCTAAGACCATAGAGTTAGAAAATGAAAGGATCTGAATTTGAATTCATATTTATAGACTAAAAATCAAAATACTTTTTAATAAAACTATGTAGGTAACGTTATTCAAAATGCATAGAATTCATATGTCACCATGGCTATACTTGTTTTGCAAGGTTGCCGAGTTTCAGGCTTACTTTGATAACTGGATGATTTTATCAGCATCAAAGAAGAAAGATCACATATCAAAAAAACAATTCAAATTTCTCAAGATTTTTTTTTAAAGAAAACTGTTTTTAAATTATAATACTTAAACCAAAAGCTAAGAGATATAAGACTTTGTCCTCTGTGGCAGGAACAGGAACAATATCTACACAGTTTCTTGTCATGTAGACCGATCTTGGTTATTTTGTTTTTTGTTTTTTCCCCAAAGCAAGGATGTTCCTGAGATGGGCTTGGTACTGGGGAATAGGACTAGAGATGTTGACATGGTTCCCTGATAGCCAAAGGCCCTGCAACATAGTTTGTGATACATTTTTTTTTCCTAAAGCCCTGCCGCGTAGACTGGACTAGTTTGTTTGCTTTGTTTTGATTCTCCGCTAAAGATCAAGAAAATCATCTCAAGACTCAAATGGTTTAGGGAACTAGGGCTTGAACTATTCATTTAGCTACTTTATCACTTAAGAAATAAAAAGGCCAATTCACCAGGAGTCTATGACTGCAACAAAATTAATATCATTTGCCATACAAGTCACCCTATCCTTTTGACCAGACATATTTCCATAAGGATAAAAAAGGAGATTAAACCTACTCAAATCACTATTGTATCTTTGTAGAATATACATTCCATGTTATTGTGATTTGTATTATTTTTTCTTAACTGTTAGATGGTATACACATGTTTCTTTTTGTTCAAATCTTCTAGTCAATGACTAAGCATTTTCCAAACACGTACTCTGTTACCAGGTACTTTGCTAAATTCATAATCTGTAGTCTAAAGCACCTGCCTGGACAAGGCCAGACCTCTCCTACAATACCCCAAATCAGTTTCATAGCAAGCACAAAGTTTCTTTTTTGAAGTTGAGGTGAATATTTAAGAGTTAAGGGGCAGCTAGATACAATGTTTTCCTGGTTCTGCTCACTTCACTCAGCATCAGTTCATACCAGTCTTTCCAGGTTTTTCTGAAGTCCACCTGCTCATCATTTCTTATAGCACAATAGCAGTTAGGTGTATGTCTGTCTGTCTGTCTATCTGTCTCATCATGATGAGCCAGAAAAAGAGACAGATAGACAGACAGACAGGCATACACTTATATTCACTAAACTTGAATAGCTCCCTATTGCCTTCAGGATCAAATATAATGTCCTGTGTTTGTCTTTCAAAGCTTCCACAATTTACTCATCATTTCTTATAGCACAATAGTATTCCACTACATTCATATACCACAACTTGTTCAGTCATTCCTTAATTGATGGGCATCCCCTCAATTTCCAATTCTTTGACCCACAGAAAGAGCTGCTATAAATATTTTTGTACATGTGTGTCCTTATCCCATTTTTATGATCTCTTTGGATACAACCCTAGAAGTGCTACTGCTGGGTCAAAAGATATGCACAATTTTATAGTCCTTTGGGTATAGTTCCAAATTGTTCTCCAAATGGTTAGATCAATTCATAACTTCACCAAAAATGCATTAGTGTTCCAGTTTTCCCACATCTTTTCCAACATTTATCATTTTCCTGTTTTGTCATGTTTACACTGTGTGTATCCCTCAGTTTCAAATGTGTTTCTTGTAAACAACATATTGTAGGATTGTGGTTTTTAATCCATTCTATTATCAGTTTCCGTTTTATGGGAGAGTTCATTCCATTTACATTCACAGTTATGATTACTATCTATGTCTTTCTCTCCATCCTATTCCTCTCTCCCCCATTTATGCTTCTCTTTTTGATTTTCCCCCTTTCCCTCCTCAGTAGAATTTTGTTGTTGACTACTGCCTCCCTCAATCTGCCATCCCTTCTAACAGCCCCCTTCCTTTTCTTTCCCTTTTTCCTTACTACTTCTTCCCTCCCTTCTATCACCCTTCCCTTTTCTTTCCCCTTTCCCCTCCCACTGCCTACATGGAAATTTAAATTTCTATGCCTAAATGAATGTTATTCCCTCCTTGAGCCAAATCCGATGAGAGTAAAGTTCAAACAATGCTCATTTCCCTCCCTTCTTTCCCTTTACTGTAATATATCTTTATGCCTCTTCATGTTATGTAATTTACCATTTTCTGCTTTGTCCTTTCCTTTTCTCCCATTACAATTCCTTTTCATGACTTCATTAGGTTTTTTATCATCACATCAAGGTCAACTTAAACCCACTCCCTCTGTTTATATATACATATACATATATATATATATATGTGTGTGTGTATGTGTGTGTGTGAATATACATATACATACATATAACCCTTCCATATGTTGTAATAAAGATACAATTCTCAAGAGTTATAAGTATCATCTTCCCATGTAGGGATGCAAACAGTTTACCCTCTATTGCATAACATGTTTTCCCCTTTCCTGTTTGCCATTTTGTGCCTCTCTTGAGTCTTGTATTTGAAGATCAAATTTTCCATTGATCTCTGGTCTTTTCATCAGGAAAGTCTTGAAGTTATTTATTTCATTGAATGTCTGTCTCCTTCCCTGAAAGATTATGCTCATTTCCACTGGGTAGGTTATCCTTGGTTGTGATCCAAGCTCCTTTGCCTTATGGAATATCACATTCCAAGCCCTCTGATCTTTTAATGCAGAAGCTGCAAGGTCCTACCTAATCCTGACTTTGTTTCCACAATATTTAACTTGTTTCTTTCTGGCAGCATGCAGGATTTTCTCCTTGACCTGATGATTCTGGAATTTGGCCACAATATTCTTTGGCATTTTTAATTGGGTCTCTTTCAGGAGGTGATTAGTGGATTTTTTTCAATGATTATTTTACCTTCTGATTCTAGGGCCTCAGAGCAGCTTTTCTTGATGATCTCCTGAAAGATGCTGCCAATGTTCTTTTTTTCATCATGGCCAATAATCCTTAAGTTATCTCTCCTGGATGTATTTTCCTGGTCAATTGTTTTTCCAATGATGAATTTTACATTTTCTTCTATTTTTTTCATTCTTTTGATTTTGTTTTACTGATTCTTGATGTCTAATAGAGTCTTCTTCTTCTAATTGCCCAATTCTAATTTTTAATGAATTATTTTTTCTTCAGTGAACTTTTGTACCTCCTTTTTCATTTAGCCAGTTATACTTTTTAAGGACTCATTTTCTACAGTTAATTTTGTTCTTTCTTTTCCAAACTATTGACTGTCTCTTACATATCTCTCATTTCTTTTCCCAGTTTTTCTTCTACTTCTCTTATTTGATTTTTAAAATCCTTCTTGAGCTATTCCAAGAAGGCTTTTTGGGCTTGAGACCAATTCATATTCCCCTCTGATGTTTCAGATGTGGGTATATTAACAATGCTATCCTCTCCTGAATTTGTGTTTTGATCTTTCCTATCACTGAAATGCTTTTTTTATGGCCATTGTTTCTCTATGATATTTCTTGTTCATGTTGTTTGCCTTTTTTCTGGCTTTTAAAGTTGATCTCTACTTCCTGGGCACAGAGGGACACTGTCCCAGGCTTCTTGTGTTGGGGGTCAGGGGCCTGGTCACTAGTTTGCTGAGGTGGAGCCTGCCAGTGACTTTCTGGGATAACTCCCTCTCTGTACTGGTCCCCTTCAGCCACAGCAAGAGAGATCTTTCCCATTAATCCCCCTAGCATCACAAGCTAAAAGTCTGCTAGATCTAGTCTTTCTGCTGACTCTACTATTTCAGGATTTTTCCTGGGGCAATATTCTCTGAGTTTTTCAAGGTCAATAAGGGAGGGTGAGATCTGCTTACTGCTTACTCCACCATCTTGGCTCCTGGAAGTCTAAATAGGTGACTTTCAAATATTCAGTCTGTAGACTAATAGTTTCAGGAGTAGAGCTGCCAATGCTGCTGCTGCTGTCCCCACTGCTGCCACTGCTACCACTCCTACTGCTGATTCAGTTACTCTCAAGGTTGTTGGTAGAGTTGTGGACTGATCCAACCATTCTAGCAAACAATTGGGAACTATGTTTAAAGGACTATAAAACTGTGCATACCCTTTCAAGCAGAAATAGCACCACTAGATCTGTATTACAAAGAGATCAAAGAAAAAGGAAATAGACCTATATGTACAAAAATATTTATAGCAGCTCCTTTTGTGGTGGCAAAGAATTGTAATTTGAGAGGATGCTCTTCAATTGGGGAATGGCTGAACAAATTGTGACATATGGTTTTGAAGGAGCAATATTGTGCTATAAAAATGATGAGGAGGGTAGTTTCAGAAAAAACAACAAAAACATAGCAAGACTTCTATGAACTGGGGCAAAGTGATGTGAGAAGAACTGGGAGATCATTGTAAATAGCAACAGCAATTTGTAGTGATGATCAACTGTGAAATACTTGGCTACTATGATCAATGCAATGATGCAAAACAATTCAAAAAGACTCATGTTGAAAAAAATATTCTATCAACCTCAAGAGAAAACTGATGAACTGAGTGCAAATATCAGTATAATTTTCTCATTTTATTTTTCTTTCTTTTTAAAAAACATATGGCTAATACATAAATAGGTTTTGCATGATTTTACATGTATAATTGATATATTGCTCACTTTCTCAGTAGACAGGGAAAGGCATGGCATGGAAGGAGAGAATTTGGAGCTCAAAATTTTAAAAGAAAAAAGTGTTAAAATAAATAATAGATTTAAAAGGATAATAATCCTGACTCACAATTTTGTAGCACTTTATTGTTGTGCATTCCACCCAACAATCTTATACCCTAGGTAGTATGAGGATCATCATTCTTATGTTACAAATGTGGAAAAAGAACTGAGATTCAAACCCAGGCCTATTTCTAGTATATTATGTTGCTCTCCATTGCTGTAAGGGAAATACTTTGTGAATCTTTTTTTAAAAGTCATATTAATATGAGCTGTTCTTATTATGATGATTATTATGGTCACTCATATGCAAATGGCAGGTTGGTGGCCAGTAGACAGAACCTTAGATTTGTAATCAAAGAAGGACTGAGTTCAAATCCTGTCTCAGTCACTTACTAGCTGGATAAATCACTTAATCTGTCTGTCTCAGTTTCTTCATCTGTAAAATGAGAGAAATAATAGTACCTACTGCCCAGAGCTGTTGTGAGGATCAAATGAGATAGAATTTAGAAAATGCTTCTTAATCTTGAAATGTAATCATCCCCTGTGACTTCCCACACCCCACCTTCCATGTCCACCTTTTCAAATACTAACCCTACCAAAACGCCTGGTTCAAATATAACCTTCTGCATGGATCCTCCCTTGTTCTTCCCCTAATGAGAAGATGTCTCTCTGTTTTTGCAATTCTTGTAGCAGCTTATGTCTTTCTTAAGCATTTAACGTTCTATTTTATAGTATTATGAGGTGTGTATATATCCTGTTCCCTACTAGTTTGTAATCTCCTAAAAGATAGGGCCCGTATCTTAAATCCATTTAGAACTACTTCAACTTGTAGCATAACATCTAGTGCAAAACAGGCACTTAATATACCTGCTTTTAATTTCATTTTCTGATAAATATCAGACAGTTTTAGTTTTTATTGAAAAATCTGACCTATCTTAAAATTCATGAACCACTTAGAGTCTACAAACTCATATCCATAAGTATAAGCTATTTTTTTATTATCTTCTGCTTCAAGCTCAATTTTTATTTTTATCTGCTATTCTCTATGCTTCATGACTTAATAATGTGATTAACCTGAGGGTATTATGCCTTAAGCTACTGAAATTAGCCAATAATAAAATCCAAGGTCTATATTTTAAGTAATTCTTCTGTTAACAGGGAAAAGTCATAAGATTAAATGTTTTAATTTAAAAAAATATGAAAATAATAAATTTCAGGGATACATTTTGATGTAAAATAATCCTGAACAGAAATATGATTGTTATTTGCATGAAATTCATCATAGAGCAGATTGACTAGGTTATCTGTCACAGTCCAATTGAGAAGATCCCGATACATGATGCAATGCTAAGTAATAACTTGAGAAGTGAAAAATCTTTCTTTATTCCTCTTCTGCAAATGTAGCTACCAATGAACAGTTAGAATGCAAAATAAATATCAATGCTGCTTTTTCCCGCTGCTCATCAGGTGACCCAGGGCAACAACATCAGCTTTTATTTTTTTTTTACATTCCTATTAAACATATTTTCACATTAGTCATGTTGTAAGGAAGAATTAAAACCAATAGGAGGAACCACCTGAAAGAGGAAACAAACACAGCACAAGAAAAAAATAGCAAATAGTATGCTTCAATCTGCATTCAAACTCCATAGTTCTTTCTTTTTTGTGGATAGCATTTTCTATCACGAGGCCTTTGGAGATGTCTTAGACCCTTGTATTGCTGAGAAGGGTTAAGTCTATCAATATTAGTCATCGCACAATGTGGCTGTTATTGGGTACAACGTTCTCCTGGTTCTGCTCACTTCACTCAGCAACAGACCATACAAGTCTTCCAAGTTTTTCTGAAGTCAGACTGTTCATCATTTCTTATAGTACAATAGTATTCCATTTCATTCATATACAACAACTTGTTCAGCCATTCCCCAATTGATGGGCATCCTCTCAATTTCCAATTCTTTGCCACCACAAAACGAGCTGCTACAAATATTTTTGTACATGTGGGTCCTTTTCCCATTTGTATGATCCCCCTGGGATATAGCCCTAGAAGTGATCAACTTTTAGGAATGACAGGAATACTTTGTATTAAGGAAGAAAATGTTTGAGATAATATTCCAAGATACATTTTTCCATTTTGCAGTGCAAAGAAGGTAATCTCTCCATATGGAATCAATAGGTAAAATTCCTCACCTTTTGGAACAAATATCTTTTAAGGTGTCGAGTGGCTTTTGCCTACTTTTAAAGAAAAGTTTAACCTAGGTAGAATCAGGATTATTTGTCAACTGCAGTGGTAGGCTGGTAAATGTCTAACAACCAACTCTCAAAAAAATGTACAATGTATACATTTCTTAGCTTAATCTGCAATGTTGACATTTTCTTCATCAGTTTTCTAAATCAAAACAAGCAACAAAACAATAAATCAAACCACGATTTATAGTAGTTGCCAATTTCTAAGGTGCAAATGGTGACACTGAAAAATAACTTTTGGCCTATGCAAATCAGTATGATTCCATTATAGCACACCTCTGCATCTGTTACCTAACTTTCCCCTTACTTGTTTTCTCTTCTCTTCTCCTTTCTTCTGAACTGTCCTATCGTCTCCTTTTCCTTAAAAAATAATGAAGTTTATGGTTCGTTAAGGGCAGCTGTTACCATGAGAAAGAACATTGGATTTGTACTTAGAGATCCTGCATTTAAAACCAGATTCTGCTACTTGTGATTTTTGGGACCTTGGAAAACTTGCTAAAACTATCTTGGCCTCAGTTTTCTCATTTGTAAAATGAGTGAATTAGACTAAATAATATACAAGGTCATTTACAGCTCTAAATCTATGAAACTATGAAATGTTTGTGGAAAGCCTGTCAAGGAAAGAAAAAATTTAATAACTTTTACTTTTTAGACTGGGAAGATACCTGAGACAACACTGAGTCTAATCCCTTCATTGTACAATTGAGGGAACTTAGGTCCAAGGAGGCTAAGTGACTTATTCAAAGTCCTGCAGGTACTAACAGAAAAAAATTAGGTTTGGAACCTAAGTTCTTTCACTTTTCTTGTCAATTAAAACACTAAATTTTGGGATCATGTTGTTGTCAAATCATTTTTCAGCCTTATCTGATTCTCTGTGACTCCATTTGGGGTTTTCTGGGAAAAGATATTGGAATGGTTCACCATTTCCTTCTCCAGCTCATTTTACAGATGAGGAAACTGAGGCAAACAGACTTAAGTGACTTGTCCAGGGAAACATATCTAGGAAATGTGTGAGGCCAACTCACCAAGATGAGTTTTCCTGACTACAAGCCCAGCACCCTATTCACTATGCCATACACTTGCCCTTCTGAGATCATGCTATCGAGATTTAACACGAGTAGCATGACCAAGGCAGTTCAACAGGCACTTAAGTAGCACAGTGGACAAAGAAGGGAAATGAACAAAGAAAGGTCATGGAATCATTAAGACCCAAGTTCAAATTCAGCCTCAGACACTAGCTATGTGACTCTGGCCAAGTCACTTAAACTCTGCTTCAGTTTCCTTATCTGTAAAATGTGGATAATAATAGTACCTACTTAAGGTTGTTGTGAGGATCAAATAAGATAATATTGGTAAAGAGCTTTACAAACCTTAAAGCACTATATAAATGTTATCTATCATTGTAGGTGTAGGAAGCAATGTGCGTATCTTGATCTGTATCCCCACAATGTAATATAGCACCACTCATCATCCTGGGTGTATTAATACCTATTTATTCTTTGGTCTGGCTTGTTGGCTCCAACCTGCCCTCACACTGTCAGGTCTAGGTTCTGAGAGGAAGACCACTACTGCTCACATACTCTTAGGATGCTAGGAATAATCCTTGTAAGGGGAGAATATACTCTCCCCATCATCATTCTAGCTCTATAAACTCTCCGGAAATTCTTTACCTCATTATAGTGGCACTTAAACACAAACATTTACTTAGCAATAAGGCAAAATAAACAATAGGCCTTTATATATTAAACAGCTACATACCAATAAATACATATCAATGTACACACAAATATTTCTTTACCACCAATTCACTTAGCATTTGGGGGTAGGGAAAAGGGGGGCACAGACAGGAACATGCAAGGAAGCATATAAATTAGAAAAACCCATATGTTGATGTAACTCACAACTTTCTACCATAGGATTTTTTTACTTTGCTTTACATGACTTCTTCAGTTCACAAAACGGCTCCTTTCTTTACTGATTATCTGTTGGTCTTCACATGCTCCAAATGAACAAATCTTCTATTACTTGAATATATTACTTACAAGTTAATTCAGTTTAAAATCACCCTTATAAGTGTCACAAGAAAGGGTTAGTTCTCCATTTGAATATCAATTCCTTTAAATCAGAAAACTGCAAAGCTTATTAGACTGGCTTTCTCTGGGCTACACACCTGGATGCTTTGTTTTCTAATTAGAACACAACTCACAGCAAATAGATTAGGTTGATTGTTTATACAAGGTACACTGGCCTAGCTAGCTCTTCCTGTGTAAGAAGGCAGCTGTAGTAACCACCTTTCAACTTTCTTCATTTCCTTCTCAAACTAGGGTTGCCAAGATCAATACATGCTTATGAGAAGCATCACCACTCAGAAACCCTAGGGGTTACTGATGAGAAATATCTGGAACCAAAACTCTTGTTCAATGAAGTTGAGTCTTCTTTCATCTAACTGGCAATAACTTACCTGTCAGCTGACTTCTGGGACTGCTTCTTCTTTCCACATAGCTTGATAGAGCTGATATTTAACCCCCTGCTCTTTCTTCTACATTCATTTGCTAGATTCTTATTCCATAAGCCTCAGCTTCCTATCTTTTCTAGCTACTATTTCTCTACCATTAACTGCCTTAAATCAAAGCTTCTTGGCTTTCAGTAACCTTATTCTTCCTTAAAGTGTAAGAACTCTCCATTTCCCCTCTATGAAACTGATAGTTCTTTTAAGATATGTTTATGTTGTTTTTTTTTCTTTTGAATTCCCCCCCTTTAGTTATAAAAGTTATAAACAACTGAACTGAGAAGCCACAATGTTCCATCCCTCTAACTTCCTATCAGGGTTATGCTCAATTAATTTTGTGTCATTAAAACTATTTCTTCCTAAATATATTTTGAGTTTTTAATATGTAAAAGCTATTTTTCTATATACCCTTTGAAATGTTGAACTGTTTGTAAGCATAAAAGGTATGATCTTTCATCATTCACAAAGTGATTCAAATATATTTACACATATGATATATATATACATATATATTCGTATACATATATCTGTGTAAAGCTAGTTCATTTTCTGTCCAAAACTACCTAAATTATACCAGAAAGTGGTTTTTCTCCACACACAAATTTTAATGTTTTTTTCCTTAAAAGAAATTCTTTTCCTACTTTTTTCAGAAACCAAGAACTTCATCTATAAGAGCAATAATATCTTACATCCTTTAATAAGTGAATAAAATATTTCCCTTTACATAAAAAGCATTTTCAGTTGTTTATTTTTCCCAGCACTAACCCACTCCATATGAAAAGATTTATAAATAATCAATACATTATTCCAGGAACCAAGAAGGTGGGGAAGTAGTAAATGACTTGTAACTCTCCCATATTCACCTCCGAACAACCATAAAATAACACCCCAGAACAAATCCTGGAAGAGCAGAGCCAGCTGAAAGATGAGGTGAAACAATCTTTTAGCCCAAGAAACTTGGAAGATCAGTAAGAAAGGTCTGTCTCACTCATATAAATGTGGAGCACATTCTAGGACAGGAAGCATCCCAGCAAGCCAGCAACCAGCCCCTCCTCAGCGAACCAGTGGGAGATCCTGAGTTCCAGTTCGGTGGAACAGGTAAGGTCAGCACCAGGGCCTTTCACGTGCCTAAGCATAGGCAGAGGAACCAGCAGAATCCAAATCTAAAAACCACCACGTGCTTTAGTGTAGCCTCATGGGACATTAGCTTTACCATGACTTTCTTTAGTGCAGCCCAGGGCTGACAAGCATCCTCCAGGGACCAGACCTTCATGTGCTTCAGTACAATCCCAGGGAAATGCAGAAAAACCCCACCTGGCCTCAGCACATACCAGACACTACCACTAGGACTCCCAGCTTAGCACCAGGTAAGCTGCCAGTTACCTAATTCTAGCAGTACCAGCTTCCCCACCCCAATTCTTCAGCACAGCACCAGACATGAGGGAACCCCATGAGCTTCATGGCAACATCAGCATAGTACCAGGTAAACAGCCAGGGCCTGCAGCTACTGGCACAATGAGCCTGAGACATAGCCTCTTACATCCTAGGAGCAGAGCTCAAAATTTAAAAGAAAGGGAAAAAGGCCAAAAAAAAAAAAAAGATGTGCAAGAAACAAACAAAAATAAACAAAAAAAGAATCTGTTCAGAGGAAGTTATTATCATGATAGGGAAGACAAACACAAATTCAGAAAAGGACAGCAATGTCAAAATACCTATGGGCAAAACCCCAAAGAAAAATGTGAAGTGGTTTAAAACCCAAAAAGAACTCATGGAAGAGCTCAAAAAGGAGCATAAAATCATATAGAAGAGACAGAATAAAAAAATTGGAAAAAGGAATGAGAGTAATGTGAGAGAATTATGAAAAAAGAGTCAACAGCTTGGAAACTGCTTAAAAAGTAGAATTGGCCAAATGGAAAAGAAAGTACAAAAGCTAATTGAGGAAAAAAACAACTTAAAAGTTATTTGGGCAAGTGGAAGCTAGAGACTCTATGAAACTTCATGAATCAATCAAACAAATTCAAAAGAGTGAAAAAAATGGAAGAAATTAGAAAATACCTCATGGTAAAACAACTGACCTGGCAAATAGATCCAGGAGAGACAATATCAGAATCATGGGACTACCAGAAAGTCATAACCAAAAGGAGGACCTGGACAGCATCTTTAAAGAAATTATCAAGGAAAACTGCCCTGATGTCCTAGAACAAGAGGGCAAAATAACATTGAAGGAATCCTCCAATCATCTCAGGAAAGAGATTCCAAAATAATAAGCAAGGAATATTGCAGCCAAATTTCAGGACTATCAGATCAAGGAAAAGCAATACTACAAATGGCCAGAAAGAAACAATTCAAATATTGGGAAGTCACAATTAGGATCACACAGGACTTGGCAGCTGTTATTTATTATTAAAGAATATTAAATATTAAAGAATCAGAGGTCATAGAACATATTCTGGAGGGTAAAGGAGCTAAGACTACAATCAAGAATCACTTACCCAATATGAATGTAATGCAATACTATTGTGTTATAAGAAATGATGAGCAGACAGACTTCAGAAAAATCTAGAAAGACTTGTATGGACTGATGCTGAATAAAGTAAGCATAACCAGGAGAACATTGTACACAGTAAAAACCACGTTGTGCAATGACTAATGCTGATTGACTTAGCCCTTCCCAGCAATTCAAGGATCTAAGACATCTCCAAAGATCTCATGATGGAAAATGCTATCCATATCCAAAGAAATAACTATGGAGTTTGAATGCAGATCGAAGCATACTATTTGCTATTTCTTCTTCTGTTTTGTTGTTTTCTCTTTCTAGTGGTTCCTCCTATTGGTTCTAATTCTTCCTTACAACATGACTAATGTGAAAATACGTTTAATAGGAATATGCATGTATAGCCAGATTGTACACCCTCTTGGGAGGGAAGAGGGGAGGGAGGGGGAGAAAAAATTGAAACTCAAAAGCTTAGGGAAGTTGCTGTTGATAAATCAAACTAAATTAATAAAAAAAGAATCACTTACCTGGCAAAAGTAAGCATAATACATCAACAGAAAAATGGCCATTCAACAAAATAGAAAGGATTTTATAAGGAGAAGACCAGAACTAAACCAAAAATTTGCCCTCCAATATCAACACACAAGAGAAGCATATACTGGTAAAAAAAAAAAAAAAAAAAAAAAAAAAGGAGGAAAGAAAACATAAAGGATTCAATAAAGCTAAACTGTTTACATACCTACATGGGAAAATGATACTTGTAACTCTTGAAAATTATATCACTGACAGTACAGATGGTAGTAATATACTTAGACAGAGGTATAAGGTTATTTTGAGGGAATGGCATAAGAAAGAGCAGTACAATAGGTGCAGAAGGACAGGAGAGGTAGAATGGGATAAATTATCTCGCATGAAGGGGCAAGAAAGACCTATTATAGTGGAGGGGAAGATGTGTGTGTGTGTGTGTGTGTGTGTGTGTGTGTGTGTGTATGGCAATGGACATTGATGGAACCTTACTCTCATCAGTATTGACTCAAAGAGGGAATGATACACACAATCATTTCAATATAAAAATCTATCTTACCTGACAGAAAAGCAGGAGGGGTGGAGATTAAGAAAAGGGAGGGGTAGGGAATGACAGAAAGAAGGGAAGATCAGGGGAAGTGGCAGGAAAAAGCAAAATACTGGTGAGATGGGAAAGGTGAAAGGAGAGACAGGACAAATAGATAAAAGAATAGATTGGAGGGAAATACACAGGAGGTAGTCTTAACTGTGAATATGAATGGGATGACCTCTCCCATAAAACAGACATGGATAGCAGGGTGGATCAAAAATCATTATGCTACAATACATTGTTTACAAGAAACATACTTGAAGCAGAGAAACACATACAGAGTAAAGGTAAGGGGCTGGAGCAGAATCTATTAAGCTTCAGATGAAGTAAAAATTTTAAAAAGTAGGGGTTGCCATCCTGATCTTTGACAATGTAAAAGCAAAAATAGACCTAATTAAAAGAGATAAGAAAGGAAATTACATTTTGCTAAAAGGTACCATAGACAATGAAGCAATCAAATTAGAAGACCAAGCAATAGTCTAACCATCAGATCAACAGAGAGGGGAAGAATTCATAACTAAACAAGAGACAGAAAGCATTATGAAATGTAGAATAGATAATTTTGATCATATTAAATTGAAAAGTTTTGTACAAACAAAAGTAATGCAAACCAGATTAGAAGGAGAGCAGAAAGCTGGGAAACAATCTTTACAGCAAGTGTCTTCTGATAAAGGCCTCATTTCTCAAATATATGGAGAATTGAGTCAAATTTATGAGAATACAAACCATTCTCCAATTGATAAATGGTCAAAGGATTTTAATAAGCAGTTTTCAGTTGAAGAAATCAAAGCTATATAGTCATGTGAAGAAGTGCTCTAAATCACTTTTGATTAGAGAAATGCAAACTAAAACAAGTCTGAGGTACCACCTCACATCTATTATTTTGGCTAATATGACAAAAAAAAAAGGCAAATGATAAATGCTGGAGAGGATGTGGGAAAACTGGGACACTACTGCATTGTTGGTGAAGTTGAGAACTGTTCCATTCTGGAGAGCAATTTGGAACTGTGCCCAAAAGGCAACCAAACTGTGTATACAGCAATAATACTAAGTCTGTATCCCAAAGAGATCATAAAAAAGGGGAAAGGACCTACATGTACAAAAATATTTATAGCAGTCCTATTCATGGTGGCAAAATATTGGAAAGTAAGTGGATGTCTATCAATTGGGAAATGATTGAAAAAGTTGTGGTGTACGAATGTAATGGAATGCTATTGTGTAATAAGAAATGATGAACAGGCACATTTCAGAAAAACCTGGAAAGTCTTGTACAAACTGATGCAAAGTGAAATGAGCCGAATCAGGAAAGCACTATAGCATCAACAACATCATATAATGATCAACCATGAATGACTCAGCTTTTCTCAGCAATATAATGATCTAAGACAAGTACGACTGACTCAGAGAGGAAAACGCTTTCCATATCCAGATTAAAAAAAAAAAACTGATGGATTCTGAATGCAGATCAAAGCATTTTTTCACTTACTTTATTCTTTCTTGTGTTTTTTTCCATTTTGATCATTTCTTCTTCCAAAACTGATGAATATGGAAGTATGTTTTACATGACAGCATATGTATAAACTATATCAGACTTTGTACCATTTCCAGAAGAGGGGAGGGGAGGAATGGAGGGAGAAAAATTTGGAACTTGAAATCTTGTAAAAGTGAATGCTAAAGCTTTTCTTTATGTGTAATTGTGGGAAAAATAAAATACTATTTAAAGCAAAAAAAAAAAGAGTACATTTGCTAGAGAATTCGAAATCCCCACTTTTCGACACAAAAGTTTGGGTTTCAGGAGACAACGTCCTTGAATTTCCCTCTCATATTTCTCATTGTAATATGATGCAATAAGCTGCAGGTTTTCTTTGCTGATTCTTCCTGGGTGAAGAAAGGCAGGAGGTGCTAAAGAGATAGTAAGCATCCAATTGTCTAAAAATAACATCCTGGGAAGATAGCAGATTACAAGCTCAAATAAGTCAATAGTCATATAGCAGACATAACATAATAATGTTATCTTTGGCTATGTTAAAAGGTATAGTGTTCAGAACTAGAACTGATTGTCCTTCTATACTCTACCCTGGTGAGACTACAACTGAAGGACTCTTGTTCAATTCTGGCTACCAAATTTTTGGACAAAGAATAGTCTCAAAGGGAAGGAGACAAAGATGGTTAAGGATCTCATGACCATGCCATATGAGAACAGACTGAGTGACTGGATTTCTAGCCTCAGCAAGAGAAGACTCAATTTAGGGCATGAGTGGGAATGATGGCTATCATTGTTTCAAGTACTGTTTCACTTGGAATTGGGATTGAACTTTTTCTACTGAATCCTTAAGGGCAGAACTAGAAGCAACAGGTAGAGGGAGAAAGAGTTTAATTTTGGCTTGACATAAGGAACAATTGATTGTAGTTTGAACTTTCCAAAAACTTGGCTGGCTTGGCTCAGGAGACAGTGATCTCCTTTTCCCTGAAGACCTTCACAGGATGGATGGATAACTTCATTAGATATGATAAAAGAGGAGATTAATATTCAAGACCACATTGGACTATGTAGCCAATTAGGTCCCTTCCAATCTTGAAAGCCCATGATTCAGATGCTGTATAAATAAAAGCATTATTTACATATTCAGAGAGATGTTCTATTCTGCATTAGATTTGAAGTTCAGATGATATGGTTTCAAAATACAGCTCTGGCACTTAATATTTCTGTGTTGCAGTTTCCTTATCTCTAAAATCAGGAGACTGAAGTATGGGTCTCTGTGGTCCTTTTCAATTCTACATATATGATTCTGTGACCCAGACTACTGCATTTAATTCTGTGTTCACTATTTTAAGGTAGACATTACTAACTCAAATAAGGGATTTAACATTTTGGTTTTTAGTGGATTTGTTTTTACATTTTAACAAGTGACAACTGATTTATATAAGATTAAAAA
Organism: Vombatus ursinus; assembly: GCF_900497805.2. Lineage (NCBI taxonomy): Eukaryota > Metazoa > Chordata > Mammalia > Diprotodontia > Vombatidae > Vombatus > Vombatus ursinus. The sequence continues at coordinate 68,646,459 of NW_020954576.1, forward strand.
TTTAGGTATACAGAAGCACAAGTGAATACAGAGGCCTGATTAATAGAACCTTGAATTCAATTCTACTGTTCATATAACAGCAAATAGGAGATAGGGTGGTACAGCAGAGAGAGCTGGATCTGAAGTTGGTTAATAAATGGGTTAAAAAACCAGCTCTTACACTTATTTGTTGTGGGACCTTGGGAAAAATCACTCTGTGCCATAGTTTGCTCAGCTATAAAAAATAAGACATTGCCTTTCAGCCAGCGATACTCCAAAAATGAAAGAGAGAGTGAAAGGATTTATATTGCAACTATATAGCAACTTTTTTTTCTTGTCACAAAGAACTGGAAATAAAGGAAATGAATAATTGAATATATTAGTATATGAATATACTAGAACCATATTAGAGAATAAAAATTAGAAATATGAATATTCAGAGAAACTGGGAAGACTTTTTGTGATGCAGACTGATGCAGAATAAAGTGATTAGAACTAGAACATTTTATAAAAATGAGCACAGTAAAGAAAAGGAAAATGTATTGAAAGAGTTCAAAATTCTCATCAATGCAATGACCAATCGTGACTTCAGAAATCTTAAAATCAAATATGTCTGCTTCCAGCCTCTGTATAAAGAAATCATGAACTAGAGGTACAGATGTAGAGGTTTGCTTTCAGATATAGTCAATTTATTTTGACTGACAATATCTTTTTTTATAAGGGAGGGCTTCTATTTGCAAAAAAGGTAGATATTTCAGGGGTAGTGATAAATATTTTTAAAAAGAAGGGAAAAAAAGCATCAATGAGACATTTAAAATACACAGAAGAGAATAAAAAGTGTGATATGAGGAAATAGATAAGCAGGGTCATTTTGTTACTTGAGTTAAATTTAACATTCACTCTTTAAAAAACCAAATTAGACATAATATACATTCACAATTAATATATATATGCAATCCTTTTTTTCTGTTCTTTATATATTGAAATATTCATTTAAAAATTTTATATCAAAAAACAATGAGAGGCTTAACTGGACCATCAACCTTAAAGTCCCTGCCTGTCCTAAATCTATGATTCTATAAATTTTTATATAACAAAAATGTAGTGTTAAGACAATTTCAAATAATGAATGTAAATAGCAAGATGTTATTAAAGCTTGTTAAGAGTTTTAGGGCTATTAGTGTTTTTCTGGGATCTTCAGCAGTTGGGGCAGTCATTTTTAATAGTTTCTTAAAGATGGATTCTGCAAAGATGGAAGTGGAACCACATTTCCAGTCTCCTTTAAGTCATTTGTACCTACTTATGAGTGAAGAAAAAAAATGACAGGAAAGAATCTGATTACATCCGGGGAATGTTCTAACCAGGCAAATTAAAGTGGAAAGAAGCAGGACAGAGAGGAAGGAGGAGGGGAGAGTCCATATAAAATAATTTTAGAAGATTCTTTCAGAAATTGAAAAGATTATAATATAAATAATTTTAAGTGGAAGAATTTATGCAACATTTTAAAAAATTTAAAAGGGCAGCTAGGTGGCGCAGAGGATAGAGTTCCAGCCCTGGAGTCAGGAGGACCCGAGTTCAAATCTGGCTTCAGACACTTGACACTTACTAGCTGCGTGACCCTGGGCAAGTCACTTAACCCCAATTGCCTCACCCAAAAAAAATACCTAAAACACTTATACCAAAACAATCATAAAATTGGGAGACTGAAGAGGAACTTATTTGTCATCTAGTCCAACCATCAATTCAGTAAGGAGTCCTTCTTATAAAATAGCCCTGATATGCTGGTTAGCACCTTCTATTCAAATACTTTGAGGGAATGTGATCTTACCACATGCTATAGTAGTCTATGCCACTTTTGGACATTTCTACTCACTGAAAGTATCTTCTTTATGTTGAGCTGAAATCAGTTCTATAATTTTCATCATTTGATTGTCTCACAATCTGTGAAGCAACACAGAACTGGCTGTTCTCTATTGTCAATAACAAGTATCTGGCAAATACTTGAAAGCAACAATCACATTTCCCTTAGTCTTTTACTATCTAGATTCAACACACCCATCTTCAACTATTCTTTAATTGATATGACTTAAAGATATCTTTCTCCCTAGTTATTGATTAATTGATTGATTGATTGGACTTATTCTATTAACTTTTAAGGTCTTTGAGGACAGGAAATATATTTCATTTCTTTTTGTATTTCTCACAGTATGGATCTCTATGCCTGACATCTAGGAAGGACTCAATAAGTATTTAACAGATCATATTCTTTTAGCCGTCCTGCAGATTGACACGTCTTTGTGCAAATTGTCAGAATTGGACATGATGTTTCCTTATGTGCTCTGATAAGCCCAAAGTAAAGTCTAACTTTTGCTTTCTCTGGCCTCGATACAGTTTTTCTATAAAATTGGGTTAAGATTAGGTTATTTTTTATCAAAATCATTAAAACAATCATTCTCAGATCATAGAAAAAATTCATCTCTACCATACTGTTGTAGATTGATGAATTAGCAATTAAGATCATATTCAGTTGAATTTGACAAGCTCACATTCTCATCATTATTGAACTACTAAACATAATAGCTAAAGTATAAATAGTGATGAACTCTACTGAGTCAACTATACATCAACTTTAATTTATAGCAAACTATTAAAGTCTCTCCCATGTAATATATGAAAGAGCTTTGTAAATCCTTTTTTTGACTTAAAGGTCAATATTGCTGAGGCTTTGCTGATTGGACACATTCAATTTACATTCAAGTAGGTACATTCAATCAACAACACAATTTTTCTCTTGATTCAACCTAGCCTTTGGGGCTTCTAATTCATTCCAATCAAAATTATCACCATCAAAAACTCCTTACTAAGGACTTTTCTATTCTTACATCTTTGTCCAGTACTGATGCCGTCCTTTATATATCAGAAAATACCCGTAAAAAGTAACATAAAAACTGAACATATGTGAACAATTGGGATATTAACATTATGCAAAAGAGCTTGGCATATTGTAGTGAATGAAGGAAAGATGCGGAAGTGACACTTTTCAAGTCTAAATTAAAATTTCATCTTCTTTCCCAATTCCTCTGAATTCTAGTGTCTTCTGTTGATTATGCCAATTTCCCCCTGTATATAGCTTTGTACATAATTGTTTGCATGTTGTTTCCCACATTATACTGTGAGCTCATTGAAAGCTTGAGCTGCCTTTTTCCTTTCTTTGCATCACCAGCTTTTACCACTGTTTCTGGCACATAGTAGGCACTTAATGTTTACTGATTGACTGACAGAAGGATAAAAAGAATTGTGATTGCTTGTGGGATGTGAGGATGTAATTAGGAAAATGGGGAAGAAAGTTTGAGTGGGAGAAAGTGGCGGTACAGGCATAGGGTGCAGTGGCCATAGAAACAGAATATCTAGAAATAGCAAGATATTCTATGCTGAGCTGATCACATTTTGGGCACTGTACATGCTGAGTGAACTAGATTTGTTTTAGAAAATTGCAGCAGTTTTTTTTTTAAATGAGCTCAAATTTTTCTCTGAAAGACAGACCCATCTTTTTAACATCAATATTCTTTCAGTGATATTCTATGACTGTGAGTCATGGAACAATATAATATCTAAAGAATTAAAGTTGATTATCCATAGGGCAACAGAGTTTCTCAAGATAACTGCAGGCAGGATGAAACACATTTCAAATGAAGAATTACACAGGAAGAATAATAATGTATGAGCTGTAATCATAGGAATGAATGACAAAAAGAAAAAAAAAAAGATGAGTGAATCATGTAGCAAGCACAAAGAATGACCAGTGAATAGTCTATATGCACCAGTGGCAACAATACAATATTAAGAGAATGGGAGAAATATACCCTGAATATTGGGTAGAATTCTGTGGTGGACTTCTATGAGGACATGGACATGAATCTCACAGGTTAGGCAAACATGGATGGTTTGTGACGAACATTTTTGGAAGGAGTATCCATACCAGTCATTTCACATATCCTTTTGGAATATTAGAGGTAACTACTAGATAACATATTTGAGGAGGGGAACTGATATATTTGATTGTGTCTAGAGAAGGTTGTTATATTAGACATCAGAACTAAAGTCAAATAAGGAACATTTAAAGTAACTATGAAAGTTTATTTTGAATAAGGAAAGGAAAAAAAAAACTTATGGAGAGACATGATCAATATGATGCCTTCTAATAGAATTCAGCCCAAAAAGGATGGGAAAATCTCAAGAATAAAATTCTGAAGACAGATCCAGAAATTATTTCTAAAAGGAAGAAAAACGGGAGCTATCCCCTCCAAAAAAAACCTGGTGTGATTATACAAGTTTGAAAGGTGAATTAAAAGGCAAAAACTTGAAGAGAAATACAGCATGATTAAAATGGAACAAGAACACTAAAGACTCAAGTAAACTGAGCTGAGGCTGGTGATGAATGCTAAGGATGGAAGGGTCTTTAAAAAAACAAGCAAAACTAGGTGGAGATCAAGAGAAGCATCAAGGAAAGAAAGCACAGCATCTTGCAGAGTAGATGGGATAATGATGACTTCTATTACTGGCAAAATTCAAGAACACATTCTACTGAGGTGCATTAAAGTCTGAAGTAATCAGCTTTAATTTTGATGGGTTTTTTTTGTTTGTTTATTTGTTTTATTTTCTTAGGATAATAGCCTTTGGACTAGAAATGACTGAACAAAAATGGATTACAGGAAGAACAATAAACAGTGATTTTTTACAGCTCAGGAAAATGATACAATATCAGTAAATCTGTAATTTATTCTAGGGAAAGGAAACCCCTCAAGGGATTCAATGAAGTTTCTCAGCTGCTGAAGTGATAAAAAGAGAAGACCAGGATATTATCACCACCTGGTAGGGGGCAGGGTAGAAGAGAAAATGAAGACCAGTATACTAAATTGAATTGTCTTTAATTTTTCCTTCCTGTAGTAATGTTCTCATGTCCCCATTCAAATTATACCACTGCTTGCAGGGAGTATGAACCCCAGATGAGAAAAGGGAGAATGCAACATCTAGCCGTCTAGCTTCACTTGATGAGATCAACCCACTAGGCTTATATGAAATGCAGGCAGTTGAAAGAAGTATACACAGACAGACAGACAGATAGACACACACAAATGATTGCTGAGTCATTTTTAGTGATTTTCAAAATATTGCGGATAGAATAGGTACCACAATGGTACTCCAAATGGGGTCACTAAGAGTCAGATATGACTGAACAACAAATAATTTTCCATTTTGTTCAAAATATTTTTTTTTAGTAGATTTCTTCCTATTTTATTTCTTTCAGCATTTCCAACTATATGTCAAGCCTTTTAACCATTCTGGGTTTTTATATACTTGTCAATAAAAAAGTGGATGACAAAACTCGTATATAGGGGTTGTTCAATTAATATTTGTGAGACTAGTCAATATGTTCTACCCACCTCAATCAGCTACCATGGTTACTTGTAGTCTACTAGATTTTTTTTCAATTTAATTTAATCCAAGAATCACTTATTTAACATTAACTTTTTGAAAGTTAATCTGTCTAGAATTTTCTGTCTAGAATTAATTGCATTAAGAAAGACGGAAGAAAAAAGAGGCAGGACAGAAGGACAGAAAGTGAGAGGAGAGAGGGAGAAGAAGAAAGAGGAGAGGGAGAAGGGGACAGAGAGAGAGAGAGAGAGAGAGAGAGAGAGAGAGAGAGAGAGAGAGATCTTTTTTTTTCCCAATGATCTGGGAAAACAGAAAAAAGAAAAATCAATCCCTGTCCTCAAGGCACTTACAGTCTAATGGAGGAGACAACATGTAGATATAAAGTAGATGTAAGATAACATTAGAATATGCAAAACTATTTAATGCCGGTTTTTAAAAATTCAGCAAGGTCCATCAGAGTCAGAACTGTAACAGACAGGGAGAGGCAACAGCCCAGATGAACTTTCCCAACATTGCCATCCAAACAACTTTAAAACAATGTTTCAAATCAAATTTTACCACAGGAGACCCAACATAAGGTCAGCAAGACACATTTTTCCAGCTGAAGACATTTTAGGTCAGCAGGAGAGGTTTGTGACACTGGGGTAGGGATTGGGTATGGCAGCAGTACCAGTCACAGGCCTTGCAGCCAGCAGTAGCAGCTTCTTGGGAGCTCTCATCAAAGAGAAAATAAGGGAATCAGAAAACTGGTCAGAAAGAGATTATAGGGGACCTTTTATTGGCACTGGGAGTGCAGCTGGTTTTGATTCACAACTCTATTGCCCATAAGCAGTTCTAGGTCATAGTTCCAGGGCATAAAGGAACCCTTGTGGTCATTCATAAGAAAACAGAGGCTCAGACTGAAGTTTCAAATCAGGAAGGAGCATTAGCATGTGTGATTGCAGGACAGCAGGGAACCTGGTCATGGTTCCAGGATCAAGAGAAGTCCTATCACTAGCCGCTACAGGAGAGCATAGATCCCTTTCTAGGTAAATACCAGGTAAATACAAATCAGGAAAGCTGTTACCAAACTTCTCCCCAGATTACAACATCTTGGAAGCATGGAAAACTTGCCTACCCCCATGACTTGTTCTGAAAATAGCAGCACAAAAAAGCCTGAAGCTTGGGACAGTGCCTCCCCATCCCCAGGTGAGCAGAACCCAACTTTAACATAAAATTCAAAGTGAAGAAATAGGCTGAGAAAATGAGCAAAAAACAACAAAAGTCTTGACCACAAAAAAAGCTATGTTAGTGTCAGGGAAGACCAAGACAAACTCAGAAGAAGGCAATAATATGAAAACACCTATAAGCAAAGCATCAAAAGAAAATGCTAATTGGATACAAGCCCAACAAGAATTCTTAGAAGAGTTAAAAAAGGAGATAAGAGTGGTAGAGGTAAAAGGAAAAAAGAAATGAGGGTGATGTGAGAAATTATGAAAAAAAATTAAGAAATTAGTAAAAGAGGCACAAAAATAACTGAAGAAAAGATTCCTTAAAAAGCAGAATAGGCCAATTGGAAAAGGAGATACAGTAATTCACTGAAAAAAAACTTCTTAAAAAGCATAACTGGCCAAATAGAAGAAGAGGAATATCACTGAAAAAATAATTCCTTAAAAGTTAGAATTGAGTAAGTGAAACCTAATGATTACATGAGACATGAAGAAACAATAAAACAATGCCAAAAGAATGGGAAAAATAAATGTAAAATATTACATTGGAAGAAAACAACTGACTTGGAAAATAGATCAAGGAGAGAGAATTTAAGAATTATTGAACTACTTGAAAGCCATTAAAAAAATGAGCCTAGAAATCATATTTCAAGAAATTATCATGGAAAACTGCCCTGATATTGTGGATCTTAATGGTAAAATAGAAATTGAAAGAATAAACCAATCATTTTCTGAAAGAGATCCCAAAATGAAAACTCCTGGTAATATTATAACTAAATTCCAGAGGTCCCAAGTCAAGGATAAAATATTGCAAAAAGTCGGAAACAATTCATATATCATTGAGTTACAGTCAGGATCACATAAGATATAGCATCTACCTCCTTAAAAGAGCAAAGGGCTTGGAATATTATATTTTGGGAGGCAAATGAGCTAAGATTACAACCAAGAATAATATACCCAGAAAAAAAATGAGTATAATCTTTGAGGGGGAAAATGGATATTTAACAAATAGAGGCTTTCAAACATTCCTGATGAAAACACCAGAGCTGAATAAAAAATGGGACAAACAGAAGACTCAAGAGAAACATAGAAAGGCAAACATGCATGAGAAATCATAAAGAATTTAAAAGTTAAATTATTTACATTCCTCTATGGGAAGATGATATAAGTAACTCCTATGAATTATGTTATTATTAGGGCAGTTAGAAAGTTTCTTATGTAGACATAGGGCATGGCTATGGATTGATTAAGTTCAGATGATCTCAAAAAAATGAAGAGGTAAGAAAAAGGGATAAACTGGGAGAGGGGAAATTATTCTCATATAAAAAGTCATGTAAGAAAACTTTTACAGAGAAGAGGGAAATGGGGAATGGCAGGCAATATTGAGCCTCACTCTTATTGGAATTTGTTCAAAGAGGCAATACACACACACACACACACACACACGCACAGAGACAGAGAGACAAAGAGATAGACAGAGACAGAGGCAGAGTTGAATATAGTAATCTATTTTACCCAACAGGGAAATAGGAGGAGAAGGGGATAAGAAACAGTCTGGGGATAATAAAAAGGAGGGAAAATTAAGGGTGGTAGTGTTCAGAAGCAAAACACATTTTTGAGGAGGTTAAAAAGTGGATAAAAAACAGGATAAAGAGAAAAGGATAACAGAGAAGAAAATGAGATAATGGGAAATATGCAGTTAATAATCACAATTGTGAAGGTGAATGAGATGAGCTCATCCACAAAGAGGAAGCTGATAGCAGAATAAATTAGAACCTAGAATCCAACAATATGCTCTTTATAAGAGACACCCCTGAAACAGTAAGACACACATGAGTTAAAACAAGGGGCTGGAACAGAAACTATTAGGCTTGAGCTGAAGTGAAAAAAAAAAGGCAGGGTTAACATTCATGATCTCAGACAAAGGAAAAGTGAAAAATACTCTTAATTAAAAAGGATAAATAGGGAAACTATATCTGGCTAAAAGGCACCATAGACAATAAGGTAATATCAATACTAAAGATATATGGGCAAAATGCATAGCATCCTGAAGGGAACTGGAAATTAAGGGGATGATCAATCATAAAATAAGAAATGGCTGAACAAGTTGTGGCATATGATTGTGATGGAATAATTTTGTGCTGTAATAAATGATGAAAGGGATAGTTTCAGAAAAACATGGGAAGACCTATATGAACTAATACAAAAGAAAGTGAACAGAACCAGGAGATCATTGTACACACTAATAGCATTATTATAATGATGACCAACTGTGAAAAACTTGGCTACTCTGATCAATGGAATAATCCAAGACAATTCCAAAGAACTCACGATGAAAAAAAGCTACCCACCTCCAGAGAAAGAACTGATGAACTCTGAGTGCAAATTAAAGTATACTTTCTCATTTCACTTTAAAAAATAGGAAAGATCAATGAAACAAACTAAAGAAGAATGAGAAATAATTAAGTTCAAGAACACAGAATTAAATAAACATGAAAACATAAACTACCTAGGAAAAAACTCCTTATTTGACAACAATTAGTGAGAAAACTGGAAAAAATTCTAGTGAGAATTAAGTTTGAACAACATTGTGTATCACAATAAACTCAAAACAGATATAAATATTAAACAATCATGAAAAAAATTCAATGTAACCAGATCAAATCATAATTGTGGATAGAGCATTCATTCTCAACTAAACAAGGGATAGAAGTGATTACTAAAAATAAAATAGAAAATTTTAGCTACATGAAATTGAAAAAGCTTTTGCATGAACAAAGTCAGTCCAATTAGAAGTAAAGATGCAGCTGATTGGGCATATATGTTTGTATCATGTAATTTTGATATCAAATATAAGGAATTAATAAAATATATAATATCAAAAGCCATTCCTTACTAAACAAGAAGTTAAAGGATATGAATAAAGTATTCTCGAAATAAGAAATACAAACTATTAACAATTATTTAAAATAATTCTTTAATTCACTAATAAGATAAATGGAAATCAAAATAACTCAGATTTTTGATCTGCAACCCAATAAATTGGAAAGATTATAACACGAGAAATAATATTGGCAAAGCTATGAATTGGGCCAGTCATTATGTAAATCAATTTGGAATTGTATGAAAAAATTACTAAAAACTTTATCCTTTCTGACTTAGATATTATGCTATTACACATCATGCATATTAAGAGAAAGGTAAAATTTACCAAAATATATGCTAGATATCTTACATATACATGTGTTGGTATTCACATGGACACACATATGCATATATATATGTGTGTGTGTATAATATGTATATATGATGTGTGTGTATCCTTTTGTAAACTCATATTAATATATTCATATACATACATACATACACACACCCACAGACACAGATGCATATATAGTAGCACTTAGTAGGTGCCCATCAATTGGGAAATAGCTCAATAAGTTGTCATACATGAATGTAATGGAATATTACTATATTATAAGAAATGCTAAACATGATGTATACAGAAAAAAATGGAATATGTGATATGAATCAATACAAAGTGATGAAAGCAGAATTAGGAAAGTAATATGCATAATGAGTAATGGAATGTAAAGGGAAAAATAAAAATCAAACTTAATTTTGTGAAAATGGAATAATTGAGCTTAGCCTCAAAGAAGAAATAGAAGAAAGTACCCTCATACAACTTTGAAGAGATGAAGAACTGTGAATGTACAACACTGGATATAATTTGGACTTTTCAAAAATATATTGGTTCATTTTGATGAATTGTTTTGGTTTTTTTTTTGGCTTTTTTCTCTTCTTGTTCTTTTTTATAGGGATAGTTGTCTGGGAAGGGTAGAGAGAGAAATACATGGGGAAATTTAGGTTATAGATAAAGAAAAGCTATTAATAAAAATCTATTTTAAAAAATTACAAAAATAAAATTATTCTTCTTGTGTTATTGTTGAGCAGAGGCTTTGAACCTTATATGTAGTATGTAGGGCTTGGTATCACAATTTCCCCCCCAGTTCTGGCATTGAAAATGTGCACTTCAACCCTAGTTCTCCTCCAATTCCTCTTTGTATTGCACAGGTGATTTTAACTTCTTACAGACAACAACAACGGAAAACAAACTCTGACAGCTCCAAGAAAGCTGGGAAGTTCTCAAACTGGCCCAAGTGACATACTCCATATCTGTAACTTGAGTACTAGCCAGACTCAGTTGGGAGAAGCTTATAGTCAGAAGGCTGAACAACTCTTTCAGTTACAGTAATTCATGAAGACAGTCTACTAAGTTGTGGAGATTTCATATTCTGAACCAATAGAGAAAACTGAGGAACCAGAGAAATCAGTGAAGTATTAAAATATTTAAATCAAAAACACAAATGCAATCAAATCCATTCCAATAAGAATTTATTAAAATTTTATCATAGGCTGATATAATACAAAGGCTAAATGAAAAATGGATATTACATTGCATCATCTTTGGTATTGGACTTCAGGAAGCGAAATACCTTGCCTGCTCCTACTACTAGAATCAATGTGAATTTGCAATTATTATTATTATAATTTTTTGCTGTTGTTGAGGTTGATGAAAAAAAAAAGACCTGTGATTTCATTGGCACAGGGGATTTTCAAGTGGGAAAATTTCTTCCACTGGAGCCAATCAGTAAATCATCTTTAATTTATAACCTTGGAGAATTTACTGTAAAATGGAGATATAAGTTGACTTGCCTGGGGTTACAAAACTCATATATGTCAGAGGCAAGGCTTAAACCCATGTAGGCCTAATGTTTAGCTATCACACCATTCTATCTCTCATATATGCAGATGTGTATGTAGATGTGTAAAGCTAGTTCTTCTGGGTCCTTAAAAAAGGGTTTTAATATAGCCACCATTACATTTATTTTGGTCAAGGATAGAAAAGGAAATTTCTGAAGATATATTGTCTCTTCACATAAATATTTACTTTTCAGAGATTTCCCCCCATCATTATGTACATTAATATTAACCCAAAATATATGCTAAATACTTTTTCAGCTTTAAATATGCCTATACTCATAAAAATGAGTGAATAATTAAACTCACTACTTTTATTTCTTTTTTTCAACCACTGCTTCCCTTAGTCTGCCCTCCTTTCTCTCAGCCCCCTCCCTTTTCTTCCATTTTACCCTTACTACTTCTTCCTTCCATTCTATTCACCCTCTCCTTTTTTTTCCCCCTTTTCCCTCCTACTTCCTATAGGGGAAGTTAGATTTCTATATCTAACTGACTATGTTATCCCCTGTTTGAGCCAAATTTGATGAGAGTAAGGTTCAAACAATGCTCATCTCCCTCACTTCTTTCTCTCTATGGTAATAGGTTTTGTGCCTTTTCATGTGATGTAATTTAACCTTGTCTGCCTCCTTTTTTCTATTCTCACAGAACAATCACTTTTCACCACTTAATTAGATTTTTTTAATCATCACTTCGAAGTCAACTTACACCCACACCCTCTGTTTATGTATACCCCTTTTAAATGTCATAATAATGATACAGTTGTCAAGAGTTATAAGTGTCATCTTCCCTTGTAGGGATGTAAACACTTTGCCCTTATTAATAACATGTTTTTTTTTTCTGTCCTGTTTACCTTTTTATGCCTCTCTTGAGTCTTGTATTTGAAGATCAAATTTTCTGTTGACTCTGGTCTTTTCATCAGGAAGGTTTGGAAGTCCCCTATTTTGTTGAATGTCTATCTCCTCCACTGAAAGATTATGCTCATTTTTCCTGGGTAGTTGATCCTTGGTTGTAATCCAAGCTCCTTGGCCTTATGGAATATCATATTCCATGCCCTCTGATCCTTTAATGTAGAAGCTGCAAGGTCCTGCATAACCCTGACTGTGGTTCCAAGATATTTAAATTGCTTCTTTCTGGCTGTTTGCAATATGTTCTGTTTGATCTGGTAATTTTGGAATTTGGCTACTATATTTCTTGGCATTTTCCTTTTAGGATCTGTTTCAGGAGGTGATCAGTTGATTTTTTTGATGACTATTTTACCTTTTGGTTGTAGGACCTCAGGGAAGTTTTCCTTGATGATTTCCTGAAAGATGCTGTCCAAGGCTCTTTTGTTCATCATGGTTTTCAGGTAGACCAATAATTTTTAAATTGTGTCTCCCGGATCCCTTTTACAAGTCAGTTGTTTTACTGAGGTATTTAACATTTTCTTCTATTTTTTCATTCTTTTGTTTCTGTTTGGCTGATTCTTGATCTCTCATAGAGTCATTAGCTTCCACTTGTCCAATTCTAATTTTTAATGAATTGCTTCCTTCTATTAGGATTTTGTACCTCTTTTTTCCATTTGGCTAATTCTACTTTTTAAGGAGTTGATTTTTTCAATGTATTTTTTTCCCATTTGGCTAATTGTATTTTTTAAGGATTTTTTTTTTACAATCAATGTTTGTCCTTTTTCCAAGGTATTTACTCTCTCTTGCATACCTTTCATTTCCTTTCCCATTTTTTTTCTACTTCTCTTATTTGACTTTTAAAATCTTTCTTGAACTCTTCCAACTCCAACTTTTTGAGATTGAGACCAGTTCATATACCCCTTTGAGGCTTTCAGATGTGAGTATATTGACGTTGTCCTCTTCTGAATTTGTTCCTTGATCTTCCCTGTTCCCATAATAAGAATCTCATTGTCCATTTCTGCTTTCTGTTCATGGTGTTTGCCTATTTTTTGGCTTTTAAAAAGCTCCTGCTGAGCAAAGGGGGCACTCACCCAAGCGTCTTATGCTGGAACTGGGACCTGGTCACTGGCTTGTGCTGGGGCCTCAGGTGCTGGCAGGTGGAGGCTGCAGGTGTCTTGCAGTTTACCTGGTGCTGAGCTGGGATCAGCATCACTGAAGCTCTTGGGGTGGTGGTGGGAGTCTGGCCTTTGGGGGACACCTGTTCACCCGGGCTCTTTCAAAGCACTCAAATGTTTGACTACTAGAGGATGTCTGCCAGCCTGGAGTTGTGCTAAAGTACCAGGATATTTGGCTGCTGGAGGGTGCACCAGCTTCCAAGCTGCTGTTTACCAGTTCCCGTGCTTCCTGGGCTACATCCCAGACCACTGCACCCCATCTTTCTGCTGACTCAGCTATTCCAGGGTTTTTCCTGGGGTGATATTTTCTGGACTTTCAGAGGTCAAAAAGGGAGGGTGAGAGTGACTTACTTTTTACTCTGCCATCTTAGTGTCAAAAATTTTTTTAAACATTTAATATATGGGCTAACATGTATCTTTTAAGAAGACTAAGAGAAATATTGAGTGAAAAGGGGCCTCCAAAAGTCAGAGCTCTTGGCCTGTTTCTAGTCAGAATCACCATTAACACATATTAGAAACACATTTTTGTCCTCTTTTTTTTTGACCTGCTCCTATGATACCATTTATGCAGTTTACTTCTGGTATGTAAATTCCCTCTATTCCTGTGGATGGACAACAACTTTTTCATCAATAGTCTTAGAGATTTGCCTGGAGCATTGAGAGGTTAAATGATTTGCCCCTTGTCACATAGTTAGTTCGTATCAGAGTCAGAAACTGAACCAAGATCTTGAATATTCCAAGGTTAGTCCTCTATCCACTACATTAAACAGCCTCTCAATAGGTTACCATTCTAAAATCCTTAATAAATTCTCAATAGATTACCATTTTAAAATAGACAAAGGAGTTGATTTCACAATATCTCTCTATAACTTAATTCAGTGTTAATCAAAATCGTTATGTTTATTGTAAATCTCTTCTGTCCACATTTCCTCTCATTCCATCCTCAATTATAAGGAGAAACAATGGGCCAACCTGTTCTGATAACACTCTCTCCTAGGATTTTGCTTTTACAGGCTAAAAAAAATCTTTATTTCTGGAGAAGACAATCTTCCTCATTCTCTACATTGTGGTAAATGAAAGAGAATAGAAAAGAAAAAAGAAGAATTGCTTAAAGTGTTAATCAACCAGTAGAGAGAACAAATGAGAAGGAAAATAACTCTGTGACCACATAGAATAATAACTCATTGGGGGTAGTAGAAGAAAGTCACAGGTGACATGAGCTGCTGTTTGGTTCTAACAATTTAGGTTTAATATACCTTCAAACACCTCATACATTACCTCAATATGGAATTATGGGGACAGCCAAAAGAGCTACCACTGCATCATTAGATCTAATGCCAAAGAAAAGCAAGTCTCATGCATACATCTATGAACTAGTTCCAGATCTTCAAAGGCATTACCAGCTGTCTCTGAAAACCTCTGGAAGCATAAGCAGAGATGTCTGAAAACTTCAGAGGAAAGCTTGGATACATTGTAGTCAATTTTAAAAAAGTAGAAATGAGTAATAAGTTAGATGCAAACTTTATTTTTTATCACTGGGCTGTACTGCTTTGGGGCAGCACAAATAGAGATTCCCAAGTGAGACATACTGAGGGTCTGAAGCAGTCATGTCAGCACTGCGATGTTCCTAAGGAAGAAGTCAATTATTAAAAATGAAATTAGATCAAAATTCAAACATGTAAAAACTAGTAGTTAGCCAAGAATATAAATAATCATTTGTTCACTGTCAGCATATAAAGAAGGTTCCCTCCCTAGTATCAGCTAATTATTCAATCAATTTGATCATGAATCCCAGATGACTACATCACTGAAGGAGGGTTTGAGGCATCATATCCTTTTTTTTCCATGTGAAATATCAGCATCATATGGTAGGAGACTCATTGACTTGATTAAAGTTTGATTTGATTATAGATGGATGGATAGATTCCATGATAACATTAATTTTCTTCATAATCATTAGGGAAAGTATGTTTTATTTTTTTTAATCCAGATGTGTCTTTTGAAATTAAAATTCTAGATTCATATTACAGGTATCACTCATACCATAGAGCTATGTGATATGTAAACGAAGTAAAAAAAATGCTCACATCTGCCTGAGTAGAGTTCTATTAACAATCTACTGAAGCTTTGTTGGCAACCATGTTATTTTATTTCATTTCATGCTTAAAAGAGCATCTATAGAATAGAATGTACTGAAATTGGTAATCATGAATTAAAGGAAACTATTTCTAAATATTTAGGAATAGAAATTGATAGAGTGAGAATCATATAATAAAGTCTTACTTTGCCTATAGGATAGATTTCCTACTATATGTCTTTATCATGTTATGATATATATGCATAACTGTGTATAGTCTTTAAAATGTATGCATGTTTGTTAAAAAGTATTTTTTTTCTTTTTCTCATTAAGGGGAAGGTAGGAAAAAGAAAATAAATTGTTAAATAAATAAAATCTTTCATAGCACTTCATTAATCAATAATGTTCTGGAGAAAACATTGATTGTTAGACCTAGAAAAAAATCTGTGAGATAACATAAGGCAACCATCTCATCTTACAGATGAGAAACCAGTCAATGAGAGAAAATTACTTGACCAAGGCCATAAAGGTATTAAGTGGTAAAACCTAAACTAGAGCTAGTTTTCAGATTCCTTGATTGACCATCTCAAATCTGTGCCCCAGATAGCCAGATAGCAATTTGTCTTTTAAAAAAATTAAAATACTAGCTGTGTGACCCTCAGCAATCATATAACCCTGATTGCTTCAAAAATAATTAAATCAAAATAAAATTAAAAAGACATGGGGTCTTTCATTGGACTACATGATCAATATGGGTTAGGATTATAATGTAGTTGCCAATATGATGAATATGATCATGAAAACATTGAGTCACAGAGAAGTTAAATGACTTGCCCAGTGATACACTGGTACTTAGTTTCTGAAGTAGGCCTTGGATTCAGGTTTTCTGTCTTCTACAGCTGCACACCATCCATTACACCATGGTTTCAGGAGGACATGATAGCTGTACTCAAGTATTTGAGCACTATGACATGGAAGAGGAATTAGATTTGTTCTGTTTTGCCTCAGAGAATAGAACTAGCAGAAATGGCTTGAAGTAGTAGAAGTCAATTTATACTTGATCTAAGGAAAACAGCTTAACAGATAAAGCTTCCCAAAAGTAGAATGGGCCAGTTGGTGGGTTTACTCTCAGTGGAGATCCTTAAGTAAAGCCTGAGTGACTGCTTATGAGGGGAGTTGTCTAATGGATTCTGGTTTAGGTACAGGTTGGTCTACATAAAGACCCTTCCAACTCTGAGATTCTTCTTTCCATTGTACTTTGCAATATACTCATTCTTATCATCTTGTATGTGTGTGCATATATGTGTACATGCACTCTTGAAATAACAGAAAGATAGAGGAATAACATCAAATTATCAAGTGGACTATCTCATAATAGAAATTACAAGAACAAAGTTCAAGTAGCCCCCCTGAAGCTTATTTGAAATTAGGTAATCAGTCCAGATTCACTTTTTGTATTAGCTTATCCAAAGTTAACAATTAATTTATTGATGAGCCCTGGTGGAACAGTTAGTTCAGCTGTGACTTCAGAAAGTCTTGATTTTAGAAATCAAGATTTTGAAAGTACCCCTTAATTGTATGCCTTTTGCAAGCTAATTATTTTATGTCTATGAATCGGCCCCTTTAGGGCCTTCAATCCATAGTGAACTCCTGACTCCAGCTGTTTAAGGGCCCACAAATGCCACAAGAGAAGACAGCCTGTACTTCCAGAGCAGGAAACAAGTAATCACTTGTTCTTCAATAAGATGCATTTGGATACCTACAAGCCATGCTTTTCTATAAGCTCAAAGGGTCAGTCTAAGTAATGTTTTTGATAACTCTTCAAGTTCAACGAAAACATTAGCTTTTTTAGTTTGATTAAAAAGTGAATATGAATTTTTCTGAAGTCATGCATTTAAAACTTAAATTTTTAATAATAAAGTAAGATGGCATGAGAGACTGGAAGACTACACAGACATCAGTCTAGCTTCCTTCTTGAGCAATGCTTCCTTGAGGGCAGGGACTGTTTTCATATTTTGCTTTAATCCCTAGCACCTAGAACAGTGCCTGGCACATAATAGACACTTAAAAATGCTTGTTAAAATGAATTCAATTTGATTCAATTAGCATTCTTTTCAAGTGACCTTTAAGCATGACAACCTCTTCCAGACAGCAACCACATATTCATATTGCATTTACTCATTATCTGCTCATTACTATGTCTACTGCATCTTTCTTTTTCTTTAGGTAATAATTTAAATCACTTCCACTTTGAAAACTTGTGTAGGAGTAAAAACTAGGCCAAGGCATATGCTCCGGGGGACTAAATTTAAGGTTGAAGTTCTCTAGAGATTTGGGAACACACACTCAAACACACACACACAAATACACATACATGCTGTGGCTAAAAGTCTTGAAGCATCTCCTGTACTAAGCTGATCTCCTAAAAGAAGTTAAAAAAATCAGAAGACAGAAAATGGAGATACTTTAAGGACAATCCTAAAAATCCAAGGTAAGCCTCAACGCCCTTGCCTTAAATAGATACCGTGGTTTAGCAGATACTTATGGTCAGCAAGGAACTGAGTTTACGCCCTGCCTTTAACAGTATCTAACCATGTGGTCATGGGAAAATTATGACCCATCTGAACCTCAGTTAACTCATCTATAAAGTGATAATAATAATCCCTGAGTGGCAGACTGGTATAGGAGAGAGAGAAAGTTGGCCTCAGTTTCAGGAATATCAGGGTTCAAGACCCACCTGTCACACATACTGACTACTTCTGGGTCAACCTCTCAATTCCAAAGGTGATTCTTAAGACTATAAGTTGTAGAAAAGGTAAGGATCAGCACTGACAGAAGTTCCTATTTAGGAACTGCTAATGTAGTCATAGACAGCCTAATAATATCTATGGCATCTACCTCACAGAAACACTATAAGGCTTAAATGAGATGATGCATAAAAAGCACTTTGCCATTTTAAGGTACCATATCAATATGATTTATTGATTATCCCTACTCTTATTGTTCAGTCATTTCAGTTGTGTCCAACTCTTTGTGACCATTTGGAGTTTTCTTTTCAATGATATTGGAATGGTTTGCCATTTCCTTAACCATTTCATTTTACAGATGAAGAAACTGAGGCAAACAGGGTTAAGTGACTTACCCAGGGTCACATAGCTAGTAAGCATCTGAGGCTAGATTTGAACTGAGATCTTTCTAACTTCAGGCATGGCACTCTGTCTACAATGCCACCTAGCTGTCTTAGTTTCATTCCTACTTTAGTTTGAATCAAACTAAAGTGTTTAGTCATAACAAAAGCAATTAGCAAGTATACTCCATTTACATCCAATTTCTCAATGTCTTCTCTGTGTATATTTCTCTTTTCTTACTCATACCAATAAATAGTAGATTTGACAGATGGTCTACATGTCCTATTTTTAAGTTAAACAAATTTCACAGTCTTCTTCCTTCATTATCCAACCTTTGGTAGTCCTATTTCTATGACAGATCTCATTCATACCTTCACGGTCATTAATTCAAGTGACCCTTGGCAGTTTTCAAATTTACTACATCTCATTCCCTCTCCATGTGAAACATGGTGATAATACTTGGCACATGCCTGTTAACAGAGATGACATGAAAATTAACAAGATTTTTACAAAATATTTTGAAATGAAAGTGCTATATAAACAATCTATTATTGCATATGCTGTACTGTGAACTGGTGAAATGATCAGCTTTGAAAAATCATATTGCTCCTTTATTTCTTAAGTTAATCCAGAAAATATTTGAGTGCCTACTATAAAGCCTTGCATGTTTACAAAATGTTGACTTAATGTTCACAAAATTTTTTTTTCCCACATACTATCTTCTATGATATAGCCAATCAAGTCCTTATTATGTATAGGGGCGCTGGCTTAAGCTGCATAGTGTAATGGATAGAGTAATGAGCTTGGAGACAAGAAAACTTTGGGTTCTCATTTCCTCTGAAACTTTAAACTTTTCTGTATATGAACATGTACATTTTCTATACATGTACATGAAAATTTTTTGATCCTTAAGAAATTATATTAAGCAATGGTCCAATGGCAATATTTCTGAGGGAAAGCAGGAATTCCTATACCATAAAATCACAGGTCCCTGATGATATACTGAGTATCTCTTGTGAATGTTAGACAATCTTTTGATATAGGTAATGGAAGAATCTAAATTATTTTGTACTTGTATTTGTAATACCCAGTTCAGTGCCTGGCACATAGGAAGTGTTTAATAAGTATGGTTGATTGAGTCTTATTTTACAAACAAGGAAATTGGCTTAGAAATAAAAGTGGAGCTACAAGCCCAAGGGGAAAGCTCTATTAAGTGGTGAAGCTCAGACTCATAACTTGTTACACCATTTGCAAATCTGTGCTGCTCACTCAAAAACATAACTTCTCTGATTGTGAGAAACATAAAGTATTTTATGAAGGGAGTCAATAATAATTCTAAAAAGATTGTGCAGGTGATTTTAGAATTGTTCAGTCACACAGCATCTCAGATTTAGAAAGCGTTTTGGAGGACATCTATATCAAATCATACCTGATTAAGAATCTATTCTACAAAATCTGAAGGTAAGACTAACCACTGGTAACTGCCGTCAAAGTACAAAGAATCCCCCAATGCTCTTTCTACCCCCACTCTTTCTCTCCTTTTCCAGTTTGCCTTGGGGATACCTCAAATACTTCCTATTTCACCTGACATTTCAGCCATCTGAATTATTCTGTTTTGCTAGACAACAAAAGCACCTACTTTATCTCCTGACTGTACAGGCAAGTGGCAAGAGGAAAGGGAAGAAGAATTCTGGGGAAGTCACTTTTAGTCTTCTCATATTACCAGAGGTAAATTGATCAGGTATGTCACCTTGAAAGACAGAGAAACCCCATCCCTCAGAAAATAAGGATATGGGAGAAGTAGAATCAGAGATATGGCCTGATGTTGTGAATATGCCCTCAATTTCTGACAGAATATCAAGTGAATTTACATTCTGATGAATGGTATAGAATCATGTGAATAGAATTCATGTTAAAATCAAGGTCCATAATAATTTTGAAGAAAGGCATAGACACATTGAATGCAGAATTAATATTTCTTAGGTTTGATTATTTCAAAATAGTAGTTCACCAAATGTAGAACACCTTTCACTTTGAATTTTGCTTTCCCAAGGGATATTCAAAGTCAGCAGTTCCTTTAAATCTGCTGATGTTTTGTGGAAAACGCATAGCACTTAGAATTATACGACGTGGATAGTTCCCTGTCATTCTAACTATATAGCTTTGTGCAAATAAATTAGCTTCCATGAGTCTCAGTTGTTTTTAATTTTTTTAATTATCATAACATCTATATTTTACACTTGTGACATAATCTTCCCTCTCCAAAATCTACAATGCTGTTATATATTAGCATTTATTTCAAATAAATTCAATATTCATATAACTACTAGATGTATGGCTCTATGCTAGATTTTTGAGGCATAGAGATTTTTTTAAATTACATTCTCTTCATAATAGAGGAGCTCAAAATTTGGCCAAGTGAAGGAAGCAAGTAAACAAATAACCATAATTTAGAATATCAATAAATTCATAAGAAGTTTCAAAATGAGTGGCATAAGAACTGAAGGAAGGAGGGACTACTTGTAGTGGGGTAAGTGAAAGGAAAGAAGCATTTTTAAGCACCTATTTTATGCCAGGAACCATGTTAAGCACTTTACACATATTATTTCATTTAATTTGATTCTCACAACCACCCTCAAAAGTGCTACTATTATCCTCATTTTACAATTGAAGAAACTGAGGTATCAGAGGTTAAGTGACTTGCCTAAGGTCATGCAGATAGTGTCTGAGCCTGGATTTGAACTCAAGTTTTCTTGACTCAGGCAGTGTCAGCACTCTATGTACTGTGGCATATTACTAGCTGTCAAGTAGTACATATTAATAAGTAGAATGAAATAATGCTGGAAAGGTATGATGAATCAGACTGAGATAAACCTTGAATTAGGTTAAACAGTTTGTAACTTATGCCAAAGACAATGAGAAGTCCCTGAATATATCTGAGCTGGGCATAACATAATCAGATCTTTGCATTAGGAAAATTACTGTGGTAACAGTATGGAGTACAGATTAGAAAAAAGAAGAAACTGGAAGAAGGGAGACTAGCTATTAAGTTATTGTGGAAGTCCATACAACAGTTAATGAGCATATACTCTAGGGTGGTCATAATGGGCATAGAAAACAAGGGAATGGATAGAAGAGATATCAGAGAAGTAGGAAAGACAGGACTCAGCAACATATTGTGTGTAGTATGGTAAGGAAGGGAAAAGGAAGACTCAAAATGACTGTTTTTCAGCCTGAATAATTGAGTGAATAGTGGTATTATCAACAGAAACTATAAGAGAGGAGGAGGGTCATGTATTGGAAACATATGCAGTTTTTAATATACTGATTTTGAAATGACAGCTAGACATCTGGAAGTAGATGTGAATCACTAATATCAAATTCATGGAACTGCCAATAAGGAAGAAAAAAGAATATAAAGAAAAAGAGGACCCAGGAAGCATTCTACAAAGACTCTAGGGCATAGAGAAGAAAAGTAGGGGTGTATTAACTGCGTCTCAGAAAGAAAAAAAAGTCTGCATGACAGACTTTAATTTTAATCTGTATCATTAACATTATTTCCATAATGTCCCTGAGTCTAGACAATCAACAAAATCATAAATCAAGTCCTGATTTGCAGATTTCTAAAATATAAGTGCTCGCTCTGAGAGTTTAACAATTGGTTTTCTTGAGGTGTTTCAAGCTGGCTCTAATATATCCTTTATAGAAGAGGAAGAAGAGTAATCAAAATAGGGATGGTACAATGGTGACAGAGTTAAAATAGTCAGGGAACACCAGCATCAAGCAGTTAAGGAATGAAAATTTCAAGAAGAAAGTAGTGATATACAAATGTACTAGAATATTATTGAGCTATAAAAATGATGAAAGGGATGATTTCAAGGAAACCTAGGAAAACATCTGAACTGAGGCAGAGTTACATGAGCAGAACCAGAAAACAATTTTTACTTTGGCTACAATACTTTTCAGGAAGCTAACTTTGAAAGACAAGATCTCTGATCAATGCATCGACCAATCAAAACTCTAAAAGACTAATGTTTCAAAGTAGGACAGGGAAGGAACGGAAAGGAAAAGAGACGGAAGGGGAGAGAGGAAGGGGATAATGAAGGGAAGGTCAGTCATCATAGAGCTTTGATGATACTCTTCAAGCCATGTAAACAACCAGAGATTTTACCACAGATCTTTGACCTTGATGCCATTTAAGCTATAAAGAGAAAAAGAGAAAAAAGTCAATTGGAAATTGTAAGAAACTGCTTCCAGATGCCAGGCACCAAATACACTAGGCTTCCTCCTGAAACTCTTGATTTTCTGCTCTGGGACAGCTTCAGAGATCTAAAGATTGAGGCAGCTTAGAGATAAAGCAGTTCAGATGTTTGATAAGAAACTCCCCCCCTGGAAGGTATAATTGTTACCCCATTCTGAAGTTCACCAATCAACTAGGAAAATAGACCTTTTTTTAACCATGAAGCATCAAAACTCGATGATCCATGTGTAAAAAGTCCTGTAGAAGTAGCAGGACCAGGGCTTCAGAGTATCAGGTATGTAAAGGAGATGTGACTACATAATAAAGAGTCTGTTGAACACAGAAAGCATAACAGAAAGTAAAAATAGTCAAGTCAATTTAGTCGAAGGCACATCAGTTCAATTCAAATCAACTTACCAAGTATTTCTTAGGAAATGTTCTCCATGCTGGGATACATAATTAAAAAACATTTATTAAGCAATTACTATGGGTCATGTGGTATAGGGGATAGAGTACTAGGCCTGTAGTCAAGAAGACCTGTATTCAAATCTAACCTCAGACATTTCCTATCTATATGATTTTAGGCAAGTCACTTGTTTGTCTCATTTTCCTCAACTGTAAAATGGGGATAATTAAGAACACCTACTTCCCAAGGTTATAATGAGGATAAAATAAGATAATATTTGTAAAGTGCTTAGCATAGTGTCTGGCACATAGTAGGCACTTAATGAATGTTTATTTACTTCCTTCCTTGCCAGACACTGTAGAAACAAAAACAAAATCAAACAGTCTCTGCCCTTAAGGAGCTTACATGCTATAAGAGGAAACCCTATGTACACACATCAATGTATAAAAATCACACACACACACACACACACACACAGACACACACACACACACACAAAGTTTTTCTTTGTTTTTGTTTTGGGGAGAGCCGAGGTAGGAGGAATTAGGAGGTCAGAGAATCTGGAAAGTCTTCATGTGAGAAGTAGTAACTAACTGGGCTTTAAAGCAAACCAGAAGCCATGAGGGGCAGCTAGGTGGTGTGGTGGGTCTCATTTTTCTGAGTTCAAATCTAGCTGTGTGACCCTGGGCAAGTCACTTAACCTTGTTTGTGTCAGTTTTCTATTATGTAAAATGAACTGGAAAAGGAAATGACAAACCACTCCAACATCTTTGCCAATAAATCCCAAATGGGGTAATGAAGAGCCAGACACTGAAAAAATGATCAAACAACAAGTAGTACAGAAGTCAGATGGAAGGGGTGCATTCTACTCATGGGAACAAGGCAATGCTACAAGATGGGAGATGGAGTATTACATGTGAGAAATTAACAAGGAGCCTAGCTGGACTACAGCCAAAATCCATCAAGTGGTGTAATGTATAATAAGCCTGAAAAGATAAGTTGAAGGCAAATAAATTGTGAAGGGTTTTAAATTCCTTGTAGAGGAGTTTGCATTTGATTCCAGAGGTACTGATTGGGGGTAGGGAAATGTTCAGACCAGTGTTTTAAATATATCATTATTATCAGGTTGTATTTATACCAGGAATTATTCTTTGTTTAATAAAGGCTGTAAACAAAAGTCCACATTTTTCAAACTAGCAGAAGTTAATATAGAGTAACAAATCAATACAGAAATCACATGGCTATAGAAATAAAATCTGTAACAAGTATTCATTAAGCACCTACTTGTGAACAGCACCAGGCTCTGAGTACACAATGACAAATAAATAAACAACAACAACAACAAAAATAAAATCACTGCTCTTAATGAACTTACATTCTAAAGGAGAGTTGGTAGAAAAGGAGTGGGACATCATTATTAAATGTAAATAAAGTATTTTACAAAACACAATATTATTTTTTTCAAAGCAAGGGAAAGGACTTCCCCTGGATTATGACCAAAAGCTTTATCTAAAATTAAGATGTAGTATTTGTTTTTTTTTGTAATGGAGGAACACTAAAAACTTTCCCAATATCTGAATATGAAGCAAGGAAGCCCTTTGTTACCATTATTATTTTGCTGAGTACTAGGAATCTTAGCAAAAAGAAAATGAAATTATGGCTATATACATACATATATGCATGTATGTATGTATGTATATGTATATGTGTGCATGTGCACACACACAAATGTAGACAAAGAAAATACAAGGATGATAAACTTTTGTTAATAAAATAATGACATACTTAAAAAAGTCAGAGAATAAATAAAATTTATCATGAAAATAAATCATTTTAGCAAATTAGCAAGATAAAAATAGATAGAAAAAAATCAATAATGTTTCTACATAATTATTTTCAAAAAGAGGCAGAATGGATACAAAGGAAAATGCCATTTAAAATTACAATAAATTGCAATTAAATATCTGAGAAGTATCTTATCAAGACATTGAGTGTACAATGTCGCACATCACTAACTCCTGTGTAAGTCTGTCTTAGAACCACATGAACCACATTCCAGAACATTCCTAAGTCTTTAAGTCCAGGCTAGAGTGGTGCCTGAGATTCCAAAAGTGCCTACTTGTAGTATGGGAGAAAGTATAATTGGCTAGAAGTCAGAGGAACTAGGTTCAATTGTTGTCTATGTTGCCTACTTACCTCAGTAACCTTGGGTTAATTATTCCATAGACCTCAGTTTCTTCACCTGTAAAGAAAAGATATTGACTTAGGTAGCCCTTGTGATTTCTTCCAGCTTTAGCCCTGTGATCCTATGAACTGCTGTTTAAACTCACTCTTCAAAAACAAACAAACAAACAAACAAACAAACAACAACAACAACAACAACAACAAACACCCAACCTTGATTATTCCCTGGAACAATGAGAGAATTTAAAATAGTCCTTAATGGTATGTGATGTTCCAGAGTTAAAGTGGTAGATTCTTGGAAGGTGGGAAAACAGGGTAGCAGGTGCTCATTTAGATAGTTTTAAGACCTACCATATATGCTTATATAACTGTTAGAATTAGAAACATGAGATTTATCTAATGACCAATGTTGGATATTGGTGAATAGGAGGCTCTTTGATTAGTTTCAGAGGCATTTATACAGGACTATTGACAGAAGTCAGAGCTAGTTCATCAGGCTACTACTTAATCTTAATGTGATGTCTTTGACTTCCTTGCTCACTGTGACCCGTAAAAGATAAAGTTGTAAAGGGCGAAGAACTTGAATCTCCTCCCATTTAAGGCCATGAAACTTGTGAATATATGTCTATTATCCATGCCTATTTTGGTGTTTCTCCTTTTGATTTAAATGAAGGGAAAGCAATGTCCTAACACCTCAGTGTCCAGCCTTTGCAACTAAATCCAAGAAAGAAAAGTGACTTTTGGGAGTTACGTTTAGGACTCAGCTCAGTGGTAGCTAAGCTAAAGACTCAACTGACCACAATTCCACATTTAAACATGAACTTGGTAGGAACTATAAGACAGGGTTTCAGTTCTATATAGGAACAGAGCTAAGTTTGAGCCCACACACTCCCTAGAAACAAAAGTGGGATAGGAAAAAGTGAGCCCCCAAGGTTTGGGGAGGGGATGTTTGCACTTTTGTGCTTGTTTACATCTTTGAAGTAAATGTTCCTAATTGATGTTCAGGTTTTTTTTTAATAGAAATGAGGTGTTTGCTAGTCACTAGCATCTAATATCATAGAAGAAAACAGTAAGTGGGAGCTTGAGCTGATGCCAGTAAAAAAAAAGAAAAAAAAAGACAACTACAACCACTCAGAGTAATCTAGAAACATGTGAGGAAGATGTTACAGGCTGCTCTGGGAGAGTTGACTAAAAACAAAACAAAACAAAACAAAAAGAAACAAACAACTTGCTACATTTGTAAACAGGATCAGATTCTATAGAATGATTTGAGGAGGTTAAGGAAAAGGTATCCTTAGCAAAACAACAATTCTACTGCTTATAGAGCAATACATTATAATTATGTTTCTCCATTCCTTCTGGGCAGCAAGATTCTTATATTAAAAGAAAATACTTTTAGAGGCATTAAATATAATATAACAAAAATCAATTAATATTGTATTTTACAACTCTCTCAGAACAATAAGATCCTCTGGGGGTATGACATAGCACCAGTACTAGTTTTAGTCATACTGCCAAATAACTTAATGAACTATGAAGGAAACAAATTCTCAAACACCCATCCCCATCAACAACTTATTGAGGAAAGGTTCTGTAAAAAATTTGTTATTAATTGACTTCTGTCAAACTCCTGTTAAATTTTGGCATAATAGCTGCACTTTGAGCCTCTGAAATACTGGTGAGCTTTGGGAGCCAATAGTAAAAGATATGACATTGGTGTGAATATATAGTTTCTGAAAAACTCTTCTTATGAGGTAATTTTTAGATTGTTTCTTTAGAAAAGCATGTAATAGTGATGTGATGTCTTTAGCACTAATTAGTCTTGTGATAGTGCATTCATTGAGACAATACATTTGATAGCTCTAATATGAGCTATAAGAATAACACAGAGAGGGGAATTTCTGAACTATAACAAAAACCTACCAGTGACAATTAAATTTGATTTTCTTTAATCATTTAACAATTCAAGAAACATTTATTAATAGTTTACTAAGTGCCAGGCACTCTGTTAAGTTGCTTAAGTGCTGAGGTTTTAAATAGAAACAAACAAAAATTCCTAGCCTAGAGGAATTTGCTTCTAATGAAGGAAGATAAACCATAAAAGGAAAGTTAAAAAAAAAAGCAAGTTACAGATATATACCCTGGGACCATGATGGAAAAATAAATCTATGGACTCTGAGGTAGGGCTTGGAGAGCAATGAAGGGGGCACACATATTGCCTAGGGGAGGCAAATGGAGGCTCTAGGAGGAACCAATCAATCAGAGGAAGAGGCTGAAGGGGCTGCAGGGACCTTACAGGGTGAGAAGGTCTATGGAAAATGGTGGCAAAGCTAGCTTCCAGGGTAAGAAGGTTGTTGCATGTAGTGGAAGAAGAAATCCAAGAAATCAGCAGTGATGCCCACAGAGAAATGAAGGAATGAATCAGGAATAGAAAATGAGGCAAGCAATAAGGGAAATAATATCTTAGAACAGAGTGTGAACCTGAGGAGTTAGGGCAGGGAAAGAAGACAGGAGGCAATTAAAAAAAAAAAGAAAAAGAAAAAAAGAAAGAAAGCACATGAGAATATTATGAAATAGATTTTCCTTAGGTGTCCTAGCTCTTTTCAGATTCTATTCTGTGTCTGACCAGATACTCTACTCTTGGTGCTCATATTACTCATAATCCTCTCTTCTAATATGCCCATATTGCTTTGGCAACGTATCCTCTTTGTAGATTTTTACAAGTGTTAACATTAAGCTTCTTGCTGTCAGAATATTCCTGCATTGAGGTTTATCCTTGCTTTGAATGATTTAATCAATAATTCTTACACAACTGTTCTTTTCTTACCTTTTATTTCTAAACTTACAGAAAATCAGCACAAAGGTAGAAAAAAACTTGAGGGACAATTAATTATATTATAACTGTCTCACTAAAAACATAGCCATAGTGTGTGTGTATGAATGTCTGTGTGTTGATAGCCTTTAAAGCAGTATGTTACTTTTTTTGTGAGAAAGAAAAATTCCTGAAACTATTAAATATTTAAACTCAGAGTAAAACAAAAGCTGTAATAGAATTAGTTTTGCTAAAAATTATTTTCATTTTCAGGTTTGTGGGTTCTCAAATTAATGCATTTAATTATCCCCTCTAGGATAAAGGTTATATAGCTAGTTGACATTTTTATTAATGCTCTTCGCACACATTTTCTCATGACTTCCAATTTGAATACTTGGCACTGCAGTGATCTGATTTTCATTACACAGATGTCCATTTACATCTATCAATTTTTATTGACTCCTAAAATGTTTTTTACAAATTTTCACAATCTTCTGACCAAGCAGTTTAAGCTCCAAATTGAAGAAAACTGTATTAAAATTTACAAGCTGATTCTGTGCAGAGATTTTAAAAGCTACAGCTAACATTGGAATCATGATTTTTCTTAACACATATGGAAATAATTCCATCAGAAGCTCAAAAAACATGAAGATTTATTACACCTTCTCTTAAATCAGTTATAGTAAATTCCTTTCAAGTCCACTCATCCTGCTTCATAGACTTACTAGCAATATGAGTCATGGGCAGATGTGGCCTTGGGTGAGAAAGAACTAGCACATGGCTGGTGAGTGTCAAATCAGTGGGGTGGGATGCTGCTGGCTGTAGGCACTTACAGGAGGGAGGAGTTCTTAGATTCAATTACAGGCCAGTGGGAAGAACTGAAGGAGGATCTGAGGCCAGAGGCACCACCACCCCCATACTCTAGGACTAGAGGTGATTTAAAAAAAATATAGCTACAAATAAAAAAAATGAGCAGGTAAAGGAGAAAGAGTCCAATTACAGAAAGTTACAATGGGAATAGAGAAGACTGGGGTTCATCTTCAGAGGAGGATACTGAATTTTTAAAAAAGCCTCTCACACCAAAGAGTAATGTCAAATGGTCACCAGCCAAAAAGAATTCATAGAAAAAAAATGCTTAAAATACTTTAAAAATCAAATGAGAGAGATTGAGGAAAAAGTTTTAAAAAAGAATAATCACGAAAAATAAGACTATGAAAAGAAGGTTAAACAATTTAAAAGGAGATCCAGAATCATAAGGAATAAAACAACTCCTTATAAATTAGAATTGGTAAGATGGAGGAGGGAAAGCAGTGACTTGCTAGAGCTCTCCCCCAAACCCCTCCAAATACCTATAAAAAATGACTCTAAACAAATTCTAAAGCAGCAGAACCCACAAAAAAACAGAGTAAAACAAATTTCCAGCCCAAGACAGCCTGGATGGTTGATCAGAAAGGTATATCACGCCAGGTTGGGAGAGGAGCCAGTGCGGCGTGGGCACACAGGCCGCAGCAACCCTGGAGCAGGCCTCAGAGGACTGAATCGCGGGCAGCTGTGGCGGTTTCCAGACTTCTCAACCCACGAACTCCAAAGGCAACTTAGAAGGTCAGTGGGAAAAGTCTGTGACTGCAGTGAGAGAAGAAGCTAGGTCTCAGCCACCCCGAGGGCAGTGGATGCCTCCTGAGCTTCCAGCCCACAGACTGAGGGGGAATCAAGTGGCTGATCAGAGGGGGATTGCAAGGATCTCTTTGCCAGGGCTGAGGCAGGAATTTCTTGCTTTGCCCATGCTTGGATCTGGGTCACAGTCCTGAGGGGTGAGGAGTAGCACTGGCGTGGTGGAGCTTGTTGTGGTGGTAGAGAGGAAACACCTCACCCCTTATCATAGTACCTTGGAAGAACTGACACTTTTCAGGTCCCTAGAAGTAGCTCTGAAAACAGCTGTACAAACCCCCGAAGCTTGGGACAGTACATTCTCCACATAGGAAGCAGACTCTTACCTTATCTTAACAAAGAGTTTAAAACTCAAATAATCGGTTGGGATCATGAGCAAGCAGCGCAAAAAGAGTCAGACTATATTATCTTGCTTTGGTGACAAAGAAGATCAAAACATACAACCAGAAGAAGAAAACAAAGTCAAAGCTCCTACATTCAAAGCCTCCAAGAAAAATATGAATTGGTCCCAGGCCATGGAAGAGCTCAAAAGGGATTTTGAGAATTAAGTAAGAGAAGTAGAGGAAAAACTAGGAAGAGAAATGAGAGTGATGCAAGAAAATCATGAAAAGCAAGTTAACAGCTTGCTAAAGAAGACCCAAAAAAATACCAAAGAAAATAACACCTTAAAAAATAACCTAACCCAAATGGCAAAAGAGGTCCAAAAAGCCAATGAAGAGAAGAATGCCCTAAAGAGCAAAATTGGACAAATGGAAAAGGAAGTCCAAAAGATTACTAAAGAAAATACTTCCTTAAAAATTAGAATAGAGCAATTGGAAGCTAGTGACTTTATGAGAAATCAAGACACTGTAAAACAAATCCAAAAGAGTGAAAAAGTAGAAAACAAAGTGAAATATCTCATTGGAAAAACAACTGATCTGGAAAATAGATCCAGGAGAGAGAATGTAAAAATTATTGGACTATCTGAAAGCCATGATCAAAAAAAGAGCCTAGAAATTAGAATTGGGCAAGGGGATGCCAGCAAAGTTATAAGAGACCAAGAAATAATAAAACAAAATATAAAGAATGAAAAAAAGAAGAGAATGTGAAACATATCATAAGAAAAACAATTGACCTGAAGAACAGATCAAGAAGAGAAAACATAAGAATAAGCAGACTACCTAAAAGCTACCATAAAAAAATCTTGATACAATAATGCGAGAAATAATTAAAGAAAATTGTCCTGAAGCATTAGAAGAGGGGAAAGTAGAAATATAAAAAGTCCATGGATCACCACCTGAGATTCTCAGAGGAAAACTCATAGGAATATCATAGCCAAATTCTGAAACCCCCAGCTCAGGAGAAAATATTATGAGCAACAACAACAAAAAAAAATTAAACATGGTGGTACCACAATTAGAATCATATAAGACCTAGCAGCAGCTACACTAAAAGACTGCAGGCTTTGGAACACTATATATCAAAGAGCAAAAGAACTGGAGTTCTGGCTGAAATATCATACCCAGCAAAGTTAATCATAATACTGAATGGAAATAAAACAGGTTTTTAATGAATTGCCAGACTTTCAATATTTTGTTAAAAACAACAACAACCCTGAACTTAACATAAGATTTGACATATAAGATCGAAGAGAGGGGCAGCTAGGTGGCACAGGGGATAGAGCACCAGGCCTGGATTCAGGAGGACCTGAGTTCAAATCTGACCTCAGACATATAACACTTATTAGCTGTGTGACCTTGGGCAAGTCACTTAACCCCATTGCCTAACCCCCCCCAAAAAAAAGATCCAAGAGAAATATAATGTACATATCAAAGATCAATTACAAAGGACTCAATAAGGACAGACTATTTATATAAGAGGAAATGTAAAACATGTCTCTAAGATTGCTATTAATCATCGGGTAGTTAGAAAGAAAGATTGGAGTAGACCTGAGTATGATATGATTCTAAAAAATAAAACCATTTAGGAAAAGGTGAAAAGAGGAATTATCTTATTCAAATGAGGTTCCAGGGGAAGAACTAACACAGAGGAATTACAGGGGAGAGCAGAAGTAGTAGTTCTGGAATATGGAATCAGGAATATGTAAAGAGGTGACAATACAAATATGTGTCTAGAAGGACATAAAAGTCTTCTAAATTCAGAAAGAAATTAAAGGCTAAGGGGATAAGGAACAGGGAGGAAAAAGGGAGGAATTTTTAGAGGGGAGGATAAAGGAACAGGATAAGGGGGTGCATAGAAGGGTTTTCAGATTAACAGGAATGGGAGGATTAGGGAAGGATCCATGGAGGGGATGGGTAGGTTAAATAATAGGAAGACAAGGTAGTAGGTAGAAGTAAAGTAGAGGAGTCAAGAGGGACAGGAAATAAGAGATACACACAACATAAAATGAAGATTAGGAGTAGAATTTATTAAGAAAAACCTGCAGGGGTAGTAATCATGATCTCAGACAAAGTTAAAGCTAAAATACATGTAATCAAAAGAGAAAATAGGGAAACTATACTATATATCAAACATATTAATTAATATTGTTTTAGACTATTTAGAGTAACTAGACAGTATGAAGTTGGAATATTGCTGTGGCATAGGAAATGATGAGTTGGTGGACTTAGAGAAACATGGAAAGACTCAAATATATGAAGGAAGTGGTTATCCATCCTCAGAGAAACAGAGGACAAATAAGTATAGTACAGTCTTACATAGATACATATGAATGTATATGTCTATATATGAGTATGATTATAGATATCTAAGTACATGCATGTGCATGTGTGTGTGTATATATGTGTATATGCATGTATATATTTTTGTGTATATGCATATATGTATGTGTTCATATGTGTATGTATTGTGTATGTATATATATTTGTGTGCGTGCATATATTTATATGTATACACAAATACACACACACACACATACACACACACACACATATATATATATTATATATATATATATATATATATATATAATTGTAGCCTTCAGGAGAGGGGACAAGAAAGGGGGAAAAGAACAAAGTAAAAAGTTCACAGCAGAGAACAAAAGAAAACTTACAAGGAAGCAAAGAAAAGATGGACAGATCTGAACACAATGCATAGTATTAATTATATAGACTTTCTTGAAATGAAAATTTATTGCTTTATATTTTGAATACTCTCATGTTCTGCTGTGCACATTGCAATGCCTTTTTTCCTTTCTAATTTTGTATTTAAGTTTTAATATTTATGTTTATAATGTGTTTTTTATTTGCTTGTGTATTTAAGTTAAAAATAAATTTATAAATAATAAAGATAAATAAATATAAAAACAATAGGAGCAGAGTGGTGCCAGAGGAGTCAGAGGGTGCTATGACTCACAAGTTTTTAGAATGCCTATAAACTTTAATTATTTCACTAAAAATGAAATCCTTACACAACAACATCATGCTTAAGGAAGTAGACTTTATAAGCTCTGACATTACATCATAAATGAATCTAGAAGAAAAAAAAACTTGCAGCTAAACCAAAGGATGGCGTATAGCTTTTCCTTGGAGAAGCAAAATAAAAGAGTTGGTAGAGTTAATTTTTGTCATGCGTCTAAATCAACAATAAACATAATTTCATGGGACATTTGATTATGTTGTGGGACAGTGCTCTCGCTAAGCATTTATCTACAAAATGACCACTGTGAAAATAACTGCAGTTTATGCTTTGAACATCTGATTCAGAAAATAGAGTAATTCTTTTTTTTTTTCTTTTTGGTGAGGCAATGGGGGTTACGTGACTTGCCCAGGGTCACACAGCTAGTAAGTCTTAAGTGTCTAAGGCTGGATTTGAAATCAGGTTCTCCTGATTCCAAGGCCAGAGCTCTATTCACTGTGCCACCTAGCTGTCCCCTAAAGTACATAACACCCAGTAAGACCCAGTAAATTAAATCAACATATGCTCTAATGTTACATCATGTCAGTGTCAATGTGGGAATAAATGAGCATATCAATAAGCATATATTGGAAAATAGCATCTAGAATATCAAAGGAAATGAGGGAAAGAAGTAGAGATGAAGCAGGAATAGCACTTTCAAATCTCAAACTATTATAAAGCAATGGTTTTCAAAACCATGTGGTATTGGATTTAAGAAAAGAGAGAAATTAATAGAACAGACTAGACAAGGAAGATTCAGAAACAGTGTTTAATAAATTGGAAAAGATAGGGGCAGCTAGGTGGTGCAGTGGATAGAGCACCAGCCCTGAAGTCAGGAGAACCTGAGTTCAAATCCGGCCTCAGACCAGACACTTAACACTTACTAGCTGTGTGACCGTGGACAAGTCGCTTAACCCCAATTGCCTAAAAAAACAAACAAACAAACAAACAAAAAAAAACAACAAACAAAACAAAATATAAATTGGAGAAGATAAATTATCTAGGAGAAACAAAATAAAACAAAACTTCTTATGTGATAAAAAGTGCTGGGAAAAGTAGAAAGCAATTTGGCAAAAATTAGGCTTAAACCAACACCTTATACCACATCCCACAATACAGTCTAAATGAATACTTAAACCCTAATATTGAAGATCATACTACCAAAAAAATAGAAGAGAAACAAATCATATACCTCTCACAACTATGAGCAGATGTATCCTCAACCAAATAACAGATGGAAACAATTGCAAAAGCTGAAATAGACAACTTTGATTATTGAACCTGAAAAGCTTCTGTAAGGACAAAACTAATGCATCTAGGACAAGAAGGGAAGTGGTCAAATGGAATCCAGTGAAGAGCTATGAGATAAAATCCAAACTTACCCTTCTTGGAGGTGGAATGTCTACAGGTACTACACATTGTACATTTTTTTCAGTGTATTGAAATGTGCTGATTTTTTTTTCTCTTAAAAAATACTATTTGTTATATGAGATGGCTCCCTAGGAGGAGGAGGATAGATAGGTGGGATAACTCTGATGATATAAGTAACAGAAGATTTCAATAAAAATTCATTTAAAAATAAAATAGACAAACTAATTGAAAAAGATAGGTTGGAAAATATGGATAAGGCATAAAGAATGATAAAAGGCTAAGGATTTGTAGACTACAAATAAGCTTTCTGCCTATCTCTGAGAAAAATAGTTGGGGCTGTACATGGCAAGCAGGAAGTAACATAAAATTGAAATTCATTATAAGTAGTGCAAAGGAAAATATATTAATGATATGGAAATCACTACTCAACCACTTATATGCAGTCAGATGCCTTATTTGTAAGGGCAAAGATCAAAATTAACATAAAGATAGAAGAAAGAATAAAAATAAGAGGGAAAAAGTCATGGCACCCAAATTAAAAAACTTAATTCTAAGCTTTTCAAATATATACATGACTTTAAAAATGTAATATAGACAGAGTATAAAATACAAAAAGCTGTCAAATGCATTTTTCTAATCTTTATGATGAAATTATTCTGAATTCAAGAACAGTCTGATGATGTAATAAACATGCTGTGGGGTGGGACAAGGTAGGTTTAGCTTAAGAAAGGCATCAGTTCAATTGATATTTTTTAAAGGAAAATAATGGAGGTGAAAATGATGCAGAAACCCACAAGTTAGGTTATATAGATACTGAATATCTGAAGTGAATTGTTTTTTCTGAAATGAATTAATTGGGGAAAAAAAGCAAAATATATCAGAGCAAAGCCCCAATGTGGCTCTTAGGGTTGGCATTCCTTCCATCAACACATATCACAGTCCATCTATTTGTTAGTAGGTAAATCCTAGTGAGTTGCCTGTGCCTGACAAAGGTTAAGTCCCTCAGATTACATAGCTCAAAAGTGCAAGAAGAGGGATTTTATATCAATTTTCCTGCCTCCAAAGTTCAATATTTTATCCATTTTGCCATGCTTCCTCTCCTAACTAAAAATCCATTTTAATAGAGGTTTCTTTATTTGATTTTGCCTAGTATTATCTGAATAGCATTTTACCAGAGTTACTGAGTTAATAAAATAGCAATATTTATATAACATGTAACACTTTTCAAAGCATTTTCCTCACAATGCTCTTATAAATATGTCAGACAGTACAAATATAATGATATCCATTTCCCAGGTGAGGAAACTAAGGCTCAGAGAAATCAAACAGCTATTAAATGGTAGAGTTTTGACTTGAATCTAAGTAATCTGTCTTCAAGTACAGTTTAATTTCAAGTTTTTTTTTACTAGATTGCAGTATATCACAAAATCAAGATACGTGAATGATGTTATGCCTCTAAAGACAAGTACACACTTTTCTGTGTTACCACAAAGCTCTGAGATAAGCCATTGTACTGATAAACACCCTGAATGTTGCTTGATAGTGTCATCATCTCTTAGAAATATTGCTGTACTGGGTAGCAGTAGTGGATTTGAAATAAGAAGACCTGGGATCAAACTCCATTTTTCCCTTACTTCCTATGTGATTTCGACCAGATCAATTAAGCTGTCTGAATTTTTGCTTCTTTGTTTGTTTGTTTTATTTTAAAATGAGACATTTGGACTACATGACCTCAAAGTTCCCTTTCCAGCTCTAAATCTATGATTCTATCACCTATGAAAATGGCTGGTTTCCCGAATACTCTTACTTATGTAAGTACAATACTTATCCAGAGCACTAATTTCTTGGTTGCCAGTCAAGGTACGACATCACTAGGCCATTTCGCCTCTCTGTAAATTACCCCTTCAAGAAATCTTCAGGGTGGAGCAGCTAGGTGGCGCAGTGGATAGAGCACCAGTCCTGGATTCAGGAGGACCTGAATTCAAATCCGGCCTCAGACACATAACACTTACTAGTTGTGTGATCCTGGGCAAGTCACTTAACCCCATTGTCTAGCCTCTCCAAAAAAAACATCTTCAGAGGCTTAAAATCTCATTTCCATGTGCTTTCTAGTTTCCCACTGGGCAATTGACAGACTATGGATGTTCATGATGATGGCAGACTGGAGTTGCAAAAGATTATTTGCAAGAGAATTTTTCATCTCTTTTTAAAGAGATCTCCATGTCTTTACTTAGCTAGTGTGAAAGTCTTCAAAAGTTAAAGTAAAGTTGTTGCAAAACATCTTGGCTGGTTGCCGCTGCTGTACCTCCCTCGGTATACAGTGACAAGTAAAAATATGTTTTGCATTTCAGTTTCTAACAGCAACATGAAAGGATGAAAGAGGAAGCCATCTCAGCAGGCACCAAGGTGGCTGTATATTTCTCTCTCTCTCTCTCTCTCTCTCTCTCTCTCTCTCTCTTTTTTCTCTTGGTATCATTGTTTTTATAGCCTGAAGATCCAACAACAGCTTTCTCTTCACATGGCCTGAATCAATAGAATTGTCAAGCATAGCAGTCCTTTTCCAACAATAATTTGTATATGAGGATTTTAGTAACCTGGTAGGGCACTTTCATAGCATCAGAAATAGCAGTCATCACCATGAACTTGATTTTAGGCATGTGTGTCAGATTTTCTTGGCAATAAAATAACCATCCTTTGGTTACTGCAAATAAAAATAAACTAGTTTCTTTTTCCCTTGTACTTTATTTAGAATAAA
This sequence comes from Vombatus ursinus, assembly GCF_900497805.2. NCBI lineage: Eukaryota > Metazoa > Chordata > Mammalia > Diprotodontia > Vombatidae > Vombatus > Vombatus ursinus. Next base: position 68,683,939 of record NW_020954576.1, read on the forward strand.
GCACAGAATGCTTACATTTTTGCAGGATTTAATTCTCTAACAATCTTAACCTACATTGACTATTGAGCTACTTAATGGAATACACCACAGTGCTTTGTATTCAGCATGTACTAAATAAGTATTGTACTAAATAAGTGCTTGATGAATGAAATATTGTGTAAAGGTTTAGAGTCTATGCCAGGGAACTACCTTTGGTATATGGTAGGTACTTTATCAATATTTGGTAAATGGATGAATAAATGGATGGTTAGATTGTCTCACTATAAGGCTTGGGATTAGTGGGAGAGAAATATTTGGATATTTCATTATCAACTATTCTTGAGAGGGTTCCAAGAGAGACCCATGCCCCAGTGAATCCTGTTTACTTCATAACATTTGCTACTAGAGTTAGCAGCATTTTGATCTGAATAAAATCTTTTTTTTTTTTTTTTTTGCTTTTTGGTGAGGCAGTGGGGGTTAAGTGACTTGCCTAGTGTCACACAGCTAGGTAAGTGTCAAGTGTCTGAGGCCAGGTTTGAACTCAGGTTCTCCTGGCTCCAAGGCCACAGCTCTATCTACTGCACCACCTAACTGCCCCAAATAAAATCTTTTTAAGAAAAGGAAACCACTGATGTTTGTGTGCAGATCAGATCAACAAGTAGGTGATTAAAGATTTATTAATGGATAGAAGTAGAAACAAAAATATTTTAAAATTGAAGGGTTTAAAGCAGCAGTGTCAAACTCAAGTATATGTAGGTGCCACTAAACCATAGATTAGAAACCCTGCAGGTCATATACTGATTTAGAAAATCATACATGTTTGCATATTACATTTTATTAATACACCAACACATTAAAATCAATGAGAAACTAATTTTAATTTGGTTCAGGCTGCACTCAGGAGTCTTAAGGACTACATGCAACCTCTGCACAGGTAGACCATGGGTTTGACATCTCTGTTGTAGAGTAATTCATGTTGGCTCAGTTCCATTGTTAAATAAAATTTACAAAGCAAAAAGTAAAATAACATAGAATCCTGGTCAAGTCTTTTTGTTCCATAATTCTGAGGGAAGAGAGATAATCATTTGAAAGTACCTGTGGCTCCTACTACTTCATTTTTTTTGTAATTCAACATCACTGGAATTCTTTTAAAAAAGTGGCAGAGTTTGAGCTTCAGTTTTTATTCTATTAATATGTAATGGCTGATACTACTTTATAAGGAATTGTACATATTTTATCTCATCTGATCATCACAGAAGTCTGTGAAATATATAGTACAAATATCATTATCCTTATTTTTTTATGAGGAAATGGGCTTGAAAGGGCTAAATGATGTGAGCACATAGGTATATAAGTGGAAGAACTGAGATTTTTTTTATTCCAAATCCAGTAATATTTGACTATGTTACAACCTCCTCCCATGCCTACATATATGCACCAAAACTTCGTATATTCAACTCAATCATAATATGCATTTTATTCATCACCAGACAACCAAATTAATGACATTACAGCTAGATTCCAATTAGTACAAGTAATCAAAACCCTGATGTAGTTGAATTTGTATTATTTGAAGTTATATGCAAATATAATAACACATGAATTATTATATTTGTAAATAACTATGTAAAACATATTCATTGGTTCCAGTTTAATGTAAATATGAAGTGTGGATTCAAATAAGGACACCACTTCAGAGTATTCATGATTTGTACTAAACAGGACCTAGCTGTACATCAGGAAAAGTGAAAAAGATATAGGTAAATCAAAAAATGTATTTGAAATATTCCTTTTCCTTTTCTGGCTATAGAGCATTTTCTCTCCACAGCCATAGACCACCATCTCTTATTCTCAAGAGGAGTAAGGCTTGGCTCCATAAGAATATGTTGAACTTTATAATTCAGGAAAAAAAAAAGCAAAGTTGAAATTTTAAAACTCCTGCAAAAAAGAATCACATCAAATCTTGTGTAGGCATAGAGCTAATGAGTTCTGCATCTGTCAAATATTAATAAATCATGGAGAAGCGAAAGCACTTTTGACAAGATACAATGATACCTTGATAGAGTGACATTTTATTTAGATGATTTTTTAAATTAAGATGTCAAAGATGAAGCTAGTTCAGTTTGCACAATAACCTTAGGGAAAAAAATAATCAACTGGCATATACTAACTGAACAATTATATGTTGAGCACAGTGCTCTCAGGAATATGAAGACACACAGAGGAAGAAAGCAGTTCAACAAGTTACTCATATATACTGAAGAAGGGCAGGAGGGAAAGGAAAGACTAGGAAATGGCACAGAATATACAAGTATTTGCTCTCATCTTCAATAGGGAGGAGGGCACCATAAGATGGAATTCCCTAAAGATTCTTCTTCATTTTTCATGAAAGTGTTATTTATTTTTACATGTTAACGTTATTTTTAAAGCAACAATCATTTCTTGAGATTTGATCCTTGTAATTGAAGCTTTCTTTTATCAAAGGAAAAGAGTTAAGCAAAGCTGACCAACAAAGTAACTGCATTTGACAACTTCTGCAATATTTTGTACATATTTTCTACTCCTCTCCCCCAGCATCCTGACTGAGTGGAGAGAGGTGTGTTTCATCATGACCAACTTGGCCATCACATCTAATCTGAGTTTGAGTTCCCTTTAGTGTTGTTTTAGTCAGACTTCTTCCCTCTGGATTATTTCTTTCCTTTCACTCACTTGGTAAACAGAGGGGTGGCTACTTTCATGTTCTAAGATACAGTCTATGATCCTTTTTCTAAAAATCTATAATTCACAAACCCTTATCCCCATCTGTGTGCCATTCCTCTGCAGTTGGACACTGGATACAGCTAAGTTTTAGGGGAAGAAAGTCATGTGCTATTGTGGCAAACATAATTTAGTAGCTAAAAACATCCCCCTCCCTAGTTTAACCTAAGGTACATTATCCTACCAATATATAAAACATCCATGAAAGAATGGGCACACAGCTCAATGCCAGCAAAAAATACACAGAGAGAACACTAAGCCACTATTCTGGTGTGGAAGGGCCTGGAAGCCCTTTCTCCCCTCATACAGTAATCTCTGCAACTCACACTTCAACTATAACTGCTAGCTAGCCCTTGAGACTACAGCCAGCTTTCTTCTCTGCTGCCAGACAGCATACTCTTAGAAACCCCTTTTTTCCTTACTCCATACCATTGTCTGTCTGGACTGTGCATCCCACTGGTTAAATTGTCTACAACTAATCAAGGAGCTCCACTGAACCATCAAACATGGACAAAAGGAGAGAAATATCTATCCCTAGAAAATCCCTCTCAGAGGCCAGCTTCATCCTCTACTTCTGGTTCCTAATTTTCTCTCTTTCCAAGTACTAGATGGCTTGATTTTTCACCCATAGGACCAAAGGGGCAAGAATGTTTCTCTAGCACAAAGACTAGGGTTTGTTTCTTTGTTTTTATTTTGTTTTGTTTTGGGGTGTGTGTGTGTGTGTGTGTGTGTGTGTGTGTGTGTGTATTCTCTCAAGCCTCAGCCCATTATTAGATTTTTTCTTTCTAACTGGGGGTATAAGCATAAACCATTTTATAACTACCCTTCAAAATGTAGAATCACTCTGAATTAGGGCACTATTTTATAAATCTATTTCATAGATGTGAGTCAAGGTTATGCCTCTATGAACTGTTTGATACAGAGCAGAAAAAAATAGACCAGGAAGATAATAACAATAAGAATTACAAGACTGAAAATGAATCAAGCAAAGGGTAGATTCAGTATGTGCATTCTGGAAAGATGGAAGCAATTCTCAACTTTTCTTGGTCTGGAACTTGCAGAGAATGATAGGAGAGCACCGATCTGGAGTGGGGAAGAAAGGGCGAAACAGTATCAGCCCTGACAATAATCAGGCACTAACCTATAGAGTACATTTTATAAATGCTATAAACAAAGAGAGTAAAAATAAATCATTATGGGCTGGAATAGTCTGAAAAAATTTCCCCGAGGACATGTAATTGATGGGATGTATTTGAAAAGAGAAGAGAGGAAACAAATCCCAGACCAGCTGAAGAGTTTGAAAAAAAAATCACAGACTATGTAGTAAAGTAGAAAGAGCACTGATATAGTATTCAAGAGTCTGGGGTTGTAGTCTCAGCTTTGCCACCACCTAGATGTATGACATCGGACAATTCCCGTATGACCTTTGTACCCTAAATTCCTTATCTTTAAAATGAAAAGTTTGGCCTAATCCCTCTCTAAGTTCCTTTCTAACTTTAAGACCCTTATTCTTCTATGCATTACACATAGAGAAGAAGCTAAAACTATTGGTCTGATTGATGAAGACTGTGTTGTGAAGTAAAAAGGAAATGAGACTGGATATATACATGAAGTCATATAATGAAGGGACTTGGAAGCAAATTAATAATCTGTCTTTTGTCCTTCAAAATAGAACAACTCACATGACCTCAGACTTACTATGGGTCATCCAGACAAAAACACTGAGTTACTCTGATTCATTGCTCATCTCTAACTCACAGGAGTTCTGTTTGGATTACTTGTTGGCTCTTCAGGATGGCTATTAGTACCTTTATCTCTTGCTCTTAAAAGGAAAGGTATTTTTGTTGGACTTCAGAAATAAACTATAAATAACTTTGCTCAAACATTACCATATTTTACTGTGTCAATTTCATATATCCTTATTATAGCACTTGAGATTGTCACAACGCCTCTCCCCCCACCCCAAAAATTCTTTAAGGCAAAATAAGCATTGGAGTGAAACAAAGAATTCTCCCAACCCAGATGGACATTAGCTTGTATCTTTTTTAACAGTATAGTTTCATGGAAAAAGATATCTTTCCTTATCTGACACACCTCCCACAACATGACCACCTGAAGAAAAGAGAAATGAAGAAGGATTAATCTTTAGTAAAAAGGAAAAGCTTCAAGACATAACCAAAAGCTCATTCATGAACTAATTAGCCAGATGTCACTAATTGCTTCATATCTACCCTCAGCTACACTGGAATCACAGTCCTTTCTTTTTAATGACATTAGCCTGGGAAATGCTTACTTATTTTAACTTGATCATTTTATGACATCTTGAAAAGTCACCTCAATCTGGATGTCAGTTCAGATATAGATCCATATACCTTTCTTTATTTTGAACATCGAGTTTCCTCCAAGATATCTCAGCCCAATGTGAAAGTCAATCTCTTTAAAGTTGTCTCAAGTGTTATCTTCCTATCACTGTGAGACTAAACTAGCGATGAAAATAAGGATCTACTCCTCTAGGGGATCCTATTGCTCATCCTAAAATTGTTGTTAGGTGTCTCTTATTTCATACTGATGACAAGGTCTGAACCTATAAGACTCATACACTGAGAATGTCAATGTTTTAGTTCCATCGTTGTGTTTATGCAATTAAGAAATGTCTATAACTGAATGAAAAAATTAAGTGATTATTTTGCAGCTTTATTGGAATTCCTCAGAGTTTTGTAATTGAAATTAAATGATTATCCCAAAACTTGATCTAAAGTCATAAAATGTTATCCATAATAAGTAAAAATCATTATTTCATGATTGATTACATATGCTAAGTCACACATTACTGTCAGTATCAGTTATCTTTTTAGTCATTAGGGTAACACATAATTCCGTTAAGTTTAACCCTAAGGGATGTATACAACGGGGGCACATTTAGTCAATATACTAATTAAACAGCCTTTTCAAGGTCATCTAATTTTCTCATAAATCATAGACAGGCATCCTTATTGATCTTTATCGTAACAAGAGTGAGAGGATGGATAGGTTGTCAGGGTTTTGGGGGTGGGTGGGAAGGGTGACTAGAAAGCATCAGAATAAACAATAATGCTAAGCCATTAGAAAACAGATTATTGATTTTGATTATTAGAAAGCTTGACACAACAGAGATATGCAATTATTCTTCTTCAGTAAATAACCCAAAGGGCAATTTATTTATTTATTCAATTTTAGTAAACTTGCCATAATACCACAATCTCTCTTCCTCTTTTCTCTGAGCTGATTTTATTGGAGTGGACATTCCTTCCACCAATCCCTCTTTACCTTAGTAAAATGCCTGTGTGATTTGCTATAGGAAAAAAGCAAATCACCTAGGAGAAAGCCTTCTAGTGATGAATTGTCTTATACTTAATGGTCCTTGGGTTATAGATATCTAATCTCAAAGTTTTCCTGACTTGCTAGGATATCTAAAGGCAAGAATTCGTGGGCAGGGGGACTCATTCTTAAAATACAGATAGGAATATATGAGCCAAAAGTGGGGACAGTAATAATGAGCAATAATAGAATAGTGTGTAGCCTGAAGGCCAACCTCCTTATTCAAATATTATCTGTATTCTACCCCACCTTTCATGGGTCTGAAATGCCTACTTGATAGAATCTGGAGAAGAAATCAAGGTTGATTTTAAGAAGAGGAAAATATTCCCTCATTTCATTCCTTCTTGCTCCCTATTTGGTGTTTTAAGAAATGTAAGGCATCCAATATAACTACTCCATAAATATGTGATTAATGTAATTATGAAGTAATAAAACTTTTAGAAGTACAAAATATTATTGGTACTTTGCTCTACTCTATATTTTTCTTTTATATCCAACTTCTTAGAAAATAAAAGCAACCTGTACTCTACCTCTTTTTCCTGATCACTTCTCAACCCCTTGCAATCTAAACTCACCACTCAATGAAATAGCTTTTTATAAGGTTAGCAATTCTCTCTTAACTTCTCAATTCAAGAGCATTTTCTCAGTCTTTGTTCATATTGACCCCTCTCTAGCTTTTGAGACTGTTGACTACCAACCTCCTCCTGCATACTTTTAACCTCCCTGAGTTTTTATGAAAATGCTCTCTCCTTATTCCCCTTCCATCTCTTTAACTCCTCTTTCTCAGTACCTACTACTGGATATTCATGTTAATCCCACTATAAGTTGTACCTCAGGGCTTTATCCTGACACCTCCTTTTTTTCTCTCTTTCCATTTTCTCTTCGATGATCTCATCAGCTTCCATAGATTCAACTGCATCTCTTTGGAGATGATACTCAAATCAATATATCCAACTTTCATCTTCCCTTTGAGTTCTAGTTTTATATAACTGTTTGCTGAACATCTCCACCTAGATGTCTTTTAATAATATCAAACTTAATATGTTCAGAAGTAATCTTATCATCTTTTTCATTCATAAATGTTTTATTATTGCTTTTTTAAAAAGACATTACTTTCCAACATCCTAAGCCTAATAGAACCCTCCCTTGAAACAAAAGAACATGTTGGCCATGTCTGAAAATGTAAGGATTATTTTGCATTCATAGTTTATTGCTTCTCAACTGAAGGAAGAGGCATATGTTGAAAAACTAACTCTAAAATGAGGATTGGTGATAACACTGATCAAAGTTCTTTTGAAATCGTTAGTTTTTGTGATTGTGTTAATCAGATAACTTGTTCTGTTTCTCCTTAAAGAGAGATAATTTGACAGTGAAAAGAATGCTTTATTTGGGGGTCAGAGAATGTGGGTTCAAATTCTGATTAAACAAACTAGTACCTGTGTGACCTTGAGCAAGTCATCCACACCTTCTCAGACTCTTGTTTCCTCTTCTATTAAATGATGGGGTTGTGTACAGTGCTTGGCAAATAATAATCTTTAAAAAAATGTTTGATTGATTTACAAAATTAACTCAGAGTTTCGTTCCAATTCTAAGTCTAGGATTCTATGATCTCTCTTTGTTCTGTATCAATTTATAAAATTTGTCACACATTTCTCTTAGCTCTTAATAATTGTTATTTCTTATAGTACAATAATATTCCATTACATTTGTATGGATTGATTTGTCCATTTATTTCCTAATTCATGGATATCTACTTTATTTGCAGGGTTTTTTAAAGTATCAATAATAATTATTACAAAAATTTATGGATAATATATACATGTACAACAGATAAACATACACAATTTATATATGCATACATGTGTGTGTTTGCATACATATGTAGGCATGTATGTATATATACATATTAAATAAGCATTTATTATTTAGTATATGGATGGCCTGGTATAGGGGAATGTTTCAGCTGAGATATAGAGACATGAATGCAATAGTCCATACACTTAATGAGACCATAATTTAACCAAGTGCCACAAGCACACACAGAGATTAATACAAAATAAGTACAAGATAATTTTATGGTGATACTTCCAGTAGCTGAAGATACTTCAGTGGCATATTGAAGGAAGGTATGGATTCTAAGAGGCAGAGGTGACTCAGGAATGTATTCCACAAATGGGAAAGAGCCAATATAAATATATATAAAGATGGAAAATGGAATGTTCTATACAAGAAACATTAAGAAAGCAGTTATAAGAAAACCATATGTCAGGTTTATAGGACTAATGTACAAGGTAAATGGGTGGGTTTGAGTTAGATTGTGAAGGATTTTAAATGCAAAACAGAGTAGTTTATATTTTATTCTAGAAAAAAATCAGGAAACTCTGAAATTTATTGATTAAAGAACACGAGTTTGGCCAATTTACAACTCTGTCTGCAGTGAATTACTTTCTGGTCTTCACAGAAACCTGTCAACATTTCCTTTTTTTGTTATTTTTGACAATCTAATGGGTATGAGGTAAAGGTTTTGAATCTTTAATTTTGATTTCTCTTTTTAGTGATTCTGAGCCTTCTTTCATATAACTATTGAATTTTAAAATTCCTTCTTTTGGAAAATGCTTTTTCATGCTGTTTGACCACTTATTTGCTGGAGAATGGATTTGTGTCTTATATATTCACATAAATTTCTTAAATATCTTGTATATCAGACATTCGACATAAGTTTTAAATACAAAAATTTTTCCCATTTACCATCTTACTTTTAAATTAGCTATGTTGATTTTGTTCATGGAAAAGTTTTTATATTTTGTGTAGTGAGAATTGTCCATTTTGTCTTTTATAATCACCTCTATCCCTTATTTATCTCAGATTTTTTCTCCTTAATACTAGATCTCAAAGGTACCTATACAGTTTTTTTCTATCCCTTTCTTTTTTTTTTTTAATGATGTGACCTTCATGTAGACTGTTTATCTATTTGGAACTTTTTTTTTTGTATGTGGCTTAAACTATTGTTTAAAATCTAATTTCTACCAAACTTATTTCCAGTTTTTCAGAAATTCTTTTTAGGCATAGAGTACTTGCCACCAGTAGTTTGCATTCTGGGGTTTACTGAAAATTAGATTGCTGTGTTTGATTTCTTTTGGGTTTTGTTTACCTATTTTGTCCCACTGGCAAAATTTTAAAATTAGTATTGAACAGAATTGATGATATATATTTTAAGGTCTGATAATTCATTCCTATTTTTTATTGGTAGGCTAATTTCCAGACACTTTATAAATTGTTTCCATATTTTAATTTTTTTTTCCTGTCTACTCTATCTGGGTTTTGTTAGTAATATGCAAAAGGATAGTCACTGTAGATTTATTTTAGATTTCTAAACCATTATAATACAAATCAAGGTAATTGTGACTATGCAATCCCTTAATTCCTTTTTCTTGTCATATTGCTACAGCTAGCTATTTTAGAATTATATCAAACAATATTGGCAACAACGAGAAGACTTACTACCAACAAAGGAACTTTCTCTTCTTTACATTTCCTTGCACACACGGGTTCTGGCTTTTCAGAAATCATCTTCCAGTGAGATAGAGGATGATCAGATTTTCCCATCTTTGCTGCTACCACATTCTGAAATGCTTTATGCCTTACAGTCTTTGCTGTTCCTATGTCTTCCATACTCCAAGCAGTCATGTGACCCACTAAAGAAACCTAAGCACCTATGAGCATTATCATGTACCCCATTTAGGATTTCTAGGAATTTTCATCCATCCTGAAGTTGAACTTTCTTTTACATACTGTCTCCTCCAATTAGAGTGTGAACTCCTTGAGAACAATCTGTCATCTATTTGTGCTTTACAATGCTTGACACATTTCTTTCATTTCTTTATTCAACAACGGAAATCCGTGTATTATCCCTAACCTTATTAAAAAAAGGCTTCTGTTATTTCACTACTACAAGAAAATGCTCACTATTTACACCCAAAGACTAGAAAGATGACAGGAGACAGTTTACAAAGGGTTTTGGATGCCAGAGACTTTTATATTTCATCCTAAGGTGAGAGGGAGCCACTAGGGTCTACTAAGTAGGAAGGCGACATGATGTGGCCTGCATTTTGGGAGGTCACTTTGATACCTTGGTGGAGTATGGGCTAGAGTGAGAAGAAACTTTTACAATTTGTTTTCTTTTATATTTATTTGAGTATTTTCATATTTTTTTATTTCCTAGTCTTTTAAATTACAAAGAAAGAGATCAGTGATTTTCTGTTTTGTTAGTATGTTTTCAGATTTGTAAATTTGACTCTGAGGACTGCTCTACCTGTGTACCATAGTTTAGGCTTTTTTTTTCATTTTTATAATTACTTTCAAGATAATTATTTCTTTCCTTTTTTCTTTTTATTATTTTTTCAACATTCACTTTTATAAGATTTTGAGTTCCAAATTTTTCCCTCCCCTCCTCCTTCCCCAAGACAGCAATTAATCTAAGTTATACATGTACAATCATATTAAACACATTTCCACATTAGTTATGTTATGAAAGAAGAATCAGAACAAGAGGGGGAAACCACAAGAAAGAAAAAAAATTAAAAAGGTGAAAATAGTATGCTTCAATCTGCATTCAGACTCCATAGTTCTTTCTCTGGATGTGGATAACATTTTCCATAGTTAGTCTTCTGGAATTGCTTTGAACCATTGTATTTCTGAAAAGAGCTAAGTCTATCAAAGTTGGTCATTGTACAATGTTGCTGTTACTATATACAATGTTCTCCTGGTTCTGCTCACTTCACTCAGCATCAGTTCATATAAATCTTTCCAAGCTTTTCTGAAATCTGCCTGCTCATCATTTCTTATAGCACAATAATATTTCATTACATTCATGTACCACAACTTGTTCAGCCATTCCCCAATTGATGGAATCCCCTCAATTTTCAATTCTTTTCCATCTCAAAAAGAGCTGCTATAAATATTTTATACATGTGTGTCCTTTTCCCCTTTTCATAATCTCTTTAGGATACAGAACTAGTAGTAGTGTTGCTGGATCAAAGAGTATGCACAGTTTTATATCCCTTTGGGCATAGTTCCAAACTGCTCTCCAGAATGGTTGGATCATTTTAGAGCTCCACTAACAATGCAAAAAAATTATTTTTTCTTTGATATATTCTCCAACCTACTCATTATTCAAGATACTATTAGTTTCCATTTACATCTGTATCCTTTGCTCATATTTCCTTTATTTATAAAGATTGCATTATCTTATTATCTGCAAACAATTATTTTACTACATCTGCCTTTTTACATGTGTTAAAGATAGCTTAAAAATATGATCCAGTTCATCATGCTAAGAATGTATTCTCTCTTCACCTCAAACTTTTAGAATTCTTAGTACCCCTCAAGATTCAACTCAGATGTCATCCATTCCTTTTAGCATGCTTTCCTTTCAGGATGTCTTTCAGAATCCCTTCCAAGTTCTCAGTGGCTCTCTGCTCCAGTGGATGCAAATTTACTTTTTTTTTTTAACCTGTGCATGTGTTGTGTTACCACAGTAGAATCCAAATTCTTGCCAGCAGGAATCATTTCATTCATCTAGTACAATGCCTCACATAAAGTAGGCACTTAGTGAATTTTTGATGAATTAAATTGTTTGATTAGAAGAAAAAAGTATGAGTTCTTTAAAACTCTTGTATTTGAATATTATGCTACTCAAGGTGCTGCAATTCTTATTTGTGAGTGTGGCTGCAGAAGTCATGTGATTCCCATGCCTCTTCTTCTTTATAAACACTGTCCTGTGGCTGCTATTTACTGTTTTGCTAAACGAAGTTTGAAGATGTGTGTTTTTGCCATGCCATCTGCCCAGTATCTTAGATCAAAAATATTTTTAAAGTGTCACATTAATAAATAATTCTAAAAGAAATTAATGCCACATGCATTTCAAAGAAGCAAAAATTGCCTTTACTGTAATTTCTCTTGCCTGCTTCTGACAAATCCAGAGATAAGTTGTTATAAAATACACTGTGTGGCAATCTGAATTACTCTAAATTCTCTGTTTAAGTCCTAGTTGACATCTTTCCCCTCTTCTTCTATTCTATCAATTTGTATTTTATATAAAAAGCAACTTTTGCTACATATAAAATGAAAAAGGTTGTTTTCCCCTTCAAGATCTATTCTGTGGCTTGAGAATACAGTCTGGTCTCATTTTAAAAGGATCTTTGGATGGGCAATACTGCTCACAGGGCTGGCTTCCAAATGTAAATGCCAAGTTATGTTCAACATGAACATTGAAGTCAATGCTAATAACTAGGCAGGATTCCAGTAAAAATTCAATGCTGACTGATCATGTTGCTGAGTAAAATCCGTTTTGTCAGATCCCCTATTTCTGTTTTCCAAGACAATGTCCCCAAATATTAAAAAGAATAGGACTTTTTTTTTCATCTGATGTGTGTGGAGGTGATTTTGTTGTATACTACAATATGGTTGCAAGAAAGGAGAGAAGTCAGCACAAGGAAGTGTGGATTTAATAGCATACATTTTATATCAAAAATCACTGAAATGCTGATGAATTCTAAAGAATAAATTCTAAGACTAAAGATACTACCTTTGTTGTTTAGCACAAATGTACCAAAAATGTATATAATCTCTTTATTCGTTCAATAAAATATAATAAGTAATGAGGGAGACACAGAAATGTATAAATTGAATTAAATGTAATGAAATGTGCCAAATGCCAATTGTGGGTTTGCAGTTAGGCATCTTGGTGGCAGAGTAGATAGAATACTGGACCTGGATTTAGGAAAAATTGACTTTAATTCTGTGTCAGACTTTTTTATCCTTATGACCATACACAAATCACTTAAACACTGCCTGCTACACATTCCTCAACTGTAAAATAGTGATAATAATAGCACCTACCTATCATGGTTATTCCAGGTATACTGCACATTCATGTAATTTAGTACTTTGAGGGCCACCAGACTAGGGAAGAATTTATCTTTGAGACTGAGCAAAGAGTAGCCCACTCTGAAAAAAAAAATCTCTGCTAGTATCAACATTCCCCCCTTTAACTCCCTCCAGTAGAGCAAATATTCAATAAGAACAAAATAAAAGTCAGTTAACTTTTATTGAGAAAAAAATCACTATAAAAATACAAACAACAAAGTTTAAAGGAGTAGGAAACTCCAAAAAGGATAAGTGGTACCTACTGTCTAGGAAGCATGGGGGGGGGGGGGTGATAAATGATGGGGGATAAAGAATTACATTCACTGTGTCCTAAATGTAGAGAGGTAGGTTTAGTCAGTTAAATAGCATATTTTGTCCCCAAAGATCACCCCCTAAGCAGACCAGTGAACCAGCCCTGGGTCCAGCTGCTCATCATTATAATTATAATGGATAGAAAAGTCTTTCTGCCACAATTGGTTCCCATTGCTAAACTTGTACAATATCTCTTTCCTGTTGTATACTCCCCCTGAGCTGATTCTCCAGAAAGGTGTCCTCTCTGTGGTTGTTACTGCTATATAGCAAAGTCCAGAACTGCAGCCACTGAAAAAGTCACTCAACCAACAAACATTTATTAATTCAATCAACAAGTATTTGTAAAGTACCTACTATTTGCCTGGCACTGTACCAATGCCGAAAGCCAGTTCCACTTCTGCTTTCCCTTCTAGAAGCCATTACTAGATAAAATTTATGGGCTCTCCAAATTTTGCTCCAAAACCATTCACTGCTAAACCATACTTCAATCTATTTGGTCTATGAGGCACTCAGCACCTTACAGCATTGCCCATTGGGAGAGGCAGTACATTTTTTCCTGTGGTGTGGGGTTCTATAGTCAACTGCACAGGCGGGAGAATGACAAAATACTTCGAATATAAGTTGAAACATGGTTGTTGAGAGACTTTAATATTAAACTAAGAGTTACAGACATAATTGAGCAACCTATTCAGAGTCATTGAATATTGTAGTACAATGGGGTGCCATGATCTTACTTGTGCAACAGGAAAACCAACATAGCATCATTGTGTTACTTGGTTTGGAGGGAGAAGAGATAGTTGGGGACACATTAAGAAGATATTATAATTGTTCATGTGAGAAGTGATAACAATATGATTTAAATTGTTGTCAGTGAAAGTATAAGGAAGGGGTTAGGCATGAGATATTGCTGAAATATAATGCACTGAATGAGACACCAGGATGTGGGAGACAAGGAAAAGGGAATAGCCAAAGACCGGTCTTAGGTTTCAAGCATAGGTGATTAGGAGAACAGTGGGAGTATTAACAAAAATTAGGAAGAATGGATTTTAGATTGAAGCAGACAGTTTGACCCTTAAGGATTGGTGAAAGACCCAAATTGAGATGAACAGTAAGTACATAAGAGAGGTATACAAATACAATAAGTATTTAGCAATACAAATGGGCAATTTGGCAATACAATTTATGGGTGATGTTAGGGTGGGATCTAAAATTTGGAAAGTCTCTACAATAAAAGAATAGTTTAGACCTTAGAAGTAGATGGGATTGCCAAATTATAGACAATTAAAAAGAGTAAAGGGAAAATTCCAGCTGGCAATGAACCACAAATTGTGTGTGTATGTTTGTGCTACAAATATTTTGCTGTAAATATAAACCTTTGAATCATTACTTTGTTATTATTTGCATACAAGTTTCTGGTGAGTAGGGATTGTTTAATACTTCATATTTGCATTCCCAGTACATAGCACACATCAAAAACACATAGTATTCACTTAATAAATGCTTGTTGATGCATATTTTATCAAATAAAGACAATATCCTGTAGACCTTCAAAATTACTTGAAAAATAAAAAAAAAACACACAACATGTTAATTGTATTTACAAATAATATACCTGAGAAATATTTGAAACCTAAGGAAGGACAAAGAGCCAAAAGAAATTAAGCCAAAATTTCTTTAGGCAGAAGTTAGAGACATTTAGAAAGGAATAGTAGAAGGAAACAGAATATGATAAAATAATATATTCATCAATAATTTACTTCAAGAATTGCATTTTTAGTATGGCAGTGAGCTACAATATTGTTAAAAAAGACATGGGTTCAAGTCTCACCTTTGATATATACTGTCTGTATAGCCCTCAGCAAGTCATGGAACCTCTCATTGTATTAGGTGTCTTTGTAAGACAACTAAGGTATGGAGAAGGTGTTAATGCATTGGTAAAGATAATTTGTTCACCCAGGAGTTCATTATACCAATGAAATCACAGATCTAGTCTCCATTATATTCTACAGATGTGTTCATTCAAAAGCTGTTTCAAACAAATTGCTGAATAAGCTGAAAACAATATCATATGAATTGTAATAGATGAGGGAAAATAAACTAAGATAATTTTATATTATTGATTACAATTCACATCCTAAAGACAGTGAATGATTTAAGGGGAGGTCAAAGAGGTCACTCCATACAATAAAGAAGGAAGAGTGATGTGGACAATAGAGAGCTTAATTACATTATCTGAAATACAACAAGGCCAACTGTCGGGAAGGATGAGTTTTAGGTCATGAAATCATTATTCTAGGCTACCTTGTGGGAGAGAGTTGTTTCTCTTTTATTGCTGATATTGATATTTGCTCAAGCATCCAGAAAATATATGAACATTATGAAAACAAAAACAAATAATACGAATGTGATTTGAATGAACCAAAAGGAATAAACAAAGAATAAATAACAGGATAGCAAATTTTTAGACTTTGTATATCTTCTTAAGAAAAACAATTACTGTCAATGTTTATGTTTTATGATTGATTTTGACAGGAAATGTGTAAAAGTTATACAAATTCATCAAATCTTATCTTGCACTATTCTTCTTCACTAACTCTACTCGCTCATGAAATTCATTCAACATAGATTTATTACATACCTACTAAATATAAGTACTATGCTAAGCACTAAAGACACAAAGACAAAAATCAGTTTCTGCTGTCAGTGTTAAGATCTGCTGCTGAATATGGATGAAAGATATATGTACTCAGATACACAAAACAAATACTAGTAATAACAAAAAATAATAATTATAACTAAAAAGCAATTCTGCAACACTGAATATTACAAAGCATTATCCATAGGTTCATAAATTTAGAGTTGGAATGATGTTAGAATGATATATTACCTCATTTGATGCTCAAAACAACCCCCTGAGGTAAATACTAATATCCATTTTACAGAAGTAGAAACTGAAACAAAGAGAAGGTTAGTGATTTGTTCATTGCTATAAAGGCAATAAATATTGGGGGGGGAGGACATCATTTGAACTCAGGTCTTCTTGATTCCAGGTCCAGCAAGCATCATATATAATGGGGACAAGCTAGAAGCATTTCCAGTAAGATGGACTGTGAAACAAGGATGTCTATTATCACCACTGTTGTTTAATATCGTACTGGAAATGTTAGCTTTAGCAATAAGAGAAGAAAAAGAAATTGAAGGTATTAGAATAGGCAAAGAAGAAACAAAGCTATCATTCTTTGCAGATGACATGATGATATACTTAGAGAATCCTAGAGAATCAAATAAAAAATACTTGAAATAATAAACAACTTTAGCAAAGTCACAGGCTATAAAATAAACCCACATAAATCATTGGCATTTCTGTATATTACCAACAAACCCAACAGCAAGAGATAGAAAGAGAAATGCCATTTAAACTTATTGTAGATATTATAAAATATTTAGGAATCTATGCCTGAAACAAACCCAGGAACTCTATGAACACAATTACAAAACACTTTTCACACAAATAAAGTCAGATCTGAATAATTGGAAAAACATCAGTTGCTTATGAGTAGGCCGAGCTAATATAATAAAAATGGCAATTCTACCTAAGCTAATTTACTTATTCAGTGCCATACCAACCAAACTACCAAAAAACTATTTTATAGAGTTAGAAAAAATAAAAATAAGACTCATTTGGAAAAACAAAAGGTCCAGAAGATCAAGGGAACTAATTAAAAGAAAGGCAGGTGAAGGTGGCCTAGCCATTCCAGATCTTAAATTGTATTATAAAGCAGCAATCATCAAAACTGCTTGGTACTGGCTAACAAATAGAGTGGTGGATCAGTGGAATAGATTAAATATGCAGCACATAGTAGTCAATGACTATAGTAATCTATTATTTGATAAAACCAAAGACCCCAGCTTCTGGGATAAAAACTCACTCTTTGACAAATACTGCTGGGAAAACTGGAAAAGACTATGGCAGAAGCTAGGAATAGATCAAAATCTCACACCATATACCAAAATAAAGTCAAAATGGGTTCATGATTTAGATATAAAGCCTGATACTGTAAGCAAACTGGGAGAGCAAGGAATAGTTTACCTCTCAGATTTATGGAGAAAAGAAAAATTCATGAACAAACAGGAGATAGAGAATATTACAAAAAACAAAATGGATAGCTTTGATTACATTAAGTTGAAAAATTTTTGCACAAACAAAGCCAATGCAACCAAGATTAGAAGGAAAGTAGGAAATTGGGAAAGAATTTTTACAATTAGTCTCTCTGATAAGGCCCTCATTTCTAAAATATATAGAGAATTAAGTCAACTTTATAAGAATACAAGTCATTCCCTATTTGATAAATGGTCAAAGGATATGAACAGGCAGTTCTCAGATGAAGAAATTAAAGCCATCTACAGTCATATGAAAAAATGCTCTAAATCACTATTGATTAGAGAAATGCAAATCAAAACAACTCTGAGGTACCACATCACACCTATCAGAATGGCCAACATGACAAAACAGGAAAATGATAAATGCTGGAGAAGAAGTGGGAAAATTGGAATATTAATGCATTGTTGGTGGAGTTGTGAAATGATCCAACCATTTTGGAGAGCAATTTGGAACTATGCCCAAAGGGCTATAAAAATGTGCATACCCATTGACCCAGCAATAGCACTTCTAGGGCTACATCCCAAAGAGATCATACAAATGGGAAAAGGACCCATACGTACAAAAATATTTATAGCAGCTCTTTTTGTGGTGGCAAAGAATTTGAAACTGAGAGGAGGATGCCCATCAATTGGGGAATGGCTGAACAAATTGTGGTATTGTGCTATAAGAAATGATGAACAGGCTTACTTCAGAAAAACCTGGAAAAACTTGTGTGGTCTGATGCTGAGTAAAGTGATCAGAACCAGGAGAATGTTGTACACAATAACAGCCATGTTGTGCAATGACTAATATGGATAAACTTAACCCTTCTCAGCAATACAAGGATCTAAGGCATCTCCAAAGGCCTCATGATGGAAAATGCTATCCACATCCAAAGAAAGAACTATGGAGTTTGAATGCAGATCGAAGCATACTATTTCCTATTTTTTTTCTTCTGTTGTGTTTTTTTCCTCTTTCTGGTGGTTCCTCCTATTGGTTCTAATTCTTACTTACAACATCATTAATGTGAAAATATGTTTAATAGGAATGTATATGTATAGCCTATGTCAGATTGGTGAGGAGGGAGGGGGAGAAAAATGTAAAACTCAAAAGCTTATGGAAGGGATTGTTGATAATTCAAAATAAATTAATAAGAAAAACTGAGAATAACCTGCCCATCAAAACTAAGTATAATCTATGAGGGGAAATTTTTCATTCAATGAGATAGGGGGATTTAATGCATTCTTGAGAAGCCAGAGCTAAATAGAAAAATTGAGTTTCAAATACAAGACTCAAGAGAAGCAGAAAAGGTAAACAGGAAAGAGAAATCATAAAGGATTTATTAAAGTTGAACTGTTATTATGATCCTACATGGAAAGATGATATTTGGAATTCATGAGACCTTTCTCATTATTAGGGCAGTTGAAGGGAATATATATGTACACAGAGGGTACAGGGTGAGTTGAATATATAGGGATGATATCTAAAAAATAAAATTAAGGGGTAAGAGAGTAATGTACTGGGAAAAGGAGAAAGGGAGAGGTAGAATGGGGTAAATTATCTCACATAAAAGAGGCAAGAAAAAGATTTTACAGTGGAGGGGAAGAAGGGGAAGGTGAGAGTGAATGAGTGAATTTTATTCTCATCAGATTTTGCTTAAGCAGGGAATAACATTCACACTCATTTGGGTATAAAAATCTATCTACCCTATAGGAAAGTAAGGGGGGAAGGGGATAAAAGAGGGAGGGTTGAAAGAAGGGAGGGCAGATTGAGGGAGGGGTATTCAGAAGCAAACACTTTTGAGGAGGGACAGGGTCAAAGGAGAGAATAGTATAAATGGGCGGTTGGGATAGGATGGAGGGAAATATATAGTTAGCCTTTTACAACATTACTATTATGGTAGTGTTTTGTGTGACTACACATGTATAACCTATATCAAATTGCTTGCCTTCTCAATGAGGGCGGGTGGGGAGGGAGGAAGGGAGAGAATTTGGAACTCAAAATTTTACAAATGAATATTAAAATTTTTTACATGCAACTGGAAAATAAGATACACAGGCAATGGAGTACAGAAATCTTTCCTACCCTATAGGAAAACAGAAGGGGTAATCAGAATGCAAGCCATCATGGGGTGTGGGAAGGTGAGAGATGGGGAGAAAATTTGGAACTCAAAATCTCGTGCAAGTGAGTGTTGAAAACTAAAAATAAATAAGTAAATTGGGGGAAAATCTACTAAAATGTAGAGGGTTCTGATCAGCAAAAGAAGAGAATACCCTCTCAAATTAAGTTAAAGGCCTAGAATCATTAACTTTCCTGGCACTTTCCCTTACTAATATTTTTTTTTTAAAACAACAATAATGACAATAGTGATGACAACTCCCATTTATATAATGCTGTAAGGTTTCTAAAGTTCTATCTCTCCCAACAGCTGTGTAAGCCAAGTAATACAAACTTTATTCCCTAATTTTCAATAACATTGATAAACTGAGGGACAGAAAGTTTAAATGACTTTCCTTGACTTACAAAGCTATTGTCTCTTGACATCTAACTGGATGAAAATAAGCTTGATGGAATCACCATACTTTGTTAACTATTATTTCTTTCCATCACCTAGCCCAGTGTTCATATGATAAATGCGTGTTGAATGAACAAATTTGAAAATGTATTCATTTTATTCAATTCAAATCACCAAATATGTACAATACATCTAATATTTGTGATCCAATCTAATCCAATTTAATACACATTTACTAAGTGTCTACTTCATGTGAAGGCATTTTCTTAGACAGTGACAAAATAAGGTAGGGAAAAAAAAGGTAGCATTCCTTCTCCTCAAGGAATTTATATGTTATTAGAAAGTAGGGGGTGGGGCAGAATACAACATTTTCAGGGAAAAGAAAATACAAACCACATACAAAGACATTTCAAGATGGAGAAAGAACTAAAAATTGGAAGAATCAATAAAGATCATGTATAGGAAGTATTAGCAATAGTTCAGTTATTGAGGTTAAAATGAATATTTAAATATTCCCTTCCTCCTCAGAAACTTTTAATTTTTAAAAGGAACTCTAAAATTGAGAATGAAAATATTAGAGTTTAAATTGAATGGACACACTTTTATAGATTCATGGTAATCTTCTTGCCACATACAAATTTTTGTTTACATATGCACGTTTTATGTTTGCAAATGTTCTCATATTTGCAATATCTCTTTATCTATCTATCTATCTATCTATCTATCTATCTATCATCCATCTATCTATCTACCCAACGTGAGGCAAGATTATAACTTTAGTGCAAATTTCCAGACATGACTGTACTTAAATAACTTAAGAAGAGAGTTTTATGTGCTATCAAGTAAAGTCTTCCTCCTCACCACCATCGGTATCACCAAAAAATATTTTACCCATTCACTCTAATATTCCCTTAAGAGTGATAAAAACTTTTTATTAGCTGTAAGGTCAAAATGTAAATAACCCTGGAGAGAAGATGGTAACAGATTCACAGAATAGTATTATTACTAGCAGAAACTATATAGGAAAAAAAAAGAAAGAAAAAACAAAACAAAACAAAAAACAACAAAAATGATTTTTTTAGGTGGAATAGGATTGGGCATTAGATCCTTGACATGAGTTGCCAGCCAAACAGTAGAGAAAAAAGATAGAAAAATGGAAATTTAAGACCCAGAAAACAAACATTAACTCAGGTACAACACTGATTTGCTTAAGGTATTTCCAAGTCTCTGGTCAAACACCATGGCTTTTTAGAAAGCTGAGACAATATTAACCAAACTTAATAGGTTTTTTGTTTGTTTTTGTTTGTAGCCATTCTGGTGTAAAGAATGGAAATAGTGATATATGACATTAATTTTGGGAAAATACTATTTCTAATCCAAATAATAATGGTACATTAAATCTGAGCTAAATGAATAAACTTGTGATGCAAGTCACAAATTGACAACCCAAATGCCTCAAATTATTAGTGTACCTTTACCTGTGACCTAGCTTTATATTCTAGGGGGTAGGACAATACAAGATTTGATATGTGAATCCAATAAATCTGAGAATTGCAATTAGCCACATCTGTGAGGTTCATAAACTCATGGGAAATGTAATACTGGTTATCAGTTATGTAAGGTCCTTCACTTTCTGGGGAGCAAAGGTTTTTTTTTTTCAGAGTGGCAGATCTGGGAAAGTTGATTGCAAGTATGTCAGAGATGTGCAAGATCTCTGGAGTAAGATGACGTGGTTTCAAATTTTACCACTGATAATCGTTATGTATATAGACTTAGGCAAGTCTTTTAAATTTCCTGGGCTTCAATTTATTTTCTTTAAAATGAAGAGATTGGACTAAAGGCCTCTGTGGCTCTTTCCAGATCTAAATTTACGATCTTTTATTCTAGTGTGGTAAGGAACTCTGCCCTTAAAATGTCTATGAGGTAAAGAAACACTATCAGCTTCAGTGGCCTTAAATGTGTCATCTTTTAGACTAATTTTTTCTTAGACTTTTACTTTTAAATCACAATGTACTTAGATTCCACTCTTGACAAAACAATAGAGGCAACAAAGTTAGGAAGAAATATCTATCATTATAATTATAAAAACAACATCATTGTCATGATATTTATATGTAAAACATTGGCTATGACCATAATCATACCAAGCCTCTAGGCCAGATGTGCTGATACACTCTGGAAGATCATTTTCAGTGGTCCTTTCCATACAGCAGAGCAGGAATAAGAGGTCAAGAAGGAAAAAAAAAGTAAATGGGGAGGAGAATGAGGAAGAGGAGAAGGCAGAGGAGTAGGAAAAGGAGGAGAAAAAAGGAGTAAAAGGAAAAAGAAAGAGAATGAAAAGGAAGAGGAATTATGTACTATATTATATGTTATATATTATAGGTCCACATAATGATCTTGGTATCAAGGTTATAGATATATACAGTGAAATCTGTCTTCAATGATTATTTTCATCAAAGCAATGATAGAAGTAAGACAGTTCATAGTGGTGTTGAGGTCTAGAGGTTTAAGGGTGCTGGGACCCCAAAATCATGACACATGGGTCCTGCTCAAAAGAATTCACCCCAAACCTTCTTTCAGTCAAAGACAAGGTTTATTAAAGATGAGCCATATAGGCTAGACTCTTAAGGAATGTGAACATTTGTGATGCTCATAAGGAGAAGAAGGCATGAGAAAATGTCAGCCCCTAAATGGTAGCCAGGATGGACCTTATATACAGGAAGACTATGGGAGTGATCTAGGAGTGGCCAAATAGTTTGGGGTGATTGGGGTGGGGCTAGGAGAAGAGGCATCTTGATGGGAGTAACCAGTAGTGGAGGAAGAGTTTAGGGAGGATCTTGAGGCTACAGTGACTCGGTGTGGGTCCTGGGAGAATACTGAGGAGGGAATCAGGGAGGTTGAATGGGCCTGGATAAAACCAAGGAAGTATAACCCAGGGCTATCAGGCCAGTAATAGACAATAGAGTGGTAGGCTTAATTAGGGCAACAAATAATTGGGAAATTGGGTGTAGGTGATAAGGAAGAACCACTTGATAGGAATAAGAATAACTTCAGGGGACTGTTACACTTCCTTGACCAGGTAAAAGTTCAAATAGGGTTCAAGGAAGGATTTTTTTGGGGGGGCCATCTTGGACCCATAGCCCATCAGTGGTGAGCAAGCCATTCACATTTAACTATCTTAGATTCCTATAGCGATGTACATTTAACGCCTGTTTGCCTATGTCTTGTGCAATTTCTTCACTTCTACACGAATGAGGTTTTTACAAAGCTATTGTCACAAATCAATTAATCAATGAATATTTATTAAGTGCCTACTATGTGCCAGGCACTGTACTAAGAACTAATACTACAACTGACCTTTTCCTTTTCAGCTAAGAGTAATCAGAAAAACCCAAACCCAAAGCATTGCTCCCTTCCCTCTTTCCCTCTTTCACCTGCGTAAGTATGACTCTAAACCGGAACGACTGGTTATCATCGATTTCTATTTTAGGAGGCAAGAGGGACAGAATTAGACTTTTCAAGAGAATATTGAAATGGGGCATTTCAACTACCACCTGTGGGGTAGGGTGGGAGCAGCTAGCTGTTTCTCATCATTTTAGTCTGGCTACTTAGCTGAAATGCAGTGAATCAGAAATTGCTAAAATAAGTGTCCTGTAATTTTCTCTTATAGGCAATCCCCATGTGACTCATCCTGTCTTCAGAGTCAACGCTGCAGTTTCCGACTGATTAATGGTGACCATTCCTTCACCACCTGGGAGCAGTTTTTGAAACCTCTTATTTCCATTTACTAGCTTAAAAAAAGTCTCCTGAATACTTAATGTTAAAAAAAAATGAAGAAAGGAAAATTTTGGAAAATTGAGGGATTTTGCTTAAATATCTATCTTTCTAAATATGTACATATATTTATAGATGGAAATAGATACATAGGAATATAAATATATGTATATATAATATATATATGGTATATATGTGTGTATATATGTACATATAAACAATCCAAAAATACAGATAGATTATAGACAGACAGACAGATAGATATGCAAGTAGTTATAGTCTAAACTATTTTAAAAGGTTGGTATACAAACCTATATATGACCTATTATGGAAACACAAGCTACCTCTGCAAACAAAGTGGAGGGTTAAAACAATGAGGTCATTTGGGAGGAAATATTTTATGCTATTATAAGAAATAAGGAATGGAGATTTAAAAAAACTAGATTGATTGTCTACATTAATCAAGCTTGATGGATAATTTTACAGAGTTAATGTGTTTTTTTTTAATGTGGTCTGTGAGTAAAGCATTAGATGTTTACAGAGAGTTAAGAAAAGAAAAAAATAGAATTTCTAATTTCAAAGAATTTATACTTTTGATGAGGATATATACTTTAGTGTGTTAGATACAACTTAAGTTATTACAAAATTATATATTGTTAAGTGTCAGGGTTTTAAAACTTCTCACTTCAAATCCCTAGGACTCTTTCCTCAAGGTTGAATTTGACACCTGGGACACTGCCTTCAATTCAAACAATGCTATCCTTTCTCCTAGATTCTGAAAATTACATTTGAGTTTTGAGCAAACTACCTGATCTCTTGAATTTACTGCCTCACTCAACAAAAGATTAACCAGATTTTGGGGACCTGACTCAGATTTGCCTTTGAGATTCCCTGGGAGAGACAGGAACCAGCTCCTCAAGGCCCTTCAAATTCTCATACTTGACAACAAAACTCTGGTGGTATAATTTCCTCACCTTGGTTACTGCTTATTAACCATCTCTATCACTAACCTGGCTACTGTTCATCACTACTCAGACTCAAAGGTCCCATGATCAAACAGGGCCAAATCTTCATTGTGAATTTATCTATTCACCAATGATTCATTTTCATCCTTGACTTGAATATGTGATATACCACCTAGTGCCACCAATTTCATATGTTGATCCAATGGCAATTTCCACTCCAACATCTTGGATCTGGAGTCACTCTGGTCCTTAGTACTATGTAATGTTAGACAAATATTGTCACTTTTCTGGGCCTCAGTTTCCTTATCTATAAAGTTAGGGTATTAGACAAGATAAAGTACAAATTCTCTTCCCACTTAACATATGATTATAATGTATTACTAGACTGCCCAATTTAATCTCTTTTTAGTCAAAAGTTAATTGGAACCCAACTGTTCTTGGGCTGGATCTTGAGTGACTGTCCCTGCCACAATCAGTAAACTCACTCAATGGTCCATTCAAAAATAAAACAACAATAACAATAACAACAAAAATAAACTATTAAGCATCCATTAAGTGCAAGACATTGTGTTCAGAAGTCCTGGTGATAAAAGATGTCAGAAGACAGTTTTTGCCCTAAAGTAATTTAAAATCTAATTCATAGGGTACAACACATATGCCAATAAGTGATAGGAGGTACAATGACCTGAAACAGAGATTCAAAGAAATACTGAAAATTGGAGGAAGTAAAAATTACTTTCTTCTCATGTGGGGTGCAAGTGAATTCATAGAAGAAGTATCACTTGAACTGAGTCTTGAAGAGAAGGATTTCAACAGGCAAAAGACAATGATGAGAAGGCAGTAAACTCTAAATAGGTCAGTCTGGCTTAACTGCAAAGTGAATTGCACTGATACAAAAATTGTTCTCCTTTATTTAGGTGAGTAAATCCCTGTCCTAGAAAGAAACAGATTTTTTTTTTGGGGGGGGACATGGAACAGAACTTAGAAGTCATCTTGTCCAACCATTTTGTTTTACTTTTGAAAAAACTAAAGCTCAAAGAGGTTAGTTAACCTGCTAGGGGTAAAATAGCTAATTGTCTGTTATAAGATTTGAACCAAGGTATTTTTTACTAATAAGTCAAAGTAGGACAGTGGATAGAATGCTATACCAAGAGCCAGGAAAACAAAGTTCAAATCCTGTCTCAGATCCCAAATAGCTATGTGACATTGGGTAAGTTGCTTAGTCTCCATTTGTATGAGTTTTCTTATCTAAAAAAGGGGAATAATAATAGTACCTACATTCCAGGATTGTTGTGATGATCAAATGAGATAATATTTATAGGATTTTTTGTAATCCGTAAAGTGTTATGTAAATTTTAGATGACAATAATGATGATGCTGATGACAGTAATGCTAATGATGGTGATGATTATGGGATGCTAATGATATATATAGTATACTATACACTATGTAGAATTAGAGTTGTTACCTTCCTTCTAAAAACTATTTTTCTAATAATATAATCTAAAATTACGTTAAACTTTTATGTAAGTAAATTCTAATGAAAGACTAATATTGAGCTCACAATCAACTAAAACTCCTGGGTCTCATTCATATGAACTGCTATTAAGTTAGGCCTTCCCTATCTCAAACTGGTATAGTTGATATTTTTTTTTAATTTAAGAAGAAGCTTTACATTAATCTCTATTACATTTCATCTTCAAAACTTTGACCTATCTTTCAAACCTATCAACAGCTTGTGCAATCCTGATTCTGTTATTCAGCATATTAGTTCTCTTCTCTACCTCTGTCTCATGTTTTCTACAAAATTGGCAAGCACACCACCTATATCTTCATCCCAATTGTTGATAAAGGTGTCTATCAGAACAAGCAGACAGTCCTGTGACATTTCACTTCTTGGAGGTTGAATTGTCTATGAATCAACTTGGGGGGGGGGGGGGTTGGTTCTCATAAACTATGCTGTTATAAGCAAAATGTTACCACAATGGAGATGAACTGTGGGGATAGTAAGGCAGCTGTTAGGAGCAACAGACATGAATGCAACAGCACCCTTCAAAAATGGGACACTAAAGTTCTTTCCAAATAAAAGGAAAAATTGAAACTATTTTATTTTATAACGCCTGAGGGATGGAGGTAGAACGTGCAACTTTCACCCAACATTTATGAAGTTATGTTAAGATTGCTTCCTTTCTTACACAATGACCAGAAGTTGACTCAGAACTTTGAAATACATGTATAGGAGTTGAAACATACCAAAAAAATTAAAACGTATAAACTATTTTTTCATTCTAACATGGAGAGGGAATACATGTGTCCCCTAGAACTCTATCGTCATCAGGTATTATTCACGTAGTCTACTTAGACAGAAGGCTTGATAGTGATCCTGTTATCTTTTGGTGATATTAAAAGAAGAATGGAAAAATAAACAAATAAGAGGGAGAACCTGGGGACACTCAAGTAGAAGTCTATACAAATAAGGAGGAATGGGTGTGGGGAATGGGTAACACTTGAACCTCACTTTCACTTGAACGAGTTAAAGGAAGGACAACTATATGCAAAACACATGCTTACATACACACAGGTATCCGGATACAGAAATACATTTCATTGAATAGGGAAACAGTAGGGAAAATGTGAAATAAGAGGGAGGATAAAATAAGGGAACGGTTAGTTTTGAGCAAAATACAATCTAACTTTTGAGTGCAGATTGTGAAAAGAGGCTTAAAAGAAAAGGAAGGATAAGAACCAGTTTTGGACTCAAGGTGAGGGAAAGAGAAGACAGGGGGATTCCAGGAAGATGGTGGAGTAGGTCAGAAAATGCCATGCTCTCCAGATTTCCTCCACAAACAAGACAAAATATTCCTCAGGATGAACATA
This sequence comes from Vombatus ursinus, assembly GCF_900497805.2. NCBI lineage: Eukaryota > Metazoa > Chordata > Mammalia > Diprotodontia > Vombatidae > Vombatus > Vombatus ursinus. The sequence continues at coordinate 68,711,543 of NW_020954576.1, forward strand.
GAGTGACAAAAATAAACAAGAGTTGGGGCAGAACAGTGATACTCCTGGGACAACCAAAGAAGATAAAAAGAAAGATCCCAGGATGTAAATTCAGCCTGATTGAAGTATAAATACCTCCAGGCTAACTCCACTGAAACAGCAAGTGGTGAGTCCTGGGGAAAGCTGGGTTGGGAGGTAACCTCCACCTCAGCCACAGACAAAGTACACCAGGCCTAACTGTGCTGATGAGATGTGGTCTGGGGCAAGAAGAAACTAGCACACACCCCATTGAGTGCAGAAGCACTGGGGCACATTTGCTGCTGTCTATGGACACTTAGAGGAAAGCTGACTTCTTAGTCTTGATTCCAGGCCAGAGGAGAAAATAGAAGGTCATAGCCACTGGAGGATTCTCAGAGGGCAAGAGCATTTCTAGCTTAGTGTGCTGGGGTGGGAGGGGGCAGAGCCTTAGCTGTTGTTTGGAGGAGGAAAGGAGTTCGGAAGTTGGCCCAAGACAAAGCTCAAAAAATAACAGCAAGAAGGATCTAATGCCAGAGGCACCATCCCCTACACCTCAGGATATTGAGATGATTATAACAAGCTGCTGTTTTGGTTTTTTTTTAATGAGCAGGTAAATGAAAAGAACCGAACTATAGACAGATACTGTAAGAATAGAGAAGACTGGGATTCGTCTTCAGAGGAGAATACTGAAGTAAAGCAAACAAACAAACAACAAAATACCTCTCCTATCCCAAAGAATAACATCAAATGGTCACCTGCCCAAAAAAAATTCATAGAAGAACTCAAAAAAGACTTCAAAAATCTAATGAGTGATTGAGAATTTTTTTTATAAAGTAAGAACAATCTAAGAAAAACAAGATTATGAAAAGAAAGTCAACCAATTGGAAAAGAAGATCCAGAATCTTAAGGAAGGAAATGACTTCTTCAAAACTAAAATTGGGCAAGGTGGATTCAATGAAGTTATGAGACAAAGAAATAGTAAAACAGAAATAAATAATAAAAAGAAGATAATGTGAAACATCTCACAAGAAAAAAAAAACAAACTAGAGAACAGATCAAGAAGAAAAAAAAAACAAGAATAATCAGACTGCTTGAAAGCTACGATAAAAAAAAGAATCTTGATACAATAATACAAGAAATAATTAACGAAAATTGTCCTGAAGCATTAGAAGAAGACTGAAAAGTAGAAATAGAAAAAAAAATCAAATCATCACCACCCGAAAGAGATCTTCAGAAGAAAACCTATAGAAATAGCATAGCCAAATTCCCACACCCCCATATTAAGGGGAAAATATTATGAACAACAAGAAAAACATTCAAATATGGCAGAGCCACAATTAAAACTGCACTAGACTTAGCAGTGGCTACACTAAAAGACCACAGATCCTGGAACACTATATATTGAAGAGCAAAAGTACTGGGGTTATAGCTGAAACTATCATACTCAGCAAAGTTAAGTATAATCCTGAATGAAAAAAAAAATAATGAACATACAATGAATTGACAGACTTTCAGGATTTTGTTGCAAAAAGACCAGAACCTAATAGAAAATTTGACATACAAGACCAAGAAAATTATAAGGTAAACATCAAAGACTAATTACAAGGTACTCAATAAAGGCAATTGTTTATTTTTTGTACATGGAAATGTAAACCATAGGCTTAAGACTGTCATTGGTAACTGGGTAGTTTGAAAGAAAGAGTAAGGTAGGACTGAGCATGATGTGATTCAAAAAAGCAAAATGATGTAGGAAAATGTAAAAATAGTGATTATCTCATACAAATTATGTGCAAGAAGAACTGACACAGAGGAATTTGATGAGGGAGGAGAGCAGGTAGTTCTTGAACCCTACTCTCATCAACAATCGGTTTAAGAGGGAACTATATATATATATATATATATGTATGTATGTATGTATGTGTGTGTGTGTGTATGTGTGTATGTGTGTATGTGTGTATGTGTGCATATATGTATGTATGTATGTATGCATGTATGTATATACCTAGAAGGATATAAAAGTCCTCTAAATTCAGAAAGAAATGAGAGGGTAAGAGGGTAGGAAGAGGGGAGAGGATAAGGGAGGGATGAGGAATTGGATAGGAGGGATATAGAAGGGTGTGTATATTAATGGGAATGGGATAAAGAGGGAACAATATGTATTTAGAAGGGTATAAAATCTTATAAATTCAGAAAGAAATAAGAGGGTAGGGTGATAGGGTAGAAGTAGAGGATAAGGAAGGGATACTTAGAGAAGGTAGATTAAAGAGTTGGAGAGCAAGTAGCAGATAGAAGTAAAGTAGAGGAGTGAGGAGGGATAATAATAGGATAAGAAGGATAGTGAGGAAAATAGCAATGAAGAGAAATATGCAACAAGGAATTATAGCTTAGAATGTGAATGGGATGAATTTATCTATAAAATAGAAACTGATAGCAGATGAAACATTTGAATTCAACAATATGTTGCTTTCAGGAAATACTGTAAAAATGAGAGATAAACACAAGCATAAAATTAAAGTCAGGAGTAGAATTTGTTATGTAAAAAAGCAGGAATAGTAATCATAATCTCAGACAAAGGCAAAGCTAAAATCAGATTTAATCAAAAGAGAAAATTAGGGAAACTACACTGTTAGCCATATTGATAAATAGTTTTAGATCATCTAAAATAATCAGACAGTATAAAAAATATGAGGGTATATCTGCCAAAACAGAAACAGGAACTATATGAATATGAACACAAAACACCTTTTATACAAACAAAGCTAGATCTAAATAATTGAAGTAATATTTATTGTGCATGGGTAGGTAAAGCTAATATAACAAAAAAACCAAACAATTTAACATAACTAATCTATTTATGTAATGCCATCCCAATTAAATTACTAAAAATTATCTGTCAGAAAAAAAATAACAGAGTTCATTTGGAAGAGCAGAGGGTCAGGAACTTCAAGGAAACCAGGGGAAAAAGATATGAAAGTAGATTCAGTAGTATCAGATCTTAAACCATATTATAAGGTGAGAGCAGTGTAGAAATGTAAAAAGGATAATTTTCATTATTTTAAATTAAAAATTTCCTATATAAATAAAATCTATGTAGCCAAGAATAGAGAGAATGCAGAAAATTGGTGGGGGTGGGGGTAACTCATATAGACAAGCTCTGAGATAGAATGTGATTGGATGAGAATATTGTTGTGGTCTAGGAAATGATGAGTTGGTGGATTTAGAAAAATATGACATCCAGCAACCTGCTGGTGAACAGCTTCTGCTTTTCATTTGTGATCTGATCTGGCCCAGGGAACTTCACCTGCTCCAGGCTAACAGGACCAAAAAGCTCCTCCTGGTCTTGGACTTATGAAGGAAGATTCCATCTACCCTACAAGAAACATATGACAAGTAGAAGTAAGCATAACATGGTCTTACATATATGTGTTTGAGTATATATATATACATATCTGTGTATGTTTATGTATATCTATGAGTGTGTGTCTGGGTATATTCTATAGCTATTTCCATGCTTATTATAGCTTTCTTGAGGGTAGGGGAGGAAGGGGAAAAATAAATAAAAAGTGCACAGGAGAGGGAAAAAAAGTACAAGGAAGCAAAGAAAAGATGGACAGCTTTGAAAATAATGTGTAGTATTCATTACATAGATCTTCTGAAATGGAAATTTATTGCTTTATGATGAATTCTCTCATGTTCTGCTGTGTACATGGCATTTTTTTTCTTATTTTGTATTTAAGTTCAAAATAAATTTAAAAACTAAAAAAGAGCAAGAGAATAGACAAGCAGGGGGGAAAAAGCAGAAGCTTAAACCTAAAGCCTTGGTGCTGAGCTCCCACCTCTCTAAAAACACTCTTCTTTATAAAGTAGGGTGGGTGGTAAACAAAGAGAAGAAAAAGTATGAGAAGATATAATGAAGATAAATATACAATTAACAATCATAACTGTGAATGCGAATGGATGAACTCACCACTCACCTCACAAAATGGAAGAAGATAGCAGAATGCTCTGGAAAATAGAATTCAAAATGGGATTTACAAGAAATATTTATGAAATAAAAAAGGAATTTAAATAAAAGGCTGGAGGACTTTTGGGAGCCAAGATGGTGGAGTAATCCCTAAATCGCTATAACTCCCCCATACCCACCTCCAAATGACCATAAAATAGCACCACAAAACAAATCTCAGAACAGCAGAACGAGCAAAAAGATGGAGTTAAATAATCTTTTAGCCCAAGAAACTTGGAAAATTGGCAAGAAAGGTCTGTCTTACTCATGTAAAAGGAGAACACAGTACTGGATAGCAATTATCCCAGCAAACCAGCAGCAAGCCCCACCTCAGCAAATCAGTGGGAAATCCTGAACCCCAGTGCAGTGGAGCAGGCAAACACCCAAACCAGGACCCCACACATGCCTCAGCATATCCAGGAGAATGGGAAGACTCCAGCTACAGCCTGGACAAACAGGCAACCTCCAGCAGCTAGACTGCTGAGTCCTTCAGTGTAGAGCCAGGGAAATGCTGAAACACCCCACCATACTCAGCAGCAGTCAGACACCAACATCAGGACACTGGCTTAGCACCACATAAGGTGCCAGACTCCAATGGCCTCTAGCAGCATGAATGACTGCCCCATTCTATCCCACAGTAGAGCACAAGACATGAGGGTTCCCAATTGGCCTTAGGACAACATCAGTGCAGCACCAGGTAAACAGTCAGGGCCTGCAGCTCCAGGCACAAGAAGACTAAGATAGTGCCCCTTCCACCCCAGGGAGCAGAACTCAAATTAAAAAAAAAAAAGTAAAAAAAAAAGATGAGCAAAAAATAAAAAAGAATCTGACCATAGAAAGTGATTATGGTGACAGGGAAAATCAAGACACAAACTCAGAAGAGGACAACAATGTCAAAACACCTATGGGCAAAACCCCAAAGAAAACTAGGAAGTAGTCTCAAGCCCAGAAAGAACTCATGGAAGAGCTCAAAAAGGAATTTAAAAAATCATATGAGAGAGGTAGAAGAAAAATTGGGAAAAGAAATGGGAGTGATGCAAGAGAATTATGAAAAAAAGAGTCAACAATTTAGAAAAAGAAAACAACTGCACAAAAATTGTGATTGGTCAAATGGAAAAGGAAGTACAAAAGCTAACTGACGAAAACAGCTTCTTAAAAGTTAGAATTAGGAAAATAGAATCTAATGACGTTGTGAGACATCAAGAATTGATCAAACAAATTCAAAAGAATGAAAAAGATAGAAGAAAATATAAAATTGGAAAAACAATTGACCCGAAAAATAGATCTAGGAGACACAATGTCGGAATCATGGGACTACCTGAAAGCCATAATAAAAAGGAAGACCTGGGTAGCATCTTGCAATAAATTATCAAGGAAAACTGCCCTGATATCCTGGAACCAGAAGGAAAAATAGGTATTGGAATAATCCATGAATTATCTCAGAAAAGAGATACTAAAATAAAAACTCCAAGGAACATTACAGCAAAATTACAGAACTATCAGGTCAAGGAAAAAATGATGCAAGTGGCCAGAAAGAAACAATTCAAAAATCAGGGAGCCAGGATTAGACAGGACTTGGCTGCAACACTAAAAAACTGGAGGTCATGGAACATAATATTCCAGAAGGCAAAGGAGCTAGGATTGCAACCAAGAATCACTTAGCTGGCAAAATTAAGCATAACACTTCAAGAGAAAAATGGTCATTCAATGGAATAGAAGGGCTTCAAGCTTTCATAATGAGAAGACAAGAATTAAACAAAAATTTTGATCTCCAAAATCATGACCATAGAGAAGCCTAAAAAGGTGAAAAAGGAAAAGGAAAAAGGATTCAATGGAGCTGAACTTTTACATCTCTATATGGAAAGATGGTAATCATAATTCTTAAAATTTATAAGAATAATAGCACAGCTAGAATGAATATACATAGACAGAAGGCATGGGCATAAGGTGAATTTGAGGGACTGACATAAAAATAATCAAGGGATGAGAAAAAAGAATACTCTAGGTGAAGAAGGAAGGCAGAGGTAGAATGGAGTAAATTATTTCACATGAAGAGGTATGAAAAAATCTATTATAGTCAGGGGATGGGCAGCATTTGAACCTTACCATCATCAGTATTGGCTCAAAGAGGGAATAATAGGCACAATCAGTTGATTATAAAAATCTATCTTACCCACCAGGGAAGTAGGAGGTAAAGAGATTAAGTAAAGTGGGGGAGGGACTAAAAGAAGAGAGGGCAGACTGGGGGAGGCAGTAGACAGAAGCAAAACACTGGTGAGGATGGAAAGGGTGAAATAAGAGAGAGAATAAATAGGAGGAAAAACAGGATAGAGGGAATACAGACTAATCATAACTGTGAATGTGAATGGAATGAACTCTCTCATAAAATGGAAATGGATAGCAGGGTGGATCAAAAACCAGAATCCTACAATATGTTGTCTACAAGAAACACATCTGAAGTAGAGAGACATATATACAGAGTAAAGATAAGAGGCTGGAGTAGAATCTATTATCCTTCAGCTGGAGTTAAAAAAAAAGAAGAAGCAGAGGTAGCAATCCTGATCTCAAAGTGAAACCAAAAAATACACCAAATTAAAAGAGATAAGGAAGGAAACTGCATATTGCTAAAAGGTACCACAGTCAATGAAGTAATATCAATGCTAAACATATATGCGTCAAGTAGTATAGCATCCATATTTTTAGAGGAGAAGTTCAGGGAGTTACAGGTTCATGAGCAAATGAGATAGAGAGTATTATGAAATGTAAAATAGATAATTTTGATTATACTAAATTAAAAATCTTTTGCACAAACAAAACTAATGCAACTAAGATTAGAAGGAAAGCAGAAAGTTGGCAAAAAAAGACTTAAAGAATTCAATTTTATAAGAAGAAATTTAACAAGTCATAAATGAATAGTAAAGAAAAAAAGTTCATATGATTTACAAGTAACTTCTTCAAATATTTAAGGAACAATTACTTCCAATGTTACCTAAATAGTATGAAAAAAGGGGCAGCTAGGTGGCACAGTGGATAGAGCACTGGCCTTGGAGTCAGGAGGACCTGAGTTCAAATCCGGTCTCAGACACACAACACATGACACTTACTAGCTGTGTGACCCTGGGCAAGTCACTGAACCCCAATTGCCTAATAAAAAGCAAAAAAGAAAATGCATTAAAAATAGTATAAAAAAACCCCAGAAAACAAATGTATCCTTCCATATTCCTTTTATTCTTCAAATATGGGCTTATTTGCTTAAACAGCGAGAAGCAAAAAAAAAAAGAGAGAGAGAGAGAAAGAGAGAGAGAATTATTAACAGATAGCCCTAATTATTATTTATCCAGATATTTTAAATAAGTATATATCCCCTAATACTTCCATTCCATTTTTTCCATACAGTTGTAAATACAGTTTTTCTAGAAGTCTACACAAGTCTGAAATTTCATTCTTTTTTTATTTGACATTTATTATTAGGTGACTTAGTGGCAAATTGATATATTTCACCATTATTGGTTTATTCTGTTCATGTGTATTTTATAATTGTTTTTGAAAATTAGTTCATTTTAATTGATAAAATTTATTGGTATGATGTATAACACTAAATTATCTCATTCTAAAATTTGCTTTCAAGAATTTTAAAATTTTCTTCATCTTTGATGATGATTTCTTATTTCATTTTTACTTTGCTAAATATCTCTATTTACGAATTTTAAACTTAAATGTAAATTGATTGAGTTGACTTATGAAAATAACAATGGTCTCTGAATAGTTAAAAAAACTCTCAAAGTAAATTGCACATACAACAAACATAATTCATGTCAAAATATTTACACAGATTTGAGAGTTGGATTAATTTAACTTTTCAATTTTATTCAAATAGTTCCAGAAGATAAAGACTAGGTTAAAGCATTCATTTTGTCCAAAGGAATACAATCTTCCTTATTTTTAAATTAAGATGTTTTCCAAATCCAACTATAGTAATTCATTGTTAAAAGGAAATTATATTAATATTTTAATGCACAAAACAAAACTGTATTAAAACAATGCATTAATTTTTATTCCTTCAAATTTTTTTTTAATTTGAGGTAGTTATTAGTTAATTACAGATATAAAGTATTGAAAATACCACAAAGTTGTAAAGGATTTGAGGTCTATCCAGGGTCTAGGAGACCTTTTGCAACTTAAAAGCTGCTCTTTGGTTGGACTATTTCTTCATCAGTTGCTCAAATTCATTTTGATTTTTAAATACATTTCTTTTGTGTTCAATAATAAATAAACTAATCTGTACACATTTATTATCCTCTTATTTTGTTCCAAGTATCATTACATGACAGTAATAAAATATAAGGGAAATAATCCTTTCCTGTAAGGAGAAGCTTATATTCTATTGATTAAATGGAAAAAAAAATGTTAGAAATTGCTGGCAAGATTTGAATCAACTCTAATTATGTGTTAAATTTTAACATAGTTCAGTTTCTTCAATTATTTATTCAACAACCATTTATTAAATATCTACTGTGCCCAATGAACTCCCAAAATCCCACTCAAATGTCTCATTATATTATGAAGGGGACCCTTGGTTCTAAAAGGGTATACCAGTGGAATAAAAATTCTAGCAGGTTCTACCATACCATATAGATATCAGCACAAAGTACTATGTGTTTTTTAAAGTACTAACCTACAGAAGTACAGGGATGATAATCATCAGTATTAAGGGAACTTAAATGTGACCTCTTTCAGTATAGCAAATCATGAAACAAGGAAAAATATAAAATGGCCTTCAGTCCTATCCATTCTTCTTATTCTTCTGCAACGAACGTAGTAGAGTGGCAGAAAAGGAGTTTAAGAAGAAACATGCAGGGTTTAGATTGTCTATAAACATTATCTTGATTTTTGGTACTCTAAATGTAAACTTCCTTGTCTAGGGAAAATTAAGTGGACCCATTATTGCAGGTACTAAATACTATCAATGTTGACATTTTTGCTAATATATTAAAACAAAATAAAAGAAAGTTGAAGCTAAATGGGAGGAAAACTTAAGAGGTTATCATTGGAAAGGCAAATAAAAGAGTTTGTGGTGTTGGCTTAATCCTGGATGCAACATCCCCAAAAAACTTAATTTCATGGGACATTTGGCCATCTTGTACTGCAACACACATAATAAATATTACAAAAAAAAAAAAAAACCCGAGCCAAGATGGCAGAGTAAAAAGGTAATTGCTCTCACCCTCCCCTATCAACCTCTGAAAATCCAGAAAATATCACCCCAGAAAAAACCCTGGAACAGCTGAACCAGAAGAAGGATGGGGTACAGCAGTGCAGTAGCCCAGGTAACAAGAGGGATTAATGAGAAAGGCCCCTCTTACCCTCAGGGAAGGGGAGCAGTACAGAACTGGGAGTCGCCCAGCCAGCTAGTGGAAAGATCCACTTTAGGACACCAGGAGGAGATTCTAGTGCCTAGGTATTCTACAGCAAATGGGTCTCCCAGTGCCTCAGCAAAAATAAGGGAAGCAGCACTACAAAGGGCCCCAGGTGGATAAGCACCCTGCACCATTTGCCTGAAAGGAGCTGAAGTAAGCAACCTAGAGTTGCCCAAAAGTTCCAGCCTTGTTGATTCCAGCCCTGTTGATTCCAACCCAAAACCAGGTAAGCGGTCAGAACCCTACAGCCTCCATCTGCCAACCAGGAGGAGATCCCGAAGCCCAGGTGGGTGAGCAGGCAAACACCAACAGCTGGACCTCCAAGTGCCTCAGTGAGGGTGGGGTAACCAGTGGAAACCAGCTCAGAAAACTACCAGGTGCCTCGGCATTCTACGTCAAAGGAGTATCCCAGTGCCTCAACAGAACTGAGAGGCAGCACTTCAAGGGGCCCCAGGCAGATAAACACCCAGCAGCATCCATTTAAAAGGAGTTGAACAAAGCTAAAGGAAAGAAAAAGCAGACAACCTAGATTGCCTGAAAGTCCCAGCCTTGCTGACTCCAGTCCAACACCAGGTAAACTGCCAGAACCCTACAGCTTCCAATTGCCAACATAAGAGGCCCCAGCATACAAAGTCAGTGACCAAGACCTAGGCTCCCTACACAAGAAGCTTGGGTCAGTGCCCTCTGCTACCCAGCAGGAGAGCATAATCTCTTTAAAGGCCAGGGAATAAAAGAAACATCATGAGTAAAAAGAAATGTACGATAGATTCATATTATGAGAGGAGTGAAGATCAGCACAGAAATTCTGAAGAGGACAACATTGTCATCAAACCCATATTTGCAACATCAAAAGGGAATATGAACTGGTCTGAAGCCCAAAAAGCCTTCTTAGAAGAACTCAAGAAGGATTTTAAAAGTCAAATGAGAGAGGTAGAGGAATCCTTAAAAAGTACAATTGGCGAATTGGAAAAAAAACTACACTGAAGAAAACAAGTCCCTAAAAAACAAAATTGGCCAACTGGAAAAAAAGTACACTGAAGAAAACAAATCCCTTAAAAATACAATTGATCAATTGGACAAGAAAGTACAAAATCTAACAGAAGAAAACAATATGTTAAAAATTTGAATTGAACAAAGGGAAACTAATGACTCTATGAGAGAGCAAGAATCAGTCAAACAGAAACAAAAAAATGAAAAAAATAGATGAAAACATAAAATACCTCATGGCTAAAACAACTGACCTGGAAAATCAATCCAGGAGAGACAATTTAAAAATCATAGGCCTACCTGAAAATCGTGATGAAAAAAAGAGCCTGGACAATATCCTTCAGAAAATCATAAAGGAAAACTGCCCTGAAGTCCTAGAAAATGAAAGGAAAATAACTATAGAAAGAATCCACAGCCCCCCACCTGAAAGAGATCCCAAATTGAAAATGCCAAGGAATATAATGGCTAAATTCCAAAATTACCAGATTAAAGAGAAATTATTACAAGCAGCCAGAAAGAAACAATTTAAATATCATGGAACCACAGTCAGAATTACACAGGACCTTGCAGCCTCTACATTAAAAGACTGTAGGGCATGGAACATGATATTCCGTAAGGCAAAGGAACTTGGAATGCAGCCAAGGATTAACTACCCAGGAAAACTGAGTGTGATTTTTCAGGGAAGGAGATGGATATTCAATGAAATAGGGGACTTCAAAACTTTCCTGATAAAAAGACCAGAGCTCAACAAAAAATTTGATCTTCAAGTACAAGATTCAAGAGAGACATGAAAAGGTAAATGGAAAAGATACAATATGTTGTTAATAAGGGCAAAATGTTTACATCCCTACGAGGGAAGATGACACTTGCAGCTCTTGAGAACTGTATTGTTATTGTACCATGTTAAAGGAGTATACATAAAAGGGGTGGATATAAGTTGACTTTGATATAATGATAAAAAAAAAATTTAATCAAGTGGGTTAAATGGATCCAAGGAAGCGGATTAGTCTGAACTAAGAAAATACACTGAGAAAGGAGGAGACAGACAAGGGTAAATTACATTAACGGAAAAGACACAAAAACCTATTAGAGCAGAGGGAAAGAATGGAGGGGGATGAGCATTGTTTGAACCTTACTCTCATCAGATTTGGCTCTAGAAGGGAATAATATAATCAGTTAGGTATAGAAATCTAGCTTGCACTATAGGCAGTAGGAGGGAAAAGGGGAAAAAAAGGGAGGGGGGATAGAAGGAAGGGAAGAAGCAGTAAGGGTAAAGGGGAAGAGAAGGGAAAGGGATAATAGAAGGGAGGTGGGACTGAGGGAGGTGGTGGTCAAAAGCAAAACACTAATGAGGGGGGGAAAGGAGAGAGGAGAAAGAAAAGCATAAATGGGGGGAAAAGGAAGTAGAAAAAGACACAGATAGTAATCATAACTGTGAATGTGAATGGGATGAACTCTCCCATCAAACAGAAATGTATAGCAGAGTGGATTAAAAACTATAATCCTACAATATGTTGTTTACAGGAAACACATTTGAAAAAGAGTGACACACACAGGGTAAAGGTAAAAGGCTGGAACAAAATATAGTATGCTTCAGCTGAAATAAAAAAAAGCAGGGGTAGCAATCCTGATCTCAGACAAAGCAAAACCAAAAATAGATCTTATCAAAAGAGATAAGGAAGGAAACTACATCCTGCTAAAACGCACCATAGACAATGAAGTAATATCATTACTAAACATATATGCACCAAATGGTATAACATCCAAATTCTTAGAGGAGAAGTTCAGGGAGTTACAGGAAGAAATAGACAGCAAAACCATACTAGTGGGGAACCTCAACCTCCCCCTCTCTGAATTAGATAAATCTAACCACAAAATAAACAACAAAGAAGGTAAGGAGGTGAATAGAACATTAGAAAAGTTAGGTATGATAGACCTCTAGAGAAAACTGAATGGGGATAGAAAGAAATATACTTTTTTCTTGGCAGTACATGGCACATACACAAAAATTGACCATGTACTAGGGCATAAAACCCTCATAATCCAATGCAGAAAGGCAGAAATATTAAATGCATCCTTTTCAGATCATGATGCAATAAAAATTATATGTAATAAAGGGCCATGGAAAGATAGACTAAAAATAATTGGAAACTAAATAATCTGATCCTAAAAAAATGATTGGGTCAAACAACAAATCATAGAAACAATCAATAATTTCATTCAAGAGAATAACAATAATGAGACAACATACCAAAACTTATGGGATGCAGCAAAAGCAGTTCTTAGGGGAAGTTTTATATCTCTAAATCCTTACATGCATAAAACAGAAAAAGAGGAGATCAACAAATTGGGCATACAATGAAAAAAACTAGAAAAAGAACAAACTAAAAATCCTCAATTAAACACCAAACTAGAAATATTGAAAACCAAAGGAAAAATTAAGAAAATTGAAATTAAGAAAACTATTGAACTGATAAATAAAGCTAAGAGCTGGTTTTATGAAACCTTTGGTTAATCTAATTAAAAAAAAGAAAGAAGAAAACCAAATTACTAGTATCAAGAATGAAAAGGGTGAAACTACCACCAAGGAAGAGGAAATTAAAACAACAATTGGGAATTATTTTGCCCAACTATATACCAACAAATTTGACAATCTTAGTGAAATGGATACATATTTACAAAAATATAAATTGCCCAGATTAACAGAAGTGGAAGTAAAATACTTAAATAACCCCATCTCAGAAAAAGAAATTGAACAAGCCATTGATGAACTCCCTAGGAAAAAATCTCCAGGGCCAGATGGATTTACATGTGAATTCTACCAAACATTTAAAGAACAATTAATTCCAATACTATATAGACTATTTGGTAAAATAGGTGAACAAGGAATATTACCAAATTCTTTTTATGACACAAATATGGTGCTGATACCTAAACCAGGAAGAGTCAAAACAGAGAAAGAAAATTATAGACCAATGTCTCTAATTAAAATAGATGCAAAAATTTTAAATAAAATATTATCAAATAGATTACAGCAACTTATCACAAGAATAATACACTATGACCAGGTAGGATTTATACGAGGAATACAGGGCTGGTTCAATATAAGGAAAACGATCAGCATAATTCATCATATCAACACCAAAACTAACAGAAACCACATGATCATCTCAATAGATGCAGAAAAAGCTTTTGGCAAAATACAGCACCCATTCCTATTAAAAACACTAGAGAGCATAGGTATAAATGAAGTCTTCCTTAAAATAATAAATAGCATCTATCTAAAACTTTCAGCAAGCATAATATGTAATGGGGACAAGCTAGAAGTATTTCCAATAAGATTGGGGGTGAAACAAGGATGTTCATCATCACCACTGTTGTTCAATATTGTGCTGAAAATGTTAACTTTAGCAATAAGAGAAGAAAAAGACATTGAAGGTATTAGAATAGGCATAGAAGAAACAAAGCTATCACTCTTTGCAGATGACATGATGTTATACTTAGAGAATCCCAGAAAATCATGTAAAAAACTATTTGAAATTATAAACAACTTTAGCAAACTTGCAGGCTATAAAATAAACCCACATAAATCTTTGCCATTTCTATATATTACCAACAAAGCCCAACAGCAAGAGATAGAAAGAGAAATTCAATTTAAACTTACTGTAGACATTATAAAATATTTAGGAGTCTACCTCCTGAAACAAACCCAGGAACTCTATGAACACAATTACAAAACACTTTTCATGCAAATAAAATCAGATGTAAATAATTGGAAAAACATCAGCTGCTCATGGGTAGTCTGAGCTAATAAAATAAAAATGACAATTCTACCTAACCTTATTTACTTATTCAGTGTCATATCAATCAAACTACCAAAAAACTATTTTATAGAGTTAGAAAAAATAAAAACAAGATTCATTTGGAAGAACAAAAGGTCCAGAATATCAAGAGAAGTAATGAAAAGAAATGCAGGGGAAGGTGCCCTAGCCATTCCAGAACTTAAATTGTATTATAAAGCAGCAATCATCAAAACTCCTTGGTACTGGCTAAGAAATAGAGTGGTGGATCAATGGAATAGGTTAAATATGAAAGACACAATAGTCAATGACTATAGCAATCTATTATTTGATAAACCCAAAGACCCCAGCTTCTGGAATAAGAATCCACTCTTTGAAAAAAAACTGCTGGGAAAACTGGAAAAGACTATGGCAGAAACTAGGCATAGACCAAAATCTCACACCCATATACCAAAATAAAGTCAAAATAGGTTCATGATTTAGATATAAAGGCTGATACTATAAGCAAACTGGGAGAGCAAGGAATAGTTTACCTGTCAGATATATGGAGAACAGAAGCATTCATGACCAAACAGGAGATAGAGAACATTACGAAAAGCAAAATAGATAATTTTGATTACATTAAATTAAAAAGTTTTTGCACAAACAAAGCCAATGCAACTAAGATTAGAAGGAAGGTAGAAAATTGGGAAAGAATTTTTACAACCAGTCTCTCTGATAAGGGCCTCATTTCTAAAATATATAGAGAATTAAGTCAAATTTACAAGAATAAAAGCCATTCCCCAATTGATAAATGGTCAAAGGATATGAACAGACAGTTCTCAGATGAAGAAATTAAAGCCATCTATAGTCATATGAAAAAATGCTCTAAATCAGTATTGATTAGAGAAATGCAAATCAAAACAACTCTGAAGTACCACATCACACCTATCAGAATGGCCAACATGACAAAACAGGAAAATGATAAATGTTGGAGAAGATGTGGGAAAATTGGAACACTAATGCATTGTTGGTGGAGTTGTAAAATGATCCAACCATTTTGGAGAGCAATTTGGAACTATGTCCAAGGGGCTATAAAAATGTGCATACCCTTTGACCCAGCAATAGCACTTCTAGTGCTATATCCCAGAGAGATCATACAAATGGGAAAAGGACCCACATGTACAAAAATATTTATAGCAGCTCTTTTTGTGGTGACAAAGAATTTGAAACTGAGAGGAGGATGCCCATCAATTGGGGAATGGCTGAACAAATTGTGGTATTGTGCTATAAGAAATGATGAACAGACTTACTTCAGAAAAACCTGGAAAAACTTGTATGGTCTGATGCTGAGTAAAGTGATCAGAACCAGGAGAATGTTGTACACAATAACAGCCATGTTATGCAATGACAATATTGATAAACTTAACCCTTCTCAGCAATACAAGGATCTAAGACATCTCCAAAGGCCTCATGATGGAAAATGCTATCCACATCCAAAGAAAGAACTATGGAGTTTGAATGCAGATCGAAGCATACTATTTCCTATTTTTTTTTTCTTCTGTAGTGTTTTGTTTCCTCTTTCTGATGGTTCCTCCTATTGGTTCTAATTCTTACTTACAACATCATTAATGTGAAAATATGTTTAATAGGAATGTATATGTATAGCCTATGTCAGATTGCATCTCATCTAGGGGAGGGAGGTGAGGAGGGAGGGGGAGAAAAATGTAAAACTCAAAAGCTTATGGAAGGGATTGTTGATAATTCAAAATAAATTAATAAGAAAAACTGAGAATCACAGCAGCTCTTTTTGTGGTGGCAAAGAACTGGAAACTGAGAGGTTGCCCACGAATTGGGGAATGGCTGAGCAAGTTGTGGTATATGAATGTGATGGAATACTATTGTGGTATAAGAAATAATGAACAGGCTGACTTCAGAAAAACCTGGAAAGACTTCTATGGTCTGATGCTGAGTGAAGTGAGCAGAACGAAGAGAACATTGTACACAATAACAGCCTTGTTGCATTATGACTAATATTGATAAACTTAACCCTTCCTGGCAATACAAGGATCTAAGACATCTCCAGAGGCCTTGTGATGGAAAATGCTATCCACACCCAAAGAATGAACTATGGAAGCTGAATTGCTAATTTTTTTCTCTTCTGTTGAGTTTTGTTTCCTCTTTCTGATAGTTCCTCCTATTGGTTTTCATTTCTACTTACAACATCACTAATGTGAAAATATGTTTAATATGAATGTAAATGTATAGCCCATATCAGATTATGTGCCATCTTGGGGAAGGTGGTACGGAGGAAGGGGGAGAAAAATTTTAAACTCAAAAGCATATGGAAGTGATATTGATAAATCAAAATAAATTAATAAAAAACCCAACAATTAAAATAATCGCAGCTTTTTACAAATGATGGTAAAGGAGACAGAGACAGAAATTCTAGGAAGAATTCAGTAAGACTCTCTAAATTAAATCAACAAGTGCTTTAATAGGAAGATGGGCATAGAGAAGATCTTCTTCTTCCCCAAAAATGATAACTATGAAACATTCATTCAAGATATGCTTTCTTATGTTATAGAAATCCCAAAATGATTTATCGAGAATTTTTTTTCAAAAAATGACCTAAAAACACCTGACATGATGAGTACAAAAGTCATTAAAATGAAATTTATTATATTTTGACAGAACATGCATGGTTCCCAATGTGGGAGTCATTTCTAAATCATCTATATAAATCAGGATCATTGACTTGTTAAAATAAATACCAAACTTAAATATATATACACACATATGTGAATATGTATATATACACATATATACATTATATATATACATATTATCTATATCTATATCCATATGTGTATATATATGTATGTATGTGTGTATGTATACACACACACACACACACACTCACATAGTAGACAAGGGAGGCAGGTACAAACTGAGATATTTAGAAAAGCTGTTAAAACTAAAAGCTGGAGAATAGAGAAAAAACAGATATTGATACAAACTACCACCATTTCTTAATGAACTTTAAGTTATATAAATTAGTTGCCACAGTAAGAAGGCCAAAAGGAGCTAGCAATTACCCCAGTCAGTGAATATGTTGTCTTTGACAGGTGGAATGATACTGCAGGCCAAAAAAATGCTCCTTTAAAAAATAAACTGTGTTGTAGAAGATCATAAACAGCTTTGCCTCATAAAATGTGAGACACGGTAGAAGAAACAAAATTAAGCTTTCTAAGAGATCCCACTAAGCAAAACCATCCCAGGGACATTTAAGGAGGGAACTAGAAAGAAGATTAAAAAAAACAGTGAAAGGTCCACTGAGTCACTGACTTTTGGGGCTCAGCAACCAAATGAGGGAATCTTTTAATAATTTCAAAAAACTTATATTCTTTTGTTTTGACCCATCATATAACTGTAAATAGTAACCATGGACTTCATAATTTCTTATCTACCCAAATTCTGAGATACTATGTTTCTGAAATTCCCATCAGTGTCCAGGGGAGCTGTAGCACATACTTTTGGAATGGGCACTAGTATAAGTTCGATTCAATCTCTATTACTTTATCAGAAGAAGATCAGATAATATCAATAGAATAGTTGTCCATGTTTACAAGTGATTTCATATGAAAATAATCTGCACATGGACAGAAGGCACCATTGGTGAAGCTTGGAGGAGGAAATAGGCAGGCATTTATAATGATATTCTCTAGCATACCATATTTTTAGGCAGTACAGAGAATTAAAAGATCCCATTGTATTTATTATTATTTTTTAAAAGCATTTGACTAGCTAAGGTGAAATATTGCTTTACAGTCTCTTAGTTACATTCAAGTCTCCTCCAACATGGTGTTAGACATTCGTGTGTCAAAATAATTCAAGATTCATTGAGAAAGATAACGACAGAGGTCACTTTGTAGCAAGGAGCCTTGCACAGACTAATTGGACATAGCTGATGTCTTGGTTTATTCATTGGCTTTGGTGAACTGCATTTTTCTCCTTCTTTATATTGTTTTCTTTATTATAACTCATGACTCTGAACTGGAAAAAAGAGGGATATATTAGGAAATGAAGATGGTGGAAAAAACAAGTGCAGCAGCTGTGTTGCTATGAAGATCAGGGACTCTCAAACAGATTCTATCCCAGAAGGCACCAGTTGATGACATTTTAAAATTTTGGATTTCTGGGAGTGTTGGTGGGGGTGGTAACTTCTGGGAAAGAAGAGCTGGAAAGAGTTAGTTTAAGAGTTGAAGAGTTGGAGTTTGCTGATATCTTAATATAGAATGAGGGAGGTTGGGGATCTTAGGGTGCAGTAAAAGGGGGAGGGCAAAGATTTGGAACAAGAAGACATAGAATAGAGAAAGTAAAGTAATCAAGTTACATTGAGGAGAAAGAATACTTGTAATACAAGGATCAGAAAGAGGGTCTGGAAATAAGTCAGTTTCTACCACGTTAGCTCATGGAAGGGAAAGGAGCACCACATCAGTAAAACCAGTAGGCTTTTCATAGGATTCTTCTCAGGATCAAGCAGAACCAGATATTGGTGAGTAGGGGAGAAAGCTGAGAGCCTGGACTTGATATGCAGGTCAAGGTTAGGGAACCAGTTCTGATTCTTTTTGAGAAAGGGTTCCTTGGAATTTGGCAGCTAATTGATATTCAAATTCCTTGCTTATAGGAAAAGGGGTATTCAGCCACTATGGCAGGCCTTACCTTGAACAAGTTACTCAAAATATTTGGATTTTCTTGGAGCTTTTTTTTTTTCATTTAGAGGGATGGGAGGCTACTATTTAGTACATTTAGTGCATTAACAACTCTTGAGTTTTATAGTTTGTTTTCCATCCTAAGACAATTTATACAGGGCAGAGTCATGTAATACACCAACATGCTGAATAAATGATCATCTGAAATTTCTCTTTAAGAATTTAAAAGACTATAGTCTCTGTGCTGCTTTTGTTATCCTTTCACTGGACAGAAAGAAGTGAGTCTGGAAGACTTCTTAAAGCAATGCTTGGTGAGTTAAGTCCATTAAAACAAAGATGTTAAACAGACAACACTCCTGATGGGGCCTGAATCAGATTAAAATATAATTAGGAAATATTTAACAAATTAAATAAAAATGCAAATAGAACATAGCTAATAATAGTATGTGATTTTAACAGTGAATATGTGACCAGTAGGGCTTCTTATGTAAGGTTTAATGCCCCCTCCCTTTCTATTTCAGTTTTTTACTACAGCTTTAGACTATGAGCTACTAAAGGGTAAGGACTGTTTTCTGTTTGTTTTTACCTTTACTTGTTTCTGCTATTTAGTGCTGTACCTGGTACATAGTTGGTCCTTAATAAATACTTTCTGACTGAGATAGGGGAATCATCTCCCCCAAGAAGACATCTTACTTTTTCTTTGTCTCTCTACAGAGCATAATACTTCAGGGGAAAAATGGACATTCAGTGAAATAGAGCACTTTCAAGCATTCTTGATGAAAAGACCAGAGCTGAATAGATAATTTGACTTTCAAATACAAGACTCAAGAGAAGCATGAAGAGGTAAACAGTAAAGAGAAAGCATAAGGGACTTATTAAAGTTGAACTGTTTACATTCTGACATGGAAAGATGATATTTGTAACTCATGAGGCCTTTGTCGGTATTAGGCTAGTTGGAGGGAATATATATAGACAGAGGGCACAGGGTGAGTTGATTATAAAGAGATGATATCTAAAAAGTAAAATTAAGAGGTGAGAGAGGATTGTACTGGGAGAAGGAGAAAGGGAGAGGTAGAATGGGATAAATTATCTCACATAAAAGAGGGAAGAAAAAACATTTACCATGGAGGGGAAAAGGGGGGAGGTGAGACAGAATGAATTAATCTTACTCTCATTGGATTTGGCTTAAGGAGGGAATAACATACACACTCAATTGGGTATAAAAATCTATCTTATCCTACAGGAAAATAGGGGGAAAGGGGGCTGATAGAAGGGAGGACAGATTGCGGAAGGGGGTAATCAGAAGCAAACCCTTTTGAGGAGGGACAGGGTCAAAGGAGAGAATAGAATAAATGGGGGGTGGAATAGGATGAAGGAAATATGTTTTTCACAACATGGTTATTATAGAAGTACTTTGAATGACTACACATGTATAACTTGTATCAAGTTGCTTGCATTCTCAATGTGGGTGGGGGGGGGGGAGGGAGAAAGGGAGAGAATTTGGAACCCAAAGTTTTAAAAACAAATGTTAAAAATTATTTTTACATGCAACTGGGAAATAAGATATACAGGTAATAGGGCATTGAAATCTATCCTGCCCTACAGGAAACTAAAAGTTGAAGAGGATAAGAGAAAGCGGGTAATAGAAGGGAGAGCAGATTAGGGGAAGGGATATTCAGAATGCATGCCATCTTGGGGTGGGGGGAAGGGCTAGATGGGGAGAAAATTTGGAACTCAAAATCGTGTGGAAGTAAATGTTGAAAACAAACTAAATTAATTAATTTTTTAAAATTCTCACATTGACACAGAAATGTAAATGGTACCTTTTTCACACTTTTCTGCTTGGAAAAAAATGATATGGCTATTTACATTTAGGTATAATATCCATTTGGAGTTTACTGTGGAATGTAGTCTACAATGCCATCTTAAACTTCCTTTCCACTTTTGTCGGAAGTTTTTTATTAAATAGGTAATCCTTCCTCCCCAAGGTGTATGCTTTTAATTATGCTAGAATAATTGTAAAATCAACAGCCAATAATAACATTTCATTATCTATGATGTTTTTATGCATAATGTAATTTCCATGTTTGCCTCCCTTCCACAAAGGCTTATTTTGCCACACCACCTTAGAGACACAAAGATAGACATACCCTTGACCTTGCTACAAATGTACCACCTCCACATTCAAGAACTCTGAAATTCCTTTACTTGATGATAATCTATTAGTTTGCCAACTCTCTATCTGCCTCCCTGTACCAAAACCTACTGTTTGTACATACAATGACCTCTAATCCCTTGATCCCTCAGTTGTCATCACACATGCACTAGACACTCTCTCCGTTTTTCCCCATTTTGATGACTTAGTATATCAGTTCAACTTTCTGTTGTCCTCTTCTCTTGAGCACTTGACCCCCTTATCTTAACACTCATCATACTCCACTAAGCTTCAGCTTTAAATCATTCCCACCATGTCTGACTTTCACTCCCACATTTTGCTGCTAAAAGAAGGTGGGGAAAATAATGCAGCTGGTCTATTATAAATGTATATTACACAGCTGCTAGACAATTTGACATCTTCCTTATCAACTCATTATCCCACTCTCTAAAATGGCTCTTCAAAAACTTTTCATCCTTGCTCAAACCTTATCTTTACCCTATGATATCAGCAATGAACTTTTCCTCATATTTACAGAAAAATTTGAGGCCATTTGCTATTAACTTCCTTTTCTCCTCCTTCCTCATGCCATATCACTCAGATGCCTTCTGCCACTATCTCCTCTTTCCCTCCATCTCATACAAAGAGGTAGCCCTTCTCCTTGTCAATGCATACCCCTCTATCTGCACAAGTGATCTCATTCCATTCCTTCTTCCTTAGATTGCCCTCTCTGTAATTCTCACTCTCAAGTATTTTCAATCTCTCCTTTTCTGCTGGCTCCTTCTGATAAAGATGCCTGCATCTCCCTGATTCTCAAAAATACCCTTCACTTGATTCTGCCAAGGATCACTAGGTATTGTTCTATATCTCTTCAACCATTTGTCACTAAATTTCTTGAGAAGGATGTCTATAGTAGGTGACCCCACCTCTTCTCTTCTTCCTCTTTTCTTAAATCCTTGCAATCCATTTTCCAACCTTATCTTTGGACTCAATCTGCTCTCCCTAAAGTTACCAATGGTCTCCTAATTGCCAAATCCAAGGACTTTTTCTCAATTCTCATTTTTCTTGACATTTCTGCAACTTTTGGCAGTAGTAATCAGACTTTTCTCTTTGTTAATCTCTTCTCTCTAGTTTTTGGGACACCACTCTCTCTAGGTTCTTATCCAACATATTTGACTACTCTTTCTCAATATAATTTGCTGGATCTTCATCTAGGTCATATCCACTAATAGCGAGTATCCGACTGGGTTCTGTCTTATACCCTCTTCTCTTCTTCCTCTATAATACTGTCCTTGGTCATCTTATCAGCTCCCAAGAATTTGATTATCATCTCTATCTTAATGATTCTCCTATCTTCCCATGCTGCCCTAATCTCTCTACTGACCTCTAGTCTTGCAGATATCTTGCCTTTCAGATATCTTGAACTGGATGTCCAGGAGGCATCTTAAACTCAATATGCCCATAACTATACTCATTATCTTTTGCGTTAAACCTCCCCCCTCTCTAAAACTTCTTTAGCACTGTTTACGATGCCACTGTCATTCCATTCACCCAAGTATGAAAATTAGGCCTAATTTTCATTCTTTGCTATTTTTTTTCTTATTTAGTAATTTCCCCCACTTACATGTAAAAACAATTTTCGATATTGGTTTTTAAAATTTTGAGTTAGAAATTCTCTCCCATCCTCCCTCCCACCCCCATCCCCATTGAGAAGGCAAGCAATTTGATATAGGGTATACATATATTGTCATGCAAAATATTTCCATAACAGTAATTTTGTGAAAGAAAATGTAGACCGAAGAAATATCTCAAGAAAAATAAAGAAAGCCAAAAAAAATATGCTTCAATGTGTTTTCAGACATCCTCAGATGGATAGGATTTTTCATCCTAAATCCTTCATAGTTGCTTTGGATCATTGTATTGCTAAGAGTGGCTAAGTCATTCATAGCTAATCATCTTACAATTTTGTTGTTACTTTGCACATCGTACATTTCACTTTCCATGAGCTCATGAAAGTCTCTCCAGGTTTTTCTGAGAGCATCTTGTTCATCATTTTTATAGCACAATAGTATTCCATCATAATCACATACCACAATTTATTCAGTCATTCCCCATTTGATGTGCATCCCTTCAATTTCTAATTCTTTGCCACCATAAAAGAGCTGCTATAAATATTTGTATACATATAGGTTCTTTTTCCTTTTGTTTTGGATACAGACTTAGTAGTGATATTGTTCAGGTTGTATTTGTCCTTCATTGGAGAAGCAGACCATGACATCAGGGAGGTGATGACATGACTTGCAATTGACTTTGTTTTGAGTGAGGGAGAGCTGTGCAAGGTCACCAGCCTCACTTTCTCCTCCTGAGATGTCTCAGTCCAGTGGCCAGATATTCATCAGGACAACTGGAGATAGCTCAGGATGCAATGGGGGATCCTGGTCCTTTTAAGCTAAAGTTTTTCCAGGTCCTCACTCTGAGTGAGGCAATGCCCATTCAGGGAATAGGCCTCTTTAAGAAGTGAGTCAAGGGATGGCCCCTCTAATAAAAAAAAAAAAATCAAACTGGAAGGGAAAGACCCTCAAGGTTGCTGGCCAAAAGAGAAACGGTTACTATTTACATTCACTCTGATCCAGGAGGGCCCAAAAAATAGTCATTAAATGGTGCTTGGGCAGGGACATTTTGTTGTCCAATCTATGAGCTCCAGAGTGAATTGGGTTTAAGGCTTGGTCTTTGAGAGAGAAATCTAGCCAGTAAACCCCAAGTTAAGCAGGCAGCTTTTGACCATCAAAATTTACCTTCTATTGAGCAGAACACCCTCAGGTAAGGGGAGGGAAAGGGAGGGAAGGAGAAGGGAGAGAAGAGAAGAGGAGAGGAGAGGAGAGGAGAGGAGAGGGAAGGAGAGGAAAGGAGAGGAGAGGAGAGGAGAGGAGAGGAGAGGAGAGGAGAGGAGAG
>NW_020954576.1:68735557-68822590 GCF_900497805.2 Vombatus ursinus
GAGAGGAGAGGAGAGGAGAGGAGAGGAGAGGAGAGGAGAGGAGAGGAAACAAAAGCAGAGCAGAGCTGAGGAAAGCAGTAAGTAATACAAAGTTACATACAAAAATAAGAGCATAACAGTCCCTTTCCTCAAAAAGTTTCCATTCTACTAGAGAATATTTAAAAAAAAAACAGATAATTAAATGTAAGATAATTTGAGAAAGGAAAGAACACTAGCAAATAGATGATCAAGAAAAACAGATGACCTTTGAGCTAAACCTTGAAGAAAACTAAGGATCTAAGGGACAATTGTTATTTCAGGCATAAGGGTGAGTTTCTATTTAGATACATGGGGCCGGAAGACAATAGGACAAGTTCTAAGAAGAGGATGTAGGATAGTTTGGCTGGTCCATAGAGTGCACATAGGGGTGAAGTGTGAAAAAAAGTATGGAAAAGTAGGTTGTAGTCAAACTAAAAAGAGCCAAAGCATTACGTGCAAGAGAGAGCCATGGTATACTATTGAGCAGAGTATCTCATAGGAAAATTATCTTGTCAGCTGTGTGAATGATTGACTGGAAAAGAGAAAAACTGGTGAGAGGGGCAAGGCAGGACATGATTTGAGAAAGAAAAAACAACCTTGTTTTGAATTATGAAAGCAAAGTATTCATTTCAAGGGGAGAGGTGAGGCATAATACAAAATTTGACTGGAATAAAACAAATGCAGGGAAACAATATTAGAATAGGATATAAATTTGGGCTTGTTTGATTTTACGGAGGACCACATCCTATGCTTTGTGTCTATGTAATTTCAAAATAAGTACTTTAAATGGAAATCAGTTTAGAGCATCAACTTGTTTTGTCCACACAAGGCCAAAACATGTTTAACTGATTTTTCATCTACTGAACTGACCAGTTTTATTTGTTATACTGTGCCTACATTTCTTTAGCAACAGTAACAGTGTAACATTTCCACTTTTCATTCTCAAGAAGAGTTTTTTTTTAACCTTTTTTATCTCTTTTTGAAAAAGTGTCTAGTAGATTTTTTATATTGACGGGAAGGGTTCATTTAGAATGCAGAAATGCTTTATCCATTCAAAAACAATAATGGTTCAAGTGGTAGCCAGATGAAGAGCTGATTACAACTAAATCAATTAAAAAGCTTCCTTTATGTTTGCTGGTTCACTGATGGTGCATTGGCAGTAGATTTAAGAGACTTAATTTATGCAAAAGATTGTTGGATGATAACCTCATAATTGATAGTCGATGAAAGAGTGAGTGCCAAAATTTCTAAATGCCTGCTGAGCCTATATTAACATGAAGTACTGACTGAAAGTCAATTTCAAAATTTCTACCACAACAAAAGTGATACTTTCTCAGAACTACAGATTATAGAATAACTATAATTTTAAAGATTACAATTAGGGACAAGAATTTAAAAGTTTGAGGGATATCAGCAACCATCTAGCCCAATTCATATATGTGTAGGAAGCCCTACTAACATTCAAATAGTTGTTTAATCTAAGTTTAAAGATTTCTAGTAGGAGACTCCACTACCTCCTGAAGCAATCCATTCTACTTTTGGACAGCTGAAAATGTTACAGAGTTTTTTCTTGAAACCAAATCTGAATGTACTCCTCCCCCCTCCTCCAACTTTCACCTGCTTCTGCCTTTGGAGCCAAACATAACAAATCTAATCCCTCTTCCACATGACATCACTTCAAATACTTGAACATAGCTCTCATTCATCTCATGCTGCATCTCATGCTGAATTTTTTTTTTTCCAGGCTAAACACACACCAGCCTTTCAATTGGTCTTCATATATAATCAACTCAAGAGATTATATTATCCAGGTTGCCCTCCTGAGGACATTCTCTAGTTTATCAATAGCTTTCATAAACTGGTATGTCCAGGATTGAACAAAAACCCCAAATGAAGTCTGATAAGAACAGAGAAGAGTGGGATTATCACTTCCCTATTCTTGAAAGCTATACTTCTCTTAATGAAACCAATGACCATATTAGTTATTTTGAATGCAGTATTACTTTGCCAACTCATATGGAACTTGCCACTCACCAACCACCTCAGATACTTGTTAAGAACAATCACTATGGGACTAGCCAAGATGGCAGAGAAAGAAATAGTAAATCTAACTTCCTCTCACAACTACTCCACAAAGACCTAGAAAACTCACCATGTGGAGTCCTTATTGGGAAATTCAAGGAAAAATAACAACCAATCATTTAACATAGGAGACCAAGGTATTTGAACAGTGATGACAGGGTCACCTCAATTCCCAACAATCAATTCCTGGAGAAAGGAACAGCAGGATGCAAAAGAATACAAAATGGAATCAAACAGATCCCAGATATTCCTTCCTGAAATTCACAGAGCCTGGCCCTAATGCAAAGTATAAGTACAGAAAGTGAAGTGGGAAGAATGTGTGTGTGTGTGTGTGTGTGTATGTGTTAAATCCCATCATAAAAAAAAACCAAACAACTATATTGAACTAAAGAACTATAAAGTTCAAACACACAAGGATAGGAGGAATAAAATGCCTCAAAATATATTCAAACAAAATTTCAAATAAAAACACAGAATGGGCTTTAGTTCAACCAGGGTTAAAATGATTTTATAAATGAAATAAGAGTGCTTGGAGAGAGAATTAGAAAAGAAATGAGAGTTATGAAGGAAGGACTTAGAAAGAGAATTAAAATACTTTTAATTTTAATTGTATTCAAGAGTACAAAACCTTAACCAAGCAAGAAATTCCTTAAAAATTAGAATGGACAAATTGAAGTTGATGCACTCTATAAAACAAAAAAATATGCTTTTTTATATCAAAAACTAGAACAAAATGTGATTTCATTTTAAAAAATGAAGCTGTAAAACAGAACAAAGATAGATGATTTAAGTATCGTTAGATCAACTGGAAGCCATGACTAGATATGAGAGGTGGGATTCAGACCCAAATCTTTCTGATTTCAAGGCTAGTACTCTATTTGCTATTCCATGTTTTCTCTGTGAAAAATAGAGCTTAGGGGCAGCTAGGTGGTGCAATGGATAGAGCACCAGCTCTGGATTCAGGAGGAACTGAGTTCAAAGCCGGCCTCAGACACATAACACCTACTAGCTGTGTGACCCTGGGCAAGTCACTTAACCCCATTGCCTAACCAAAAAAAAAAAAAAAAGAAAGAAAAAAAAGAAAAATAGAGCTTAAAATAAATGCTTATTGTCAAATTTTTTTTTTAAGAAACTGAATATTAGAAATCTTTAGTTGAGAAATGTAAATCTTAATAACATCACTATGGGTAGGCTTGGTTTTTCACAATAATCACACAGTAATGTGTAGCATAAGCCATGCTAAGGAAAGAGAATATTCTCACACCTATTTTCCAATAATCACTGAAGGTTCTGCCATCAGTCAACATCAGAACAAGTAGAAATAGATAATTGTGATGACATGATTGGGATTCAGTAAGAACTTCAACAAAAAAAGGTGTTATTTTCAGTCATGTCATGCTGAATTTTTGTCATGTAACCTAGCTTTTCAGATGGAGAAATTTGTATAACACATTTAGGATCAATTGAGACTAGAAGGGAGATTAGTGGTCTAAAAGGTAATCCAAACTAGATTGAGTGTATGGTAATTAAAAAAAATGAGTGGGTCAAAGAACAATTCATAGAAACAATAATTCAATAAAGATAATTACATCAATGAGCCAACATACCAAAAAAGTGCGATATAACTAAAAAACTACTTAAGGGGAAATTGTTAAACATTAACAATAAAAGAGAGAAAGAGCACATTAACATATTGAGCAAGCAACTAAAAAAAAAAAAGAAGCTCAGAAAAGCAACAATATGTGAAGGGGGCCTAGCAGTACCAGATCTCAAACTATATTACAAAGTGTTCATCATCAAAACAATTCAGCATGTCATAATGACTGCCATGTCAAAATGAAAAACTGAAACTGATCTTTTGTGAAAGATTAGAAATATTATCATCTTAACTTCTGGTGGTTTTTACAAACTTTATTATGCTTAATTATTCTGAATGTGCTCATTGGTTAAAGGGTTAGCTAATTCGCATAATACCTGACATCTTTTTGTGTTACTTGGTCTAGCAGTGTTGTTATTGTTTTTCTTGCTGTAACATACTGGCATAAGAAATTTTATTAATATTCAAATTATCAACTGATATAATTTTTATGTCAAAGTACAAAATAGTTTAATGTATATTTGAAATGTGATAAGTGTAATCCTTTTAAAAAACTTAGATATGGAGAATTTTAAGTTAACAGGCAATCATTTCATTTTTTTTCAAAACTTGTGCTCATTTTCACTTTTTTTATGTGTCCTCTATGAGGTCATCTTTTATAGACTCTCAATATATTGCAAAATTCCCTATTTTCTATGAAAATATAATGACAAAGTAATGAGAATTATATAAGGAAAGTACCAGAGAATGAAGGCCAAATGAGGATTGTCATTATTCAAAACATTTTTGATACTGATCTTCATAGACAATTTATAAATCATAAAAGAGAATTATCTTATTCCCTTTTCTACAAACTTTGTTAATGTGTTTAATCAAAATCAGAGTTCCTTGATTAGATCACTCAAATCATTCAACAGATGTGGCTCCAGTTTACTTTTTTCCCTAAATAATAGTTGCTTTATAAATAAGCTTAGTGCTTACATTTTCTTATTCTGCATTGTTTTAATAACATTTTATTAATATCTATTACTTGTACATATTGCTAATTTTCACTTCATCTGTCTTTGTATCTCCTCCCAAAAGGGTCATTCCATATACCAAACAATTTTTAGAAGAAATAAAAGGAAGAAAAGGAAAAAAAAATCCAACATGATTTTTGTAATAATGTTCCAGTGACTATGAACATCATTCAATCACTTATTTATTCAACAGATTTCTATCAGCTTCTGTATGCAACAGTCAGTTGAGACTTCCAAACACTCTTTGGCTAAAGACAATTTCATGGAAAGCTGTACTGTCTCCCAGGGTAACCACTTAAGACCAGAGATTTAGTGAGGAAAAGAATGTAGATGTCACCTAATTCAACCCCCACACCTCATTTAACAGATGAGGAAACTAAGACTCACAGAGGAAGGTTACATAACTAACAAGCAACAGAGCCAAGATGGGAACATGGGTTTCTCGTTCTGAATTCTTCTGGTTCCAGACCTAGTCTGCTTTCCACTGCACTATACTAAAGCGATGACCTCTAGATATTCCGGATTGTTTGTTAACAAGAGAGCACATTGTTTCATAATCCTCTCAGACAAAAATGTTAAGGAACATGTAATATGCAACTTTATTTCTTGTACAGTTTATGTGGTGTTTCTATGAAAATTCATACCTTTTGTAATCCTTTCTCTGAGGGAAGCTTCTCATTTTTGATACCAGTTATCCTCCATTTATGCTATGATATATTTATCCATTTAAAGTTTTCTTTATTTTCGGCAGAAACGTGCATAGCCGTGGCTAATAAGGCTAACGACCCGACTTCCTTCTCACCTCCCCTCCCCTCCCAGTCCCGGGGCTGGGGGTGGTGTGGGGGAGAGGAAACCGCCTAGGCGGAATTGGGCCGAACCACAGCGTGATTAAGTGGTTCGGCCCTACCTGGCGTACAGTGCTAGACCAGAGTCTGTTTCCATCTGCTCCACAGGACTGCCGATACTCCCTCCTCTCCTCTGCACTGTGTGTGTGGTGGGGGTGGGGGGGGGGGGCAGGCGTGATGGACACAGTATGACAACAGCAACAGGACAAAGAGTTCTCAACTTGTACCGCAGGATTTTCAGGCTTGCAAGGAGGTGGCATGCAGTATCGTGGCAGATGGAAGACACCATCAGAGAAAAGCAGTACATTATAAATGAAGCCAGAATGTTGTTCCAAAAACCAAAAATCTTAGGGATTCAGAACTAAACAATGTATAGATGAATGCACATCAAGAATTGAAATAGGATTGCATTATCAGATCCCATATTCAAGACCAATTCACCTGCCTCCAATGGTCCTCACTCTCCTACAGTCATGGACTTCAAACCCAGGAGAAGCTAAGAAAATTTTCCAAATCATATCTCAAGTCTCACAATGAAGTTTCTTAATCTAAGAAATAGGTTCTCTGTATGAACTGTGAGTCAGACGGGGTCTAAGCACAAACTAGATGATAAATCTTTTCTCCTTGCCTTAAGCCCAGTCAAAGAAAGGAAGGACAAAGCATATAGAGTCTTCACCGTAATTTCTCTTAAACATTCAAAGATTTGGGTCCTTATTCCCAATAACACTAATTTAATGTCCTTGAATTTATCAGTATCAGTGTGTTGCTACTAGATAGAAATAGACTAACTCTCAAAGATCATTTCTAATCATGATTTTAGTAACATCTTAGATGAAAGTCTGAATATAGCAAGAATTGGGTTTAAATTAAATTTTAAAAATTAATTATTTTTTAAAATGTAGCTGTATACACAGAGAAAGCTGCAGAGTAAAGATATGGCGGTACCTGTTAGCAACTTTCTTGAAAGTTCTTAAAATTACTGTGGCAATCAGATACTAGCTTCAGACTTGTAAATCTCTGTGGACTTTACTTTATTTCGTATTTAAGTTATGGATATATTTAAAATAAACCCTCTTATGTTTTAGTTGTTCTACTGATATCTCTTTTTGGGGGGGGCTCTTTTGACTTAAAGATATACTTTTCATTAATATTCAAGTAGGCCAGTTTCTCCTTTACCACACTAACAGAGTTCATCGTATATACTCTAGTCCCATCATCCCTTTAACTGTTAGTGGAAAATATCATATTATCTCAGGGAAATTTTGGGGAGGAGGGAAATATCCCAAATTTTCAGGAACTGCTGTAGTGTATTTAATTCTTTCTATTAAATGCATACTCTGTACAAACAAAAAAAAAAGTTTCCCTCATTTTCCATGGATAGAGATAAAGCATTACATATCTGTTACTAGGAGCAGGTAAAATTAAGACACGTTCATGAAAGGTAAGATTCTGATATATGTTTTTATTTTTTTTTAATAATAAATCACAGAAATATTGACTTTGCCCCTATGTAAGTTCTGGAATTCTTTCCTTCACAGTACATTTTTTTTTCTGAATTTGTTGATAACTTTTCAAAATGTGATTGAATTTAGAGCAATGTTGAAATAAGAATAATATATAAAGGTAAGTTCATCCCTATCTAGTGGTGTAGGCCTAGCAAGTAGGCCTCATGACTGATATTTAACCCTGTTCATGACCATTATTTAACCCTGTTCTATGAGTCCTTACATACAGCTAGATACCAGATGTGCTATGAGCACAATTACATGTGTTGTCCTTGGTTTTGCCTCCTGGGATGAGCTGTCCACTCTCTCAGTAACCAAACATCCTGGGATAATGAAGATATGTTTCCTACATGATCATACCTTATAATCGGCACAGTGCCTTCTTTGTTTGAAGGAGAACTTAAAGTGGGATCTTCCATTCATACTTTGGAGTGTCACGGGTGGAATAGACGCACCGCCTGGGGCATTTTCCTAATCGGGACTCTGGAGGTTCAACCAAAACTCCCCAGCTACATGACCCAGATGTAAGTGTTCTCCCCAATTTGGTGATGTATATAAACTTTTATACTATACTTATAAGCAATAAACTATAATCTTTATTCTATAATCCTTATTTGTTGTGTGTGCATTATTGTAAATGAGATCTGAACTGAAAGGAATTCAGCACATTTCATTGGCAATACAAATGTACATGCATGTAGCAGAGAAGGCCATGAATCATTTTTGTGCCTGAATGATTGACTTTCACTGAAAGAAAACTTTAGGGTTTGTTCTTTTTTCATTAACAAATCACCTTCTGTTTTGCCAAAAATTAATGTAATTCTTACCAATCATGGGGGAATAGGATTTAGAGTTGTAAATTTTTGACATATTTTGAAGAGAGATCAGATGATTAGCATCATAGCAGAGTTACTGTTGTTCTCAATCTTTTTCAAGGTAAATATTAAAAACAAAGAAACAAAAAAAGAAACCAATATGCACTAACTATAAGGTAATTCAAACTAAACATGCAAGAATGCAAGATAAGGAGATAGAAGTACTACACAAGTTAAGACTTTGATGACATAATATACAATTAAAATATTTAGAATCCCTACTCAGTATCTCCACATCTAACCTGCATCATGCTTGTAGACCCAAACAGTACTAACAACTGTGAATGTCTGTGCTTTTGGATTTAGTTTTCGGGGGTCCCTCAATGGAAGCAACTTGGTTTGAACTTAACACCCCAAAAAGCAGAAGACACAGATGATGCCCAGCCACACATGGAAGTACACCCAGGTGGTGGAGGAGAGAGAAGCAGTAACACAAAGTTTCCAGAGAGGAAGCGCTAGACACTCATATATTGGAAAGAATCTACCTATAGTTATTTCTCTTCTCATGGAGTTTACCAAGTTCAGACAGACAGCCAAGTTCTCACAAGAACCAATCTAAGGAGTATGTGGATGTCTAGACTTGGGAATTCAAACTGCAGTATAATGGGAAAGAACCAAGAATGAGGAGAGAACCCAAAGGTAAATTAAGGCAATGTAAGGAAAAACTGAAAGATAACACTTCCAAGAGACAAATGTTGAAACCCCAGCTCCAAAGCACAGGAGCCAATGGAAAGAATCACAAAGATAGGAAGAAAATTACAATTATTTTAGGATTCTAGAGCAAAGTGGGCATATAGAGAAATTGAGTTTCATTAAATATATCTAAGGTGGTTGTTTATTATCATATTTTACTGATATACATCAATTTAAAAATATTTCCTTACATTTGTTGCATGTAAAATTATTTTACTTACCATCCCAAGATTAGAAATAACTTTTCAAAGTGCATGATATATCATCTAGAAAGTTGAAAATGATTATCTGCTGTATCATTGAATTGACATCTCAATGTAATCAGTTTCCATACAATCAACTCCCCAAAATGAGAGAGAGATAGAGAGAAAAGAGATATCTCCCTAATTTGTCTTGATATTTTTTCTCTTCTCCAAAATGTAACTCCTGCCCCAAAGTCCATTGATATGAAACTTTCTCCTTATTGGTGTAGATGAATACCCTGTTATGTGTGAGTGGTGGGGTGGAGTTGGAGAGAGCCCAAGAAAGCTTTAATTCTCATCCAGCTATCTTTTGGATTCACAAGTTTCAAGTCTTGAGGACTCTTCAAACTTTAAATCACTTTGGGTGCTTGTGGCTTTTTGAGAGGGAAGATGGAAGAGGACAATGTCACTTCAGGTTACTGAAGGCAAAGACTCTAGGAAGATATTAAGAGGAGCCAACAATCTCCATTGTGTTCCTATCTACAACTTGCTATACTAGAAACTTTGAAGAGTTTCCCCTTGTATGGGATTTGGGATTCTTTTTCTTAGTTGAGCTGAGTTATCTCAATCCCAATGGAAGAGCTCCTTCACTCTGTTTTGTCTGGTATATATTGCCTTATGTAAACTTTCTCTGGTTTCTGTTTTACTATGATTTGGATAAATGGGTATCTTTGCTAATCGCTGTATGTGTTCATTGTATAACTGGTATTTGGATGGAAGAGGAGTCAATCCTTGGATATAGAGTTTAATGTCCCTTTCCCCCAATAAAAGGGAGACACAGTAACCAGAAGTTAGATTAAACCTGACCATATTTCCTAGACTAATAATATTTAAGGGAACAATTCTGGGTCATACCCCGCTCTCTCTGAGGACAGAAGAGTGGTGACCTTTGGTTTCAACTTCCTGCTTCCCTTTCTAGCAGGAATTAAAATTTTGGAAAAGGGTGTGGGGAGAAGAGGTTAGAGTCATCTATTCTGCCTCTCTTCAAACTTACAAAACAGATAGGATCTCACCACACAAAGGACTCTCTATACTAGCATTCCTATTCTCACCACTTCTCCGTATTTGCTTTATTTGTCTATTCCCACACACTTCAATCTTTTAAGGAACTGCAACTTGGTCTATGTAAGAGATGCTCCCTCCAATCAGTAAAACTTGTCCACACATTGATTTAGAAAACCACCAATTAGCATTATAAATATTGAAGGCTATTTTCATTTGTTTTGTTAAACATTTCCCAAGTACATTTTTATCTGATTTTGGCCTGCAGGAGGTTGTAGGCTGCGTAGGGTATATAGACTGCAAGTTTGATATCTCTGATCTTTGAGGTAGATCACAGTCCTCCATGACTTTGTCAATAATCTTTGAGAGTTGATCTGGTTTAAATAAAATAATTACTTTATGACCAAGCTGTTCATGAGAACCTCTGAACTTATGTAGGCTGGTCTTGGAAAATAGACATACAGTCCATCCATCAATGGATTCATCATATTTGACATAACTATAGCTATTTAGTCTATTTCATACTGGCAAGTATATGTGTATATATGTGTATACAAACATATACATATATATGCACATACATACATATATACAAAAGTATTCATCATTTAGAGAGTCAATTTTATATGGCTTAATAATATTTTAATAGAAAAAATTAGATCACAAAATAACCAGTGAGTCCTCCTTTAGCAGCACCGTGAAGACAATGTGATATGTATGTGTGTGTGCATATGTTTATGTGTGTTTATACACACACATACATACATGCATATAAATGTATACACATACACATATAAAGGATGGATATATATCAGTGTGAATAGATGTGTGTTTATATACACTCATATATAATCTAAAACCAATTCACTACTGAAATTATAAGTTGTATTATGCACAATATGAGTTTTTCCTTTTTTTCAGAAAAGGCTTTTGCTTTTCCCCCCATAATGGTCAGTTTATGAATCAGTATGTATATAACACATTTAGGTCAAATAAAATTATTATACTGTGGATTTCATCCAAGGAATGCCATGTAGAGATTTCTTGTATCTTCTATTTAAAATCTTCCATTGAAAAATTCAACCTGATATTTCATGTCATTCAATCAATAAGTATTTATGAAGTACTATCTATATGCCAGACACTGTTGCAAGGTGCTAAGGATACAAAAACAGAAAGAGAACCTTTATCTGTCATCAAGGAAATTATATTCTAACCAAGCTAGATATATGTGTCCCTATGCTATTTTGGTTCATCTATCAGAGAACAACCAGTTACTGACTATATTCTCAGTTGGCTGCCACTCAAGGAAATTGAGGCACAGTGAAGAAACTTTTGTTTTGTTTTGCTTTTTTCCTTTAGTGAAGATGCATTGAAGTAGTCAAAGGTATTTAGTGTTGTTTGTCTTTAATACCAGGATGATGATACACAGAATATTTGTTCATGATGCCGCCTCCATTGACCTGTCAAATGAAGTACAAGATTATTCTATCCTCCTTCAAAGGGGCTTAATTTATGCATGCACAGGAAGAAAAAGGAGGATTGGTAGAAAATATTCAATCATATTACTGTGCCATAAGTGTACCAGTTGGAGTCCGAGCATACAGTCAACATGAATTGCATTTGAATTCTACTCTTGACTAACTGAAATGATAAGCAATCACTTTCCTTTCTCTGTGCCTCGGTTTCCACAGATGCAAGATGGGAGTAATGTTATTGGTTATAACTTCCTCACAGTATTGTTATGAGACTGAATTAAATAATGAATGCAAAGTGTTTTCCCAAATTTAAAGAACTATGTAAATATCAGCTGTTATTGTTGTTTTGGAAATATTTGATCTGCATTTGTGGATTTAGTGTTTTCTGTTTGTATTGTGCTATAACCTTTTTGTTTTTTTCTGGACAGCTCAATTTTTTCAAGGAATGGCAAAATGTCCTAAAAGGTTTCTTTTTAAAATCATGCTTCCTCTTATCTGATAGCCATTTAGGGAGATTTCTTTTTTTTTTCCCTTTTATTTATTTATTTATTTGCTAATTTATTTATTTATTTGTTTGTTTGTTTTTTATTTTTAGTTTCAACATTTACTTCCACAAGATTTTAAGTTCCGAATTTTCACCCCATCTCCCCTCCCCCCACCCCAAGATGGCATGCATTCTAGATACCTCTTCCCCTAGACTGCTTTCCCTGCTATCTTTCCCCCTCTTCCCCTTCTATTTTCCTGTAGGGCAGGATAGATTTCTGTACCCCATTTCCTGTATTTCTTATTTCCCAGTTGCATGTAAAAACATTTTTTTAGACATGTGTTTTTAAAACTTGGGGTTCCAAATTTTCTCCCTTCCTGCCTCCCCACCCACCCTCATTGAAAAGGTGAGCTATACATGTGCAGTTATGCAAAACACTTCCATAGTAGACATGCGGTGAAAAACTATCTCTATTTCCCTTAATCCTAAGCGCCCCCCATTTATTCTATTTTTTCTTTTGACCCTGTCCGTCCTCAGAAGTATTTGCTTCTGATTACCCCCTTTCCCAATCTGCCCTCCTCTCTATCATCCCCCTACTCTCTTGTCCCCTTCCCCTCCTATTTTCCTGTAGGGTAAGACAGATTTCCATACCCAATTGAGTGTGTATGTTATTCCCTTCTTAAGTCAAATTCTATGAGAATAAGATTCACTCATTCCCTCTCACCTTCCCCCATTTCCCCTCCACTGTAGGAGCCTTTTCTTTTCTGTTTTTTTTTTGAGATAATTTACCCTGTTCTACCTTTCCCTTTCTCCTTCTCCTAGTATAATCCTTTCTCACCCATTAATTTTATTCTCTAGATATGACCCTTTCATCTTCAGCTCACCCTGTGCCCCCCCTCTATCTATCCATCCATCCATCCATCTATCTATCTATCTATCTATCTATCTATCTATCTATCTATCTATCTACATATATACATACATACATATAATTTTTTCCCTCCAACTACTCTAATACTGACAAAGGTCTCATGAGTTACAAATATCATCTTTCCATGCAGGAATGTAAACAGTTCAACCTTAATAAGTCTCTTATGATTTCTCTTTCCTGTTTACCTCTTCATGTTTCACTTGAGTCTTGTATTGTAAAGTCAAATTTTCTATTCAGCTCTGGTCTGGAATGCTTGAAAGTCCTCTATTTCACTGAATGACCATTTTTACGCTGAAGAATTATACTCAGTTTTGCTGGGTAAATGATTCTTGGTTGTAATCCTATCTCCTTTGCCCTCTGGAATATTATACTCCATGCCCTGCAGTCCCTTAATGTAGAAGCTGCTAAATCTTGTGTTATCCTGATTGTGTTTCCACAATACTTGAATTGTTTCTTCCTGGCTGCTTGTAATATTTCTTCTTGACCTGGGAGCTCTGGAATTTGGCTACAATATTCCTAGGAGTTTTCCTTTGGGGATCTCTTTCAGGAGGAGATTGGTGGATTCTTTCAATTTCTATTTTGTCCTCTGGTTCTAAAATATCAGGGCAGTTTTCCTGGATAATTTCTTGAAAGATGATGTCTAGGCTCTTTTTTTGATTATGGCTTTCAGATAGTCCAATAATTTTTAAATTCTCTCTCCTGGATCTATTTTCTGGGTCAGTTGTTTTTCCAATGAGATATTTCACATTGTTTTCTAATTTTTCATTCTTTTGGATTTGTTTTACAGTGTCTTGATTTCTCATAAATTCACTGGCTTCCAATTGCTCTATTCTAATTTTTAAGGAAATATTTCTTCAGTAATCTTTTGGACTTCCTTTTCTATTTGTCCAATTTTGCTCTTTAGGGCATTCTTCTCTTCATTGGCTTTTTGGACCTCTTTTGCCATTTGGGTTAGGCTATTTTTAAGGTGTTATTTTCTTCAATTTTTGGGGGGTCTCCTTTAGCAAGCTGTTAACTTGCTTTTCATGATTTTGTTGTATCACTCACATTTCTCTTCCCAGCTTTTCCTCTACTTCTCTTACTTAATTCTCAAAATCCCTTTTGAGCTCTTCCAAGACCTGGGACTGATTCATATTTTTCTGGGAAGTTTTGGATGTAGGAGCTTTGACTTTGTTTTCTTCTTCTGGTTGTATGTTTTTATTTTCTTTGTCACCAAAGTAAGATAATATAGTCTGACTCTTTTTGCGCTGCTTGCTCATGATCCCAACCAATTACTTGAGTGTTAAACTCTTTGTTAAGGTAAGAGTCTGTTTCCAGCATGGAGAATGTACTGTCCCAAGCTTCGGGGGTTTGTACAGCTGTTTTCAGAGATACTTCTAGGGACCTGAAAAGTGTCAGTTCTTCCAAGGTACTATGATAAGGGGCGAAGTGTTTCCTCTCCACCACCACAACAAGCTCCACCACACCAGCGCTCCTCCTCATCAGTGCTCCTCCTTGTCCCAGGACTGCCCCTCAGAACTGTGACTCAGATCCAAGCACGGGCAAAGCAAGAGATTTCTGCCTCAGCGCTGGCAAAGAGATCCTTGCAATGCCCCTCTGATCAGCCACTTGATTCCCCCTCAGTCTGTGGGCCAGGAAGCTTAGGACGCAGCCGCTGCCCCGAGGGCATGCTCTGGACTTGTGGCTGAGACCTAGCTTCTTCTCTCACCACAGTCACAGACTTTTCCCATTGACCTTCTAAGTTGTCTTTGGCGTTCAGGGGTTGAGAAGTCTGGAAACCACCACAGCTGCCCGTGATTCAGTCCTCTGAGGCCTGCTCCAGGGTCACTGCGGCCTGTGTACCCATGCCAAACTGTGCTCCTCTCCCAGCCCAGCGTGATATACCTTTCTGATCAGCCATCCAAGTTGTCTTGGGCTGGAAATTTGTTTTACTCTGTTTTTTGTGGGTTCTGCTGCTTTAGAATTTGTTTAGAGCCAATTTTTATAGGTATTTGGAGGGGTTTGGGGGAGAGCTCTAGCAAGTCACTGCTTTCCCTCTGCCATCTTGGCTCTGCCCCCTGAGATTTCTGATTTGCATAGTGCTTAATTCC
Organism: Vombatus ursinus; assembly: GCF_900497805.2. Classification (NCBI taxonomy): domain Eukaryota; kingdom Metazoa; phylum Chordata; class Mammalia; order Diprotodontia; family Vombatidae; genus Vombatus; species Vombatus ursinus. The sequence goes on from NW_020954576.1 coordinate 68,750,419, forward strand.
ATATTAAAATCTATTGTATTTTGAAAGTGCCCATTTCAGCTTTCATTTTAAAATAATCTTATTCTTACTGATGTATTTTATTTTCATTACTTTCATTTCTGAGTATGTCTCTCCAATCTGCCCTACACATAGAGCTACATCTTCCCTTTTAATAAAGATTCAAATTTTAAAAAGGAGAAAAAAATGAATTCAGCAAATAACCACGACATCAACCATGTGTGACAGTACATATGTATTCCATACTCACAGTCAGCAAACTCTGCAATGAAGGAAAGGAGGTATATTTGTTCAACTTTTTTTCTGGGACCAAATTTTATTATTATAACCACATAGCATTCAGTTGTAGTGTTTCTGTAATATTTGCATTGCTGTAGTTTTTGCCTATGTAGATCAGTTTATATGTATTCCCTGCTACTATGAATTCTATATCTATTTCTATAGTCTTATAGCATAGTCATATCCATTATAATGGGTATCCCAAAAGACTTAGTGGAATTTTAAATTACTGAATTTTAAAACCACACCAAGACTTTTGGGAAACCCTTGCATTCATGTACCATAATTTGTTTAGTCTTTCTCTGTTGTATGGGCATCTGTGTTATTTCCCATTATTGCCTACTGGAAAATGGAGATTGCTATGCAAATTTTGGTGTATGAAGTAACTTTCATAATTGGACCCCTTGAAGTATGTGCCTAGAAGGGAAATCTTTTGGTCAAAGGCTACAAGTATTCTCATCACTTTTTATCAACATAATTATAAATTTATTTCCTAGAAGGTTTGAAAAACTCACATTTCCACCAAGAGTATACTAGCGTGCTTGCCTTCCTGTAGCACCTTTAATATCATCTAATTCCTTCTTACTAATTTGATTTCTGCGGTATAATACAAGTATTATTTGTATTTAAACTTCTTCTATTAGTGATCTGGTGTATTTTTTTTTTTTAGTTTTTGTTAATTTATTTATTTTTAGTTTTGAACATTCACTTCCACAAGATTTTGAGTTTTAAATTTTCTCCACATCTCAATCCTCCCCCCCACCCCAAGATGGCATGCATTCTGAATACCCCTTCCCCTAATCTGGCCTCCTTTCTATCACCCCCCTCTTCTCTTATCCCCTTCTCCTTCTATTTTCCTATAGGGCAGGATAGATTTCTATACCCCATTGTCTATATATCTTATTTCCCATTTGCATGTTTTTAAAACTTTGGGTTCCAAATTTTCTCCCTTTCTCCTGCCCCACCCAACCTCATTGAAAAGGCAAGCAACTTGATACAGGTCATACATACATAGTCATGCAAAACACTCCCATAGTAGTCATGTTATGAAAAACTAACTATATTTCCCTTCATCCTATTGTGCCACCCATTTCTTCTATACTCTCTTTTAACCCTGTCCCTCCTCAGAAATGTTTGCTTCTAATTACCCCCTCCCCCAGTCTGCCCTCCCTTCTATTACCCCCCTCTTATCCCCTTATCCCCTATGTTCCTGTAGGTTAAGATAGATTTCCATACCCAATTGAATGTGTATGTTATTCCCTCCATAGGCCAAATCCAGTAAGAATAAGATTCACTCATTCCCTCTCACCTTCCCCCATTTCCCCTCCACTGTAAAAGCTTTTTCTTGACTCTTTTATATAAGATAATTTACCCCATTCTACCACTCACTTTCTCCTTCTCCCAGTACAATCCTCTTTCACCCCTTAATTTTATTCTTCAGATATCACCCCTTCATCTTCAACTCACCCTGTGAGACTCCTATCTATCTATCTAAATACACATATAATTGTTTTCCCTCCAACTATCCTAATACTGACAAAGGTCTCATGAGTTACAAATATCACCTGTCCATGTAGGAATATAAACAGTTCAACTTTAATAAGTACCTTATGATTTCTCTTTCCTGTTTACCTTTGTATGCATCTCTTGAGTCTTCTATTTGAAAGTCAAATTTTCTATTCAGCTCTGGTCTTTTCATCAATAATCTTTGAAAGTCTTCTATTTCACTGAATGTCCATTTCCCCTCCTGAAGGACTATACTCAGTTTGATAGGTAGGTGATTCTTGGTTGTAATCCTATCTCCCTTGACCTCTGGAATATTATATTCCAAGCTCTCTGGTCCCTTAATGTAGAAGCTGGTAAATCTTGTTTGTGTTTCCTGATTGTGTTTCTACACTACTTGAATTGTTTCTTTCTGGCTTCTTGCAATACTTTCTCCTTGACCTGGGAACTCTGGAATTTGGCTACAATATTCCTAGGAGTTTTCCTTTGGGGATCTGTTTCAGACGGTGATCAATTGATTCTTTCAATTTCTATTTTGCACTCTGGTTCTAAAATATCAAGGCAGTTTTCTTGGATAATTTCTTGAAAGATGATGTCTAGGCTCCTTTTTTTTTATCATGGCTTTCAGATAGTTCAATAATTTTAAAATTATTGGATCTGGATCTATTTTTCAGGTCAGTTGTTTTTCTAATGAGATATTTCACATTGTTTTCTATTTTTTTCATTTTTTGGTTTTGTTTTACAATGTCTTGATTTCTCATAATGTCATTAGCTTCCATTTGCTCCATTCTAATTTTTAAGGAAGTATTTTCTTTAGTGAGTTTTTGGACTTCCTTTTCCATTTAGCCAATTCTGCATTTTAAGGCATTCTTCTCCTTATTGGCTTTTTGGATCTCTTTTGCCATTTGGGTTATTCTATTTTTTTAAGGTGTTATTTTCTTCGGTATTTTTTGGGGCCTCCTTTAGCAAGCTATTGACTTGTTTTTCATGATTTTCTTACATCACTCTCATTTCTCTTCCCTGTTTTTCCTCCTCTTCTCTTACTTGCTTCTCAAAATCTTTTTTCAGCTCTTCCATGGCCTGGGACTGATTCATATTTTTCTTGGATCCTTTGGATGTAGGAGATTTGACTTTGTTGTCTTCTGCTTGTATGTTTTGAACTTCTTTGTCACCAAATAAAGATTCTATGGTCTAACATTTTTTACACAGTTTGCTCATGTTCCCAGCCAATTACTTAAGTTTTAAACTCTTTGTTAAGGTAAGGGTCTCCTTACAGTGTGGAGAATGTACTGTTCAAAGGTTCAGGAGTTTTGTGTAGCTGTGTTCAGAAATGTTACTATGGAATTGTAAATTTTTAGTTCATCCAAGGTGGTATGATCAAAGGCAAGGTATTTATTCCTTTCCTGGCCTGGGCTGTGATCTATGAGTGACCACAAGCACTCTTTTCTTCTTTGGAACTGTGAGAAGGATTCCCTCTCCACCACCACTACAAGCTCTACCATGCCAGCACTCTTCCTTGCCCCAGGACTGCCACCCAGAACTGTGACCCAGATCCAAGCATGGGCAAAGTAAGACATTCTTGCCTCAGCACCAGCAAAGAGACCCCTACAATCCCCCTCTGATTAACTACTCAATTCCTTCTCTGTGGGCGGAGCTCAGGAAGCAGCCATAGCCCCAGGGTTGTGCCTGGACTGGGGCTGGGACTGAGCTCCTCTCTCCCCAAGGTCTGACAGACTTTTCCTCCTGACTTTCTAAGTTGTCTTTTGTGTTTGTGGGTTGAGAGGCCTGGAAACCACCACAGCTACCCTTGATTCAATCCCAAGGACTGTTTCAGGTTTGCTGAGGCCCTGTTTTTGCCTATGTGGCCCAAGGTGAACTGCGCTTCTCTCCCATTCAGGTGCAACAGATCTTTCCAATCAACTATCCAGGTTGTCTTGTGCTGAAAATTTGTTTTACTCTCTTTTTGCAGGTTCTGCTGGTCTAGAATTTGTTAAGAGCCATTTTTACAGGTATTTGGAAGGGTTTGGGGAAGAGCTCAAGCAAGTCACTGCTTTTACTCTTCCATCTTGGCTCTGTCCCCAGAAATCCCTGGTGTAATCTTTTAAATGACTTTTATAGTTTGTATTTTTTTCTCTTTGAAACTGTTAGTTCATGTTCATTCACTACTTATCCAATGATAAATGGCTCTTGAAATCATATATTTGGGTTCATTTCCTATATAGCATGAATATCAAAATCATAACAGCAATATCTGATACAATCACTGCCTATTCAATAGTTTGCCTTTTTATCCTTATGAAACTGTTTTTATTACTACAAAAATTTTCAGGTAATTAAATTATTCATTTTTTTGTGATAAACATGTTATTTGTTTAAAAATTACCCTCTACTCATCATTGTGAAAGGCACATTATTTCACCTCTGATTCTTTATGCAGTGACCTTTTTATCCATTTTGAGCTTATTGTGACATACCATATGAGATATTGGTCTCAAATTAATTTCTTTCAAACTGATTACTTCCTTTTCCTTCAAAAATTCCTGTCAAATAGTCTATTTTTCCCCAAGTACTCTGCATTCCTGTGCTTATCAAATACTAGGCTATTTAATTATTTCTGTTATTTTGTATTTAGTCTATTTTTAAACTACTAACAAGGAATCTTGATGATTACTGATTTATATAATTTCAGGGGTGGAAGTGCATTTCCCCTTCATTCCTACTTTTTTATTTCATCATTTCTTTTAAATTTTAGGTGTTTCAGTGCTGAGTTACTACTTCATACCTATCAGATTGGCTAATATAACAGAAAAGGGAAATGATAAATGTTGGAGAGGATGTGTGAAAATTGGGATACCAATGCATTGTTGGTGAAATTGTGAACTGATCCAATCATTCTGGAGAGTGTTTAGGAACTCTACCCAAAAGGCAAGCAAACTGAGCATATACGCCTTTTGTTCCATCAATACCACCACTAGGTCTGTTATCCCAAAGAGATTATGAAAAGAGGAAAAGGACCTATATGTACAAAAATATTTCAAGTAACTCTTTTTGTGATGGCAAAGAATTGGAAACTGAGGGGACATCTATCAATTGGAGGATGGTTGAACAAGATGCTGTACATTAATGTAATAGAATGCTATTGTGCTATAAGAAATGATAAGCAGGTAAATTTCAGCAACACCTGAAAAGGCTTACATGAACTGATGCTGAGTGAAGTGAGTAGAACCAGAAGAGCATTGTACACAATATCAGCAACATTGTGCAATGATCAGCTATGAATGGCTTCACTCTTCTCAGCAATACAATGATTCAAGACAATTCCAAAGGATCATGATGGAAAATGTTATCCACCTCCACAGAAAGAATTGACAGAGTCTTAATGCAGATCAAAACACATTATTTTTTACTCTTTATTTTTTGTGGTTCTTTTCTTTTTGACCTGTTTCTTTTACAAAATGACAAATATGATGTTTTACATGATTGCATATACATAACTTATATTAAATTGCTAACCATCTTAGGGAGGGGGCAATAAAGGAGGGAGATCATTTAGAATTCAATTTTTTAAATGAATGTTTAAAATTATCTTGTAATTGGAAAAAATAAAATACTATTAAAAAGAAAAAAATAAATTTTAAGTTTCTTATATCTACAAATGAATTATGTTATTATTTTTGTCTAAATATATCAAGTACTCCCTTAGCAGTTTGATTGGTATAAAATACTGTTAATTAAGTTTATATCATCATTTGTGTTATACTAGAGTGGTTCAAGTATGAGAATTGGTTCCTTTTTCAATTATTTGAAGTATTCTTTATTTTTAAAATATTATTTTGGAACTATTTATATAATTATATCACTGTCTCTGGAACAATACCCTTAATACACCAACAACCACACACATAATAACACCCCACCCCCATGTACCTGCAGGTTGAGGTCCACAGAAGGGTGGTTGCTATTGAGTCTCAGGGTTCTAGTAGTAATATTAATGCTCTAATTTTCTGGTACTATTGTGCAAAAGCCCCACCAGTGTGACTCCCATTAATAATGAGTCAGTTAAATTAAATAACCCTTAGAAAACAAAATTGCTAATAAGAAATAAAAAGAATATGTGATAGAAAAAAAACCTCACCCTCACAAAAGCCTAGGACACTATATTCAATAAATACACATACAAGAGTGGATTAAATCTTATGCCACAATAGTAGTGAATCATACGTGTAGGAAACACATGTGCAAAGGCTTGATTTACAATCTCTAGCAGGTGTTGGCTTGGATGTCCTTTATTGAGTGCTTAAGCAACATTCTTTTCAGTAGGAGTCATTCTACTTTAAGCTGTCTCCCTTTCAGGTGACTGTCTACTGTATTCATTTCTCCTCAGTGTTTCACTGTACTCCTATATAGATATGTTGTCCCCAACAAACTGAATCTAATGCCAGCTAGATAAACTGTCTGTGACTAGTTCAATCTTCCAAGATCATGGCAAATGGAATAGTGAAAGAAAGAAAGAGGGGGAGAGAGGAAGAGAGAAAGAAAGAGAGAAAGAGAGAAAGAGAGAGAGAGAGAGAGAGACAGAGAGACAGAGAGACAGAGAGAGAGAGAGTATGTGTGTATGTGTGAGAGAGAAAGAGACAGACAGACAGACAGATGCATTCCAAGAGTGATTCCCTCTAATTGGTCTGATTGTTATTCTAAAATTCCAAATCCAGAATACTCCATTATTGGACTCACTTGCCGCTTGACTGACTACTATATTCATGTATAGGCCCAGAGGTATAGCTGATTCTTTCAGCTAATCACAAGATGTTTTCTATGTGGTACCATATAACTTTATTCAATGGACAAAGTCCTACAATCTTTTCAAATAGATTAAAGGAAAGGACCCACATGTACAAAAATATTTATAGTAGCTCTTTTTGTGGGGGCAAAGAATTAGAAATTGAGGGGATGCCCATCAACTGGGGAATGGATGAACAAGTTGTAGTATATGAATGTAATGGAATACTATTGTGCTATAAGAAATGAGAACCAAACAGACCTCAGAAAAACCTGAAAAGACTTATATGAACTGATGCCGAGTGAAACGAGCAGAACCAGGGGAACATTGTACATAGTAATAGCCACATTGTGCCATGACTAACTTTCATAGACTTGGATCTTCATAGCAACACAAGAATCTAAGACAACTCCAAAAGATTCATGATGGAAATTGCTATGCACCCCCAGAGAAAGAAATATGGAGTCTGAATGCAGATGGAAGCATACTATTTGCTCTCCTTTTCCTTTGTTGTTTTGTTTTATTGCTTCATTCTCATGGTACTTCCTATTAGTTCTAATTGTTCTTTACATCATGACTAATGGGAAAATATGCTTAACGTGAATGTATATATAGAGTCTATATGGGATTGTATGCTGTCTGGGGAGGGAAGAAATGGAAAGGGGAGAAAATTTAAAACTCAAAATCTTATGGAAGTGAATGTTGAAAATTAAAAATAAATAAATTAAAAAGAAAAGAAAATATACGGAAGAGAACAGAAGGCAGTATGAAACACAAACAGGATAGCTTTGAAAATAAAGCCATTGAATTAATTATTTAAAAAAAAACAAATAGATGAAAGTGTTCTTCAAATATTGTGGTAACATTGTAGGAAAATTCCTTACATCAATCTAGTTTATCTGTTGATTTAATTATTGATTTAAGTGAGATATCTGTCTTCTGCAGTGAATTCTTATTACTGAAACAGCTGGGATGATGAGTAAAGTCCTTATGTAAACATGTTGCTTGAGCTCATTTTTTTTAAAGAAAAAGAGGCATTCTCAGAAAAGAGTGGTGAAGAGGGAATAATTCTGGACACAGGGAAAGAGACTGTAAAGGCACAGAAATGGGTGGAATGTTATGCATGGAAGAGGAACAATGTATAACAAAGTTGGAAATATAGTTTGGGTGAAGGACCTTCAAAGCTCAACAGGTAAATTTGTATTTTATCATAAAGGTAGAGAACCACTGAAGTGTAATGAGTAGGAGAGTGATACTGGTAGACTTTTGCTCCAGGAAAATTAAGTTAGCAGATATGTGGAGGATGGATTAGAATAGGAAGAGACTTGAGGTTGGGAGATCAATTAGGGAACTATCGCAATATTCCAGGTAAGAGATGAAATAGGCTTGATCTAAGACAGTGATCTTTTGAGTAAAGATAAAGGTATATATGTTATTATGGAAGTCGAAATTACAAGAGTTGGCAAATGAATGGATATATAAGGAGAATGAAGTGTCAGGACGAGTGCCAGTTGCAAACTAGCATGAGTGAAAGGATATGGTCTTGGAATTCATTGTTGGAACTTAAGTTACTCCGAAGAAGACCCATAAAAGCCAATCAATGCAAAAACAAAACAAACAAAAGAAATCCCAATAAATTATTTTTTATTTTTTAAGGAAGTCAATGTGATTTGGTTGGGAACAGCTGAGAAAATACTGGGGTGAGGAGAGGAGAGATAAAGGGATATAGATCAATCTTCCAAATTCTCCACAATTGCGCCAGGACTGAAACAACCAAAAAAGTTCAGAGTAAGTAAACAAACAAGAGTCGCACCAGAGGATCCCTGGAATGATTCACATTAGCCAATGGCAAAAGGATAGATTTTCTGATAATCTCATGAGAAGCTGTTCTCAGGTACTTTGACATATGACTCTACCAAATCCATGCTCACATACCTGGGTTAGTGCTTCAGGGAAGCTACAGATATCTCAGGGGTCAGGGGAGTTCTGGGATTAGAACAGATTAGGTGTGGGGTGGAAACGGTCCAGTTCAGATGCATGTGATTAGTTTTCTAACCTTGAGGCATGGATGTAGTAATAAACTAGAAAACTAGAATTGTCTGGGCTGGAAGTCTCCAGATATTAGAGTATGAGAAAGAGTCAGAGCAGAAGTAAAGAGTTCTTAGGCATGAGGAAGAGATGTAGATATAGAATAGACAGCCCTTTGAACAGAAAAAAAAAAAAAACTAGGCCAGAAAACTAGAGGGTTTTCAATGAGCCTATAACTTATAACCTTTACATCCCTGCAGCTTGAATTTGTGACTCCCTATTCTACAATGGATATTTTCAAAACAATACAATTTTTTTGTACTACAAACTTAGTTCATGTATTGTACAGTTTCCAAACTCACTGATATTTTTTATGAGTTACAATGTATAATATGGATATTGAGGCTTGATTTGGAACCCTGTTTATTCTCTTGAAATCCTGAAAGGACATTTTGTGACACAGATAATGACAGCTGGTTGCTATGGATATTTGGCTTAATGTTTTTTCCTAAGCTAGAATTAAATCATTAATTTGTTTATCTATACAACACCAATGTGAAACATTTTCACCATTCCCATATTACAGATGAGGAAACAGTCAGAAATAAATTATGGGGCAAGAAGGAACCTCAAGAGGTTATTTTCCATCCTCCTATATCTGGAAAAATTATATACAAACCAACTCCAAATTGGATTCAAAGAACTACATAATTCATTTTATATTGCTTTTTATACCAAATCAGTACTTGAAATAAAACTTCTAACCTTCCATCTCTATTTTAAGTCCATTCTTTCAAGTGCACTTAAAATGAGTAGAAAAAAAATACTACTAAATTGGAATCAATATCTCTGGTTTCCAACCCTAGCTTTGCTATCTATTAGTTGAGAGACCACTGACAAGCAACTTAATCTCTGTGAATCAGTAGCCTCCTTTCTAAAAAAGGAATAATAATAATAATCATACTGCCTAGCTCACAGGGTTGGTTGGTTTGTTTGTTGTTGTGGTTGTTGTTTCGAAGAAAGCACTCTCTAAAGCTTAAAATAACAAATTGTATGAATTATTGTTGATATTGTTATTATTCTGTGGCAGCATAGTGGAATTGATAGAGAATTGGCTTTAGAATCAAGAATTGGTATCATGCCCTAACTAGGACACATGCCCTAACTAGGACATGCCCTAACTAGTTTCGAGACCCTGAGTAAATCATGCAATATCTTAGTGGCCCAGGAAATTCTCTAAGGCTATTAATTGTACAGAAGTTGATAATTGTTATTGGTAGATGGAGTTCCTCTCCCTGGAAGTTTTCTACAGTCATGGGATCATAGGTCAAGACTGACTCTCTCTCTCTTTCTCCTGTCATTCTGTCTGTATGTATATAGACACACACACACACACACACACACACACACATAGTATAATTAGACACATATATATACAATTATTAGTAGTAGTTTTACTAGGCTGAAAAGATAATGAATTACAGGAAGCCTACTTAGTTAAACCCTTAAAATCAGTATGAATTGTTTAATCATTAAATTGATTAAGTGCACTACCATTCTTTCATTATAGTTTGTCTATGGACCCCTTGCTATTTGTCCAAGATGTAGTTTTCAGTGTTTTAGATAATTATTTATACAAATCAAACCTTGAGTTCCACCTAGCACAACACCTACTACACAGACCATATTAGTCAAAAGTCCAGTAGCAAAACATTTCATTGAGACACAAAAGCAGTGTAAATAAAAAGGGGAAATGATGATTTAGCAGAGTACTGTTGACCCCCATAAACAATGGGTATAGCTCCTCATGAGCTCCAAGGGGATTTCAATCAAAATGACATTTAATTCTCTTTCTCTCTTTAGTTTATCAAGGGATTGGGACAATTGCCTCTGAACTCATTATCTGCTGGTTTAGGAAAAAAACAAATGTTTTTTTTGTTTGGTGCTCTCAGTTGTAAGATCAGCAGAAGTCAGTCAGAGCAGATTGGGGATCAGTGAGTTCTTGACTTTTGGGTTGTATTATAATACTTCTGTAGACCTTCTCCCAGTGCCTTTCTTCTCTCCCCCACTTTGATATCAGCTTTGGTTCACTTCCTTATCTCTACTCACTTCTACCTCTGTTTTAAATTTCCTATACCTGAGAAAATACCCTACCAATCAAAGCCTATCTCTAGTGGTAAAATTGCCCTGTGGCCAGATACACAGCCTCCAGGAAACTACAATTCAAGGAGCTTTCTGGGCTCTGAATATTATGAGACATGAAGTTCTAGGGATTCTCCTCTTTTATGTTCACTCTCTTATTTTATTAAAATAACCTTTGTTGTTGCAAGAAGCGCAGAATCTAAGAGCTTAAAGAAGTCTCAGAGGTCATCTAGTTAAATATATAGATATTACATAGATGGAATAATGGATGTTATATAGATGGATATAGATGGATAGGAGCTGCTCTAATATTTTGTTGTTGTTTTTTTTTTGTAAAGTTAATATACAGAATACAGTTTAAGACCCAAATGAAAGGGAACTTGTTACCCCCAGGCAGCCTGTTTCACTTTCAAAATGTCCTAATTTTTAGAGAGTTATTTCTCCCATTAGCCCAACACCTATCTCTCCACAACCTCTACCTATTACAGTTTGTTAATTAAAAGAAATGTATTGATGTCCTTTTTATTTTTTTTTTTACATCAGAGAAATCACTGTTGTAACCTGGGGCTCAAGCTAATTTGCATAAGGTTCTCCTAATTGTGAGGAATAGCTACTAAGGTGAGGTACTGAGAGGAGAGATCACTGTACTTCTGGCTTCAAAAGAAGTCAGTCACACCATGTTAGAGATTCTCTTCAGGAAGTGTTGACTAGATAGAGGGAAAGACTAGAGAAGAAGCTGACATGCAGAATAGCTAGTGTTTTAATTCTTAGAGTCTTTCTCCCTGGGTTTCTCCCTATAGCAAACCTGTAACTGTGTGTGTCCTCTCTTGAAGCTCTAAGACAGAATAACAGTCTCTTCTCTATTAAATTCCCTTTGCCCCTCAGCAATCATAGAGAATAAAATAATCAGAGAAGTCTTTCTCCACAAATGGGAGAGTCTTATGTAAATGGATTTAAACTTTGCATTATAAAGGGTATGTGCTTCCCTCTACGAGTTCTGCCTTGTAGCAAAGATTAAAATCAAAACAAAATATTTAAATAAAACCCACCAACACATGAAACACTTCTGAAAGCACCTACAATGTTCTACACCCATATATCTCTACCTCTCCAACCAAGGGAGAAAGGTCATTGTACTTTGTCAATGTACTTTCAAAAGTGTGGTGCTTGTTGACAACAATATTAAAGTTATGGTCTTATCTGGTTAAAGTATGGCAAAAGCTATCCCCAAATCTGGACTCTTGAAGTGAATAAGCCAGAATCTAGGGCTGATAGGGCTGGGTCCCTTCCAGACTGGGCCCAAGGCTTCCATCCCGAGATCTCCAGGAGCCTCCTGGGCAAAAACAAATAGAACAGGCATAGTCACCAGACTTGCCAGACTTCCCTCTAGGCAGCAGTTCCTGACCCACTAAGGGTACCCCGGAGGGGCTTCTGTCTCTATACCATCCATGCTACCCCTGGAATTGGGGGTGGGAGGAGGCTCCAAGAGGCCCCCAGGCCTCATTCCTAGGGGCCTTGGCAGACCTCTTAGACCCCAGCTTCCTTGTTCCTGGGCCTTCCCCCTCCACCATCCTACTTCCTCATACCCACCTAGTTCTGATCTGAGCCCAAGTGGGCCCAATGGACCCAAGCCTGGAAAGCCTGGTCTCACTTCTGCTGGAGGACACCAGAAGCCCTTGCACTGGGTTGACAGGGAATTCCATGGCCCACAGAATCACAATTCACTACCACCAGGAGCAGATGCTTCTGGTGCCCCATCAACAGGGACCCTTGCCTGGCAGACCGGTGTCTCTCGTAAAGAGGACTGGAAAGAAAACTTATATATAGCAATGTAGGTTATTTGTTGGATATTACTGATGAGGACTTCAAAAAAAAATTGGCTAAATATGGAGAGCCTGGCAAAATCTTTATTAACCACAGCAAAGGATTCAGATTCATGAAATTAGAATCTAGAGTTCTGGTGGAAATTGCATAAGCAGAATTTGATGATACACCCATGAGACTGCAATAACTTCATGTTTGTTTTGCCACACATGCCACTGCTCTATCCATAAGAAATATTTAACCTTATATTTTCAATGAATTGCTGGAAGTACCACTCAGTCAATTTAGACCTATTGAAAGGGATGCTGTAATTGTCAATGATCAAGGATAATTTACAGGAAAAAGGTATTGTTGAATTCACTTCTAAACCAGCTATAAGATAACCTTTTAAACTGTGCCATGAAAGAGTATTTTTGTTGACAACTCCTCATCTAGTCTTCGTGGATCCACTTGAGCAACTAGATGATGAAGATGGTCTTCCTGAAAAGATTGCACAGAAGAATCCAGTGTATTGAAAAGAGAGCACCTCTGCATTTTTCTCAACATGGTACTTAGAGTTTGAATATTCCTAGAGATGGAAGCCATTAGATGAACTGGAAAAGCAGCAAAGGGAGCAGATTGAGAAAAAAAAATAAAAACATGAAAGATGCAAAAAGACACACTGGTAGATAAAATGGAAAATGCATATCATGAATATTAAGCAAATCTTTTATTCCAGAATCTAAAGAGGTATGAAGAAGAGCTGAGAGTGGTAGAGGAACGTCATAATCCAGAAATGCAGAAACACAAAGAATATAGTTAGGGCAAGAGAAAAAGCAGCATAGGAAAGAAGAAGAAATGATGATTGTCAAGTTGAGATGGAAGAGCAAATGAGAAGAAAGTTATAGTCAGAGAGTATAATGGATGCAGGTGAGAAAGATAAGACTGGGTATTATAATATGGGAAATATCTATGATTCAGGAAGCCAGAAATTTCTGCTTTTAGGTAGCAGGGGCATAGATTATGAGGCCAGCCCTGGAGTTCTACCAACAGCCCTGAGTGGTTGCATGACGGGGAATAACATGCATACTGAGTCCTTTGGCAGGGCAGAGCCCTAGAGGAATGGGACATAGAACTCCAGCAGGATATGGTAGAGGGAGAGAAGACTATAAAGACCCAAACAAAAAGCACCACTTTTAGATGTGATATCTAGGTTTTCTTTACAGTTTGTTTTTTATCTCTTTTTTTTCTGTTTAAACACAAATCTTTTTAAGAAGAAGGAAGAGGAGGAGGAGGAGGAGGAGAAGAAGAAGAAGAAGAATTAGTGAATAGACACTGGAAATTATTTAGAACAATGCAAAATTACCAGGAATCCCTTCTGTGTTTCCTAATTAGTCCTAATCTATTTCTGAAAATTTTTCTAGAGGGTTTAGATTGCTAGATATGTCAAGATATCATATGATTGTTGTTCCTATTGTTGCTCAGTCATGTCCAACTCTTTGTAAGCCCATTTGGTGTATTCTTGGCAAAGATAATGGAGTACCGTTCACAGATGAGGAAACTAAGGCAAATAGAGTTAAGTGAGTCGCCCAGGGTCACACGTTTAGTGGGTGTCTGAGCTTTAGTAGGTGTCAGATTTGAATTCAGGAAGATGAGTCTTCCTGACTCCGGGCCCAGTACTCTATCCACTGTGCCAGCTAAGTGCCCTGGAGCAGCTGCCATTAAAAGACATATTTTGCTATCTAGAGATTGTTAATCTTCTTGCCCTAGCATCTTTATCACCTTCATTTCTCCCAGAAACTTCATTCTGTTTAGTGTTTACTTATTGGAACTATTTCCCAAACTTGAATTATATTTATTACTTTCTAACTTGCTCAAGGCTATATAGAGATCCAGTAACAGAGCCAAGGATTAGAGGAAATTTTTCCCATTTGAGTGGTATTCTGTGTATCCCAGAAGGAAAAAAATAAAATTCTTCATAAAGAAAAGATTTATGGTTCATCATAGGAATAACCATCAGAATAAGAAGAGGTCCTAATAAAAGCTTCCTATGTTTTTCATCAAATTGTCCTCAGTTTGTGAGACCTTCAAACACTCATACATGTGTTGTGTATATAAAATATATGTGTAAGTATAAAACACACATATAGGCCTTTCTTGAAAGAGAAGGTTGCTATTATTTTCTATGAAGTTTCAGGAGCAAATTTTAAAGGTTGAAAAATGTCAGGCTAGAAAACAAAACACATTAACAATCTCAAATAACCATTTATATAGGCAGACTAATTTGTCTATATGTGTGTGTCTTCATTCTTCCCACTGTCTCCCTAATGTTCTCACTTGGTATGATTATGAATGCATTTTCTTTGTCAAATCCTTACAAAACTTCTTTGGATGACTCTGAAAAACTGTTAAATATATTTGCTTAATAAAAGATTTCATTCATTCATTGATTCATAGATTTGTGAATTGAATTGAACTACTTCATGATTGATTGATTCACTCATTCATTACAAAGTTCCAAAGTCAGTGAATATTTCTCTGCAAACTCAAAAAATAATGAACTATTGAAAAAGAATAGATCAAGGCTAGTGTCACTGCAGTTTATTTCAATCAATATAATCTTGTATTCAGACACATCCAGATAACACTAAGCAGGAACTAATATATGACTTTTATGGGAAATGAGATTAAGCTTACCAGCTCTATCTTGCCATAATTAAGGGACTAAGGACAAAAAGGTTGAAATGAGATAGGAATGGTGATAATGCAAATCTATCACTTTGTTGATAACATATAGGTGGTAAGTGTGTTACCTTGAGGATCCTTTTTTCCCTGTAATTTTGATTATGAAAATTCGTGACAATGGTATCTAACCATTGTCTTTTCAAGAAAATTTCTTTTTAAAATAATTATATATTTGACTTTTGGGAAAACATTTTTTAATAATGTTTACCAGTTCAACAAAAGCAAATCTTTTTCTGAACAGCATTTGGGGAAATAAATTGACTTTTTAGAACCTTTGGCAACTCTAGAGCATTTCAATGTAGGGAAAATTTGAGAAAGAACTGTATCCTAAATGCCCAATTAATGAAGGCCCTATAGCTATAGAATCACTGACTCTCCAGATTTCAAAGGGATCTCAGTGTCTAGTATAACTTTGACCTTTACCATATCCCCAAAAGGTCATTCAATCTGCACTTGGAATTTACAAAATAGTACTGCAAAACCACAGAAAGTTCCCTAACTACACTATTTTTTCAAATGTATTTGCAGAAACAATATATATGTATGACCTGGGATCAAGAGTCAGTAAAAGTTTTTTCTTAGATTAACTATAATGGGTCAGGAACCTACTTTGAATAGAGCTATATCACCAACATCCATTTATTGAATATGTCTGTGCAAGGCACAATGTTACAAACTTGGCAGCTTAATTGTACATTGTAAGTGCCAATCAACAAAAACCTGCCATATGTGAGGCACTGTTCTAAGCACTAGGAATCAACGATGGGTGAAATCATTAATGAGAATGGTTAAACCCTTTCTTATTGTTCTTCATCACCAGCAGCAATATAAGTAATATAAAAACAAAAGATTATCTATCTATCTATCTATTGGAAAAGTTAATTAGACTAGATGGTAGATGGGGAAAGAATAACTTGTCTAAGATTATGGTGGAGCTGGGAGAAAAACAGGGATTTCTCACCTCTCAGGCCAATGTTTTTGTATTATACTATATTGACTATGGTATTTGGCTCAGTAAAAATATCCAACCAAATTTGTTTTTGTTAAAGAAAGATGATGCTTTTTTATGTTCTATTTCTGCCATAGAGATTAATGATTTTTTAAGTGCACGGATACCAGCAGTCAAAGGCCCTGATGATAAACTGAATCAGAAAGAATTATAAGGAATGCTTTTGGTTTTCTAGATTTCAAGGCAACATTTTATTTGCAGCTCTTTGCCCTCTTTAGCATAGACATCATCTATGCTTGATACATGTGACAATATCGAAGATGATAAGAAACTGTTTTCACACATTTTAGGTTTTGTGTATTTATCATCTAGAGCCATTTTCTTTATATTAAGGAAAAATTTGTTTTAAATTTACAAATAGTTTTTTTTAATGCCTGAACTCCTCATCCATTATACCAGCCAACAGTTGATTTCTCAGCCAGCTTTCTAAAATAATCTTTCTGTACCAATCCGAGGGATACCAAATAACTTTTTTAAAAAAGAATTGTGGAGCTAATCTGCTGTGAAAGCCTAGTGAATAAACCTTGGCAAAGTTTGTATGCCATTTAAAAGAGGCTTAAATTTCAAATGAAATAAAACTTCCTTCCAGTGTCTCTTTCTTGCAAAATAATTTCTAATCCAGAAGAGCATTTTAATAAGGAATAAAGTATTTGATTTCTCTTCTCTCACAAATAAAAAATAAACATGATAAGAGGAAATCTATGCAGAAATTGCTATGTATTGTCTATAAACAATGCCCCTCTTTAGAATGCATTTTTTTGTTTTTATTTTTGTTTTTTTACTCTAAAGAAAACATAGATTGCATCTGAGTTACAACTGATGATACTAAATGCTAGCTTCCTCACTGTTTGCTCAAGAACACATAATCTTTTTCATATTACAGTGAACTTGTCATAAAAAAATTGTGTACTTTTATCATGTCATCTCTTTGGATCTCATTTACTTCAACTAGATAATCAAGAGGTTGGATTTGATGAATACCAAGGTTCTTTTCTTCTCTCATATTCTATAAGCTTGTGATTATATCAAGGTCAGTAATTTGTTCTTCTACTTTACTTCTTTCAAAATGTATTAACATCTTTATGTAGGCTATTGCTAGCCATCTTGACTTGTGTCTTGCCACTGGACTCTGATGACAAAAGAGAGTGATTTTGTGTATCTCTGTCTCACTTAAATCCAATTCACTCACAAGTCAAGACTTCACTCTCATGATGCCATTGGTTCTCTTTGAGAATAAGGGATGAACAACAACACCTTTATTATCTACAGAGCACTACAATTATACTCCCTTCCTTCCCTGCAAACCTCCAGTTCATTGAGTCCTACTTTGCACAGTGCAAGGCACACCCTCAGCAAATGAATTTGTCAAGAACACATGAATGCTTTTTGTCCCTATTCTTTCACAGGGTCAAATCATATAGCTATCCCTCTTTCAAGTATGCTAGTGTCAAATGCACAGTACCCATTCCCTTCTTTCCTAAGAGAATATTATATTTATCCTACACATTGCTTCTAAATTGGGGAGATTTACCACTGTAAGAAATGAAAATTCTTGGACAAAAAGATATATAAATGAAGAAAATACAAATTGAGTACTGCTGGATTTGGTGAGCATTTTACCTTTAGTACTATTGCAGGTATGATTTTGCCATTCTCTAAAAAACTTTGATGTCTCATCCTAACATGGGAATGGAATTGACCCTGCGTTCTTCAAAGCTGTGCCAACGGAGCACAAATTCACATTGTTTGAGTTCATTAAGGAACTGAGTACCCAACAGCCAAGAATCAATCTAGCTAAGTTCACAGAGGCCAATCATCTGAAAATTGGCAACTGAATTGTGAGGCATTTGGCCACAGCAACTCACAGAATGATGATTTTGGGTTAAGAGATCTTATGTCTATGGTGAGTTAGGGTGCCTGCACTAGCAAAATCACAGATTCTTCCACAAATAAAAAATTTTGCTGTGTGCCCAGGTTTAAACCCATACTGTAATAGACCTTATACAAGCCCTTAATGGCTTTTGTTTTGGATCACTTAAAATTCAAATCATATGCAGGGGGAAAAAAACAACTAGGTGAGTGCTAGAAAGAAACTCTGCTGTATTTTAGTGATACTGTGCAGGACCCAGGTAATAATTATTCTAAAAGGCATTTTATGAATTAGTAAATAAATAACAGCCATACTGTTTTCTGTCATGGAAATTGGCTAGTTCAAGGGAACTAAAATAGACTCACAAAAGCTAGTCTACGATTTGACTCCAGATGGTTCCCTCTTACTTTTTTCAGTCTAGTAAACTCATGATCCAAATTTGAAGAGGAAAAAATAACCCAGCACTTAAATAATAATTGAAATTTGTGCCACAATGAGGAGACAGCTATATGACTCAGTGGATAGAGTACTGGGCCTAGAGACAGGAAGACCTGAGTTAAAATTTGGCTTCAGCCATTTACAAGCTGTGTTACCTTAGGCAAACACTTAACCTCTGTTTGCCTTAAAACATTGGAGAAGGAAATGGCAAACTTCTCTAGTATCTCTGCCAAGAAAACCCATTGGGCAGTATTGGCGTACTATGGTCTATGGAGTCAGGAAGACTATGGAAAAACAACAATTAGAAGTTTATAAAACTAGTACAAACAACAACTTACTTGAACTTCATGATAACTCTGTAAGGTAATTGCTTTTTTCCATCTCCATATTTTAGATGAGTAAACTGAAATTCAGAAAAGTTAGATGACTTGGCCAGGGTCACATAGGTAATAAATGTTTATAGTGAGATTTGAACCGAAGTTTTCCTGACTCTAAGTCCAATGATGTACATGTTAGAGCCATGCTGTGAGCACATAATATAACTTTGTTTGTATAGATTAAAAATGGATAAAAGTTCTGAAGAGAGGTTATTTTTCCCAGCTTTGTCAATTCTTATCCACTTTTCAAATGCTTAGGGAATCACAAAAGTGAAATATAGCCTATCTATAGGGAATAAAATAAGATACATTCAGAAGGTATTAACTGATCATATAGGTGTATCTATTTTCCAAAAAAATAAAGTTATTTTCTCTTTATCATAGAGATGAAGTTTTAAATTAAATTATAGGAATTTAATTGATATTACAAGAAGACAAAGTATTACAATAATAGCAGGTAGGAGGCAACTAGGTGGCTCATTGGAACTGGAGCCTGGTAGACCAGAGTTCAAATGCAACATAAGACACTTACTAGTTGTGCAACCCCAGGCAACTAACTTAATTTCTCTTAGCCTCCGAATTAGAATTCTGTAAAATTGGAATAATAACATGTACTTTTCATGATTGTTATTAGTATGATATATTTGTAAAGAGATTTTGTAAACCTTAAAGTGCCATCTAAGTGTTGGCTATTAACAGCAAGAGACTTTACCTTTCTAAGTTATGGATAAAACTAATAAAAAATAATAAAAAAAAGATATATGTATTTCCTGTGTATACTTTAGTCATAGTCAGAATGTAACTGGGGGGAAAATATTGGTTGTTCTAACTATTCAATAGGAAATTGACTAGGAAATTTTCCCCCTAGTTTCTGGTACATATCTAAGATTATCATCAATTTCTTTTCTAACCTGAGAGACAGGAGGGGAGATGAACTGAAATTTATTTATTCTATTTTTCTTAATAATTTTGATATTTTAAAAAATTAATCCATAACTTTTCCTTTCTCCTAGATTAAGAATGAGCCTTTTGTCATTGTAATTAAAGCTCCTTGGGACCATACAAGTACCTTTCTCTTTTCAACTGCTCCTCTCCCCTATCTACCACGGTCTTCAAAAAGAGATGAACTAAAGAAGGAGGAAGACAGAGCAGAAGGTCATTGAAAATGTATTAGCAACAGAAAAAAAAGCAAGAGAAAGAAATTAAAGGTCAAAGAGGAGACAAACCTATGAGATGGACCACTTAGAAAATCCTAGAGAATCAGCAAATATGCTAATTGAAACAATCAATACCTTCAATAAAGTTTCAAGCTACAAAATAAATCCATAAAAGTTAATAACATTTCTTTATAGCAATAAAAAAAATTCAGGAGGCATTATATGAGAGGGAAGTAACATTTAAAAATAAACCTAAAAAATATTTTGTCTATCTTAGAGTCAATCTACCAAATGATACTTAATAACAGCACAGATATAATTACAAATTCTCATAAAATAAATATATTTAAAGAACTTAAATACCTGGAGGGAAGTTGAAAATTCATGACTGGGCCATCCCAACCAGTATAATCAAAGTGACAATACTACCAAAATTAGAGAAGCAATGGCTTAAAAATTAAACTACTAAAGGGAAGAGTTACAGAGCTAGGCAAAAATAATAATAAATGACACATTTTGTAGCATTGAAAACTAAGCATTTTGACATTCATTTGATCATAATTTTTTTCTCATCAATCCCTTATCTCTTTTAAATCATTATAGAATTTCTTGTTTGTGTTTCGTGCTTTCTTAGAATGCCAAATGATTTCACGTTTCACCTGGCATTGGTTAATTTTTTTTTCTTGTAATATCTGTTAACATACCTCTTAATTTACTTGAGGATTCAGTACTCAGCTTTCTTTCTAGTTTTAGACTCCTCTGTGTTGATTTAACTGTTTGTCCTGAGGTTGGTTTTTTTTTTAATATATACAATTTTCTTTCTTTTGAAATGGTGGTTTTAGCCCTTTTATTCCCCTTGAATTCTTCTGCTCTCTTTCAGACTCAGATTTCTTGACTGATGGCTGTACTCTTCAACTGACCCACAATTCTTCTTCAGCTACCTTCCATCTTGGGAATCCTTTCCATTTACCATATTGAGTCTCTGACCTTAGTATCTTTTTGAGAGGTGGGTAGAAAGAGAAAAGGGAAAGAATTAGGGTTTGTTACATGATTAATATGTGTCAGACACTGTGCTAAGCACTTTACAAATATTATTTCATCTGATCCTTACAACAATTGAGGGAGGTAGATGCTATTATTACCCACATTTTACAGTTGAGAAAATTGAGGCAAACAGAGACATTAATTATCTTGTCCAGGTTCACATAGCTATTAAGTATATGATTTAAATATCTGTATTTAAACTCAAGTCTCTCTGACTCCAAGCCAAGTATTCATTTCTTTCTTCAGGCTAGGGATAGCCATACAAGTTGGCAGATTGCTGCAGTTCCTCCTTCAGCTTTACTTCTTTTTTTTTTTTTCAGTGGTTGGTCTAACACTTTTATTTTAAATTTGAGGAGAGGATAGGGAGGATATGATGGGAAGATTAACTGTAGCCTTGAGAATCTCTAACCTAGTGGCAGTTATACGTAGAGGCAGCATGCTTTTCCTTACATAGTTGGGCAGCTTCAATGCCTGACACTTACTGATAGTAGGGATCAGGTAGTGGGCAAGTTATGCAAACAAGATCTCTTCATCAAGAAGGAATCCCAATATGGTCTCCAGGCACAGAATCATGGATTAATGTGTGTGTAACATCCAGCAACATGGAGGCTGGTGGTGAATGGATTACAAGTGAGACTTTTAACGATAAGTATTCTCTTATATTAATTCTCCAAAATGTTAATGTTGGCTAGGTTCTCTGTCTCTGTCTCTCTCTCTGTCTCTCTGTCTCTCTCTGTCTCTCTCTGTCTCTCTCTCTCTCTCTTTGCCTCTCTCTCTCTGGCTCTCTCTCGTTGTGACATCAACTTTAATTGTTCTATATTTGGCACATAAATCCTTTTGGGAGCAATTTTTGAGAATTAATAGGGTCTGGGGAAAGTGCCTAGTATGCCATCTTGTTAGTCTCATGACTTGAAAGTCAACACTCAATTTTCATTCTCAATTTTCTAATTGAAATATTTAACTTAAGTGAAATTCTATTAGCTTCTATTTATGAATTATTTGTAAATTGGATAAAATCCTTATTCCTATTTAATTAAGAAAAGATCTTGCTTTGAATTATGTCCTGCAGCAAGACCAAATTATAGCCTTCTTTCAGATTATGCAAAGTAACCCCATTTTAGTACCAGTCAACACTGCTGCACTCTGGGAGGCAATGCAGCTTATTCTGTCTAGGAAGTGGAGATATTGATATCAATAAATCATTCATTGAATACTAAATTTTCTGATAGATTCTCTACTATATTTGAATGGATTTTTGTCATAGGAATATAATTTTAAAACGGAAAGCTCATAGAAAAGAATGATTAGAAGTAGCAATATAAGTGCTTTAATTTCAATGGCACAAGCACTCAGGCCTCCAAGAGGTTCGTCATTCATTAGAATTACAATGTGAATTTCTCTTTAGGCCTGGAATGATTTGGGGGCAATATTCATTCTTGCTTGATTCCACAGGAACAAATAAGTTTCTATGGCAAACTGAGAAATATATTTTTTCCTGTTCCTTAATGAACATATACTTGAGGCTTGCATTGCTCTTCTTCACTATAAATTCAATTCAGGATAATTGAAGGGCTAGAAGACTATATTGTTCCTGTACTCCAACTTAATCTCTTGTTATGATCTGGTGCTAATGCAAGAAACCGAGAAGCATTTTTATTTTTGGTGTTGGTATGTGTGAGGGGATTCAAAACAACAAAACAACATAACATTTTCAAACTTTAGTCTAAGAGTAAAAAATAACAATCTGGATTTATATTACTATGTCAATGGTTCCGAATGTTTAACCACTTTTTTTTAGAAGATGAATCTGTTAATTTAGAAAGCATTTGATTACCATATCTTTCAGCTATTTTCTTCATTTTTCAAATACAGTTGGCTCTTGAGATCAAATAAGGTGAATAATGAGTATCTGTTTTGTTTTTCAATGACAGCAGTGAAGCTTCTTGAGTTTATTTGACAATTTGCCCCTCTTCATAGTCTGGGTTTTATGAAGAAAACACATACAGAGAGATGAAATATGAAGTAGGTATGAGGAATGATGCCAAATCCTGGATAGTACGGAAAGATGAGTCATTTAATCTTGGCACTACCATAATTTTCACTGTGACTAAAACTTTATCAATCCAACTCTTTTGAGATTTATTTTCCATTCCTATAGAAATACTTTTAGTGTTCTTCAATGAGTAATGTCAAATGTGTAGATCTTATATTCCAAAAAATATTCAACACAAGCAATCTTGTCATACAAAGTAAATAAAATATTTCTAAGGCATTGTACTGGGAAGCATATCTACTCTAGTCCTTGTCACAAAGCCAAGCTAGCTTTTCCTGAGACTATATTCCATGCAAGCTAGACTAATTTTTCCATTAAAGATATTGGAACTGTCCTTGAGACTTGATCACTTCAGGGGATTAAGGGTCAAGCCATTTAGTCATCTTTTAGGAGGCCTAAGTACAAAGCCAATGCATAAGTTAAGAGCACTTACTTTAACAATGCCATACAACCATGACCACCACAGAGCATAGCAATCTGTGCTCAACTGAAATAATGCTACATTCCTGCTCAATAGCTGTTTCATGCTGTGGTTAAGTATATCTCTGTTGTTTAACTGCTATGTAGTCTACAAGCAATGATTTTTTTTAAAATAATGAACCTGATCCATTTCACCAGCTAGAGTCAAGTGTGGACAAAAACAGGTATACACTAGCATTGACATTCACATCTCTAGTACATAAAATATAAGTTAAGGATAATTTTGAGGGAAATAGTATATATATATATATATATATATATATATATATATATATATATATAATGCAAAGATTTGCTATTGATTCTTCCTTGAAATATATTGTTCCTATTTTTAGTCTTCTTCATTACCATGCTTACTAATCTAGTGGAAAGAAGCATAACAATTTTTGTTTAAATCCAGGCTCAGAGTCACTACATGTATGACTGTAGGAAAGTCAACCCTTTATAGCCTCAGTTTTTTCATTCACAGAAAGATGGTACAGTGGATAGAGTGCTGGGCCTAGAATCAGGAGGACCTGAGATCAAATGTGACCTCAGGTACTTACTAACTGTGTGACCCTGGACAAGTCCCTTAACCCTATTTGCTCCAGTTTCCTGATTTGTAAAATGAGCTGGAGAAGGAAATGGCCAAGTATGGCCAAGTATCTTTGTCAAGAAAATACCAAATAAGTTCATGAAGAATTGGACATGACTGAAAAATGAGATGATAATACTTCTCCTAAATATACTCAGAGGGTTAGTATGAGGAAATCATTTTGTAGATTATAAATCACTATTTAAAAGTTATTATTATAACCACTATAAATCTCCTAATTGGGTGGTTCTCCTGGCATGGAATTAACCCTAGGTTCTCAGAAGTTATGCCAGAAGAGAGAAAGCTTTGGCAATCTTTACCATCTTCAAAATGTTTTGAGCAACATCTTGGTGACAGGATCTTTGTACTATATCAGAACCAGTCAAACTAATCAAGGAGAGTTTCATCCTTAGCAGTCAGGCTTAGAAGTGATGAATTTTGGGGCTGTGGAAAACAAAGAGAAATACAATATGATCATTACTCATGTCTTTCCAATGTCCCTTCCAGTTGTTGACATTGTGGAAGAGAAGGTGGAAGACACTATTAAGGTTCATACTATTTTGAGATTATATAGCATTAATAAAGCATCAATTTAATACTTTGAATATTGGAACTTTGTCCAATGTCTGCCAAGTGGCTATCCTGCTGAAGCAATTAAATCATATTATTATTGGCCTTCTTAACATATCTGAAACAAGAAGATATAAGGAAGTTAAGCCAAAAGGAAGAACAGTTTACAGGTTTTCCAAGGTAGGGCAAATAATTGATTTGATCTAGTTATTTTTATTGTGTGAACAAAGGTAAAAAGAAACATCATTTTGTAGAATACTTGATCATCTGGCAATGCAATACTCATGAACAGAGGCAAAGACTTCTGGGGGTGGAGCCAAGATGGCAGAGTAAAGAACACTGAGGCAAACTCTCCCAACATTCCCCTCCAAACAACTTTAAAATAACACCTCAAATTGAAATCCAGCATGTCAGAGTCAACAAAACGTCAAATTGAGACATTCTTCCAGCCTAACATGAGACAGGTCAGAAAGAAAGATCTATAATGCAGGGGAGGATGCTGGCCTATGGTCTATGTGGATGAAACATCAGTGGAGAAAAAAGTAGCAGTATCTTCAGAAGCTCCCAAGCCAGAGATGATGAATAGACCTCACAAGTATTCAGAAAGAGATTATGGGGTATCCTTGTGCTGGTACTGGATACAGGACTAGATGCTATTTACCAACTCCATTGCCTACACCCACTTCTGGGTCACATTTTAAGGGTAGAGAAGAGTGATTTCAGGAATGGAAGAGCTGAGAGGCAGTATCACTTTGGGCCCCAAAGAATCAGGGATACCAAGGAACAGTATCATTTCTGATCCCCAGGGAAAAGAGGTCCTGAAGAACAGCATCAAATTCAATCCCAAGAGACCAAAGGCCCTTCCTGGCTAAGGACCAGAGTACAGACTAAGATAATGGTAACCACACGTCTCCCCACATCACACCACCTTGGAAGCGCTGAAAACTTCCAAACCCCCAAGTAGTTCTGAAAATAGCAGTGCTTAAAAGTCTGAAGCTTGAGACAGAGCCCTAGGCCAGGAACAGAGACCAACAGTAACGTAAAGTTCCAAATCAAAAAGGAACATGAGTACACAACAAAATAAGAACCAGACCATAAAAAGCTACTATGGTGACAGAGAGGATCAAAACACAAATTCAGAAAAAGATAAGGAAGTCAAAAGAGCTATAAACAAAGCCCTGGGGAGTGGGGCTATGTCAATTAGACATAAGCTCAACAAGAATTCTTAGAAGAAATAAAAATGATTTTCAAAACCAAATGAGTGTCAGAGTAAAAACTAGGTAAAGAAATTAAAGCAAAGGAAGAAAATTATGAAAACACAATTAATAGCTTGTTAAGAGAGCCACAAAAAGTACTGAAGAAAATCAAAGCCTTAAAAAATAGAATTGGCCAAATGGAAAAAGAGAGGTACAAAAACTCACTGATGAAAGTAACTCCTTAACAAGCAGAATTGGTGAAATGAAAAAAAGAAGAGGGGGTAGGAAGCTAACTGAAGAAAATGATTCCTTAAAAATTAGAATTAGGCAAGGAGAACCTAATGGCTCCATGAGACATCAAGATATAATAAAATAATGTCAAAAGAATAAAAAAATAGAAGAAAATGTGAAATATTTCATTGGAAAAACAACTGACCTGGGAAATAGATCAAAAAGAAATAATTTAAGAATTTTTGGACTAACTAAAATTCATGAGGGGGGAGAGAGAGAGAGAGAGAGAGAGAGAGAGAGAGAGAGAGAGAGAGAGAGAAAGAGAGAGAGAGAGAGAGAGAATTGACATCATATTTCAAAAAATTATCAAGGAAAACTGCCCAAATATCTTAGAACCAGAGGGTAAAATAGAAACTGAAAGAAGCCACTGATTACCACCTGAAATAGATCCTAAAATAAAAACTCCCAAATATTTTAGCCAAATTCCAGAACTCCAAGGTCAAAGAGAAAAGATTTCAAGCAGTCAGAAAGAAAATGTTCAAATACGTTGGAACCACTTTCAGGATCACACAAAATTAAGCAGCTACCATGTCAAAGAAGTGGATGTTGGTTCATGACTAGTTTCTTCCAAACTTTTTCCAATTTTCCTCAAATGGTTAGTTCTTACCCCTAAAGCTAGCTCTTTGGGTTTATTAAATACTAGATTACTATGGTAATTTACTTTTGTATATTGTGGAGTCAATTTATTCCACTCATCCACCACTCTATTTCTTGGCCAGTACCAGATTGTTTTGATAATTACTGCTTTGTAATATAGTTTGAAATCTGATACTGTTAGGCTGTCTTCATTCATTTTTTTTTATTGATTCTCTTGATTTTCTTGACCTTTTGTTCTTCCAGATGAATTTTACTATTATGGTTTCTAATTCTATAAAATAATTATTTTTGTAACTTAATTGGTATGGCACTGAATAAGTAAATTAACTTAGGTAGAAATGTCATTTTTTGTGTATGTAAATGCTGATGATTTATGTGATTTTCCTTTATATCCTGAAACATTGCTGAAGTTATTGTTTTAATTAGTTTCTTTTAATCAATTCTCTAAGGTTCTCTAAGTATAACATTATATTATCTGCAAAGAATGATAGTTTTGTTTACTCATTTTCTATTTTTATTCCTTCAATTCCTTTTTCTTGTTTTATGGCTATAGCTAACATTTCTGGTACAATATTGCAATAATTCATTAGTACCCCTACTCTATTCCAAACAGAATCAATCAATTTGAAATGATTCCATAGGGATATTGATTATAAGTTCTACATACATATATCAGGTCCCAGAGCTGTGAACTGCAGATTGTAAGATCACTTACATAATCATTGGAAACTCGCTAGAGGACCTCCTCCCTTGATTTTCCTTGTCATGATGACCAAGCCAAGTGTGGCAGAGGTGACTTAACTACATAGAAAGTCCCCCAATTTATTTTTGTATCTCTGAGCCATTCTCTCCTGTCCAATATGAGCAGATGACCATCTTATGACCATTTAAGCAATGGAGGTGCACCATGCTTTGCCCAACCCATGACCCTACTGATATAGTGTTTTGCTTCTTTTAGCCTATGCATCATATATCAACCAATAGAATCATTCTGTATTTGGTATAATTGTTCTTAAATGTCTAGATATCTAGCCCAATAAAAATAGGGTCCTGGAAGGAGGGGGCATCTCAGATCTTGATTAAGATCTGAGGTTCATTCATTAGAGGGGACCATGGATCCTGTAATAAAGTGCCATTGACTCAGAGCTCTGCCTCAGTCTCTTTTATTGTAAGTTGTACAATGTTAATCCCCACATACTGAATAATAGTAGTGATAATGGAGAAGATTTTTAAAAAGTAGCAGAGTAGGTCAGAAATTCCAGGCTCTCAAGATTTTCCCACAGAAAAGAGATAAAATAGCACTTCAGAGCAAACAAAGGGTGAGTAAAAGTAAATATGAATAGGAGCACTACAGGGGTCCTCCTGGGATAATCCACAAAGATCTGAAGGAAAGTCCCAGGATGAGGTTTGGTGCCTATGAAGAGTAAGCACCCTCAGGTTATGGTCCCATCAAACAACAAGCAGCAAGCTTCTTAAACAACAAATGGCCTGTGGTTAGCTGTGTTAGGAGGCTGCCTCAGCCCCCAGCCACATGAATTTGCACCCCCAGGACAGTGAGGGGAGTTGGGCATCTGAACCAAGGAAGATCAAGGGAACCTCTGCCGACAAGGAACAGCAGACCCAGCTGTGCTGTGGAGAGTGCCTAGGGCAAGAAAGAACCAGCACATGCCTGGTGAGTGCAGAAACAGGGGGCAGGATACCCATATCTCTGGGCATATACAGGAGACTGGAGGTATGGCTTTGTTACCAGGATAGAGAGGAGAACTGAAGATCTGAGGCCAGAGGCACAATCCCCCATACCTCAGGACTAGTGGTAATTACAATAATTAAGCTATTACTACAAAAATTGCACAGGCAAAGGAGAAAGCATCCAACCATAGAAAGTTATTATGGGAATACAGAAGACTGGGGTTCATCTTCAGAGGAGAAATTGAAGTAAAGAAACTCTCTTCTACCTGAAAGAATAACAACAAATGATCATCTGCCCAAAAACAATTTATAGAACTTAAAAAAGACTTTAAAAATCTGAGAGAGATTGAAGAAAAACTAAAAAGGAAAAAAAGAACAATCCAAGAAAACATAAGATTATGAAAAGAAAGTCAACCAATTACAAAAGGAGATCTAGAATCTTAAGGAAGAAAATGATACCTTGAAAATTAGAATGGGGGGAGGGGCAGAGCCCAGATGGCAGAGTAAAAGCAGTGACTTGCTTGAGCTCTCTTCCAAACCCCTCCAAATACATGTAAAAAAAATGGGTCAAAACAAATTCTAGAGCAGTAGAACCTACAAAAAGACAGAGTGAAACAGATCTCCACACCAAGACAGCCTAGAAAGTTGATTGGAAAAGTGTATCACATTGGGTTGGGAGAGAAACACAGTTCAGTATGGGAGCTCAGGCAAAAAGGCCTCAGCAAATCTGGAGCAGGCCTCAGAGGACTGAATCACAAGCAGCTGTGGTGGTTTCCAGACTTCTCAGCCCACAAACACCAAACATAAATTAAAAGGTCAGTGGGAAAAGTCTGTGACTTCCATGAGAGAAAAGCTCAGTCCCAGCCCCAGTCCTGGCACAGCCCAGGGCAGTGGCTGCTTCCAGAGCTTCTGGCCAACAGACTGAGGGGGAATCAAGTGGCAGATCAGAGAGGGATTACAGGGATCTCTTTGCTAGTGCTGATGCAGGATTCTCTTGCTTATGTGCTTGGATCTGGGTCATAGTTCTGAGTGGTGATCCTGGGGCAAGGAGGAGTGTTAGCATTGTGAAGTGTATGCCTTGATAGAGAGGGAATCCTCCTCACAGTTCCAAGGCAGAAAACAGTGCTTGTGGTCACTTATAGACCAGAGCTCAAGCCAGATAAGTAGTAAACCCCTCACCCTTCATCATACCACCTTGGAAGAACTGAAAATTTACAGGTCCCTTGAAGTATCTCTGAAAACAGCTGAACAAAACCCCCAAAGCTTGGGACAGTACATTCTCTACACTGGAAGCAGACCTCTACTTAACAAAGAGTTTAAAACTCAAGTAATTGGCTGGGAATATGAGCAAACTGTGCAAAAAAAGACCACAGAATCTTACTTTGGTAACAAAGAAGATCAAAGCATACAACCAGAAGAAAACAAAGTCAAAGCTCCTACATCCAAAGCCTCCAAGAAAAATATGAATCAGTCCCAGGCCTTGGAAGAGCTCAAAAAGGATTTTGAGAAGCAAGTAAGAGAAGTAGAGGAAAAACTGGGAAGAAAAATGAGAGTTATGCAGGAAAATCATGAAAAACTAATCAACAACTTGCTAATGGAGACCCAAAAAAATACTGAAGAAAATAACACTTTAAAAAATAGCCTAACCCAAATGACAAGAGGACCAAAAAGCCAATGAGAAGAAGAATGCCTTCAAAAGCAGAACCGGCAAAATAGAAAATGAAGTCCAAAAGCTCACTAAAGAAAACACTTCCTTAAAAATTAGAATGGATCAACTGGAAGCTAGTGACTTTATGAGAAATGAAGACACTGTAAAACAAATATAAAAGAATCAAAAAATAGAAGACAATGTGAAATATCTCATTGAAAAAACAACTGACCTAGAAAATGGATCCAGGAGAGATAAAATTAAAAATTATTAGACTATCTCAAAGTCATGATCAAAAAAAGATTCTAGACATCATCTTTCAAGAAATTATCAAGGTGAGGCAGCTAGGTGGCACAGTGGATAGAGCACTGGCCCTGAAGTCAGGAGGACCTGAGTTTAAATCTGGCCTCACATGAAACACTTGACATATACTAGCTGTGTGACCCTGGATAAGTCACTTAACCTCAATTGCCTAAAAATAAAATTAAAAAGAAAAGAAATAATCAAGGAAAACTGTCCCAATATTATGGAACCAGAGGGTAAAATAGAAATAGAAAGAATCCACTGTTCACCTCCTGAAAGAGATCCCCAAAAGAAAACTCCTAGGAATATTATAGCCAAATTCCAGAGTTCCCAGGTCAAGGAGAAAATATTGCAAGCAGCCAGAAAGAAACAATTAAAGTGTTGTAGAAACACAATCAGGATAACACAGGATTTAACAGCTTCTACATTAAAGTACTGAAGGGCATGGAATATAATATTCTGGAGGGCAAAGGAGCAGCCAAGAATCACCTACCCAGCAAATGAGTATAATCCTTCGGGGGAAAAAATAGATATTCAGTGAAATAGAGGACTTTCAAGCATTCTTGATGAAAAGACCAGAGCTGAATAGAAAATTCAACTTTCAAATACAAGACTCAAGAGAAGCATGAAGAGGTAAGCATGAAAGAGAAAGCATAAGAGACTTATTAAAGTTGAACTGTTTACATTCTGACATGGAAAGATGATATTTGTAACTCATGAGACCTTTGTCAGTATTAGGGTAGTTGGAGGGGAAAAAAATTCTATGTATTGCTAGATCAATAGATAGAGGGCACACGGTGAGTTGAAGATGAATGGGTGATATCTGGAGAATAAAATTAAGGTGTGAGAGAGGATTATACTGGGAGAATAAGAAAGGGAGAGGTAGAATAGAGTAAATGATCTCATATAAACCAGACAAGAAAAGGCTTTTATAGTGGAGGGGAAGTGGAGGAAGATGAGAGGAAATGAGTGAATCTTATTATCACTGAATTGGCTTAAGGAGGGAATAACATACACATTCAATTGGGTATGTAAAGTTATCTTACCTTGCAGGAAAATAGGGGGAAAGGGGATAAAAGAACAGAGTGATGATAGAGAGGAGGGCAAATTGGGGGAGTGGGGTAATCAGAAGCAAACTCTTCTGAGGAGGGACAGAGTCAAAAGAGAGAATAGAATAAATGAGGGGCAGGATATAATGAAGGGAAACATAGTGAGTTTTCCACAGCATGGCTACTATGGAAGTGTTTTGAATGACTATACAAGTATAACCTGTATCAAGTTGCTTGCCTTCTCAATGAGGCTACCCTCATTGAGTGGAGAGGGAGGAAGGGAGAAAATTTGGAACCCAGAGTTTTAAAAACAAAAGTTAAAAATTGTTTTCACATGCAACTGGGAAATAAGATATACATGCAATGGAGTGTAGAAATCTATCCTGCCCTACAGGAAAATAGAAAAGGAAGGGGATAAGAGAAGGGGGTGAAGATAGAAGGGAGGGCAGATTAGTGAAAAGAGTATTCAGAATGCATGCTATCTTTGGGTTGGGGGAGGGACAAGATGGGGAGAAAATTTGGAACTCAAACTCTTGTGGAAGTGAATGTTGAAAACTAAAAATAAATAAATTAATGGACAAAAAAAATAGAATTAGACAAGGGGAAGCCAAGGAAGTTACAAGAAATCAAGAAATAATTACACATAATATAAAGAATGAAAAAATAAAAGAGAAAGTGAAACATCTATAAGAAAAACAAATGACATGAAGAACAGATGAAGAAGAGAAAACATAAGAATAATCAGAGTACCTGAAAGCTACGATCAAAAAAAAAGAATCTTGATACAGCAATATAAGAAATAATTAGAGAAAAATTGTCTTGAAGCATTAGAACAAGGGGGGGGAGAGTAGAAATAGAAAAAATTCATTGATCACAACTTGAAAGAGATCCTATGGGGAAAACTCATAATAATATTATAGCCAAATTCTGAAACCCCTGGCTCAAATATTAAGAGCAAGAAGGGAAAAAAAAACTTAAATATGACGGTGCCACAATTAGAATCATACAAGACCTAATAGTGGAGATACTAATGGACTGCAGGTCTTAGAACACTATATATCAAAGAGCAAAAGAACTAGGGTTCCAGGCAAAAAATATTATACCCAGCAAAATTAAGCATAATCCTGAATGAAAAAAAAATGGACATCTGATCAACTGTCAGACTTCCAGAACTTTGTTTAGAAACAAAACAAAACAAAACTGAACACCAAACTTAATAGATTTGATATACAAGAGCCAAGAGAAACATATGGTACATACGAAAGACTGATTACAAGGGATTCAATAAGGACAGGCCATTTATCTTTTAGTTAGGTAAAACATAAAATGTATGTTTAAGATTGTCATCAGCAATTAGGTATTCTGTAAGAAAGATTGGGGTAGACCTGAGTATGATATGACTTTAAAAAGTAATACCATCTAGGAACAGTTAAAAAAGAGTAATTATCTTATGTGAGAGGAAGAACCAACACAGAAGAATTAGATGGGGGAGGAGGGCTAGTAGTTCTGGTAACTACTTTCATGAAGAAAGGGTTCAAGAGGGACATACATACATACGTGTGTGTGTGTGTGTGAGAGAGAGAGAGAGCATAAAAGTCTTCTAAGTTCTAAAGAAGTAAAATGGTAAGGGGATAGAGAGAGGAGAGAGGATAAAGGAGGGATATCTAGAAGGGAGGGTGAGGGAATAGGTTAAAGGGGGTTATATAAGGGTGTATAGATTTATGGGAATGAGAGGAAAGGGGAAGAATTCTTGGAGGGGAGTTAGGGTAAGTAATAGGAGGGCAAGGTAGCAGGTAGCAGTAAACTAGAGGAGTCAGGAGGGATAGAAAATAAGAAATAGAAACAAAAACAAAGATCAGGTGCAGAATTTATTAGAAGATACATATGTATATATATGTATATGTGTATGTATATATCTATTTCTATATCTAAATATATCTTCACTTAATTGTAGCCTTATTGGTTGGGGAAGGAATGGGTAAAAGAACAAAGTCAAAAGTGCACAGCAGAGAACAAAAGAAAACTTACAAGGAAGTACAGAAAAGATAGAGAGCTCTCAACACATGTAGTATTTATCACACAGGCTTTCTTGAAATGAAAATTTATTGCTATATATTTTGAATCCTCCATTACATTCTGATGTGCACATGATATGCTTTGTTTTTTCCTTTTATTACTTGGTATTTAAGCTTCAGTATTTAAGTTTATGATATGTTTCTTTTTCTTTTCTCTATTCTGTGTTTGAGTTCTGGTGTTTGAGTCTAAAATTAAATGAATAAACAAACAAATAAATAAATGAAAACACTGGTGATAATGGACATCCTTGCTTCACCTCTGATCTTATTGGTAAGGCTTCAAGTTTACCTACTACATACAAATAGAAGACTGTGAAATATCTCATTGGAAAAACTTTCTCATTGGAACAACAACTGACCTGGAAAAGAGATCCAGGAGAGATAATTTTAAAATGATTGGACTATCTGAAAGCCATGATCAAAAAAAGAGCCTAGACATTATCTTTCAAGAAATTTTCAAGGAAAACTTCCCTGATATTCTAGAACCAAAGGGTAAAATAGAAATTGAAAGAATCCACCGATCACCTCCTACAAGAGATCCACAAAGGAAAACTCCGAGAAATATTATAGCCAAATTCCAGAGTTTCCAGGTCAAGGAGAAAATATTGCAAGAAGTCAGAAAGAAACAATTCAAGTATTGTGGAAACAATCAGGATAACACAAGATTTAGCAGCTTCTCAAAGACCAGTTAAGGACAATATTGCCAGCTATTGTCAGATATGAGGGAAAAAAGAGAGACACTGTCCAAACATCTCTTGATAGTTTCATAAAAAACTGTTGTGTAGCCAACCACCAGTGATAAAGGTTAGGTGCAGTGGGTGGGGAAGGAGCATCATACTGCACACCTATGTTAACTTTACTTTATAGTACTGTGAATACTTTATTATTGCATTTTAATACATTTTATGACTTGCATAAATGTATTATTTTGTGTATGCATTTGTTATATAGCAAAGTAAAGTGAGTGAATAGGGGCAGATTTGCATTATATAAAAACTCCTTTATGTAGAGGTCAAAGTGACTTGCCTGGGATCACACAGCTAGTAAGTGTCTGAGGCCATATTTGAACTGAGAAAGTCTTCCTGACTTTGACCAGTGCTCTGTCCACTATGCCACCTAGCTGCCCCTCCTTCTGGGTACTTTAAATCCTCAAAGAGGCTTGGAACCTTGGCTTGAATTGTCATCAAACTTAATGGAACATTCTTCTGAGTCTGGTCTTCTATCCACATAATGAAGAGTTTCGCTATCTCTAGAACAGCACTTTCTCATTGTATTGACAGATCAGTAGATTTCATGCAAACCCTGACTTGCTCATTTATCCTGACATCACATTTCACTGTGGTATTCATAGTCTACACCACAAGACTAAGTTCACATACATATCATATTTTCTAATTATTTTCATTTTAATTTAAAAAAATTTAGCAGCTTCTACATTAAGGGATTGGAGGGCTTAGAATATGATGTTCTGGAGATCAAAGTAGTTAGGTTTAAAACCAAGAATCACGTACCCAACAAAACTTAATATAATCCATTGGGGGAAAATGGACATTTAAAGAAATAGGGGACTTCCAAACCTTCCTGATAAAAAGACCAGAGCTCAACAGAAAATTTGATCTTCAAATACAAGACTCAAGAGAGACATAAAAAGGTAAATGGGACAGAAAACAACAACAACATATTATTATTATTATTAATAAGGGCAAACTGTTTACATCCCTACAAGGGAAGATGACACTTGTAACTCTTGAGAACTGAAATGTTAGTACACCATTTTAAAGAGGTATGCATAGAGGGGGTGGATATAAGTTGACTTTGATGTAATGATAAAAAAATCTAATCAAGTGGGTTAAATGGATCTAAGTAAGCGGAGTAATCTGATCTAACTAAGAAAATGTAATGAGAGAAAAGAAAAGGAGGAGGCAGACCAGGGTAAACTACATTACAGGAAAAGGCACAAAAACCTATTACAGTAGAGAGAAAGAAGGGAAGGAGATGAGCATTGTTTGAACCTTACTCTCATCAGATTTGGCTTGAGAAGGAAACAACATAATCAGGTAGGTATAGAAATCTAACTTGCCCTATAGGCAATAGGAGGGAAAAAAGGTAAGAAAAGGGAGTGGGGGGGGCAGCGAGATGGCACAGTGGATAAAGCACCAGCCCTGAAATCAGGAAGACCTGAGTTCAAATCCAGCCTCAGACCGAACACTTCACACTTTCAAATCCAGCCTCAGACCAAACACTTGACACTTACTAGTTGTGTGACCCTGGGCAAGTCACTTAACCCCAATTGCCTAAAAAAAAAGCAAAAAAAGAAAAGAAAAGAAAAGAAAAGGGAGTGGGGATAGAAGGGAGGGAAGAAATAGTAAGGGTAAAGGGGAAGAAAAGGGAGGGGGCAGGTAGAAGGGAAGGCAGACTGAGGGAGGCAGTGGTCAAAAGCAAAAGACTAGTGAGGAGGGAAAGGGAGAAAGGAGAGAGAAAAGCACAAACAAGGGGAAAAATAGGATGGAGAGAAAGACACAGATAGTTATGTGAATGGGATGAATCTCCCATAAAATGGAAGTGGATAGCAGAATGGATTAAAAACCATAATCTTACTATATGTTATTTACAGGAAACATATTTGAAACAGAAGGACACACACAGGGCTGAAGTGGAATATATCATGCTGCAGCTGAAGTAAAACATGCAGGGATAGCAATCCTGATCTCAAACAAAGAAAAAGCAAAAATAGATCTTATCAAAACAGATAAGAATACATTCTGCTAATAGGCTCCATAGGCAGTGAAGTAATATCATTATTAAACATATATGCACCAAATGGTACAGCATCCAGATTCTTAGAGGAGAAGTTCAGGGAGTTACAGGAAGAAATAGACAGCAAAACTATACTAGTGGGGGACCTCAACCTCCCTCTCCCTGAATTAAATAAATCCAACCACAAAATAAATAAGAAAGAAGTTAAGGGAAGTGAATAGAATATTAGAAGTTAGGTATGGTAGACCTCTAGAGAAAATTGAATGGGGATGGAAAGGAATATGCTTTTTTCTCAGCAGTACATGGCACATACACAAAAATTGACCATGTACTAGGGCATAAAAACCTCATAATCCAATGCAAAAAGACAGAAATATTAAATGCATCCTTTTCAGGTCATATTGCAATAAAAATTACATGTAATAAAGGGTCATGTAAAGATAGACTAAAAATTAATTGGAAACTAAATTATCTAATCCTAAAGAATGTGTGGGTCAGACAACAAATCATAGAAACAATCAATAAATTCATTCAAGAGGAAGACAATAATGAGACAGCATTCCAAAACTCATGAGATGCAGCAACAGGGGTTCTTAGGGGAAGTTTTATATCTCTCAATTCTTACATGAATAAAATAGAGAAAGATGAGATCAATGAATTGAGCATACAACTAAAAAAGCTAAAAAAAGAAAAAACAAAAACAAATTAAAACCCCTTAATTAAATACCAAAATAGAAATTCTGAAAACCAAAGGAGAGATTAATAAAATTGAAATTAAGAAAACTATTGAACTAATAAATAAAACTAAGAGCTGCTTTTTGAAAAAAACAATAAAATAGATAAAACTTTGATTAATTTAATTAAAAAAAGAAGAAAACCATATTACCAGTATCAAAAATGAAAAGGTTAAATTTACCACCAATGAAGAGGAAATTAAAACAATAATTAGAAACTATTTTGCCCTACTGTATGCCAATAAGTTTGATAATTTTAGTGAAATGGATGAATATTTACAAAAATATAAATTGTCCAGATTAACAGAAGAGGAAGTAAAATACTTAAATAACTTGGTCTCATAAAAATCAATTGAACAAGTCATCAATGAACTCCCTAGGAAAAAATCTCCAGGGCCAGTTGGATTTACAAGTGAATTCTATGAAATATTTAAGAACAGATACTTCTAATACCATATAAACTATTTGGGAAAATAGGCGAAGAAGGAGTCTTACCAAATTCTCTTGGTACACTGGCTGTAACACACGTTCCCAAAATATATGACATAGGCCTTTGAAGGGGATAATGCTTTTTTGAAATAAGACTTAAGAATGAGATTGCAGATATAATTTCTTCTAATTATCTATTTTTATAGTATAGGAAACTAAGGCCTAAAGAAGTTAAATGACTTGCCTAAAATTAAACAGATTGAAAATAGCAGCAGGCTGGCATTCAAACTCATGGCTTCTTATCCTATATACAAACAACCTCATGACTTTTAATAACAGTAATTCAAAATTAGCATGCCAGAATATGAAGGTGTGAGGAATACTTTCATTACCTGACAGCCTCATCTATCTGTAAACACAGTTAGGAAGTCAAAAGACAGAACCTTCTCCATGTACACAGACATCTGACATACAAAAAAAAGCTGTTAAAAAGTCTATGAATGAAAGCTCCTGTGCTTTGCTCATAGAATGAGCCCTATATGCCATCACCAATAATGAACTTCTTCAATTTGATTTAGTTTAGTTATTTCCAATTCCAATAATAGATAAATAAATAATGTGGAGAGTGTTGCTGAAGGACAGTACATGTGGATTATAAATTCTGTTGATTTTGAAAAAAAAAAGTTTATTTATTTATTATTTTTTTGTAATAGTTTATTAAATTCTATTATATGAGTGGTAATAGTGAAGCACAGTACTGTAGAGATCATGCCAACTTATCATCAGGCAAGACGGAAGACTTGTTGCTGAAATGAAAAGATTTATAGTTTAATGGATTTAAACAACACTTGAGTTGTGTTTTTGAGACTGATAAATATTTGATCTACAGGTTTTTTCAAAAATACTGTGAAATAACAATATTTTGAAGGGTCAAGAATTTAACATTCATTCAAGTTGAGTTTTTAAGAAAGGTATGACTTCTTTAACAGGGTGTTAGTCATGATTAGAAAGAAGCTCAAGATAGAAAATCTTTCTACTTTCAAATACAGAAAGCCTACTTGAACTCTTATATCTATACTTGAGATAAGGAAATTTACTTTGAAATTTTACAAGAAAAAAAAATGAGGGCAGTGAAAAAGATATCCTTAGACAAAATCTCTTTTTAAATCCATCAATAGTAGTTGTTAAATATATGTTGGATTGAGCTGAAGTGGCATTAAAACTCAAAAATAGCTTACCAAAGCCAACCAAAGAAACCTTTTTGTCTTGCATGACCCAATAAAGTAGCTCTTCAGCTTTTTTTTTTCTTTTGCCAGAAAAATACTGCAAGGCACACAAAAATGAGAGGTATAAGCTTAATAGTTGTCAGATCCTCAGCTACTGGGGAAAGAATATGGTTCTACAGGATCATAGGCCATTTAACAGGGGACTAAGTTTGCAACTTTTGTGAGGAAAGAAATGATCCAAGTCATGATCCAAAGGAGTAAACAGAATACCATGTAAAGTCAGGTCAGATTTTGTGGGCTAATGAAATCTAAGTAATAATTTAGAGGAGGAAAATATTAGCCAAAGCTAAAAGTTTGGGAATGCAACATCGATTTAGGGATTGACAACATACTAGGAAAGATAGTGGCATTAAGCATTAGTGAGTTAACAGCTTTTTATCTCCATAAAGGATGGCCTTCTATAATGATGGCAGAGGGCTAGTCATGCCACAGTGTTGACACATAGTAAAAGTGTAATAAATGCTTGTCAACTTGACTTAACTCAGAATAACACTGGAGAGTTATATGACAGGTGTGGACAAACTATAGTTATAACATAAGGAACTGGGGAAAAGAACTGGAATGAAGGATGTCATCAATTATATATGTATATGCATACGTATGTATATGGATATATGGATACATGCTCACACACAAAAATGAATTAGAGACATTACAAACAGACAAGGAGTTGAGCTAAGAATTTTAAAAAAGGAGAAAAGCTATATATATTGAATTTGGGAAATTGCTAAGCTCCTTTGATGAACTCAAACTTCTCCCAGAAACAAAGGCTTATCTATCCTTGCCTGTAATTCTCTCCCTCTTCACCTCCATCTCTTGGCTTTCTGGCTTTCTTCAGGTCCCAGCTAAAATCCCACCTTCTGGCAGAGCCAAATGGTAAAGACAGCAACCTAACCAAACTCTCCCAACATTCCCCTCCTAATGACTTTAATTACTCAAATTGAATTTTGGAGCAGCAGTATCAACAAAAGTTTAGGGTGACACATTTTTCAAGCCTAAGACAACATAGCATGTCAGCAGGATGCTGGAGTGGGAGTCACGTAGGAGAGTATATGAAGTCAGCACCAGCAGTGGGCCTTTGAGGTAACTGTGACAGTGGCAGCTTCAGGAGCTCTTAGCCCAGAGGGACTTGGACAACTGGTCAAAGGCACACTCTATTCTCGCTGGGAGCAGGATTGGGAGATGTTTGGTAATTCTATGTCCCATAAGCAGTTCTGGGTCACAGTTCTGAGATGGAGAGGAATGCTTATGGTTGGTAATAATAGGGGAGGGACCCTAGTCAAAGTTACAAGGCAAAGAGGAACACTAGCTCTTGTGGTTGCAGTGAAGCAGGGGACCTGGTCACATTTCCAGTGCCAAGAGGAGGACTAGCATTTGCAGCTATAGGGAAATAGGCCCTTTCTGGATAAAGACCACAGTGCAGACCAGGAGAGCAATGATAGAAAAAGAATATAGGTGTGTCACATGATGAACATAATGGACAAGAGATAGCACTACATAAATATCTTCAAGGTATCATGTAGGTAATGAAAGCCTTGGTCATATTGGGAGGTACCTCATTAATGAATATCTTCTGGGGAAAATAGACAAGAAATACACACATTTGATAGGCATGGATAGGATGTGAGCTGCATTATTTGAGAAAATCTGCATTTTTATGGAATCATAAATTTATTTGAATATGTGTCTATAGATGTGAAGATTGAATCTCAAAGAAATGTTGTGACTTTTTAATTCTTTTTTTTTTACCAGACCATGATGATGTTGGGTGGGTTTTATCATTTAACTAGTTCTACTTAACTGAACTATGATCTAGTCCAGACCTGCACAACTTGGCAATAGGCAGAGGCCAAAATTCAAATAGGCTAAACTTCTCTGAGTTGCAGGTAGGTTTTTAGTGGCTCACTTTCCAAGTAAAGGTATAATTGATAATTAAACTATTTTTCAAATAAACCATATGAAAAAAGGGAAATTTCAATTGATATCAATAAATTACATTTGTTAATTAGGATTTTTATTTATCATGAAATCACATTAATGTTAAAAAATACTTTGCTAAGTGGTACAAATTTGAATACATTTTTTAGGTTTTCCTACTGTTTACATTTAGTTAATAGGACATATTACACTTCTTGTCAGCAATCAGTTTATTGTACTCTGGAATCATGTTTGAAATTGATTTCTTTAAAAATATGAAAGCTAACCTTAGTAATCACCTCATTTTCTGAGTTTACTTTCTTGAAAAACCATTGTTCCCCACCAAGATTTTTCAACAATTTGGACATTTTAATTTGTTTTTCATTGGTGTCCAGTTTGCTTAAGTCAGGATTTTGCTTTCTACCAATATTTTTTGTTACTGAATAAAGTTTCTAATAAGTTCAAAATCCCTTATTCCTTATTGTTTCATTAATTTAATTGTCATGTTATGTGACTTATAATTTTTGCTACAGAATTCTTCCTTTTTGATGGAAACAAAAATTTTGAGTATTATATATTGTTTCATGAATAGCATTAAAGAACTTTATAATTATATAGCTATTCCACAATGCTACATCATGCTATGGAGATGGCCATGGTTTCTTGAATATCATACTAAAGGATTACAAACTGTCACATGTTCTACTGTGTTAGAAAATCTTGCAGTATAGACAAAGCAAGCTCAATCTGAGTCAATAGTGTGATGTGACAGGTATAAACAACTCACAAAAGCCTAATGAATTATTATGTGGTAATAATAAAAGCCTGCCATCTAGAATGAAAGAAGTGATATTAGCAATGAAATGATCCAGCAAGATCCTGGTCTTGAGTGTTGTAGTGAGTTTTTGCCCAACATTTTGGGGTAAACTTTAAAATCAAAATACATTTGAGCAAAAAGAAGTGTTTAACAATGATCAAGTACTAACATTCTAAGATGTGTCACTTCAGAATCTTAATGTTACAGGGTGAGGACAATAAGAAAAGCAGAGGGCTTGAGAGTGTTGCTACTGTTTTGTTGGTTTTAAGAGAGGACATAAAAAAATGAAAAGGAAACAAATTAGGTAAGAAATAAGGAAGAATGGAGAGAAATTTATTATCTCACATAAATTCAATCTGCAAAAGATTACATAAACACAGAGAAATGGATGAAGAAAACTGGCATTTCATAAACTCATGAGAGGTTTGAACATATCTAAAATGTTAGGTATAAAAATTATTAAATGCAACAGAAATACATGAAAGGAGAATGGGAGGGAAGGGCATATTCTATATTGATTAGGACAGGGCTATTGATTAGGAGGGAATAGTCATAAGCAAAGAAAATTTTAGCATCAGATGGCTGTTCATAAAGGTGATAAAAAAGGAGAAAAAAATATAAGAAACAGGTATTGTAATCTGGGCTTATTGAAGGGAACAGAGGCAGAAGAGTGTTATCAGAGCCCTTAAAATACTGAAGAAAATAACACCTTAAAAAATAGACTGACCCAAATGGCAAAAGAGGTCCAAAAAACCAATGAGTAGAATGCCTTAAAAAGCAGAATTGGCCAAATGGAAAAAAAAGATCCAAAAGCTCACTGAAGAAAATAATTCCTTGAAAATTAGAATGGAGCAAATGGAAGCTAATGACTCTATGAGAAATGAAGAAATTATAAAACAAAACCAAAAGAATGAAAAAAATGGAAGATAATATAAAATACCTCATTGGAAAAACAACTGACCTGGAAAACAGATCCAGGAGAGAGAATTTAAAAATCACTGGACTCCCTGAAAGCCACAAACAAAAAAAGAGCCTAGACATCATCTTTCAAGAAACTATTAAGGAAAATTTTCCTGATATTCTAGAACCAGAGGGTAAAATAGGAATTGAAAGAATCCACCGATCACCTCCTAAAAGAGATCCCAAAAGGAAAACCCCCAGGAATATTATAGCTAAATTCCAGAGTTCCCAGGTCAAGGAGAAAATCTTGCAAGCAATCAGAAATAAACAATTCAAGTATTGTGGAGACACAATCCAGGATAACACAAGATTTAGCAGCTTCTATATTAAGGGATCTGAGAGTTTGGAATATGATATTCTGGAGGTCAAAGAAGCTAGGATTAAAACCAAGAATCACCAACCTAAGGGGTCATCTAAAGGGCTTAAACACAATTTATATTGTTCTAGGTAGATTTTTTTAAAAATCAGGGTTAGGAATCGGGATCTCAGGCAACAGTAAAAGTAATATGAATACTTATCATATGTTTACCCAGGATGTAGGGTATGTTCAGGGAAGGCTAGTACCTCTGGTGTGAAGGTTTCTGAGCCCTTTTCAGGGTGGCTTTCCACCTTTACTGTCCACCTGTTCTACCTAACTCTCATCTGTGGCTCCAAGAAGTATAGCATGCCCAATAACCACACCCTGGTAAACCATTTAAGCAGATAGGCTAAACCAGGTTGAGGGTAACTAAGGGGTCTTAAACCAATTGGTGAGTTTGGGGGGGGGGCAGTTCTTATCCCAAGCTTGTGAAGACTTTCCCTGGTTGAATGAGTAGATGAGAACAATTTGTTCCAATGCCCATGAAAGCAGCTGAAGCAGGCACTGTGGAGTGCTTAGAGTTTGGTTAGACATCTAAGATGCCAAGGTCATCCACTGCATCTTGAGCCATCACCAGTCATATTGATTCTGTCCTGCAACTGGACTGTGATCACTCTGGATGAGAGTGAGGCCAATGACTTCATGCAACTCTGCTTCACTTAAATCCAATTTATGCACAAATCAAAAGACATCACCCATATCATTTTACCATTTTTACCTATATCAAAGTCCTGAGGCAACAGGAAAATGATGAAGCAGCACATGTGGATCCACTGGGAGCTGTAGCCACAACCCTACATGTAGGCATCCCAGGCCATAGGGTCATCTCACTGGAAGCAGCAGTGGGATTCGGCAGCCCCTTGGGTGTCTGAGCAGCCTTTTAAGGATCACACTGCTTACTTTCTGGTGTAAGGAAGAGGCTAGAAAATGTGCCTAAACATTGTCTGCTTACCCAACTCTGGCCTGAGTACCACAGCAGGCGGGGATCCCACCCTGTAGTTGAAACAAAAAA
Source organism: Vombatus ursinus (assembly GCF_900497805.2). Classification (NCBI taxonomy): domain Eukaryota; kingdom Metazoa; phylum Chordata; class Mammalia; order Diprotodontia; family Vombatidae; genus Vombatus; species Vombatus ursinus. The sequence continues at coordinate 68,794,386 of NW_020954576.1, forward strand.
ATATACAAAAACTTCTGCAAAGATGATTCCATTCACCATCGGTACATGGAACGTGTGCACACTTATAGACAACACAAAATCTAGTAGACTTGAAAGACAAACAGCTCTTGTTGCAAGAGAACTCAGCAGATATTACATCCAAATATCAGCCCTGAGTGAAACAAGGCTAGCAAATGAAAGTCAACTAACTTAAATTGGAGCTGCATGCATGTTCTTCTGGAGTTGCTGCAGTGAAGAGAAACACTGTGAAGCTGGTGTAGGTTTTGCCATCAAAGCTAATCTAGTCAAAAAACTTGTATGCCCATGAAAATACAATTGCCACCTGCAGGAAAACATCATGCCAGCATCATCAGTGCCTCGGCTCCCACCACAATGAACTCTGATGAGGTCAAAGAAAAATTTTATGAAGACCTGGAGGCTCTTATCATCAATGTTCCAAAAGAGGACAAGCTTATAATTCTGGGAGACTTTAATGCTAGAGTAGGCTCAGACTACCAAACATGTCAGGGAATCCTTGGGAAGCATAGAGTTGGAAACAGCAATGGTCACTTACTACTGAAGACTTGTGCATCTTATGACCTTTAAATCATTAACACTGTCTTCCATTTAGCTAAATACAATAAAACTTCATGGAGGCATCCTCAAAGCAAACACTGGCATTTAATAGATTACATGATTGTAAGGAGAAGAGATAGACAGGATGTGAGAGTAACAAAGGCAATGTGTGGTACAGAGTGCTGTGCTGATCATAGACTTATCCTCTCCAAGCTAAATATTCACATTCATAAAAAAAATGGTGGCCCCAAGAAACAGAAAAGGAGGGGGCAGATTTCAGAGATTTGGTATACAGCACTGTATTTGCTCATCTGGGTCAGAACACTCACAAACATTAAGACCGGTTTGATGAAAATTATGGGGAAATTCAGAAGCTGCTAAATGAAAAATGAGAATGCCACAGAGTTTACCAGCAGGATAGTTCATTCATCTCTAAGAAGGCAGCATTTAATTCCATCAAAAGTAAAGTACAAGTGAAACTTAGAGAGATGTAGGATTCTTGACTCAGCAAGAAGACAGATGAAATTCAGTTTTATGGTGATCATAACAATCCAAAGTGCTTTTATGATGCCCTGAAGGCTATTTTTGAGCCAAAGTCCTGTGGTGTATCTCAACTATTCAGTGCTGATAGAGACACATTGATTAGTGATAAGGACATGATCCTAGAGAGGTGGGCTTAACACTTCCATAGCATTCTCAACAGACTGTCATCAATCAATGGTGAGGCCATTGACCTTTACCTCAGGTTGAAGTCAATCCCTACATAGTTGAAGTTCCAACTGATGAAGAGGTTTTGAATTCCATTAGGCTCCTTTCATGTAGCAAAGCACCTGATACTGATTCTATTCCAGCTGAGATTTAAAAGGTGGGGGGTTCTATTGCTCATATTAATGCTGACTGAAATTTTCTTGGTTACATGGCAAGAGGAAGTTATATGGCAAGAGGTTATATGTCAAGAGGAAGTTATCCCTCAGAAGTTCAAGGATGCCTCCATTGTCCATCTCTATAAAGATAAAGGAAATAATAGATTGTTCTGTGACAATCACATCGGGGCTCTATCTCTTAGTCATTGCTGGCAATATTCTTGCAAGAGTCCTCCTCAATAGGCTGATGCTTCACCTGGAAGATGGTCATGTATCCAAGAGCCAGTATGTCTTCAGAAAGGGCTGAGGAATGGTTGATGTGGTGTTTGCTGCCCAACAATTCCAGGAAAAATGCCAAGAGCAGAACCAAAGTCTGTACACAATGTTTGTAGATCTGACTAAGGCTTTTGACACATTCAGTCATGAGGGCTTATGTATTGTACATAATTAGCAGCATCAGATGTAAATTTCCCTATGGCATGCTGGCCCAGGTTATGGATAATGGATGATGCTCTCATGCTTTCCCAGTCATCAGTGGAGTAAAACAAGGTGGTGTGCCTTCTCTTATGCTTTTTAGCATGATGTTTTCAGCCATGTTGTCAAACATCTTCATTGAGTATGAACACAGTATCAAGGTCAGCTACTGCACTGATGGTAAATTCTTTGACTTGACCTATGGTAGAGCATTCCCAGCTCATATTGGTCTGACCGGTTATAGTCAGACACATTGTAACTTGACTCTAACATAGTGATGTCATTTTGGTCTTCTTCAAGAAAGGACAACAACTGTATATTTACCCAAAGGAACAGCGCCTACATATTTGAAGGAAAAAATCGACAAATTACAAGGAGAAAAATATAGCCAAATTGCAATAGTTGGATATCTCAATATGCTCCTCTCAAGCCTAAATAAACTGAACAAGAAGATCAATAAGAAAGAAGTTAAATATGTTGTTAGAAACTTAGCAGCATATGCCTTGACAGAACTCTGACACATGTCAATAGAAAAGAATGTATGTATTTCTCAGTAACGTGTCAAATATTAACCATGTGCTAGTTAATTGAAAACCCCCTAAACAAAATGTCTGTCATTTAAGGATAAAGCTGAGTGTAGTCAGGTTTGTAAGAAAAGATTGACTTTTTTTTTCTCAATCACCTCAACATTTGAAGACCATTCACAAAAGCATAAATATTCATGGCCTTAGAGCTGGTAAGGACCATGAATACAGCAATGGAAAAACAATAGAAATAATGCATTTTAAAATTATTAAATGACTGAAACATATGTATATATATGTGTATATATCTATCTATCTATATCTATCTTTATAGATAGATAGATAGATAGATAGATATAGAGATATATACTTATCTATGTGCCTTCATGGTATCTCTTAAAAATTAAAGATATTATTTTTATTAAAGTATTTTTAAGAGAAATTCTCTACTTGGGAGTTACAAAACGACAATGAAATATGGGAGAGGCAGCTAGGTGGCACAGTGGATAAAGCACTGGCCCTGGAGTCAGGAGGACCTGAGTTCAAATGTGGCCTCAGATACATAACACTCACTAGCTGTGTGATTCTGGGCAAGTCACTTAACCTCAATTGCCTCACCAAAAAATAAAATGGGGAAAAAACACAATTCAGTCAAAATAGTGAGCATCCAAATTTTATTTCTACCAAAAAAATGCAACACAAATCACATCTCCCTTGCTACTGAGTCTCATTACAAAGATGGTAATTAAGCCAGTAGAATATGCGGGAAGGATATAGTGCATACAAGAGGCATTAATGGAACATTTTAATTGTCTATCAATGAGCTTATAAATTTATTTACAAATAGCAAAGTCAAGTCCCTTTCTTTTTCAAATAATAATTTTATTAGTTTTCTTCTCAAGGAACACAAAATTGTGTTGTTCTATAAATAAGCCAGCCATTAGATGAGATTTACAAATTATGACTATATACTTTAATTCAATATGATATTTTATAGGTGGCTAGGTGGCATTGTGGATGAAGTACTAGGCCTGTGGTCAGGACAACTCATTCCAAATCCAGTTTCAGAAACTTCATCATCATCATCATTATTATTAATTTTTCTCTTCAGGTAAAATTCAAAGAATTTCTGCTATATATTTGTGTAGAGGGGTAGGGTTAGAGTTATAGGTAACAACTACCTGAGCACTCTGCTCTCAGAAAGATGTAAGGGAGAAAATAATACATTTTTATTCCCTTAAAAGTTAGTAAGCTATATATCCTTTATTCCCCTTTTCTCAGTCCCTGTATTCTGTGCTGAATATCCTTTCTGTGCACTGGTGAGTAATCCCAGACTAGAATAATATATGCCTATAATTGAGTGAACACCTTTTCCCCTCCACTGACATACTCTGACATTTCAGGCATACAAAACACCTCCCAAGGAAATGATAAATCAGTACTTAAATGTATCCATGACATTTCAGCCACCCATTCATATCTTGTGTGATTATTGTCCATGCCCTCTCATCAATCTTCCATAGATAATCTACTTCATCTCCAAAGGTCTTTTTTAGTGTTTTATTTATTTTTTTTTAAAAATGTGGAAATCAATAAAGCCCTTGGACATTTCATTATTTATATTTCCCTTTCACTATTTGACCAGAACACATTCTTTTCCGATCATGTATTTCATGGACAATACCCTTTATGTCATATGTATACCTTGCATGCATCATTAATAATAGGCTGAACAATACAGACGCCTGCCATATATTGCTCCATTATTCTTTGGTTCATACATAATTTTGATTATTCAGAGACTACTGATTCATGATTTGCAGACATATGACATTACCAAGTAAATACTAGTGTTAAAAACAGGATTTTTTTTCCCCTGGCAGGGGCAATTTGGGATTGTACTGTAACAGCCTGATTCACTGCTCCTATTCTGTTCTGAGTCTATTTCACTTTCCATCTCTAGTTTCTGGAACATAAGTATTTAATAAATGTTTGCTCACCTATGTCAATAAATAAGCATTTGTTAAATGCCCACTATGTGCCTGGTAATATGCTAAGTGCTGGGGATACAAAAGACTCTCAATGACCTTACAACCTAATGTGGAAGATAACATGCAACCAAATTTATACAAAGTAAGCTATATGCAGGATAAATAGGAAATAATAAACAGAGAGAAGGCACTGGAATTGAGTAATTGGGGAAGAACTCCTGTAGAAATTGAAGTTTTAGTGGGACTTAGAGGAAACCAGGGAGGTCAGTAGTCAAAGAAAAGGAAGGAGAGTGTTCCAGGCATCAGGGATAGCTAAAGAAAATTCCTGAAGCCAAGAGATATTTATGGAACTGCAAGGAGATTGTTCATGGGACAGCAAGAAGGCCAATGTCACTGGATCAAAGAGTATGTATCAGGGAGTAAGTTGCAAAAAGACTGGAAAGGTAGGAGGAAGCTAGTTTATAATGGTTTTGAAAGCCAAACAGTATTTTATATTTGATCTCATATTTGATTTTATATTTTGGAGTTTGTTGAGTAAAAGGGTAATATTATTGGACCTGTACTTTAGGGAAATCACTTTAGTAGCTGAAAGGATAGATGTGGATATAGATACATACAGAGAGAGAGAAAGAGAGAGAAAGAGAGAGTAGGGGCAGGGTAGGAGAGAGGGAAGGACACAGGGGGTATACTGTGAAAGCTTGGAAAAACTCAACAACAGAATGTGTGTAGGGTGAGGAAATTTTGGGCTCAGAAATTGAAGAGATTATTAACTCATATAGTTGTTGAAATATGTGACCCATACTAGTCAAAAATCACAGGTTATTAAAATATTAATGTATATCTATCAGAAATTGATGGGCAATTCACTTATTACTAAAGTAATATATGATGAGTGATCACTTTGAGTTTTTTTTTTTGCATTGTTTTTACTAGCAATATTTAAAAATAAAGAGAAGGGTAGGGAATTCTGGGAAGATGGTGGAATAGGTCATAATATTCCAAACTTTCAAGACTTTCCTCCTCAGGGTGGATATTGAGTGGGTAAAAATAAATAAGAGTAGAGGCCAAACAGGGGGGATCCTGGGACAATTGGAGAATATCTGAAGAAAAATCTAAGGATGAGGTTTGTTCCCTGCGAATAGTAAACACCTCCAGACTAGGTCCTAGGTCCACTTAAACAACAAGCGGCAAGTCCTGCGGTTAGTTGGGTTGGGAGGCTGCCTTGGCCCCAATCACAGGAACTTTTATCCCAAGGACAGTGAAGAATATTGAGTGTCTGAGCTGGGGAAGATCCAAGGAACCTCTACTGATAAGGAACACCAGACCCAGCTGTGTGGCAAAGATGCAGCCAGGGGTGAGAAGGAACTATCGCATGCCCAGTGAGTGCAGAAGCAGTGGAGCAGGGACACCACTGGATGTGGGCAGTTACAGGAGCCTGGAGGTCTTGGTTTCTGTTCCTGGCCAGAGGGGAGAACTGAAGGAAGATCTGAGGCCAGAGGCACCATCTGCCATACCACAGGAGTAGAGGTTATTAAAAACAAAACAAAACAAAAAACAAACAAAAAAAAAAACAACCACAAGCTACTACAAATTTAAAAAAAAAAGCATAGGCAAAGGACAAAGAACTCAGTCATAGAGAGTTAATATGGGAATAGGGAAGTCTGGGGTTCATCTTCAGAGGAGGATACTGAAGCAAAGAAACCATCTTCTACCCCAAAGAGTAATGTCAAATAGTCAACTGCTCAAAAAGAATTCATAGAACTTTAAAAAAGACTTTTAAAAATCAAATGAGAGAGACTGAGGAAAGACTAAAGAAAATAAGAATAATCCAAGAAAAATAAGATTATGAAAAAAGTCAACCAATTAAAAAGAAGATCCAAATGCTTAAGGAATAAAATAACTCCTTGAAAATCATAATTGGACAAGAGGAAGCCAGTAAAGTTATAAGAGATCAAGAAAGAATAAAACAGAATATAAAGAATGAAAAAAATAGAAGAGAATGTGAAACATCTCATAAGAAAAATAACTGATCTTGAGAACAGGTCAAGAAGAGAAAACATAAGAATAATCAGACTGCCTGAAAGCTACAATAAAACAAAGAATCTTGATACAATAATACAAGAAATAATTAAAGAAAATTGTCCTGAAACATTAGAACAAGAGGGGAATGTAGAAATAGAAAAAAATCCACCTATCACCACCTGAAAGAGATCCTATGAGAAAAATTCATAGGAATATTATAATCAGATTCTAAAACCATCAGCTAAAGGATAAAATATTATGAGCAACAAAAAAAAAAAACAATTTAAATATGGCAGTGCCACAATTAGAATCATACGAGACCTACCAGCATCGACACTAAAAGACCATCAAGTCTTGGAACACTATATATCAAAGAGCAAAAGAACTGGGGTTCTGGCCAAAAATATCATACCCAGCAAAGCTGAACATAATCCTAAATGAAAAAAAAAATGGATATTTAATGAACTATCAGACTTTCAGGACTTAGTTAAAAAAAAACAGCAACAAACTCAATAGAATATTTGACATACAAAAGCCAAAAGAAATATAACTTTTAGTATTAAAAAAGAAAAAAAAATAGAGAGAAGGTCCCAAGATAATTTGTGTTTCTGAATAGTCACATTTTTGTGATCTTCCCATTTCCCCTCGTGCTTCTAATGATATATTTCTCTATGAGGAAAGTTTTTCAAGGTGTCATTATAATTCACATATGGCTGCTTCTAGAAATTACTTTTACAAGAAGCAGATTACTTTTCAAAAGTTAATTATAAACAATTATTTCATCTTGCACTATCCATAGAAGGAAGATTTTTTTTTCAAAACTTGTATAATACAGTACTATAGACTGGAAACATGTACTTAGCTCTTCCTAGTACTGGATCTCTCTTTTTCAGTTATCTGACAACCCAGAGTGACAACAAAAAGATGAAAGGAGCATTATGTTACCAATTCTTATACTTGCCAGACAACATACAGCACAATTTAAAAAAAAAATCTACCATAACATTGAAAATGCTAATTTTCTACGGGTGTGAATGGCATTTAGAGAAATATAAGGCAAGGTTGGCAGACAGTATTGGCTTCTCCTGGAGCCCAGAGAAAAGAAAAGAATTTCCCATCTTTCCTACATATTGTATTCCTTTAGTCTATAATCTTAAATATTTAATATATGCATAACATTGTGCCAGATGCTGTTTGATACCTGTAATTTAAGATATCCCCTAACCAACTGAATTTAGGTGATACAGTGAATAAAGAGGTCTGAAGCCAGGAAGATTCATTTTCATGAGTTCAGATCTGGTTTCAGACACTTATTGCCTTATGTGACCCTATACAAGTCACTTTACCCTGTTTGACTCAGATTTCTTATTTGGAAAATGAGGTGGATTAGGAAATGACAAAATAGTACAATATCTCTGCCAAGAACACCCTAAATGGTATCATGAAGAGTTGGACATTACTGAACAATAGCAAAAACCCTACTGACCTGAAATTTAGCATCTAATTTATATAACTTATTTATATGAAAATAACTATGATAAAAATTAGCATTTTACCAATGCCTTATTGGAGGCAGAGATTATAGATGCCACTATGAAAAAAGCAAGAATAATAATAAATATTCTTTCATTTATAGTTCAGAGAAGCGAAATAACTCCTGTCTAGGTCAAATTGGGGCCTGAAGAAAAGGTTGGATTTTAGATGGTCATATGGGCTAGGGGATGGCATACTACAAAATAAGAATGATATTATATTTTGAAAAAGATGCTAAGTTTATATTGGCCTTATTTTGTGGGATTTCTTTATATATTCAAACACAATCTTTAAAGGACACAGTGTTTTGCTGTCAAAATTTAAATAGGAAAGAGAAGGGAGGGGTAAAAAGGTTAGCACTTTAGATTCTGACATTCAGATTTGGGAAAGGGGACTCCTTCAAAAGTTCTCTATAGGTATGCTATATTAATGATTGGCTCATTAAAAATACTCATTATGAATTACAGTAAGATGAGCAATTTTAAAAGATGCCTAGAATATCTAAAGAACTGCTAAAGGGAAAATCTGATGTGGTCTTTAAAAAAAAAACAGAGAAAAATATCTAATCAGTCATTAATGAATTATAAATGACTTAAACATAAACTTTTGCTTCGGGGACCTTAAAAGTGAGAGGTATGTAATTGCTAAAAATTTCCGTTTGATATCCAGATACTTGAAATGAATCCTAATCCTTATGGATGACATGTTTATTAAACTTTTTTCTGAAAGACGCTTGGATAAATGAACCATTAATGTTAGAGTAAGTCCACATTTCTAATGCCCCCAAAGGTGTCTCAAAATGTTTTTTTACAATCTCAAAAATTTGGTGTGCCTGATGGGTAATTGACAGAAATTTTAATGTAGCAATGAGTGCAAAACTAGAGAAATCTTCTTTATTTCTAACTGCTAATGAACAAATGGTGTATAATTCAGTCTGTAGGTATCTGTTATCTCTTCATATTACACTCTCAGGGATTATTGCAGGGTATGAAAATCTTTAAGCTAGGTGGCACAGTGGATAGAGTGCCTGGCCTGAAGTCATGAAGACTCATCTCCCTGAATTCAAATATGTCCTCAGAAGCTTACTAGCTGTGTGATCCTGGGAAAGTCATTTAACCCGGTCTTTTTTCAGTTCTTCATCTGTAAAATGAGCTGGAGAAAGAAAAAGCAAACCACTTCTGTCTTTGCCAAAAAAAAAAAAAAACCCACATAGGGTCATGAAGAATCAGATAAAATCAAAACAAGTGAACAACAGCAAGAGATTATATCCATCTAGATATACATCTTAACCACTTTTGTACAAGTCACATTATGTCAGAAGAGATAGAATCAATAGCATCCTCATGCCATGTCTAGGTTTTCTGTAGGTGTTTTCAAAGTACTAATGAAGATATGAGACTCACCACTTAGCAATTTGACAATTATATTTTCTTACATGACACAATAGTAACAGAACTTTCAATAACAGTCTCTATTTCCACCACATTGTTTGAGACAATATTAAACTAACAATTGTTTTAAAAAGAGAATTTTGGCAATCTTCTATTATTAAAAAAGGAAAGAATACTTAATTCCAGCAAATGAACATGCACTAGAGTATTAACAAAAAGCAGTTAGAAACTAAAAAAGATTTTAGGAAGTAGAAAAGAAAGAACAAAGTTACAACTGTTAGATTCTAGTTGAATTTCAAACACTTTCAGAAAACATTATAATGATGAAATACTCTATTACCTGTTGTCTCAAGTTCAACAAATGGCTTATACATACCATAATATGCATCAGTAATCTTTGTAAAACAACCTGATATTTTCACTGAAAATCATCTTAAAATGGTGAATTTCTAGATTTTGATCTCTCCTTGTTCTTATTAAAGAGAAAGACCTAGAGAATGTCACGAAAACTTTAAAGAATAACAAGATAAAATGGCAACATGTGCTGTGTAGATTTGTTTTTAAAATCTAGACCATGTAGTATAATGAAGATGGTCATGGACTAGAGGCTAGGATGCCTGAACCCTAGCTTCCATTACTTAAATGAAATAAAAACCATGGGCAAATTTTTAACCCAATTAGTTGTAATAATGGGTGTCTCCAAAGTTCTAAAAGCTTTAATAGCTTAAATTCATTGGGACTTATGGAACACTCTGCATAGTCACCGTTTCATGTAATTTATCTAATTACTGGCATTGGTACAAATGAGCTTGTTTAAAAACTGGGTAAAAATTGAAAATTTAATCAGTAAGGTGCTTTCATCTTGTTGTGATGGTCTATTTTCTATCAAATGGGAATTTAAATTAATTTTTTTAAATGATTGTTGCTTTTTTAAAAAATGTTCTCAGTAAAATGTTGAAAAAAATCTTGTTCCAACAAGTATTTCTTAAGTACTTAATATATATCCAGCACTGTGCTAAGCACTGGGAATAAAAACAAACAAACATCTTTTGCTTTCAAGAAGCTCACAATCTAACTGGGGAGACAATGGGTAAACAGCCATGTATATATCAGACATATACAGTGTAAATGACAGGTGATCTCTGACGGAAGGCACTACCAATAGATGGGGGTCTGAGAAAAGAATCCTTACAGAAGTTGGGGTTTGAGGTGTCTTGAAGGAAGCCAGGGGAACCAGAAAGAAGGTAAGGAAGTATTGCAGGCATGGTGGATAGATTCAGAGCTATAAAGTATTCAAAGAAAAGCAAAAGGTCCAGAGTTAGAACTAGGTTATAAAAAGGTTTAAAAGTCCAAAAGAAGCTTTTATATCTGATGTAAGTGGTGGTAAGGAAACACTGGATTTTATTGAGTATTTAGGTAACAAAAAATAAGATTTGTACTTTAGGAAGATTATTTTGGTGGCTGAGCAGAAGATATACTGGAAGGAAAAGAGATGAGGAAGGGAGGGCCTGAACTGGAGTGGTAACTTATGAATGGAAAGAAGGGGACACAAAGGAGAGAAGTTGGGAATATAGAAATGACAAGACTTGGTAACAGAGAGATATTTGGTGTAAGTATAAATGAGGAGTTGAGAATGACATTCAGGTTGTGAGTCTAGATGACAGAAAGGATGGAGGCACCTTCAACAGTAAAAGGGAAGTTTGGAAAAAGAGAAGGTTTTGGAGGAAAGATCATATGTTCTATTTTGTACATATTGAGTTTGAAGTTTCTACCAATCAATTTAAGATGCAAAATAAGCAATAAGATAATAAACGACTGGAATTTAGGAGAAATGTTAGAGTTGGATAAATAGATTTGAGAATCATCTGGATAGAGATAATCAAATCCATGGAGACTGATAAGATCATTTAGTGATAGAAATAGTATAGTGGGAGAAGAAAAGACATCCTAGATTCATCAGTGGGATATAGCTACAGTTGGTAACCATGGCATAGATTCAGCAAATGAGAAAGAGAAAAAAATGGCCACAAAGGTAGAAGAAGAAATAAAGGACAGTAGAAATATTAAAATCCAGAAAGGAGAGAGTATCCAAGATGATAAATTTAAATTCAATTATTCAATGATTCATTGCATCATCAAAAGGGGTGGCCCCTCCACTTTTGCCAATTGCAATATTCTTGACATCTTAGTTGTAATGGCTGAGAAAACTATCATCACCTGCCAACAAGGAATGGTAGAAAAAGTTAGTAGAGGCCACTCAAATGGCACTTCTTATATTCACCACCCATGTGCCCTATGGCCAGTCATTCCATATTGCTGGGCTTCAGATTTATCATCCATAAAATGAAAGGATTAGTCTTGGTATTCCCTCTTATGTCTAATTCTATGATCTTGTTACCTTAGGGTTGAACCTCTCCAAGTCTAACTTCTCTAATCCTTGCACATCAGATATCTAGACCATCATATTACTTTTAGTGTAATATTTTACAATTTACTAAGTCCTGTCAGAGTTTTGCTACCCTAGTTTAACTCAAAAGAAATCAGGAACTGTTGTTGTTTGTTGTTGTTGTTGTTGAGTTGTTCAATCATGTCTGACTCTTTGTGACCCCAGGGACCATAGCACATCAGGCCTTTCTATTCTCCACTATCTCTTGAAATTTGTCTAAGCTCATGTTAATTGCTTCCATGACACTATCTATCTATCTCATACTCTGCAATCCCCTTTTCCTTTTTCCTTCAATCTTTCAAAAAATCAGGGTCTTTTCCAATAAGTCCCATCTTCTCATGTGGCCAAAGTATTTAAGCTTCAGTTTCAGTATTTGATATTCCAGTGAATAGGCTGTATTAATTTATTTAAGTTTTGACTGATTTTACCCCCTTGCTGTCCATAGGGCACTCAAAAGTCTTTGTGAGCACCACAATTCAAAGGCTTCAATTCTGCAGCACTCAACTTTATAGTCCAATTCTCACAACCATACACCACTACTGGGGAAAAAAAAATATAGCTTTGATTATATATGGATCTTTCTTGACAAGGTGATGTCTGCTTTTTAGTATCCTGTCCAGATATGCCATAGCTTTTCCTTCCAAAAAGCAAGCATCTTTTAATTTCATGGCAGCAGTCACTATCTGCAGTGATCTTTGAACTTAAGAATATAAAATCTGACTTTGCTTCTATTTCTTCTCCCTCTATTTTCCAAGATGTGATGGGAAAATTTGCCACGATCTTAGGTTTTGATTAGTCTTATTTTACACTCTCCTTTTTCACCCTCATCCGGAAGCTTCTTAATTCCTTTTTGCTTTCTGCCATTAGAGTGGTATCATCTGCATATCTGAGATTGTTGATATTTCTTCTGGCAACCTTAATTCCAGCTTTTGACTCATTTGGCCTGGCATTTTACATGATGTACTCTGCATAAAGTTAAATAAATAAGGTGAGAATGTACAGTCTTGTTGTACTCCTTTTCCAATCTTAAACTAATCATCTGTTCCATGTTCCATTCTAACTACTGTTTCTTAGCCTGGATATAGGTTCCTCAGGAGACCAGTAAGATGATCTGATACTCCCATCTCTTTGAAAACTTGCCACATTTTATTGTGATACACACAATCAAAGACTTTGGTGTAGTCAATGAAGCAGAAGTAGATGTTCTTTGTTTGTTTGTTTTCTGGAGCTCACTTGAATTCTTCATAATCAACAAATGTTTGCAATTTGGTCTCCAGTTCTTCTACCTCTTTGAAAACCAGCCTGGTCTTATGGTAATTCTTGGTTCACATATTGCTGAAGCCTAGCAGAATCTTAAGCATAACCATTCCGGTGTGTGAAGTATGTGCAATTGTTTGGTAATTTGAGTATTCTTTGGTATTCCCCTTCTTTAGGATCCAGATGTAAGCTGATCTATTCAAATCCAGTGACCACTGCTGTATTTTCCAAATTTGCTGGCATATTGAGTGCAGCACTTTAACAGGCATCATCTTTTAGCATTTTAAATAGCCTAGCTGGAATTCTATCACTTCCACTAGCCTCATTGTTAACAATGTTTCCAAAGGACCACTTGATTTCATTTTTCAGGATGTCTGGAATGTCTAGATCAGAATGTCTAGATCAGTAACCATGCTAAGATCTTTCTTGTATAGTTCTTTTGCAAATTCTTGCTACCTCTATTTCATACATTTTTGTACTGGGTATCTCTAATTTTCTTAAAGAGAGCTCTTGTCTTTCCCACTCTATTATTTTCTTCTATTTCTTTGTGTTGCACATTTAAGAAAACCTTCTTATCTCTCCTTGTTCTCTGGAATTCTGCATTCAGTTGGGTATATCTTTTCCTTTCTCCTTCCCCTTTTCTTCCTTCCTTCGCTATTTATAAAGCCTCATCAGATATCCATTTTATTTTCTTCTTCTTTGGAATATATATATATATATGGAGACAGAGAGAGAGAAGAGCAGGAGGCAGTTACATATACATGTAAAGAAGATGCCTCCTTTACAATATTATGAAATTGTCCATAGTTCTTCACACATTCTCTCTACCAGATCTAATCCATTAAATCTATTCAACACCTTCACTACATATTCATAAGGGATGTTATTAAGATCATATCTATATAGTCTCATGATTTTCCCTTCTTTCTTCAATTTTAGTCTGAATTTTGCAAGAAGAAACTCATGATCTGAACCACAGTCAGCTCCAGATATTGTTTTAACTGAATATATAGAGTTCTTCCACATTTAACTGCAAAGTAAATAATCAGTCTAATTTTAATATTGACCATCTGATGGTGTCCATGGGTAGAGTTGCCTTTTGGGTTGCTGAAAAAGTGTTTGCTATGACCAATGAGTTATCAACAAAAATCTATTGGTCTCTGCTCTGTTTCATTTTGTATTCCAAGGCAAAACTGGCCTGTTATTTTAATTATCTTTTAATTTTCTATTTCAGCATTCTATTTCCCTATGAAGAATGTGACATCTTTTTTTTGGTATTATTTCTAGAATTTGTTGTAGTTCTTCATAGAACTGATCAGCTTTGGCCTGTTGGGCATCAGTGGTTGAGGTACAGACTTATATTATTGTGACACTGAATGGTTTGCCCTGGATTAGAACAGTTATCATTTTGTCATTTTTGAGATTATACCCCAGTACTGATTTTCTAACCCTTTTATTGACTATGAGAGCTAATCCATTTCTCCCAAGAGATTCTGGCCAACAATAGTATATACAGTGATCACCTGAATTAAATCCACACATTCTCATCCATTTAAGTTCAATAACACCTAAGATGTCAATGGTTGATATTTCCAACTCTGAAATCAGAGTCACCACAATACAATGAGGCACAAAGATGGAAGATAAATTTAAAAAGTGCTGTGTTTTTCCTATATGGTCTTCAATTAATGTTTTTCCTTACTGGTCAATGACCCTTGAAAGTAAAAAAAAAGAAAAAAATGCTGCCTGAACTTAATACTTTACAAAGAAATAAAGATCATATTTCTAATAAAGCAATTGAGGGTTCTACCTGCTCAGTTACTCACACCAAACTCCTACTTGCCTAAGCACTGTCTGAAATGGGTGAAAAAAAAAAACACTTGAATCTTTGCATGTTGTCCATTCAAACCACAGTGAGAAGAAAAGCGTGATGTTTTGTTTTGTTTCTTTTCATTATCCCTCTAGTCTTGAATCAGCATAACAATTTTTATGCCTACACTTCAGGGACAGTGGCATGGTGAATTGGGAAAAGAAAGATAAAGCATCATTAAGTGTAGAGGACGCACCATAATTTTAGAATATTTTAAGAAGAGGTTTCAGGGAAGTCTCTGCCCCCCACCCACTGTGTCCTTTGTACAGACACCAAAAAAGTGTAATTCCTTAGAAGTATATCCTACAGTAGTGGGCCAATATTCAAAGGGAGATGATACTTAGTTAGCCAAGATTTTCTGGGCTTAAAACTTCATGCTTTGATCTTAAAAACTAACAAGCTTTTTGGAATTCAGCAGGCTCTTGGAAACTAAAACTAAATCTCAGTAATCCATGGCCATAGGAACAAGTAGAATATGTTGTTGTTATCTTCATTCATGTCTGACTTTTTGTGACCCTGCAAACCATACTGTTCATGGGGTTTTCTTGGCAAGTATACTGGAGTGGTTTGCATTTCCTTCTCTGGTAGATTTAGGCAAACAGAGGTTAAGTGACTTGCCCAGGGTCACACAGTTAGTAAGTGTCCGAGGCCAGATTTGAGCTTTCAGACTCCTGGTTCAGTGATCTATTCCCTGAACCACCTAGCTGCCTCTTAAGCAGAGCATAGGTAAGTGAAATATATAGAGTCTTTTATACAGGAAGCTCCTCAGTGAGTCACTTTCGTGTTAGAGAAGCCAAAAAGTAGAAATAAGTGATTTCAATTTCACTACTCCCCTGGTTTCCTTAATGACAGAATATTACCTAGTTTTATTTATGCCTACTGGAAGTTAAAAAAAAACTGCACATGATTGGGGAGATTTTATGAGGAAAAATGCCCAGGAAATTTCAACATTTCAACCTGCTAAAGGTCATGGCTGAGGAGCTGGGGTAAGGAGCACTTCTTCAAAAGAAAGAACCCTTGTTCCACTGCAGAGGAAAGATGGATATTATCAGAGCCAAAGAGTAAAAGAGGAAACATGATATTGCAATTTAATTTTACAAAATGGTAAACTGAGTCAGGTTTCCAAGCAAGATAATTTATCAGCATGCTACCTATCATTTAACAGATCAATGGATTGCCTCCATTGATGACAAAAATCCCAAGCAAGAGCCCAATTCCTTATACATATATAGGATTTGGGAAGTACAGAACAAAAAACAGAACAGGATAGATAATATCATAGAATTAAGGACAAAATGATTGGTTACAGAGCTGTGGCATGGGGAATACTATGATTGGTTGGAAGTTTGATAAAGGACACTAATACTTACCCCCACCTGCTTCTCTCATAAGACTAAGAATTGCTCATTGTCTAAGTCCAAGTGCAAGATAGTGGCCCAGACTTTGGGCAGCAAACCAGACATTTTTAAAGGACAGCTTGGTGGAGTAAAGATATCAGGCCCAAACCCCTTTGGTTTCTCACAAATTCATTAAGTTCAGCTAAATTCCTTGAGGCAGGAGGGCTGAATTTCTAAACTCAACACAACACAGACTAGCTGAACTCTCAACTAAGTTCAGAGACAAAGAAGCAAGACTTAAGTGGTTACAGGACAATAGCAGTTACAAGACAAAAATAAATTAATTGTCAATAGGATCAACAATTAAGTGGTACAGGATCAATTTGAATCTTCTCAATGACCTAGGATAAAATTTGTTTTTTATGATGCTGAACACTTGCTCATGCCAGGAGGGCAAGTGTGTGTGGAGGACGTGTGCACAAAGAGTGTCTAGCATCCCAAGATCATGGGATCATAGGAAAAAAAGCTGCTGGCATCAATTTTGGTAGAATTAAATGGTAGAATTAAATTTTGAAAACAAACTGCACAGCAAATAACACACATTTCAAAGCACTTTGGTTTACAAGGTTTATTTATAAAAAAAAAAAAGGCTGTGATATAGAATCTGAGTACCATTATTCCCATTTTGCAAATGAAGAAACTGAGCTTCACAGAGTTAAGTGCCTTTCTCATTTTTCCTTGGGATAGTAAAATTGGAGCCATCCAGGCCTTAGGTTGGAATCTTCTAGCTTCTCTAACCCATATCGTTTCTTAACTTGAAGGCAAAGGAAACTTATATGTGGAAATAAGTCTGAAGATTAAATAGACTTTCAAAAACAGGAAAAAATAGACTTTCATCCTTACTATGAGTCTTTAAGCTTTACACATTCAGAATGGTATAGAGAGGATAACATTTCCAGTATGTGGATCAACAGCTTCAAAAGCATATTATGTCACTTGCCTACTGGGAAAACTAATCAATAAAACGTCATATCATACTTTTTGTTGGTCAGTCATTCAGTCATGCCTAATTCTTCCTGACCCCATGGATCATAGCACTCCAGGCTCCTCTATCCTCCATTATCTCTTGAAGCCTGTCCTAGCGCATGCTCATTGTTCCCATGATACTATCTATCCATCTCATGCTCTGCCATCCCCTTTAGCTTTTTACTTCAATCTTTCCCAGCACCAGGGTCTTTTCCAATAAGTGCCATCTTCTCATTATGTGGTCAAAGTACTTCAGCCTGACTTCCAGTGAACACCCTGAATTAATTTCTCTAGGCATTGACTGATTTGACCTCCTTGCTGTCCAAGGGACTCCCAAAAGTTTTCTCCATAATTTAGAAGCATTGATTCTGTGGTGCTCAGATTTCCTTATAGTTCAACTCTCATAAGCATACATTACTACTCGAAAAACCATAGCTTTGACTATATGGATCTTTGTTGGCAAGGTGATATCTCTGGTTTTTTTTTTTTAATATCTTGTCCAGATTTGCTGCAGCTTTCCTTCCAAAAAGCAAGCATCTTTTAATTTCATGGCAGCAGTCACCATCTGAAATGATCTTTGAGTTAAAGAATATAGAATCTGACACTGCTTCTATTCCTTCTGCCTTTATTTGCCAGGTAGTAATGGTGCCAGTTGCCAAGATCATAGGGTTGTTTTTTGTTTTGTTTTATTTTTTGTTTGTTTGTTTGGTTAAGTTTCAAGCCAGCTTTGACACTTTCTTCTTTCTTCTTTATCCAGAGGCTTTTTAATTCTTCACTTTCTGCCATCACCTGCATATTTGAGACTATTGATATTTCTTCTGGCAACCTTAACTGCAGCTTTTGATTACTCCGGCCTAGCATTTCACATGATGTACTCTATATAAAATTAAATAAATAAGGTGATAATATTGGTATGTCCTTGCTGTACTCCTTTCCCAATCTTAAACCAATCACTTCCATGTTTGATCTAATTGTTGCTTTTAACTCATATACAGGTTCCTCAGGGGACAAGTAAGATGATCTGGCACTCTTATCTCTTTGAGGACTTGCCACATTTTTTTGTGGTACACACAGTCGAAGGCTTTAGTATAGTCAATGAAGTAGAAGTAGACTGTTTGCGTTTACATACACACATATGCATATATATGCATGCATATATATGCTTATGTATATACATACATACATATATACATATACAGATGCACACACATATATACATATACATATATACATATATCTGTAACTATCTAGGAGGCAGCTACATGATTCAGCAAATAGAGCACTGGGCCTAGAGTAAAGAAGACCTCATTTCAAGTCTGGCCTCAGATACTTACCAGCTGTGTGACCCTGGGAAAGTCACTTAACCTCTGCTTGCCTCTGAATAAGGAAATGGCAAACCACTTTAGTATACTCACTAGGAAAATCCCGTGGACAGTATTGGTGTGATTTAATCCAGTGGGCTAGGAAGTCAGATATGACTGAACAAAAACAACAAATATCATCTAGACAAACCTTAATAGCTTAAAATTGCTGGGAGGCCTTTGAAATACCCTTTGTATTTGTATATGCATATAAAATACATATTCTAACGGTATGTCTTACATAAAAATGCAAGTGTTATTTCATATTCAGTATATGTACTTTCTTTGCAACCAACATACATTTTTTCCATGCTGAATGGATCGAGAACCACCAAAACAAACCAGATGGATACAGAATTCATGAAAACAAGAGATAGTTGAGACAGCTACCTTACTGTAAAGATTTTAGTTAAAAGTCCGTAGGAACCTGACAAAAATTATTATCAACTTTCCTAATCAGAAAAAGAAACCCACTATTATTTGAGTGCCAATATCTTTCAAAGTATATCCTAGGATACTAAATTAGATATGTGCTAAATGAGATTTTTTTTCATTATAAAACAAAAGCTGTTTTATCAACATATCACCTGATATAAATGTAATATAAGAAATAATAGCAATATTCAGGAAGTCAAGTGGGAAAGGAGAGATTATTTCTTCATTAAGACATGACTTCCCCTCCAAATGATGATACTTGTCATATCCTTAGAATAACATTTTTCATCTAACCTGTTTACCCACTGCTTTCTCCTAGAATTGCCAAAGTACTTAAATAACTATGAAAATATATTATATTCCCTTCCAATCTAATAAACCCTGAATAGAAAAGTTGACTTCCAAAAACAAGATTCAAGAGAGTAAAAGTAAATATGAAAGAGAAATTATAAGGGACTGATAGATCAACACATGTTAACTAATTTACATATATATGTTTTGTCTGTGTTCTACATGACAGTCCAGGTATCAGAATCACATTCACCATTAGAGAAATGCTACGATATCTGTCAACAACATGCCAATTTCCATTTCAGCTGTGAAGGAACATGATACATTTCTAGGCTTAAGGGTTACCTTCTTTGTGGTCTTGTTCTCCAGCTCCTCAAGGTAAACTTTATGATGGCTATGATTAGGCCATAGCTAAACTCAATATTTCCTCTATTACATATTACTGTGTTCTACACACAGTAAACACTTTGTAGATGGTTGTTGAACTGAACTAAAGCTGCAATCTATTAATTTCAAGTTCTTCATTGGGTCATATTATTATGCTGTTGAAGTATATTTACAAAAACACCAGCCCTTTCCAGTTTCTAATGTCATTTTAGTTTTGGCACATTACTCCCAGAAATGTGCTCTTCCTGGAATGTCTATATTTTTTGGGGGGGGGAATGTATGGAGAGAACTGATGAAGATCATGGCCTATTTATGAAGCCCTTCTAAACAGCTAGAGTACAATGAGGTTTCAGTCAATAATTATGTCATTGTTGATCATAATAAAATTTTAATGCATTAAAGTGCATAAGCAGGTGGCTACTATCATACTATACCAATAATAATGTCAAACACTGAGTTGATTTTCTATTTTAGTGAGTCTACATATTAAGACTTTGTCCTGGCCTCTAATCTCCTTCTTCACTATTTCATTTAATTTAATCAATTCTCATGGTTTCAATTTTAATCTTTATGCATATGACTGTCTGCACTACTTGTCCAGCCCTAACTTTTCTCTCAACCTCCAGTCTTGCATCTCCAACTGCCTTTTAAGCATCTTGAACTGGATGGCCTGTAGACATTCTAAACTAAATGTGTTCAAAACTGAACTCATTCTCTTTCCCCTGAAACTCTCCCCTCTTGATAACTTCTTTATTTCTTATAAAGTTAATACTATCCTTCCAGTTACCCAGGCTCTCAAGTTAGGCATCATCCTCAACTTCAGGCACAGTATCTGACACAGAGTATATACTTAATAAATATTAGTTGACTGACAACAGGTATTTGATTCAGCAAAAAATTTGAATCAGTGCCAAAATTATAATTTGGAAAATAAGATTGATCACAGTGAAATTCATAATTCAGAACACAATCATATACTTGACAATCACTGAACTTGTGACTTCTACCAACTGTGAGCTCCTGAAGTAGTCATAGTGGATAATTTAGATTTGGCCTTCAAATTATACTAAATCACAGTTTGAGTAAAATTAGCTGATTCTGGGATGAATCTGAGAAGTCAGTGTAGGACAACAATTCTCAAAAACTATGAAATATCAAGAATAAGTTGCTTTGAAGAAGAATAGAAAGGTCTCATTTTAAAAGTCTTTTAATATGAGTCCCTGAGAAAATATTAAGTTTAAATATATTTAAGATAAGACAACAATTGCAACTTCTTTCAATGAACTAAGGCATTTTACTTCTATGGTATAATACAACAAAAATTTTATTAACTCACTAAATGCTGAAAGAATAAAATATTCATTTCATTTAATTTCTCTGGTTAATCAAGAGTTAATAAGAACCTTTATTTTAAAATAAGCAAACAAAACAAAACAGAGGGTTTGTGCTAGATTTTGACCAGTTAATAGAGGCAGAAGGGAAGTTACTCTTAAAGAATCAGAAAAAGAAGGAGCAAGGCCTGAAAATATGATGACCCCTTAAAACACAGCAAGAACAATAGCAACCTAAATCACTGATATTTTTGTACCGCATTATAGCTTAAGAAATACTTTTAAATGCGTTACTTTATTTTATCACCTCAAAAGACCCTCGGATATAGGTATGTGAATATTTTTCCTATAGGGAAACTGAAAGACACATGGCCTAGTAGATTTGCTCAAGATCATCATAGCTAAAAAGTGATAAAAATGAAACTACAACTCAGTTTTCCTGAGGCTAGATCCAGTGCTCTCTTCATTATTCCACAGCTGCTAGTCTAATTCGCAACCTGCCTCTGATCCTGTGTGTAGATGCCCTAGACCCCTTTGTGTTGAATGGAACAAACATTCAAATCATCAACCATTTATTAAGTACATACCGCATTTAAGGCACTGTATTTGGTACTGTGTAAGGTGATTGAAAAACAAAGATGAAATTGTCTGTGAAGTCAAGGAAATCACGTTCTATTGAAAGAATACAACATGTGCAAAAGTAGGTAAATACAAAGTTACATATGAAGAAATTTCAAGATTTGATTGTATCTTCTTCCAATGCTACTTGCTTCATTGTGTCAAGGTCATGCTTTCTGGTACCATAGAGTGCTGGGTTTGAAGTTTGAGGATCTGGGTTTAAATCCTGCCTCTACCTCTTAACTGTCTTGGGTAAGTCATTCTACCTCACTGAGACTCAGTTTTTTCATCTTTAAAATAAGGAGGTTTATAGATCAATACAACCACACATATACATAACCTATTTATAAAAATTAAGGGAGATGATAAATTAGAGATATATTCAGCTGGAATTAGATATTTACATAGGATTTGGCAGCTTCATATTAAAGGAGTGGAGGGCTTGAATTTGATATTGTGTAAAGCAAAACTGAATATAATCCTTCAGGGGGAAAATGTTGATTTAATGAAATAGAGGACTTTCAAGCATTCCTGATAAAAAGACCAGAGCTGAATAGAAAATCTGACATTTAAACACAAGACTCAAGAAAAGTTTAAAAAGGGTTGTGATTCTCTAAGTTACAGAGAACATGGTGAACATCATTATAAAGAGTTTCCTCATCATGGGATTCCCTATATCATAAAAAACCACAGGTCTATTTCTGTTATATACTATAGTTCTAGTTTCTACCTTCCCCACCACCCTGCTCAGTTCAATACTCTCATTTTTACAAATAAGAAAACTCAGTCCTGACTAGATTACAAAAATACCACATAGCAGAATCTATATCTAACCCCAGGATTTCATATCCAGTCTGCATTCCACATTATGCAGATTTTAAAAGATGTTAGGGATCCATTGGATGAAATGATGAGGTCACTCTCAGATATATTGAGTTTGGAGTGCTAGTGAAACATGAAAAAAGAGATACTTTGGGAAAAAAATAAATAAGGGACTGAAATTTGGATCAGAGCTAAAAAGAAAATTTTGGAGCATTTTTAATAATAACTCACATTTACATAAAAATTTAAAAGTTTTTAAGGAACCTTCCTTAAAATAGACCTTTGAGGTAGCACAAATAGTTACTTTTATTTTTACATGTAAGGTGTTGCTTTTGTCCTTTATTCTTGAAAAGGATCAATGATATCCTGAGGGTGATGTCTTGACTTACATGGGAATAGGATTTAAGTGAGGTTAGAGCTGCACAAAATTGTCAGCCTCATTCTCTCCTCCAGAGTCATTGAAGTCCAGTGTCAAGATAAAAATCAAAATGACTGGTGATGACACAGGATGCAGTGGATGACCTTGGTCTTACACATAAATACACTGAGACCCAAGGAGGTACACAGTGCCTAGTATATAGTTGATGCTTCTTGCTTGTTATTTGACTGAAGTGATTTGCCCAGAATTGACTGAAGTGACTTGCCCAGAATCATAGAGACTTAGATGCTGAAGGTAGAATTTTAAGCCAGGTTTCTCTGAAATCCAAGTTCATTACTCTATAGCATCTCCTACTTTTCATGGAAAGGAACATTGAATGTATAGGATTAGATGAGCTCACCAAAGAAGAGAGTACAACA
The DNA here is from genome assembly GCF_900497805.2 of Vombatus ursinus. Classification (NCBI taxonomy): domain Eukaryota; kingdom Metazoa; phylum Chordata; class Mammalia; order Diprotodontia; family Vombatidae; genus Vombatus; species Vombatus ursinus. The sequence continues at coordinate 68,817,718 of NW_020954576.1, forward strand.
AGAAAAGAACAGAATGTCATGGGCAGTATTTTGAGAGACTTTAGTATTAAGACTTTAGCATTTAGAGATTGGGAGAGGAAAGAGGGACCATTAATGAAAACTGAGGCAGTACCTTGAACATGGAAAGTGCTTAACAGATTATTGTTGGAATGAATTTGTTGAGAAAATGGTTGGATAAGAGGGGAATCAGTAAATTGAAATTAAGTTTAATTCATCCAGAATTTATTAAGTGCTTACTATGTGTAAGGCATTTTGCTAGGTGCTAAGAATAGAAAAAAAAATAAAAATAAAACATCACCCTTGCCCTCCAGGAGCTTAGATTGTACTAGAGATTTGGTGAAGGACTGAGATAAGATTCAACATGTATACAGATAAGTAAATAGTCAATAATTTGAGGAATTAGCACTAAGAAGGGAGATTCCACATAGGAAATATCTTGTGATTGACTGAATCAGACAAATCTCAAGGCCCAAGTATAAAACGACTGCAAAGTTCTGAGACAGCCCAGTCTAATGTAAGGGAAGTCCAGATAAGCCACTGAAAATGAGTCATATGGGGGTAAGAGAGAATTCTCATTACTACCCCCACCACCACCATGAAGCAACTATATGAATTCTAGATTGTTATCAGATGTCCCACCACCGACCAGAGTCACTAGCAGTAAGGATTCCCAAAAGAATAGTGTCCTATGATAGAGGAAATACTTGTAGACAGATTTGATAATACAGTCATCCAAGACTGTAGACAACAAGATCCCTCATGGAAGAGGAAATGCCATCTATAAGCTCTAGAAAGGCAATGAACCTTTGATCTAGGAGATTTAGGCCTAGAGAGGACTTAATGAGGATTCTGCAAAGGATGAAGAGATCATTCATTACCATGTTTGTGAAGTACTCCTATGCCATGTATGTTTCTCAGTACCTTTGTGCTTTAAATTTGAGCTCATTCTCTTTGGGGATATTGTGCATGTAAGTAGAGAGTGTGCCCTCTGTGTGTAAGGAATATTTTGTACTAACTATTTTTACTACACAGCTTAGTAGCTCCCTTTCCTAAAAGTTAACTAGCTGGGTGCTTGTGACTGTTAGAAATTCAGCACCTGCCATTATCACTAGAACCTAAAAGGGGAGGGTAGTCATTCATCCTCTCTAGCTCTCACTTGCCAGTGTAAGGATTGCAGAAATAGCCCAAGGCAAAGAGCCACATCAGAATTCAAAGAAAAACCAAGTATAAGTATTTAAAGAAAGTTGGATAAGTTTTCTTCCCTTTGGTATAATAATGTTGCTCTTATTAAATGTCTATCAACAAAATTTATAATGACTAAGCTTACTCTCCACTTTGAAAAACCAAAGCAATTTTCAATAAAAATTGATTTGTGAGGTTATCTGATTTTGTGGAAATTTGGGATTTCAATCATTTTATTTCCTCCTAGAGAGCCAGACACCAGCTCTCATTCAATAACAAGAATAATGATGAGGTCTGCTAAGTGACTTCTGCCAAAGCTTGCTTTTTCACAAACTCTTCCTGATTACATGAAGTTCCAGTCTCCTTAGGACAAGCCATCTGGCGATCTCTTTGAATTTCTCCCTGGGACTACAACAGAAAATATGAAGAGATCCAATTTTCAAAGAACACAAAGGAGAAATGTCTAGATTACCACAGCAGCATTTTGACATCTAAGCCAAGAGACTGCACTGATGCCAGAATGAATATTGCAATTTAAATTAGCTCTAACTATCAAGGGACAACATATATCGAATTGACTGGATATGCTTTTTCTAATTGAAAACTTTTGCAAATGAAGGAATTATTCTTTTTTCCTCCTATATCCTTGTGTGTAACATCAAAATGTTTATATTAATATATACCTGATTTTGTGTAAGTTAATTGCAGGGAAAAATAGATCTTAGCATAGTGTATCAAAGTAATACATTGGGATGAATGTAGTTAATGATATTTAATCATGTAAAATGTTTGTTATCAAATTGTATATCTACAAAATTTAATTTGTATATAGAATGCTTTAAAAGATGAAAGATATTTTTGGTAAATTTTAACCAATTAAAAAAATCTTCAAGTTCATTCCAATTTAACAAACAATTCTTAAACACTTTTGTACCAAGTATTGTGTCAGGCATTGGAGTTACAAAGATGAAGAAGCATACAGTCATGAGAGATAACTTTGGAGTATTATTTTGTTGTTGTTTCTTGTTATTATAATTTCTAACTAACATCTATATAATACATTAAGGTTTTATCTCATTTGATGATCCCCATTTTATAGTTAAGAAACTGAGGCAGACGATTACATGACATTTCAGGGTAATATAGCTAGTAAATATTTCAGGCGGGATTTGAACTCTAGTCTTCCTGACTCTAGGTCCTGAGATCTGGGCCCTGCATCACCTAGCTGCATAGTAGACAGAGAGCTGACCTTGGAATAAAGGTGATATGTGTTCAACTCCTGCCTCTGACATATGCCACATACTGACTGTGTGATCCAGGGTAAGTCATTCAATCCTTCAGTGACCCAGGCAATTCCATAAGGCTATAAATTGAAGAAGCAGATACCAATCCCTATTGGTAGAAAGAGTTCCCTGACTGATAGTGAGTTACCAAGAACATCATAAGTCTAGTTCAAACAACAATAACAATGTGATCCTTGACTAAAAGAACTTTCAATCTAGTAGTAGGAATTAGACATATGTACAAATAATATGTTAAATATTATAGAGACATCATTAAATGTCATAGAAATACAAAGCAGGAAGTACCACTCCAAGTTGGCAGGATCATGGCAGGACCAGAAAGGAAGTAGAACTTGAAAGAAAAGAAAAATTTCAATAGCTAATGTATATAAGGGAAATTTACCTCTTCTAACAATAGATTATAGATGGAACAGAGCAAGATGATATTCACAGGGCTACGAACTATGTGCCATATGCCAGTACATACTGAGGGAGCCTTGGTTATCGCCATTCGTCTTGACTTATGTCTTGCCACTTGACTTCTATGACTCTGGAGAACAGAGTGAAGCTGATGATTTTTGCACAGCTCTGCTGCACTTAAATTCAATTCATACAAAAGTCAAAACATCACCTTCATGATGTCATTGATCTGCTTCAAGAATGAAGGATAAACAACAACGAACAGACAAACAACAACAACCGAGGACAATTACCTTTGGAATTTCCCCTTTCCTAGGGGAAAAAACCAACAGAAATGATCCTGCAAGCCTGCATACCTATCCTCAAGGCTATTTACTGCTATTCTAGGAATGGAGGGGAAGAAAAGGGCTAATTTGGTTTAAATGTGGAGCAATTTATAAAGCAGTAATGTGAATTAAGGCCAGAAAGTTAGGCTAGGCCCAGATTGTGGAAATTACTCTCAGCTGAGAACCTTGGCTCATATTTTATAGAAAAAAAATATTAAGACCATTCATCATGAACTCCTGCTTCTACCTTCTTACTCATCTCCTACCACTCGGATTCCTTCTGCAATGTTCTTCTCCTTCACCTGTTTTGCATGATTAAGTAGCTTTGCTCTTTTCGAAAGCTAACCCCTCTACTGTTCAAATGATCCCATTCCATCACATTTCCTACAACAGATTGCTCCCTCTTTCACTTATTTGCAATCTCTCCCTCTCTATTGACTCATTTACTACTTCCTTACAAACATGTTGATGTCTCCCTGACAGGGTCATGGGACCTGAATCCTAAAAAAAGGAAAGACCCTCAGTCCTTGAACTTCCTTACACATTTCAGCCCTGGTTTTTTCCTGAGGCATCTTGTCCATCCCAGTATAATCCTATCAAATGTCCTTTTATTGTGGCCCTCCAACCCCAACCCCGTTCAGCCTTTCATTGTCTGCACCTGGCCTACCTACCCCAAGGTACTTGCCAGTCCTTGATCCCATCCACATTTTTCCTCAGTCTTTTTCTGTATAAAAGTATCAATCTTATCCCCATTAAATCCTGCAGATTCATTAGGAATCTCACCCATCTAACTGGTGTTATAAAAAAAACCTCACTACTCTGGCTGAAAGAAGACTTGAGTGGTCAAATTCTTTCAAGGCAGACCCACCCTGTACCCTTGCATTTCAGGGTTCCCAGCAGTCCCAAACTGCAACATATTCATGGACTTGTACAGGAACTTGCCAGACCCTTTCAAGCCCTTCCTCATTCAAAGCAGAAGGTATGCAAGCCTCCCTTCTCCCTGTATCCCTTTATTGTTCTGCAGCTGGGGTCACTGTCCAAGCACCTAGGAAGGCTTGGAAGTGCTTTTTGGGCTTGACACTCACAGGGTCCCATTCAGGTCAGAATGGGAATCTGTTCTATGTTTGTCTCTGTGGCATGAGTGAGTGTCTGTGTGTAATCTGATGTCCTGTAAGGTTTAAATTGCTGCCTCTCCGCAAGGGAAGTTTCTAAGGTCTGTAGCTGGACTTTTTTTGGAATGCTTCTTTCTCTTTCTCTCCCCATCTCCATCCCTCCCTGATTGCAGCAGCCTCAGAGGAGTGGGAGGATGAGAAAGAGAAAGAAAAGTACTTTATTATTTAGGTTATAGGATTGATCAAGGCAAATAGAGGAGGGCAATAGAAGTGTCAGATAAGAATTAGAAAGAAATAAGATATGTGCAGTTTTAAAGGGGCTTTAATCAAAGTCCACCAGAGGGATAAGCAGATAGAAGGAAAGGCAAGAAAGTGTTAGCATGTAGGAATGAGAGGAGCATGGATAGAAAGAAAGGCATAATCTATTTGTATAAACAGTATGAACAGAAGGTTTGAGAGTAAATGATTTGGAAACTTTTAGAAAGAAAAGTTGTTGATTAAAAACTCTCTCTCTCTCTCTCTCTCTCTCTCTCTCTCTCTCTCTCTCTCT
>NW_020954576.1:68822990-68836239 GCF_900497805.2 Vombatus ursinus
CCCCCCCCCCCCCCCACCCTTTGGAACTCTGGCCAAATTTTGAATGTGGAAAGAAAGACAAAGGAAAAAAAAGGCAGAAACCTTTTCCCCCCAGATCAAAAAGAGGAAGGTTGACTAGTATTTAACCATTTCCTATCTCACATAAGGAGAAAAGTTTCTGTGTAATGTGACTCCCACCAGGTAGTCTCCTGCAAAATGGGAACAAATTGGACTTACAAGATCTCAAAAAGAGATGCCTCAAAAATGAAGCCTTGAAGCTCTCCAATACCAAGGAGAGTGGAGGAGGCACCAAGTCCTGACTCACCTTTCTGGAAATTTCAATGCCCCACTTTGGATGTAGAAGCAAAGGAAGTTTGAGTAAAAGTTAAAAAAAGAAAACCACTTTTTTTCCTTATAATCCTTCTTCCTGTAGTCCTGGTTCTGACCAGGCTTAGGTTATAGCTTAAAGTTAGAACAGCTAACATCTTACTAGATTCTGGAGGTTTTGAGACTCACCATTTAGGAGTTTTGAAACACCTCCTTACAATCCAGGTCACCCCCTTTCCCCCACTCCCTTCCCTTGAGTCAAGAGTATCTCAGGGGGAGAGAGGTGGGGGAATTACAAACCGTCCCATGTTTTCCTGTTAACCCCCTCACATCCCAGATCAGACTAAGAGAAGAGAGTGCTGAATGGTAGGGAATTTGAGTCACCCTCCCCCATCTTCAAATTCACCCTCCCCCACCTGGTGAAATGGAAAGTTGAGGGGCAACAGCTATAGCAGGACCCCATTGGCAATGGCCCTCGACCCTGGGTGCCCTGTAGCCTACCTAGAAAGCCTGGAAGTATCACCCAGGTTCAGTGCATCCTGCTCACCACCCCTCTCCCTCAGCAGCTGTGTGGACAGAGGAAAGTGAGGTAGGTCAAGGCAATATGAGGTAAGAAGCCAGCCAGACTGAACAGTTTGGAGAGCCCACTCTTTTCAAGTTATAGTTTTAACATGTTAATCATGAGATGCTGATTATCTGTGGAAAGTAATTTGGAAATGTGATTGATATCATCTAAAGTTTATTGTTTGTGTTACAGCCAAAACAATTTGGCTATCACTTATGGAAATTGCAAGATTGCAGGTTATTGTTTTAATGCTAAAACCTAAAGCTGCTAATTGTTTACTGTGTGCGTGGAAAGGAGGGGATGAGGTGAACGCCTTATCCTGATTGGTTCTGCCCATTCAGAGCAGTCCTAGTTAAAAGGCACAGCACACTGCAGCTCTTAGGGTAGATGGGGTAAAGAAGGTCCTTCTCTGGGGTCCCTGTCAATCCTCCTTATTTTATAAACTTCCCAAAAAGCTTATTTGGGTTATGGACTTCCTAAAAAATGAACTTGGTTTGCTGAGAATTTGCAAGTATATTGAAGTGAGTCTAAAGATTGGCTTTGACACAAAGACACATTTAAATTTGAGGTGTAAGTCCTGGTAAATTTTTCCCCAACCTGTGATTAGTGAAACTTGCTGCTTGAGGTGAAAGCCCTTAGGATTATCACTGATTTTGGGTTGTCCAATTAATCATAATAAACCACCCATAATCAATAATCCCTAATCCACTATTTGAGAGAAATGCCACAAGCTACTCAGAGAGAATGTGATACAGGTGGAGGTCTGCAGTTGGAAAAGCTGAGAAGACAATTTTGCCCTCAGTCTAAAATGGGATCCTCCTGACTCAGTTTCCCCACTGTGTTCCTTTGAAAAGGAGTGTTACCCATCTGGCTATTCCTGAGTCTGGCTGTGAGGTGGGATTGATACTACATGGTTTGGAAAACTGTGAGTTATCTAAATTCTAAGGATGTTTTATCCTGTTATACTTGGTACAAATCTTGTCACTGTTTTATCCTTTTATAGCAAATTTCTATAATCAGAGCAAATGGTCAGTAAATTAGTACTCCGGCTTGTCATCTGCCTGCTGGTATAGTCATGTGAATTATTATCCCATACACTAAAGCTAGGATAACAAAACGTGTGTTTAAGGTCTGAGCTATTTAGCCTAAAAGGATTCTTTTCTATATTCTAAACAACTTAGTAATTGGGTATTGCTATTAATTACTGAAATTAAATCAGAAACATCTTCATTTTGGTTTGGGGAAGAGAATTTCAGTGCAACCAATTTTCTTAGAGGGGGCTAACCTATTTGGGCTTGTCATTACTTAAGTATCCTCCCAAGTCTTTTGTTATAATTAGAGTAAAAGCCAGTCTTTGGCAAATTCATTTGCATAACTATTGAACCCAGGGGTGGAAAACTTCTACCTGCAAAAATGTTACTTCCCAATAGCATCTGATTCTCCTAAAGGAATTGGAATCAGAGTGGAAACATTTGAGAAAATAACAAGATCAGATAATCCTGTATGTCAAATGTAAATGATTCTAATGGGACTCTTTCTTTCTTTCTTCATTTTCCCTCATTCTAACATCACTTTTACTTCTCCCTATATTTGTGCCCTACTTACTGAATTTGCTTGTCAGACTTGCTTGTCAGATTTTTGTCCTTCCAGACTATAGGCCATTCACCTACAGTTGGTAGTAAACAGTGGGTACCAGCCCTTGTCCACTTGTTGGACCCTGGATGTAGCCTATGTTAGGTTCCAGTCAAACTACTCTGGGACCTTCTTGAGGCAGGAACAACTCTATAGCCCTTGCCAGCAGGAGGCATTTTCATAAGCCAGGACATTTGCCCCTTACCCCAGAAGATTTTGGGCCCCATTTGTTTGAGGGGGGAATGATGGGGTCATGGGACCTGTACCCTAAAAAGGGAAAGACCCTCAGTCCTTGAACTTTCTTACACATGTCAGCCCTGGCTTTTTCCTGAGGCATCCTGCCCATCCTTTTCAAATGTCATTTCATTGTGGCCCTCCAATCCAACCCAGCCCAGCCTTTCATTGTCTGCACCTGGTCCACCTCAGGCTACTTGCCACTCCTTGATCTCATCCACATTTTCTCAGTCTTTTTCTATATAAAAGTACAAATCTTATCCCCATTAAATTGTGCAGAATCATTAGGAATCTCACTTGCCTAACTGGTGTTATAATAAAACCTCACTACTCTGATTGAAAGAAGGCTTGAGTGGTCAAATTCTTTCAAGGCAAATCCACCCTGTATCCTTGCATTTGGGGGTTTCCAGCACCCCCAAAATGCAACATCCCCATTCTAAAAAGAAAACAAAACTCACCTGATCCTACCATCCTTGCTATCATCCTATGTCTCCTCTGCCCTTTATGGTTAAACTCATCAAGAAGGTCATCTATCTTAATACTTCTACTGTCTTTCCAGTCACTCCTTTGTTAATGCTTGCCATTCCACCAAACCTCCCCTCTCTAAAGTAACTAATGATCTCTTAGTTGCCCAACCCAATGACCTTTTCTCAATCTTTATTCTCCTTGTCTTCTCTGCAGCCTTTGACACTGTTAATCAATCTTTCCTTCTTGCTACTCTCTTCTCTCTAGGTTTTTGGAATGCAACTATCTTTTGGTTTTCCTTTTAAATATTTGACTTCTCTTTTGTTATTGGCCCTTTTCTCTTTTCCCAACATACAATTTTACTTGGTGATCTCACCAGCTCTGATTTAATTACCATCTCTATGCTGATTATTCTCATATCTATCCTGCCATGTTCTTTCTGCCGGTTTTCAATCTCATATCTCCAGTTGCTTCTCAGACATGTCAAACTATATGTTCAGTAGACATTTTAAGCTCAATAGGTCCAAAATAGAACTTATTAGCTTTCCTCCTAAACACTGTCCCCCTTCTACCATCATTATTCCTATAGAAGTCAACACTATCTTTCCAGTCCCTCAAGCTCAGAGTCATCCTGGATTCCTCAGTACCTCTCACCTTCCCATAGCCAATCTGTTGCCAAAGCCTGCTATTTCACTTTCACAAAATCTTTCAAGTAAGCCACCTTCTCTCCTCTGAGCCTGCCATTGATATATTGCAGACCTTCATCACCTCTTGCCTTGATTGCTGCAATAGCCTGTTAGTGGATCTAACTGCCTCAAGTCTCTCCCACTCCAATTTATTCTCCATTCAGCTACTGAAGTGGTTTTCCCAAAATGCAGATTCAATGATATTACCCTTGCCTCCTACTGAATAAACTCCGGTGGCTTCCTATTGCCTCCAGATGCTTTATTTGGCATTCAAAATCTTTCAAAATCTAGCCCTCTCCTACCTTTCCAATCTTCTTCCTTTACTCCCTAAAATGTGCTCTTTGTACCAGTGAAACTGATCTCTTGGCTCCATTTCTTGGTTCTGGGCATTTTCCCTGCCCATTCCCAGAATATTCTCTCTCCTCTGCTCTGACAATTGACTTTTCTAGCTTCCTTTATAACCCAAAAAAACCCACCTTCTACAGGAAGCCTTTCCCAACCCTTTCTAATTCTAGTGCCTTTTCTTCTAAGGATTTCCTATTTATCCAGTATATAGCTTGCTTTGTATATATGTGTTTTCAAGTTGTCTCCCCCGTTAGATTGTAAGCTCCTTGAGGGAAGAGATTGTCTTTTGCTTCTTTTTTTAATTTAAAAAAATTTTTTCTTACTAATTAATTTATTTTTAGTTTTCAACATTCACTTCCACAAGATTTTGAGTTCCAAATTTTCTCCCCATGTCACCCCTCCCCCACTGCAAGATGGCATGCATTCTGAATATCCCTTCCCCTAGTCTGCCCTCTCTTCTATTTCTCCCCCCTCCTTCTCTTATCCCTTCTATTTTCCTGGAGGGCAAGATAGATTTCTATACCTCATTGCCTGTGTATCTTATTTCCCAGTTGCAAGTAAAACCAATTTTTAACATATGTTTTTAAAATTTTGGGTTCTAAATTTTCTTCCTTCCTCCCTCCCCACCCACCATCATTGAGAAGGCAAGCAACTTGATATAGGCTATACATGTGTAGTCATGAAAAACACTTCCATAGTAGTCATGTTGTGAAAAACTAACTATATTTCTCTTCATCGTATCCCAACCCCCCCATTTATTCTATCCTCTCTTTTGACCCTGTCCCTCCTTAGAACTGTTTGCTTCTGATTATCCCCTCCCCCAATCTGCCCTCCCTCTATCATCCCCCCTCTCTTATCCCTTTCCCCCTATTTTCCTGTAGGGTAAGATAGGTTGCCATACCCAATTGAGTGTGTGTGCTATTCCCTCCTAAAGCCAAATCTGATGAGAATAAGATTCATTCATTCCCTCTCACCTTCCCCCATCTCCCATCCACTGTAAAAGCCTTTTCTTGTCTGTTTTATGTGAGATAGTTTAACCCATTCCTCTTCTCCCTTTCTCCTTCTCCCAGTATAATCCTGTCTCATCTCTTAATTTTATTCTCCAGATATCACCCCTTCATCTTCAACTTACCCTGTGCCCTCTGTATCTATCTATCTATCTATCTATCTATCTATCTATCTATCTATCTATCTATCTATCTATCTATAGATACATATAATTTTTTTCCTTCCAACTACCGTAATACTGACAAAGGCCTCATGAGTTACAAATAACATCTTTCCATGCAGCAATATAAACAGTTCAACCTTAATAAGTCCATTATGATTTCCCTTTCCTGTTTACCTCTTCATGCTTCTCCTGAGTCTTGTATTTGAAAGTCAAATTTTCTATTCAGCTCTGGTCTTTTCATCAAGAATGCTTGAAAGTATTCTATTTCACTGAATATCCATTTTTTCCCCTGAAGGTTTATACTCAGTTTTGCTGGGTAGCTGATTCTTGACTATAATCCTATCTTCTTTGACCTCTAGAATATTACATTCTAAGCCCTTGGGTCCCTTAATGTATAAACTGCTAAATCCTGTGTTATCCTGATTGTGTTTCCACAATACTTGAATTGTTTTTTTCTGGCTGCTTGCAATATTTTCTCCTTGACCTGGAAACTCTGGAATTTGGCTACAATATTCCTAGGAGTTTTCCTTTGGGGATCTCTTTCAGGAGGTGATCTGTGGATTCTTTCCATTTCTATTTTGCCCTCTGGTTCTAGAAAATCCAGGCAGTTTTGCTGGATAATTTCTTGAAAGATGATATCTAGCCACTTTTTTTGATCATGGCTTTCAGATAGTCCAATAATTTTTAAATTATCTCTCCTAGGTCAGTTGTTTTTCCAATGAGATGCTTTCATGCTGAACTGTGTTCCTCTCCCAGCCCAGAGCAATAGACCTTTCCAATCAATGATCCAAACTGTCATGGGCTGGAAATTTGTTTCATTCTGTCTTTTTATGGGTTCTGCTGCTCTAGAATTTGTTCAGAGCCATTTTTTACAGGTATTGGGAAGGGTTTGGGGTAGAGATCAAGCAAGTCACTGCTTTTACTCCACCATCTTGGCTTTTCCCCCATCCCCCTCCCCCTTTTGCTTCTTTTTTGTATCCTTGGAATTGAGCAGAGTACCTGGCACATAGTAGGCACTTTATAAATATTGACTGATTGATCAATCTTGTGTTTATTCTTTCCTGAACTTAGGAGAATGGGTATTAGGTACAAAATAGTATACATTATGATCTTTTCGACTTCAAAAGACTGGAAGCATTGCCTTATGTCCAGAAATCAGTATTCCTAGAAGACTCTGTGGCTATAGGAAATGAGCCTGAGGACCCAGCTCACACACATATACATATATGTATGTGTGTATAGGCATATATACATATATGTATATACACACACATATAAATACAGATTGAAAATAACCTTGAAACCAACTTACTATTAAAAAAGATGAGATTGTTTTATCTTATTTAATTATAATTTGCCAAATATTACAAAGTATCATATGAGAGTGTAAGAATTAATTAATAAAAAATACATTCACATTCAGATAAACTGATGTGTTAATTTGTAATAAATATAACTTAACAAAAGCCTCAAATACTTATCATTCCATAAAAAATTACTTTTGCTTTTTACATAAAAGGGACATCTTCAACTTACAAAAGATGTGAACTTTACAGGCTGGTTCTTCCCTGAAGAAAGGTTATTATAAGAGTACATCTCATTCAATTCAACCAAGATTTGTAATTGCCTATTATATATGAGACTCTGTACCAGGGGCTAGAGATATAGAGACAATAATAGAAACAACCATTCTACCTCCCTTCAACGGAGCTTATTCTACTAGGAATCCCCTAAATGAGTAAGTAAGCAAACACGGGTCCCGCAGATTGAATTTTATGCCTTTTAACCTTATACTACTGTTTTCCAAACATATGTGAATATTGTGATTGACAAAACAAAATTAATTTAAAAATCTCACTAAATCAATTCAAACATTTATGAAATGCCTACTAGGAACAAGCAGTGTCCTAGACATTCAGGATTCAAAGAAAAAGAAAGGAAACACTCCTTGGTAACAATGGTTTAACATTCTAATGCACTGAATCCTTTGTAGTTTTTTTTTTTTATCATATGTAGCCTCAACTGATGGATATCATTAGTGTAACTATGTCCTATAGAGGACAAGTTCTTACCCTGAGGTCCACAAACTTAAACAACAACAACAACAACAACAATACAACTATATATCAAGATGATTGTTTTCCTTGCCATTTCTATTTTATTTTATGCATTGAAAAACATTTTGAGAAAAGGTTCATTACACACACACAAAGGGTTAAGAGTCTCTGAAGTAGAGTGTCTACAACATTTTTTTGGTTAGTTAGGATGGAATCCTTGTGCCTTTTCCCAAAGTTCAAAATCATTGCTTTTTAAGACCAAAATGGATTTTTACTTATTTATAGGACACATTCTAATTTTCTGTCACTGTGACACATAGAACAAGAGAAATAACTATAAAACAGAAGTTCAAAGGATTTCAATCAGTGAGCTTTCTGCTGTTCAGAATTTGACTACCAATAAGAAAATGGAATATTTCTCTTCTGGTCATGAGGCCGAAAATATTTGGAATATTGCTAAGTTAAACCAATTAATAAAGAATGAAAACAAACATTTATTAAGCACCTACTGTGTGGCAGGTACTGTACTAAGCATTTTACAAATATTATCTCATTTGAGCCTCATAGCAACCCTTGGAGGTAAGTGTTAATTATTTTCTCCATTTTGCACTGGTGGAAAACAAGTCATACAGAGGGTAAGTGGCTTGTCCAGGGTCACACAATTAGTAAGAATCTGATGTCTGATTTGAACTCATCTTTCCAGCTACCCTCTTCACTGAGTCACAGAAACGCCTCTTGCAAGAGGCATACCTACATAGCTACTAATAAAAGGGCAAATTTGATGTACTCATCTGCTTTTTGTATTCATTTTTCGTGCCCTTCAGTGAATATAATATGCAGAAATTAACAGCGAAATGTAATCATGACTTCCATTTCCTCATTTGCCAACCCACAATATTTTTGGCTTGTCCTCATGAAAGAGTAATTAAAGAGCCCAGAAGAAAACACTTCACTAGAGTACTGTTTAAGCCTAAAGACAGACTAGCAGAATAATCTCATTTAGGCTGTTTAGAGTTGAAATCATTCACCTCTAAATGACTGATGTTCTTTGGAATAGTTTTCTGAAACAACTGTTCTTTGGCCCTAAAAGTCAGCTAAATAAAAAAGCCAAGAACTCCAACTTGACTCTAATTCAGAGGGTTGGGGATTATGTAAGCAGCAAATAAATAAATAAATGTTGTGGCTTCTGATTTTCACTTCTCACCACAAAACAAAACAAAAAACAGAAAACCATTTTCCTCCCTGTGGGAGGTATAACCACACAGATTCTCACTCATGTTTTATAAGGTTTGTGAGGCCACATGGGAATTAGAGGAACCTTTTTCAGACCTGTTTATTTAGTCTTCTGCCAGCATCAGTAAGAAAACTACAAGCTCAATTACTGAGATAATCACTATAAAGAACATAAAAGGAATAAATAAGTGACTTGTGGGTTCTAACATGGAAAATGAGACATGACAGACCCATAATGGTTGTTTCTCCAATGGAGTCAGTGTGGTTTTAAAGTCAAGCTTTTAAACCTCCATCTTACATGGCTATTTGGACTCTCCTTCACCCCCCTGCTTCTCTCCATCCAATTTATAGAATTAGAAGTTGTGTTGGAGCTAGAAGGGATCTTGTTAATTTATATTAGAGCTGTAAGGGATCTTAGGTCCATCTGGTCCAACATCATCACTTTTCAGATGAGGAAACTGAGGCTGTGAGAGAGGAAGTCCTTGTCCATTTTTATACAAATATAAAATGGCAGAGTTGAGGTTCAAACCTAGGTCTTATGATTCCCAAATCCAACTCACCCTCTCATAACTTTACAAATATGGGAAAGTGGAAAGTATTTGTTATTTTGTCAGCAGTTGGAATTCTGTCTTTTCTCAGTCCTTATCCTTCTTGACATCTCTGCAGCCTTTGAAACTTTATCATCTCTTTTCTCTAGATTTTCATGACACTGTCTCTATTGGTTCTCTTTCTAGTTGTCTGAGCACTCCTCTATCTTCTTTGCTGGAATTTAATCCAGGTCATACCTATTAACTGTGGGTATCCCCTAAGGTTTTGTCTTGGTCCCTTCTTCTTCTACACTATCTTGCTTAGTAATCTTATCACCTCCCACAGGTTCAACAATCACCTCTATAAAGATGATTCTTAGGTCTATTTATCCAGCTCTAATCTTTCTCCTAACCTCCAGCTTCCTATTATTCACTGCTTGTTGAACATCTTGAACTAGATGTCCTATAGACATTTCAATCTTTCCAAAACACAACTCATTTTCCCCCAGTCCCTTCTCTTTGTCCATCTAGGTGGTGAAGTGGAATAAGAGGTGGTCCTAGAGTCAGGAAGATGAGTTCAAATTTGACCTCAGATACTTACTAGCTATATAATTCTGGTCAAATTACTTAACCACAGTTTCCCTCAGTTTCCTTATCTGTAAAATGAAGATAATAATAACATTTTCCCTGCAGGATTGTTGTGAGGATCAAATCCAATGGTATAATATTTGTAAAGCACTTAGCACAGGGCCTGGGACATAGTAAGCATTATATAAATGTTAGCTATTATTATTATTTATTATTATCATTATGTTTATTGTCATCATCATCATCATCATCTTCCCATTTACTATCAAAGGTGAGTAATATGAGCTGCCCCACTGGGGACCCAACTGGCAAATTCCAGTTGGGCAACTCCTCTCCTCTCTTCCCCTCCCCTTCCCTTCCCTCTCTTCCTCTCTCCACGTGGGGTAATCATGCCCTTACCTGAGGGTGCTCTGCCCAAAGGAAGATAAATTTTGAAGACTGAAACCTACCTAGATATCTTAGGGTTTACTGGCTACATTTCTTTGTTAAAGACCATGCCTTAAACCCAATTCACTTGCTCTCATTAATTGGCCAACAATAGGTTTCTATCCAAGTACCCAACTTAACGGTCATTGTTTGGGCCCTGGTGGCTCAGAGTGAATGTAAATAGTAATTGTTTCTCTTTTGGCCAGAAATCCTGAGGGTCCTCCTCTCCCAGTTTGATTTTGTTTTTTATTAAAGGGTTCATCCCTTGGCTCACTTCTTAAACAACCCTAATCACTGAATGGACATTGCCTCAGTCAAAGTAAGAACTCTGAAAGACCTTGGCTTAAAAAGACCAAGGTCTCCCATTGCACCTTGGGCCATCTCCAATTGTCCTGATCTATAACTGGCCACTGAACTGAGATGAAGGCTCCAGAGGAGAAAATGAAACTGATGACTTTGCATGGCCTCCCTCACTTAAATCCAATTCACTTGCAAGTCATGGCATCATCTTCCTGATATCATGGTCAAGGGTAGTAACCAAAGGCTTAAGATCTAGAACTATGTGTCATCTTCATCTTCTCACTCTCACTCTCCCTGCCCTCTCAGTGTACCTCAGCATGCTTACCAAAGTCCTCTGACTGGCATTTGAAGATAAGGGTCTTGCTTAGGGTCACATAGCTAGTTAAAATTCAGAATTAGATTGTCAAGTCACAACTTCTCAACCTCCATTTCAACACTTTAATCTCTATGCTTGATGGAATACATTATTAAAGTTCACTCCTAGTACTTTCAATTTAAAATGACAGATCCAAGGTAGTAGCTACCTCAGACATCTAGAGCAAAGGTGCCGGTACTGCTACTCTTAGTAATGCAACTATAGGGCTATGTAATAGCTGACATTTCTATAATATTTAGACATGTATCCTCACAACAATCTTAGAAGGTAGATATGAGAGGTATTATGTTCATTTTACAGATCTAGAAACTCAGCCTTCAGGAACTGACTTGCCCATGTCACATAACTAATGTCAAAGGCAGCATTTAAACCCAGATGTCTCCTGATTCCAAGTCTGATACTTTTTGCACTATATCACTACACCACAGTGCCTTTTCAATAGCTGCTAATATGAAAAGCTTGAGGATGCTAAGATAGATTTAAAGATCACTAGAAGGCCTTGTTGAGTCTGCTTAGCCACACAACTTTCCAAATCATTTCTAATGAATGTGTCTGACTGAATCCTTACCAAAAACTGATCTATGAACCTGTTCAAAGATAGCTAATGAGTGTTAGACTAGAGTTAAATTATTTCTGCCTAAGATAAAATTTCTGAGCATTTCTGTACCTTTCTATAAATTATTCCCACTGGGATAGATTAACAAAACTATTTTAAAAATTACCAATGGCAAAAAAAAATTGTTGTGGTAATGAGACTATAGGAATATTACATTATTGTTTTCTCTCAGGATACTGAGGTCACTCTCTGTCATCACTCTCAGATAGCTTACCAAATCTCCTCTTAAAAGTTATTTTTGAAGACATCAGAAATTTCCAGGAATAAGAGAACAGCATCTGAAGTTGGAGTTTTTAGATATGCTAATAACAGCTATCAGATTTGTTAGGAACTTGGAACTTCACACCTATTCAGACAGCCTTCAGAAAATTAAATGTCTTTGCATCTAATCTCCATCCCAAGAGAAGATGGTAAAAGCAACAAGCAGCAAGCCTAAAGAAATATCCCAGCCTTAGCACCTGGTAAAGCTTTCATCTCTAGGGAGCTCAGGAATATATACTAACTTTAAAACTCAGTATCATTTCAGTAAATGAACACACCATTTCCCCTACCAGCAAGTGTGGAAACAGAACTCCCTGTGGCTTGCTGTGCTGCAGAATGCAGCCTACAGATCTTGCTTCTAATTTGATGAGTTGGAAAGTGTCAATCAAAAATGCAGCAGTGTTCAAAACAGTTATAAAAGGAATCCAATCAGCATTACTCAAAAATCATTATTCATGAAATATGTGTGTTGTTACCAAAATCTTCACTGGTCTGTGCAACACCTGGTTTAGGAGCTATTCTGCTGATGCAGATGGTAACATCCTTCATGTGTATATCATTTTTTATGATAATTTTTATTTATTTTTTTGTTTTCAACATTTACTTCCACAAGATTTTGAGTTCCAAATTTTCACCCCATTTCACCCCTCCCCCATCCCAAGATGGAATGCATTCTGAATACCCCTTCTCCAATTCTGCCTTCCCTTCTATCTCTCCCCCTCCCTTCTCTTATCCGCTTCCCCTTCAATTTTCCTGTAGGGCAGAATGGATTTCTCTACCCCATTTCCTGTATTTCTCATTTCCCAGTTGCATATGAAAACATTTTTTTAAACATGTGTTTTTAAAACTTTGGGTTCCAAATTTTCTCCCTTCCTCCCTCCCCACCAACCCTCATTGATAAGGCAAACAACTAAATATAGGTTGTATATGTGCAGTTACGCAAAATGCTTCCATAGTAGATATGCTGTGAAAAACTAACTCTATTTCCCTTAATCCTATCCCACCCCCCCAATTTATTCTATTCTTTCTTTTGACTCTGACCCTCCTCAGAAGTGCTTGCTTCTGATTACCCCCTTTCCCAATCTGCCCTCCTCTCTATCATTCCCCCTACTCTCTTGTCCCCTTCCCCCACCTATTTTCCATTTCCAATTGAGTGTGTATGTTATTCCCTCCTTAAGTCAAATTCTATGAGAATAAGATTCACTCATTTCCTCTCACCTTCCCCCATTTCCCTTCTACTGTAAGAGCCTTTTCTTTTCTGTTTTTTTTGTGCGAGATAATTTACCCCGTTCTACCTCTCCCTTTCTCCTTCTCCTAGTATTATTCTCTCTCACCTCTTAATTTTATTCTCCAGATATGACCTCTTCATCTTCAACTCACCCTGTGCCCTCTATCTATCTATCTATCTATCTATCTATCTATCTATCTATCTATCTATCTATCTATCTATCTATCTATCTA